>NC_085140.1:36777818-37457818 GCF_024139115.2 Armigeres subalbatus | reverse complement strand
CAATACTTATGTAGATTAAATTCAACATGTTTCATCTGCTGTTTTATGTTCCTCATCACGCTTTAGATATTTATCTAAGGTTACTGTTACTGGGATTGAGCATGTGTACCTATTTTAATTCTGTTCCGAAACCAAATGGTGAATCCCTATTTGTTTTGATTCTTATTTCCGGAACTTATATCAACAGAGAGCAAGTGTTACAACATTTACAAACTGCTATAATCGATTCATGATCGACTGTTTGTTAAAAGAAGAGTGTTGCCAATAATGGGTCAGGCACCATTCAGTCATTAACTGTTATTCATAAACCAATTACGTGCATCATTGCAACTTCAGTTCACCGCGAAGTTTCTCAACGATCGGCTCTGCATGGAATCTGTAATAGATAAGAAGTCATTTTCTAATGATGAGTACGTATGCTCTCTGGATCCAGAAAACCTAAGGAAAGCTAAAGAAGAGCTGCATGAGGATGAAAGCATCCGAGAGTCATCAATCACCCAGATGCGAGAGTACATTGCCAAGGATCCGCAGATCATATGGTGCCGAACAGACCATCTATTCCTGTTGCTATTCCTTCGAGTGCGCAAGTTCAATGTACAGGCAGCATGTGAAATGCTAAGAAACATGCTAATGGCCATCCATACTGAACCAGATTCGTTTAAACTACGGCCAACAGAATGGGATACATTTATCGCCCAACCAATTTCACTTCCCCTGGGTCCGGATGACAAAGGTCGCATGGTGATACTTTGTCGACAAGGTCAGAGCGATGCCTCAACGGTCACATTGGAAGAAATTATAAGGATGTCCATCTTGGTATTTCAAACATTCTGCTATATTGAAAGCTACCAGATAAATGGAGCGGTGCTCATAATTGATTATGAAGGAGTCACAATGAACCATTTTGCAGTTTGGACTATACCAGTGCTGTCATGGCAAATCAATAGCTGGTTACTCATAAATTTAAAATTTTGCGCCCCTTGGAAAATTCGCCCATCAAAATTTATTGATTTGAAAATTGCGCCCCATGCTTAAATGTGATTAAATTCAATTTAATACTTATTCTAGATCAAACAAAAAACGTAATACCGCCAGTGTAACACCAGATATTAGTTTGATGCGTCATATACATCTGCATAAACAAGAATTCATATGGAAAGTATTGATGCTTTGGGTTTGAAATTAAGTTAAATTAGCATATTAGAATGAAAATGAAATTCTAATGAGATAGGATATTCAAAATATACACTGGAACGTAACTCCTATGGTAATCAAAATACCAGTGAAGTTTCGCTTTCTAAACTCATTGAATGTAATGCATCGTATTAGGATTTTTACAGGTTTATGTGCCGACTCCTTTTAAAAATATTTATGTTGATAAGTAAAACAATGATCGAAATTTAAACTGTACTTTCTGTAGAATATTTTATTAATTTATTCTTGATTACTCCGCCCTCTGTCCAAGTCAAGTTTTTATTGTCTATTTAAATCGCCTCCATTTAATACCAATGCATTTTTATCTAGAAAATAACGGATTGTAGAGTTCAAGTTTACCATATCCCGCTATTTTGAATATCTCTTAATTTCTAACTTAACAATTAACATCGTCTCAAAGCTTGTTGGATCAATTTTGTAAATGAAAAAAATACTAAGACCACCTCCACCAACTATGTGGTATGCTTCATAGAGACATAGGACTTCAAGATGATTTACATTTGTCATAAGACGAGTTAATACAATCCCATTGAATTCCACCACTTAATTGTATCTTGACAGATACGTATTTCGACCTCAACAGTAAGGCCGTCTTCAGTGTCTCGTACTTGACTCGACTTACATATGATTTACATGATTTTATATATATAAAGTACGTTTTAGTTTAACCATTTTTTTTAGACAAGAGCTTGTTGTGCAATAAATAATTTAAACAGAAAATGTCGATAATGCTAAAGATCATTATTTTTTAGTGGCGGCATTTTCATACTTTCGTCCTAGAGGTTAAAAAAAAGCTTGCCACTATTTCGAATATATCAGAGTATACATAACCGGATCGGCTCGCCACAAAAAATCAAAATACATTTATCAAAATAATATTTCACTCATAAATTTATAGAAAACTCTTACTTAACTTAGAGGTCCAAAGCACCTCGAATTGGCGACTGCCTCAAGCAAGGTTGTTTTTCATACAAAATGACTAACTTTGACATGCTAGCCTTTCTAATTACCTCATATCATTAAAACATTTTCTAACGGAAATTCCGCCTACTTAGAATGCTTTTTTGAAGTAGCTTCAAACCAGTATCAAAACTAATTTGAAATGCTTTTAGGAAAATTTTGCACTCTGAATATTTGATGTACAGAAAGGCTATAAATTCATTCCGACAACGAACTTTTTATAGAAGGCTCATAGACCCATAGTAATATATACCAATCGACTCAGCTCAACAAACTGAACAAATGTCTTTACGTCCGCGTCCGTTGAATTTTGCCTGCAACCCCCTTTTTTTTTAATTACGTCTCCCCAAATTTAGGTATCTTCATTGAACAAACATTTCATAAAAATGCTTGTTTTCACACTCCTAAGCTTTACTTCCTTAACAGTTTTACGCCCATGTGTTTTGCACGTTTAAAATGCTTCTGAGTAAGGATATGCGATAACACACTTTTTCCTAACGAAACGAAACGAAACGAAATTCAAAATGTCTAAGTTGATTCGGATCGAAACGAAACGAAATATAGATTTACTTTCGAGACTTCGAAACGATACGAAATCAAGGTTCATTTAATTCGAAATTTTTCGAAACGAAACGAAATTTTATTTTTTTTTTCCGCGGAATTTATAATAAAAGAAGTTATAATAAAAGAAGAGGTAGTCTGTGTTAAATCACCGCATTTTCGCCGCATATACCATTGACGATAAGGCAATACCCCAGAATTTGTGCCGCTTTCAAAGGAATTTATCGTGGAGCGTGTGCTCCCGAATATGATCAATTTCATATCAGTAAGTATAAAAAATATAGAAATTGTGGAATTTTTCATATACGGATTCAAATTTCGTTTAAAACCTTAGTTCACTTAAGAATATGTTACGGTTCATTTTATCTTACATGTTAGTGACAAATGTTCGAGTGAAATTGTGTATGTTTCAGTCCTGAATGTTCTGTGTTAATGGCGGGATTTGACTGATGGACCAAAAACATTATAAGGAAACCTCGTAATGGGCAACACATTGGACGTTTCTCTCGGGGCACAGAGAGAACGTCGATCATTTTAATTTGTTGAATTTATTGTAAACTGTTTATAATTGTATGTTTGTAAAAATTTTATTGTAATAAATAATGTAATTATGCTGAAGCATACTTCATATTGTCTTGTCAGCGTGATTTTATAGTATTGAGCCAAAGAAAGTCAAAGTCAAAATTAGAAAATGAATGTTTGGAAGAATCCTATGCACCTTTCTAAAATGCACAAAGATATGTATTTCAGATGAAATTTCACAGACCCATAGTCTTATATACAATCAGCTCAATGAACTGAGCTATTGTCTGTGTGCCCATGGGATAAGAGAACAGCTGTTATGGTCATGAGCTGAAAACAATCATAAGTAAAGCTTTCAGCAATTTTAATGATCTTTCCACCCGTTCTGGATTTTTTTTGCAAATTCTATGCGAAGTACTAGAAATGCCCACAAATCTGCAATGTTCCTTACATATTGTGCAAATAGTCAAAAAAGAGCTTAGCCAGAGATGCATCTAAACACGAGAACGCGTGTTCGTGTTCAAAACGTTCTGAACACTGCACACTGTTCAAGAGCACTGACCTAACATAGCAACTTGTATCCTAGGAAAACAAATTCAAGCGACGGCATGGTACACATTTTTCGGCTAGTAATGGAATACGTTGACATCTAACGGATAGAAATCAAGCATACTCATATGGTTTTGCATAGTTCCAAATCTAAGGAATCTTAGTTACCATGATCGTGTACAGGATCCATATGTATGATCGTTTTGCTTGCGTACCAACCCAGTGCACACTGAACTGTGTTCAGAGTTCAAAACTAAGAACACCAAGGCACGCTCTCGGCTCATGTTCTGTTCAGGATGCATCTCTGAGCTTAGCTTGATTAACTGTACACATCGTAGTTGATAATCTTGATTGGCCGAGGAACAGCAAATATGCACAGCTCACCAATTAAATAATATTCTTTAATTAAAACTTATTCTCATTGTATACTTGCTTCGGAGTTTCCAATTCTTGGCCAATAATGATGCTGGTCACGTCCTTACAGTCAATTTAGGATTTAAAAACTCATTGTTATAAAAAACCGAGGAATGCTCTGCATCTGTGAGCGCTACGGGAAAGGAATCGTTGGTTAGTAGAGAAGATAATTCATGTGAAGCACCTTGGTAAGCGACTAAATATTTATTGTAAACGAAGATATTTTGAAAACAAGAAGACGAAAACTGTGTTTCAAATCAATCCAACGCAAGATCAATGTGCTTCGTTTAATAAGCTTCTACAATATGATCGATTCCGCACTAAATAATTTTGTGCTCTTCGATGTAGAGATTAGTTTTATCACTTCGCGTTCTCCCACACTAGCTGGCGTGATCAACATCAACAAGATCGATTGTACACTGCTTGAATAAATTTCTGCTACGCGAGGTAGATTTTTTTCACTTCGCGTTCTCCCGGACTAGTTGCCGTCCCATGATCAGCAGCAACACGATCGATTCCGCATTCATATTGTACAAATAGTAAAAAATATCACAAAATATAAATTTGAATCTTGGAAACACTGAAGACGTTTTATAGAAGAAAACTACATACGTATTTGTCGACTAAGAATGGGGTTAGTCATGGTCATTTTTTCAAATCAATGATTTTTTGAAGCCATTCTGGGTCCTGAACAACTGTGCAGAATTTGGGATCGATTGGTTGCTTCTTCGCTTTCCGCATCGCGTTTGAAGTTTGTATGGAAATTAGTATGGGAGAACGTATATTTTTGCATTTCTACTACTAGAGGTTTCAGTTCATCGTAAACCATGCGGCGCATTGCGTTAAAGTATAACCCAAAGTATGCCGAAAACTTTGCCGAAGAAGGCACGTTGCTGGAACGTCCACGAAAAAAGTTATAACGCTTCAAAGATTGAGTGTTCAAACCATATGCAAAAAATCGTTTATTCTGCCAGCACTGCCAAACTACGAAGACCAATAATTTAACTGAGTGTTATTTCAAAATAATTGATCTTATAGGGCTTTGGAACTAATGAGAGTTATCCGGAATCATTTCACAAAGAAAAAAACGGACAAGAAAGAAGATAGGTTTTGCCCTCCGACAATAACAGGTTGTCCGGTAGTGCTGGCAGAAACATTGATTTCTTGCATATGGATTGAACAATCAATTTTCGAAACGTAATAACATTTTTTGTAGACCTTCCAGCTATGTACCTTCTTCGGCAAAGTCTTTCGGCATCTTCCAGACTAAATGCTAACGTATTGAGTTACGTGATTGATGATAAATTGAAGCCGCTAATAGCAAAAATGTAAAGAAGTACGTTTTTCCATACTAATCTCCATGTAAATTTAAAACGCGATGCGGCATGCGAGGTCGCAACTAATCTAACCCATATTTTGTACAGGTGATTGGGGTCCCATAACGATTCAGAAAAAATCTTGATCTCACTTGATCGAACGAAGTTTGCGTTTTCCCATACAACTGCGCCCCACTCTAGGGGTTATGTAGTAAGCGTTAATAGAAAAAATTGTATAACCTAAAGTTTTGAAAACAACTTAATGATTTAGTTCAGCGGCGCAGCCAAAATTTTTGATAATATAAAGTATGGTTTAAGTTCAAATTTGTTTCGAAATTCCGCGGAATTCCGTTAAATTTCGTTAGAAGCTAGTTTTTTCTATCGAAATTTTTGTAATTTTACGAAACGAAACGAAATCAAGACATCAGATTTCACCATGCTCAAATTCCGCGAAATTCCGCGGAATTTCGTTTCGAACCACCTGAAACGAATTTTTTCGAAATACCGCATATGCTTACTTCTGAGTAGCTTCAATCGTCTAATCGCGTGTGCTGAGAAATGTCGGTTTGATTCCTACCCTAGTAAGAAGATTTTTTTTCGGCATCGGAAAATTTATCACTAATCAACAAATTTGTTATCGTGGTGTGTCACGGTAAAATGAAAACTAAAAAGGTGTACCGGCTTAAATTTTAATTTTAAACAATCGACCAAAACTATGAATGCCTTAGAGCAATTAAATTGTACTCCAATTGCTACTAAAATCATATGACTCACAAGACCGCCCAACTCACAATGAAGGTCTCAGAGTAACCATATTGTACTCAAATCGAATCAGTGTCCGCCTTCATGGGACTCAAATGATCGCTCGATTCACTATGAAAGCCTCAGAGTAGCCGAATTGTACTCAAATCAAATCTGTGTCCGCCCTCATGGGACTCAGACGTTCGGTCAATTTATTAAGAATGCCTCAAAGCAAACATATGGTACTCAAATTGATTCTTCGTTCGCACTACGAAACTCAAAGGATTGCTCAACTCACTAAGAAGACCTCATAGTAAACAAATTGTACTCAAATAAAATTCATGTCACGAACACTCATTTCACTATCAGCACCTACGAGTAACCAAATTGTAATCAAATCGAATCTGTGTCCGATTTGAGTCATGCCCTCATGGGACTCATGGCGAGGGCTCAAGACACTATGAACGTCTCAAGGCAACTGATTTGAACTCAAACTCATGATGTATCCGCCCTCATGGGACTCTGGCGAGCGCTCAATTCACTACAAACGTCTCAGAGTAACAAATATATCATCAGACTAAGGCCAGAGTGGCATGTGCTGCACATAAAAGACATCTCCATTCAGCTCGGTTCATGGCTGCACTTCGCCAACCACGCAGTCTGCGGAGGGTCCGCAAGTCGTCCTCCACCTGATCGATCCACCTTGCCCGCTGTGCACCTCGCCTTCTTGTTCCCGTCGGATCGTTGTCGAGAACCATTTTCACCGGATTACTGTCCAACATTCTGGCTACGTGCCCGGCCCACCACAGTCTTCCGATTTTCGCGGTGTGAACGATGGATGGTTCTCCCAACAGCTAATGCAACTCGTGGTTCATTCGCCTCCTCCACGTACCGTCCGCCATCTGCACCCCACCATAGATGGTACGCAACACTTTCCTTTCGAAAACTCCCAGTGCGCGTTGGTCCTCCACGAGCATCGTCCAGGTCTCGTGTCCGTAGAGAACTACCGGTCTTATAAGCGTTTTGTAGATAGTCAGTTTGGTACGGCGGCGAACTCTATTCGATCTGAGCGTCTTGCGGAGTCCAAAGTACGTACGATTTCCAGCCACTATGCGTCTCCGAATTTCTCTGCTGGTATCCTTATCGGCGGTCACCAGTGAGCCCAAGTAAACGAATTCTTCAACCACCTCGATTTCGTCACCACCGATAGAAACTCGTGGTGGGTGGCTCACATTGACCTCTCTTGAGCCTCTTCCTATCATGTACTTCGTCTTCGACGTGTTGATGACTAGTCCAATCCGTTTAGCTTCGCTTTTCAGTCTGATGTAGGCTTCCTCCATCCTCTCAAAGTTACGTGCCATGATATCAATGTCGTCGGCGAAACCAAATAACTGGACGGACTTCGTAAAAATCGTACCACTCGTGACAATCCCAGCCCTTCGTATTACTCCCTCCAAAGCGATGTTGAATAGCAAACACGAAAGACCATCACCTTGCCGTAACCCTCTACGGGTTTCGAAGGGACTCGAGAATGCCCCTGAAACTCGAACTACGCACATCACCCGATCCATCGTCGCCTTGATCAACCGTATCAGTTTATCCGGAAATCCGTTTTGGTGCATTAGCTGCCATAGCTGGTCCCGATCGATTGTATCATATGCGGTTTTAAAGTCGATAAATAGATGATATGTTAGCACGTTGTATTCGCGGCATTTCTGCAATACCTGACGTATGGCGAACACCTGGTCTGTGGTAGAGCGTTCACCCATAAATCCCGCCTGGTACTGCCCCACGAACTCTCTTGCAATTGGTGTTAGTCGACGGCATGAAATTTGGGAGAGTACCTTGTAGGCCGCGTTCAGCAATGTGATTGCGCGGTAGTTGCTACAATCCAGCTTATCGCCCTTTTTGTAGATGGGACACACGACACCTTCCATCCACTCCTGCGGCAGAACCTCATCCTCCCAAACCTTGGTAATCACCCAGTGCAGCGCACTAGCCAGTGCTTCACCACCGTGTTTAAACAGCTCTCCTGGTAGTTGGTCAACTCCAGGGGCTTTGTTGTTTTTCAGCCGGCCGATCTCCTCCTGGATTTCCTGGAGATTCGGAGCCGGAAGTCGCATGTCCTGCGCGCGTGCTCCTAGGTCCATTACCATACCGCCACCGTTGTCTGCCATATCTCCATTCAGGTGCTCTTCCTAGTGCTGCCGCCACTTTTGGATCACCTCACGCTCGTTCGTAAGAAGGTTCCCGTTTATGTCCTTACACATATCGGGCTGTGGCACGTGGCCCTTACGTGAACGGTTCAACTTCTCATAGAACTTTCGTGCGTTATTAGCGCGGTACAGTTGCTCCGTCTGTTCACGGTCTCGATCTTCCTGCTGGCGCTTTTTCCTCCGGAAAATCGAGTTTTGTCTGTTCCGCGCCCGTTTGTATCGTACCTCGTTCGCCCTCGTGTGGTGTTGCAGCAATCTCGCCCATGCTGCATTCTTCTCCTCAACTAACTGCTCACATTCGCCGTCATACCAGTCGTTTCTCTGATCCGGAGCCACCGTGCCTAGTGCAGCGGTTGCGGTGCTTCCAATGGCGGATCGAATATCTCTCCAGCCATCTTCAAGAGATGCTGCGCCTAGCTGCTCTTCCGTTGGGAGTGCCACTTCCAGATGCTGCGCGTAGTCTTGGGCTAGTCTACCGTCTTGTAGCCGCCCAATGTTAAGCCGCGGCGGACGACTCCGACGCGTGTTGATCACCGTCGAGAGTTATGAGCGCAGACATACTGCGACGAGGTAGTGGTCGGATTCAATATTCGCACTGCGGTAAGTGCGTACGTTCGTGATGTCAGAGAAGAATTTACCGTCGATTAAAACGTGGTCGATTTGGTTTTCCCTTACTTGATTAGGTGATTTCCACGTGGCCTTGTGGATATTCTGACGGGGGAAGAAAGTGCTTCGGACTACCATTCCGCGGGAGGCTGCAAAGTTTATGCATCGTTGGCCGTTGTCGTTCGATACGGTATGCAGACTATCCGGTCCGATGACCGGTCTATACATTTCCTCCCTTCCTACCTGGGCGTTCATGTCACCGATGACGATTTTGACGTCCCGCAGTGGGCATCCATCGTATGTCTGCTCCAGCTGCGCATAGAACGCTTCTTTCTCGTCGTCGGATCTCCCTTCGTGTGGGCAGTGCACGTTGATGATGCTATAGTTGAAGAAACGGCCTTTATCCTCAGCTTGCACATCCTTGCGTTGATTGGCTGCCACCCAATCACGCGTTGGCGCATCTTTCCCAGCACTATGAAGCCGGTTCCCAGCTCGTTGGTGGTGCCACAGCTTTGGTAGAAGGTAGCCGCTTGATGCCCGCTTTTCCACACTTTCTGTCCTGTCCAGCAGATTTCCTGCAGCGCTACGACATCGAAGTTGCGGGGATGTAATTCATCGTAGATTATCCTGTCGCAACCTGCGAAGCCTAGCGACTTGCAGTTCCATGTTCCAAGCTTCCAATTATCCTTTATTCGTCGCCTAGGTCGTTGCCGATTGTATCGAGTCGTATTATCTTCTATGTCGTTCGTAATAGTTGTTTTTAAAGGCGGCTTATTGGGCCTGCGCAAACCTCCTGTCTCGTCGGAGGGCCGTCGTGTCAGGGCTGTTTAGCGTCCCTCCTAACACCAGGACTTGGGCTTGTGCGCTTTGAGCGGCACACGGTCGCTTTGGCGGAGCCTACTTGCGGATACATGCTGCTTTTTCAGAGTATTAATCTTGTACTCAAATTCATGCTGTGTCCGCTCTCATGAGACTCTGGCGAGCGCTCAATTCACGATGAACGTCTCAGTGCAACAGATTTAGACTCAAACTCATGCTGTGTTCGCCCTCCTGGGACTCCAGTGAGCGCTCAATTCATTATGATCCTTGCAGGGCCGGATTTAGCCGGACGGGGGCCCCGGGGCCAACAGGTTGTGGGGGTCCCAAAATGTACAAAAAATACGGCCCTGGTCTCAAGGCAAGAGTTTTGAACTCAAACACATGGTGTGTCCGCCCTCATGAGTCTCTGGCGAGTCACTATGAACTCAGAGTACCAATTTTGTACTCAAATTCATGAACTGTCCGCTCTCATGGGACTCTGGCGAGTAATAAATCCACTACCATCACATAAGTACAACCAAATTGAACTCATATCGACACTGCGCCCGCCCCCATGGACTCAGATGAGCGCTCAATCCACTATCATCACTTAAGTGCAATCTAATTGATCTCATATCGACACTACGACCGCCCCAAAAATTCAAACGAGCGCTCATTCTACCCGCGCAGCACAAGTCAGACAAAAAATGTTGCAGCAACTTAATTGTGACTGAATCCGGTCACATATGAATTGCAGTAACCTATGTGGAATAAGTGTGCTGCTAGGGTTCTATCTCCTTAGAGAAACTTAATTGAACTCAAAATGCTACTGTGCCCGCCCTCATGGACTCAGACGAAGGCTCAATCCACTATCATCACATAAGTGCAACCAAATTGAACTCATATCGACACTGCGCCCGCCCTCATTGACTCAGACGTGCACTTAATCCACTATCATCACATAAGTGCAACCGAATTGATCTCATATCGACACTGCACCCGCCCCCAAGGATTCAAACGAGCGTTCATTCTACTATCTTCTTAGAGAAACCTAATTGAACTCAAAATGCAACTATGCCCGCCCTCATGAACTCAGACGAGGGCCCAATCCACTATCATCACGATAGAGCAACCAAATTCATCTAATATTGACACTGTGACCGCCCTCAAGGACTCAAACGAGAGCTCAATCCACTATCATCACATGAGTGCAATCAAATTGATCTCATATTGGCACTGCGACCGCCCTCACGGACTCAGACTGGCGCTCATTCTACTATCATCAAGTTAGAACAACCAAATTAAACTCAAAATGCTTCTACACCAGTCCTCATGGACTCAGACGAGCGCCCAATCCACTATCATCACATAAGAGAAACCAAATTGATCTCATATTGACACTGCGACCGCCCCCAAGGATTCAAACGAGCGCTCACTCTGCTATCTCCTTAGAGAAACCTTATTGAACTCAAAATGCTACTGTGCCCGCCCTCATGGACTCAGACGAGCGCTCAATCCACTATCATCACATAAGTGCAACCAAATTGATCTCATATCGACACTGTGACCGCCCCTAAGGATTCAAACGAGCGCTCATTCTACTATCTTTTTAGAGAAACCTAAATGAACTCAAAATGCTACTGTAACCGCTCTCATGGACTCAGACGAGCGCTCAATCCACTATCATCACATAAGTGCAACCAAATTGAACTCATATCGACACAGCGCCCGCCCTAATTGACTCAGACGTGCGCTCAATCCACTATCGTCAGTCACATAAGTGCAACCAAATTGAACTCATATTGACACAGCGCCCGCCCTTATGGGCTTAGACGAGCACTTAATCCACTATTATCACATAAGTGTGAACAACTTATGTCGACAATGCACCCGTCCCCATGGACTCACACGAGCGCTCAATCCACTATCATCACATAAGAGCAACTAAATTGATCTCATATCGACACTGCGACCGCCCCCAAGGATTTAAACGAGCGCTCACTCTGCTATCTCCTTAGATAAACCTTATTGAACTCAAAATGCTATTGTTCCCACCCTCATGCACTTAGACGAGCGCTCAATCCACTATAATCAAATAAGTGTAACCAAATTGAACTCATATCGACACTGCACCCGGCCTCATTGACTCAGACGTGCGCTCAATCCACTATCATCAGTCACATAAGTGCAACCAAATTGATTTCATATCGACACAGCGCCCACCCTCATGGACTTAGGCGAGCGCTTAATCCACTATTATCACATAAGTGTGAACAAATTGAACTTATGTCGACAATGCCCCTATCCTCATGGACTCACACGAGCGCTCAATCCACTATCATCACATAAGAGCAACCAAATTGATCTCATATCGACACTGTGACCGCCCCCAAGGATTCAAACGAGCACTCATTATACTATCTCCACAGAGAAACCTAATTGAACTCAAAATACTACTGTGCCCACCCTCATGGACTCAGACTAGCGCTCAATCCACTATCATCACATAAGTGCAACCAAATTTATCTCATATCGACACTGTAACCGCCCCCAAGGATTCAAACGAGCGCTCATTCTACTATCTCCACAAAGAAACCTAATTGAACTCAAAATACTACTGTGCCCATCCTCATGGACTCAGACGAGCGCTCAATCCACTATCATCACATAAGAGGAACCAAATTGATCTCATATCGATACTGCGACCGCCCTTATGGACTCACACGAGCGCTCAATCCACTATCATCACACAAGAGCAACCAAATTTATCTTATATCGACACCGCGACCGCCCCCAAGGATTCAAACGAGCGCTCACTCTGCTATCTCCTTAGAAAAACCTAAATGAACTCAAAATGCTAGTGAAACCGCCCTCATTGACTCAGACGTGCGCTCAATCCACCATCATCATATAAATGCTACCAAATTGATCTCATATTGACACAGCGCCCGCCCGCATGGACGAGCGCTTAATCAGATATTATCACATAAGTGTGAACAAATTGAACTAATATCAACAATGCACCCGTCCTCATAGACTCAAACGAGCGCTCAATCCACTATCATCACATAAGTGCAACCAAATTGATCTCATATCGACACTGCGACCGCCCTCAAGGACTCAAACGAGCGCTCATTCTACTATCTTTTTAGAGAAACCTAAATGAACTCAAAATGCTACTGTGCCCGCCCTCATTGACTCAGACGTGCGCTCAATCCACTATCATCACATAAGTGCAACCAAGTTGAACTCATATCGACACAGCGCCCACCCTCATGGACTTAGACAAGCGCTCAATTCACTATATTCACATAAGTGCAACCAAATTGAACTCATATCGACACTGCGCCCGCCCTCATTGACTCAGACGTGCGCTCAATCCACTATCATCAGTCACATAAGTGCGACCAAATTGAACTCATATCGACACAGCGCCCGCCCTCATGGACTTAGACGAGCGCTTAATCCACTATTATCACATAAGTGTGAACAAATTGAACTTATGTCGACAATGCACCCGTCCTCATGGACTCACAAGAGCGCTCAATCCACTTTCATCACATAAGAGCAACCAAATTGATCTCATATCGACAATGCATCAGTCTTCATGGATTCAGGCGAGCGCTCAATCCACTATCATCACATAAGAGCAACCAAATTGATTTCATATCGACTTTGCGACCGCCCCCAAGGATTCAAACGAGCGCTCACTCTGCTATCTCCTTAGAGAAACCTAAATAAACTCAAAATGCTACTGTGCCCGCCTTCATGGACTCAGACGAGCGCTCAATCCACTATCATCACATAGATGCAACCAAATTGAACTCATATCGACACTGTGACCGCCCCCGAGGATTCAAACGAGCGCTAATTCTGCTATCTCCTTAGAGAAATCTAATTGAACTCGAAATACTATTGTGCCCGCCCTCATGAACTCAGACGAGCGCTCAATCCACTATCATCACATAAGTGCAAACAAATTGAACTCATATTGACACATTGCGCCCACCCTCATTGACTCAGACGTGCGCTCAATCCACTATCATCACATAAGTGCAACCAAGTTTAACTCATATCGACACAACGCCCACCCTCATTGACTCAGACGTGCGCTTAATCCACTATTATCACATAAGTGCAACCAAATTGAACTCATATCGACACTGTGACCGCCCCCGAGGATTCAAACGAGCGCTAATTCTGCTATCTCCTTAGAGGAATCTAATTGAACTCGAAATACTATTGTGCCCGCCCTCATGAACTCAGACGAGCGCTCAATCCACTATCATCACATAAGTGCAAACAAATTGAACTCATATTGACACATTGCGCCCGCCCTCATTGACTCAGACGTGCGCTCAATCCACTATCATCACATAAGTGCAACCAAGTTTAACTCATATCGACACAGCGCCCACCCTCATTGACTCAGACGTGCGCTTAATCCACTATTATCACATAAGTGCAACCAAATTGAACTCATATCGACACAGCGCCCGCCCTCATAGACTCAGTCGAGCGCTCAATCCACTATCATCAGTCACATAAGTGCAACCAAATTGAACTCATATCGACACAGCGCCCACCCTCATGGACTAAGACGAGCGATCAATCCAATATTATCACATAAGTGTAACCCAGTTGAACTCATATCGACACAGCGCCCACCCTCATGGGCTCAGTCGAGCGCTCAATCTACTATCATCACATATGTGTAACCAAATTAAACTCATATCGACACAGCGCCAACCCTCATGGACTTAGACGAGCGCTCAATCAACTATTATCACATAAGTGTGAACAAATTGAACTTATATCGACAATGCACCCGTCCTCATGGATTCAGATGAGTGCTCAATCCACTATCATCAGATAAGTGTGACCAAATTGATCTCATATCGACACTGCGACCGCCCCCGAAGAAACGAGCGCTCACTCTGCTATCTCCTTAGAGAAATTTAAATGAACTCGAAATGCTACTGTGCTCGCCTTCATGGACTCAGACGAGCGCTCAATTCACTATCATCACATAAATGCAACCAAATTGAACTCATATCGACACAGTGACCGCCCCCGAGCATTCAAACGAGCGCTCATTCTACTATCTCCTTAGAGAAACCTAATTGAACTCAAAATGCTACTGTGCTCGCCATCATGGACTCAGACGAGCGTTTGAACTCATATTGACACATTGCGCCCGCCCGCATGGACGAGCGCTTAATCAGATATTATCACATAAGTGTGAACAAATTGAACTAATATCAACAATGCACCCGTCCTCATAGACTCAAACGAGCGCTTAATCCACTATCATTACATAAGTGCAACCAAATCGATCTCATATCGACACTGCGACCGCCCTCAAGGACTCAAACGAGCGCTCATTCTACTATCTTTTTAGAGAAACCTAAATGAACTCAAAATGCTACTGTGCCCGCCCTCATTGACTCAGACGTGCGCTCAATCCACTATCATCACATAAGTGCAACCAAGTTGAACTCATATCGACACAGCGCCCACCCTCATGGACTTAGACAAGCGCTCAATTCACTATATTCACATAAGTGCAACCAAATTGAACTCATATCGACAATGCGCCCGCCCTCATTGACTCAGACGTGCGCTCAATCCACTATCATCAGTCACATAAGTGCGACCAAATTAAACTCATATCGACACAGCGCCCGCCCTCATGGACTTAGACGAGCGCTTAATCCACTATTATCACAAAAGTGTGAACAAATTGAACTTATGTCGACAATGCACCCGTCCTCATGGACTCACAAGAGCGCTCAATCCACTTTCATCACATAAGAGCAACCAAATTGATCTCATATCGACAATGCATCAGTCTTCATGGATTCAGGCGAGCGCTCAATCCACTATCATCACATAAGAGCAACCAAATTGATTTCATATCGACTTTGCGACCGCCCCCAAGGATTCAAACGAGCGCTCACTCTGCTATCTCCTTAGAGAAACCTAAATAAACTCAAAATGCTACTGTGCCCGCCTTCATGGACTCAGACGAGCGCTCAATCCACTATCATCACATAGATGCAACCAAATTGAACTCATATCGACACTGTGACCGCCCCCGAGGATTCAAACGAGCGCTAATTCTGCTATCTCCTTAGAGAAATCTAATTGAACTCGAAATACTATTGTGCCCGCCCTCATGAACTCAGACGAGCGCTCAATCCACTATCATCACATAAGAGCAACCAAATTGATTTCATATCGACTTTGCGACCGCCCCAAGGATTCAAACGAGCGCTCACTCTGCTATCTCCTTAGAGAAATTTAAATGAACTCGAAATGCTACTGTGCTCGCCTTCATGGACTCAGACGAGCGCTCAATTCACAATCATCACATAAATGCAACCAAATTGAACTCATATCGACACTGTGACCGCCCCCGAGCATTCAAACGAGCGCTCATTCTACTATCTCCTTAGAGAAACCTAATTGAACTCAAAATGCTACTGTGCCCGCCATCATGGACTCAGACGAGCGCTTGAACTCATATTGACACATTGCGCCCGCCCTCATTGACTCAGACGAGCGCTCAATCCACTATCATCACATAAGAGCAACCAAATTGATTTCATATCGACTTTGCGACCGCCCCCAAGGATTCAAACGAGCGCTCACTCTGCTATCTCCTTAGAGAAACCTAAATAAACTCAAAATGCTACTGTGCCCGCCTTCATGGACTCAGACGAGCGCTCAATCCACTATCATCACATAGATGCAACCAAATTGAACTCATATCGACACTGTGACCGCCCCCGAGGATTCAAACGAGCGCTAATTCTGCTATCTCCTTAGAGAAATCTAATTGAACTCGAAATACTATTGTGCCCGCCCTCATGAACTCAGACGAGCGCTCAATCCACTATCATCACATAAGAGCAACCAAATTGATTTCATATCGACTTTGCGACCGCCACCAAGAATTCAAACGAGCGCTCATTCTACTATCTCCTTAGAGAAATTTAAATGAACTCGAAATGCTACTGTGCTCGCCTTCATGGACTCAGACGAGCGCTCAATCCACTATCATCACATAAGAGCAACCAAATTGATTTCATATCGACACTGCGACCGCCCCCAAGGATTCAAACGAGCGCTCACTCTGCTATCTCCTTAGAGAAACCTAAATAAACTCAAAATGCTACTGTGCCCGCCTTCATGGACTCAGACGAGCGCTCAATCCACTATCATCACATAGATGCAACCAAATTGAACTCATATCGACACTGTGACCGCCCCCGAGGATTCAAACGAGCGCTAATTCTGCTATCTCCTTAGAGAAATCTAATTGAACTCGAAATACTATTGTGCCCGCCCTCATGAACTCAGACGAGCGCTCAATCCACTATCATCACATAAGAGCAACCAAATTGATTTCATATCGACTTTGCGACCGCCCCCAAGGATTCAAACGAGCGCTCACTCTGCTATCTCCTTAGAGAAATTTAAATGAACTCGAAATGCTACTGTGCTCGCCTTCATGGACTCAGACGAGCGCTCAATTCACAATCATCACATAAATGCAACCAAATTGAACTCATATCGACACTGTGACCGCCCCCGAGCATTCAAACGAGCGCTCATTCTACTATCTCCTTAGAGAAACCTAATTGAACTCAAAATGCTACTGTGCCCGCCCTCATGGACTCAGACGAGCGCTCAATCTACTGTCATCACATAAGTGCAACCAAATTGAACTCATATCAACACTGCGCCCGCCCTCATTGACTCATATGTGCGCTCAATCCACTATCATCACATAAGTGCAACCAAATTGAACTCATATTGACACAGCGCCCGTCGTCATGGACTCAGACGAGCGCTTAATCCACTATTATCACATAAGTGCAACCAAATTGATCTCATATCGACACTGCGACCGCCCTTAAGGATTAAGTGCTCATTCTACTATCTCATTAGAGAAACCTAATTGAACTCAGAATGCTACTACGCCCACCCTCATGGACTCAGACGAGCGCTCGATCCACTATCATCACACAAATACAACCAAATGGAACTCATATCGACACTGCGCCCACCTTCATGGACTCAGACGAGCGCTCAATCCACTAAATATCATCACATAAGTGCTACCATATTGAACTCATATCGACACTGCGCTCGTCCTCAGGGACTCCGACGAGCGCTCATTCTACTCTCGCGTTGAAGCAATCGAATTGTACTCAAAATGATACTGCGACCGCCCTCATGGACTCCAAAAATAATTAAACGAACGCGTCCGAAAGCATTCCCGCTGCTTTCCGGATGTTTCCCCCGTAATTTGTAAACTAAATCTTCCGGATGCATTTTTTGCTGATTCTCGCAGCCCGGAACATACAGATCGCATGGTTCCCGCATTGGAACCGCCTCTGAATGCTTGAGATTATTGATTCGAACGTACCCTTATGAAACGAACGTGTCCGGAAGCATTCCCGCTGCTTTCCGGATGTTTCCCCCGTAATTTGTAAACAAAATCTTCCGGATGCATTTTTCGCTGATTCTCGCAGCCAGGAACATACAGATCGCATGTTTCCCACATTGGAATAGCCTCTGAATGCTTGAGATTATTGATTCGAAGCGTACCATTATGAAACGAACGCGTCCGGAAGCATTCCCGCTGCTATCCGGATGTTTTCCCCGTAATTTGTAAGCAAAGTCTTCCGGATGCATTTATCGCTGGTTTTCGCAGCCCGGATCATACAGATCGCATGGTTCCCGCATTGGAATAGCCTCTGAATGCTGGGGATTATTGATTCGAAGCGTACGCATTATGAAACGAACGCGTCCGGAAGCATTCCCGCTGCTTTCCGGATGTTTTCCCCGTAATTTGTAAGCAAAGTCTTCCGGATGCATTTATCGCTGGCTTTCGCAGCCCGGATCATACAGATCGCATGGTTCCCGCATTGGAATAGCCTCTGAATGCTGGGGATTATTGATTCGAAGCGTACGCATTATGAAACGAACGCGTCCGGAAGCATTCCCGCTGCTTTCCGGATGTTTTCCCCGTAATTTGTAAACAAAATCTTCCGGATGCATTTTTCGCTGATTTTCGCAGCCCGGAACATACAGATTGCATGGTTCCCGCATTGGAACCGCCTCTGAATGCTGGGGATTATTGATTCGAAGCGTATCATTATGAAACGAACGCGTCCGGAAGCATTCCCGCTGCTATCCGGATGTTTTCCCCGTAATTTGTAAACAAAATCTTCCGGATGCATTTTTCGCTGGTTTTCGCAGCCCGGAACATACAGATCGCATGGTTCCCGCATTGGAATAGCCTCTGAATGCTGGGGATTATTGATTCGAAGCGTATCATTATGAAACGAACGCGTCCGGAAGCATTCCCGCTGCTTTCCGGATGTTTCCCCCGTAATTTGTAAACAAAATCTTCCGGATGCATTTTTCGCTGATTCTCGCAGCCCGGAACATACAGATCGCATGGTTCCCGCATCGGAATAGCCTCTGAATGCTGGGGATTGTTGATTCGAAGCGTACCATTATGAAACGAACGCGTCCGGAAGCATTCCCGCTGCTTTCCGGATGTTTCCCCCGTAATTTGTAAACAAAATCTTCCGGATGCATTTTTCGCTGATTCTCGCAGCCCGGAACATACAGATCGCATGGTTCCCGCATCGGAATAGCCTCTGAATGCTGGGGATTGTTGATTCGAAGCGTACCATTATGAAACGAACGCGTCCGGAAGCATTCCCGCTGCTTTCCGGATGTTTCCCCCTGTAATTTGTGAATTAAATCTTCCGGATGCATTTTTCGCTGGTTTTCGCAGCCCGGAACATACAGATCGCATGGTTCCCGCATTGGAATAGCCTCTGAATGCTGGGGATTATTGATTCGAAGCGTATCATTATGAAACGAACGCGTCCGGAAGCATTCCCGCTGCTTTCCGGATGTTTCTCCCGTAATTTGTAAACAAAATCTTCCGGATGCATTTTTCGCTGGTTTTCGCAGCCCCGAACATACAGATTGCATGGTTCCCGCATTGGAACCGCCTCTGTATGCTGGGGATTATTGATTCGAAGCGTATCATTATAAAACGAACGCGTCCGGAAGCATTCCCGCTGCTTTCCGGATGTTTCCCCCGTAATTTGTAAACAAAATCTTCCGGATGCATTTTTCGCTGGTTTTCGCAGCCCGGATCATACAGATCGCATGGTTCCCGCATTGGAATAGCCTTTGAATGCTGGGGATTATTGATTCGAAGCGTACCATTATGAAACGAACGGGTCCGGAAGCATTCCCGCTGCTTTCCGGATGTTTCCCCCGTAATTTGTAAACCAAATCTTCCGGATGCATTTTTCGTTGATTCTCGCAGCCCGGATCATACAGATCGCATGGTTCCCGCATTGGAATAGCCTCTGAATGCTGGGGATTATTGATTCGAAGCGTATCATTATGAAACGAACGCGTCCGGAAGCATTCCCGCTGCTTTCCGGATGTTTCCCCCGTAATTTGTAAACAAAATCTTCCGGATGCATTTTTCGTTGATTCTCGCAGCCCGGAACATAAAGATTGCATGATTCCCGCATTGGAATAGCCTCTGAATGCTGGGGATTGTTGATTCGAAGCGTATCATTATGAAACGAACGCGTCCGGAAGCATTCCCGCTGCTTTCCGGATGTTTCCCCCGTAATTTGTAAACAAAATCTTCCGGATGCATTTTTCGCTGATTCTCGCAGCCCGGAACATACAGATCGCATGGTTCCCGCATTGGAATAGCCTCTGAATGCTGGGGATTATTGATTCGAAGCGTATCATTATAAAACGAACGCGTCCGGAAGCATTCCCGCTGCTTTCCGGATGTTTCCCCCGTAATTTGTAAACAAAATCTTCCGGATGCATTTTTCGCTGATTCTCGCAGCCCGGAACATACAGATCGCATGGTTCCCGCATTGGACTAGCCTCTGAATGCTGGGGATTATTGAATCGAAGCGTATCATTATGAAACGAACGCGTCCGGAAGCATTCCCGGTGCTTTCCGGATGTTTCCCCCTGTAATTTGTAAACAAAATCTTCCGGATGCATTTTTCGTTGAATCTCGCAGCCCGGAACATACAGATTGCATGGTTCCCGCATTGGAATAGCCTCTGAATGCTGGGGATTATTGATTCGAAGCGTATCATTATAAAACGAACGCGTCCGGAAGCATTCCCGCTGCTTTCCGGATGTTTCCCCCGTAATTTGTAAACAAAATCTTCCGGATGCATTTTTCGCTGATTCTCGCAGCCCGGAACATACAGATCGCATGGTTCCCGCATTGGAATAGCCTCTGAATGCTGGGGATTATTGATTCGAAGCGTATCATTATAAAACGAACGCGTCCGGAAGCATTCCCGCTGCTTTCCGGATGTTTCCCCCGTAATTTGTAAACAAAATCTTCCGGATGCATTTTTCGCTGATTCTCGCAGCCCGGAACATACAGATCGCATGGTTCCCGCATTGGAATAGCCTCTGAATGCTGGGGATTATTGATTCGAAGCGTATCATTATGAAACGAACGCGTCCGGAAGCATTCCCGCTGCTTTCCGGATGTTTCCCCCGTAATTTGTAAACAAAATCTTCCGGATGCATTTTTCGCTGATTCTCGCAGCCCGGAACATACAGATCGCATGGTTCCCACATTGGAATAGCCTCTGAATGCTTGAGATTATTGATTCGAAGCGTACCATTATGAAACGAACGCGTCCGGAAGCATTCCCGCTGCTATCCGGATGTTTCCCCCGTAATTTGTAAACAAAATCTTCCGGATGCATTTTTCGCTGATTCTCGCAGCCCGGAACATACAGATCACATGGTTCCCGCATCGGAATAGCCTCTGAATGCTGGGGATTATTGATTTGAAGCGTATCATTATGAAACGAACGCGTCCGGAAGCATTCCCGCTGCTATCCGGATGTTTCCCCCGTAATTTGTAAACAAAATCTTCCGGATGCATTTTTCGCTGGTTTTCGCAGCCCGGATCATACAGATCGCATGGTTCCCGCATTGGAATAGCCTTTGAATGCTGGGGATTATTGATTCGAAGCGTACCATTATGAAACGAACGGGTCCGGAAGCATTCCCGCTGCTTTCCGGATGTTTCCCCCGTAATTTGTAAACAAAATCTTCCGGATGCATTTTTCGTTGATTCTCGCAGCCCGGAACATACAAACGTATAGGAGATCATGCAGAGGGTAATCCTGTAGCGTATATTTTTTTTTAAATCTGGGAGGGCGCATAAAAGTTAGAGGAATACGTATAGGTGGGCGGAGATCCTGCAAAGGGGGAAATTCAGAAATCTACTTGGGCGCAACAAAGTTAGAATAATACGTTCTAGGGGGGTGGGAATCCCATAGAGGACATATTCTTAAATCTAAGGAGACGCAAACCAGTTAGAGGAATACATATAGGAAGGCGAAGATCCTACAGAGGACATATTTCAAAATCTACGGGGGCGCAAAATAGAGGAATTCGTATAGGAGGGCGTAGATCCGTAGAGGAAATTTCGAAGTGGACATTTTTTTTAAGTCTACCGGGACGCAAAAAATTTAGAGGAATCCTGCAGAGGACATATTTCAAAATCTACGGGGGCGCAAAATAGAAGAATTCGTATAGCAGGGCGGAGATCCTACAGAGGACATACTTCTGGGGCGCAAAAAAGTTCGAATAATACGTTCTAGGGGAGCGGAAATCCCGTAGAGGACATATTTTGAAATCTAAGGGGGCGCAAAAAAATTGAAGAAATACGTATAGGAGGGCGGAGATTCTGCAGAGGACATATTTCTAAATCCACGGGAGCGCAAAACAATAGGGGGCGGAAATCCCGAAGCGGATTTTTTTTTAAATCTACATGGGCGCAAAAAAGTTAGAGGAATATGTTAGGAATGAGGAGATCCTGCAGAGGATATATTTCAAAATTTGCGGGGGCGCAAAATACAGGAATTCGTATATGAGGGCGGAGATCCTATAGATGACATATTTCTAAATCCACGGGGGCGCAAACAAGTTAGAATAATACGTTCTAGGGGAGCGGAAATCCCGTAGAGGACATATTTTGAAATCTACGGGGGCGAAAAATGGAGGAATTTGTATAAGAGGGTGGAGATCCTGCAGAGGACATATTTTCTACATAGGACGGGGGCGCAAAAAAAGTATGAATTATACATTCTATGGGGGCGGAAATCCCTTAGAGGATATATTTTGAAATTCAAGGGGCGCAAAAAAGTTGGAGGAATACGTGTAGGAGGGCGAAGATCCTGCGGAGAACATGTTTTTAAATTCACTGAGGCGCAAAAAAGTTCAAATAATACGTTCTAGGGGGCGGAAATCTCGAAACGGACAATTTTTTTTAATCTACAGGGGCGCAAAAAAGTTAGAGGAATATGTTAGGAGGGCGGAGATCCTGCAGAGGACATATTTAAAAATCTACGGGGGCGCAAAATGGAGGAATTCGTATAGGAGGGCGGAGATCCTGCAGAGGACATATTTTTAAATCTACGGTGGCGCAAAATAGAGGAATTCGTATAGGAGGGCGGAGATCCTACAGAGGACATATTTCTAAATCCACGGGGGCGCAAAAAAAGTATGAATAATACATTCTATGGGGGCGGAAATCCCTTAGAGGATATATTTTGAAATTCAAGGGGCGCAAAAAAGTTAGAGGAATACGTGTAGGAGGGCGGAGATCCTGCAGAGAACGTGTTTTTAAATTCACGGAGGCGCAAAAAAGTTCAAATAATACGTTCTAGGGGGCGGAAAGCCCGAAGCGGTTAATTTTTTTTAATCTACAGGGCGCAAAAAAGTTAGAGGTATATGTTAGGAGGGCGGAGATCCAGCAGAGGACATATTTCAAAATCTGTGGGGGCGCAAAATGGAGGAATTCGTATAGGAAGGCGGAGATTCTGCAGAGGACATATTTCTAAATCCACGGGGACGCAAAAAAGTTCGAATAATACGTTCTAGGGGGCGGAAATCCTGAAGCGGACAATATTTTTTAAATCTACCGGGGCGCAAAAAAGTTAGAGGAATACGTATAGAAAGGCGGAGATCCTGCAGAAACATATTTCAAAATCTACGGGGTCGCAAAATGGAGGAATTCGTATAGGAGGGCGGAGATCCTGCAGAGGACATATTTCTAAATCCACGGGGGCGCAAAAAAGTTCGAATAATACGTTCTAGGGGGCGGAAATCCCGAGGCGGACATTTTTTTTTAATCTACAGTGGCGCAAAATAGTTAGAGGATTAAATATAGAAAGGCGGAGATCCTGCAAAAACATATTTCAAAATCTACGGGGGCGCAAAATGGAGGAATTCGTAATGAAGGGGGCGGAGACCATGCAGAGGACATATTTCTAAATCCACGGGGGAGCAAAAAAGTTCGAATAATACGTTCTAGGGGCGGAAATTCCGAGGCGGCCAGTTTTTTTTGATCTACAGGGGCGCAAAAAAGATGGAAGAAATCGTATAGGAGGGCGGAGATCCGCAGAGGACATATTTCAAAATCTACGGGGCCGCAAAATGGAGGACATATTTTTTTTAATCTACAGGGGCGCAAAAAAGTTAGAGAAATATGTTAGAAGGGCGGAGATCCTGCAGATGACATATTTTAAAATCTACGGGGGCGCAAAATGGAGGAATTCGTATAGGAGAGCGGAGATCCTACAGAGAACATGTTTTTAAATCCACGGGAGGGGGGGGGGCAAAAAGGAAAAGAAAAGAAAAGCAAAAGAGGAATATGTTAGGAGGGCAGAGATCGTGCAGAGGACATATTTTGAAATCTACGGGGGCGCAAAATGGAGGAAATCGTATACGAGGGCGGAGATCCTGCAGAGGACATATTTCTAAATCCACGGGGGCGCAGAAAAGTTTGAATAATACGTTCTATGGGGCGGAAATCCCGAGGCGGACATTTTTTTTAATCTACAGGGGCGCAAAAAAGTTAGAGGAATACGTATAGGAAGGCGGAGATCCTGCAAAGGACATATTTCAAAATCTACGGGGGCGCAAAATGGAGGAATTCGTATAGGAAGGCGAAGATCCTGCAGAGGACATATTTCTAAATCCACGAGGACGCAAAAAAGTTCGAATAATATGTCTAGGGGGCGGAAATCCCGAAGCGGACATTTTTTTTAGTCTACAGGGGCGCAAAAAAGTTAGAGGAATACGTATAGGAAGGCGGATGTACAAAGCACATATTTCAAAATCTATGGGGGCGCAAAATGGAGGAATTCGTATAGGAGGGCGGAGATCCTATAGGTGACATATTTCTAAATCCACGGGGGCGCAAAAAAGTTTGAATAATACGTTCTAGAGGAGCGGATATCCCATATAGGACATATTTTGAAATCTAAGGGGGCGCAAAACAGTTAGAGGAATACGTGTAGGAGGGCGGAGATCCTGCAGAGGACATATTTCAAAATCTACGGGGGCGCAGAATGGAGGAATTCATATAGGAGGGCGGAGATCCTGCAGAGGACATATTTTCAAATTCACGGGGTCGCAAAAAAGTTCGAATAATACGTTCTAGGGGGCGGAAATCCCGAAGCGGACAATTTTCTTAAAATCTACAGGGCGCAAAAAAGTAAGAGGAATACATATAGGAGGGCGGAGATCCTGCAGAGGACATATTTCAAAATTAACGGGGGCGCAAAATAGAGGAATTTGTATAGGAGAGTGGAGATCCTGCAGAGGACATATTTCTAAACCTACGGAGGCACAACATGGAGGAATTCGTATATGAGGGCGGAGATCCTATAGATGACATATTTCTAAATCCACGGGGGCGCAAAAAAATTTGAGGGGAGCGGAAATCCCGTAGAGGACATATTTTGAAATCTAAGGGGGCGCAAAAAAGTTAGAGGAATACGTATAGGAGGGCGGAGATACTACAGAGGACATATTTCAAAATCTACGGGGGCGCAAAATGGAGGAATTCGTTTACGAGGGCGGAGATCCTGCAGAGGACATATTTCTAAATCTACGGTGGCGCAAAATAGAGGAATTCGTATAGGAGGGCGGAGATCCTACAGAGGACATATTTCTAAATCCACGGGGGCGCAAAAAAAGTATGAATAATACATTCTATGGGGGCGGAAATCCCTTAGAGGATATATTTTGAAATTCAAGGGGCGCATAAAAGTTAGATGAATACGTGTAGGAGTGCGGAGATCCTGCAGAGAACATGTTTTCAAATTCACGGAGGTGCAAAAAAGTTCAAATAATACGTTCTAGGGGGCGGAAATCCCGAGGCGGAATTTTTTTTTAATCTACAGGGGCGGAAAAAGTTAGAGGTATATGTTAGGAGGGCGGAGATCCTGCAGAGGACATATTTCAAAATCTACGGGGGCGCAAAATGGAGGAATTCGTATAGGAGGGCGGAGATCCTGCAGAGGACATATTTCTAAATCCACGGGGACGCAAAAAAGTTCGAATAATACGTTCTAGGGGGCGGAAATCCCGAAGCGGACAATATTTTTTAAATCTACCGGGGCGCAAAAAAGTTAGAGGAATACGTATAGGAAGGCGGAGATCCTACAGAAACATATTTCAAAATCTACGGGGTCGCAAAATGGAGGAACTCGTATAGCAGGGTGGAGATCCTGCTGAGGTTATATTTCTAAATCCACGGTGGCGCAAAAAAGTTCTAATAATACGTTCTAGGGGGCGGAAATCCCGAGGCGGACAATTTTTTTAATCTTCAGGGGCCCAAAAAAGTTAGAGGAATACATATAGAAAGGCGGAGATCCTGCAGAGGACATATTACAAAATCTACGGGGGCGCAAAATGGAGGAATTCGTAAAGGAGGGCGGAGACCCTGCAGAGGACATATTTCAAAATCTACGGGGGCACAAAATGGAGGAATTCGTATACGAGGGCGGAGATTTTTTTTAATCTACAGGGGCGCAAAAAAGTTAGAGAAATATGTTAGGAGGGCGGAGATCCTGCAGAGGACATATTTTAAAATCTACGGGGGTGCAAAATGGAGGAATTCGTATAGGAGGGCGGAGATCCTGCAGAGGACATATTTCTAAATCCACGGGGACGCAAAAAAGTTCGAATAATACGTTCTAGGGGGCGGAAATCCCGAGGCGGACATCTTTTTTTAATCTACAGGGGCGCAAAAAAGTTAGAGGAATACGTATAGGCAGGCGGAGATCCTGCAAAGGACATATTTCAAAATCTATGGGGGCGCAAAATGGAGGAATTCGTATAGGAGGGCGGAGATCCTATAGGTGACATATTTCTAAATCCACGGGGGCGCAAAAAAGTTTGAATAATACGTTCTAGGGGAGCGGAAATCCCATAGAGGACATATTTTGAAATCTACGGGGGCGCAAAACAGTTAGAGGAATACGTATAGGAGGGCGGAGATCCTGCAGAGGACATTTTTTCTAATTCACGGGGTCGCAAAAAAGTTCGAATAATACGTTCTAGGGGGCGGAAATCCCGAAGCGGACAATTTTCTTAAAATCTACAGGGCGCAAAAATGTAAGAGGAATACATATAGGAGGGCGGAGATCCAGCAGAGGACATATTTCTTAATCAACGAGGGAGCAAAATGTTCGAATAATACGTTCTATGGGGCGGAAATCCCGAAGCGGACGATTTTTTTCAATCTACACGGGCGCAAAAAAAGTTAGAGGAACATGTATAGGAGGGAGGTCATATTTTGAAATCTAAGGTTGCGTGAAACATTTGAAGGAATATGTATAGTAGGGCGGAGATAAATAAATAAAATAAATAAATAAATTCAACGTGGGCGCAAAAAAGTTTAAATAATACGTTCTTGGGGGGTGGGAATCCAATAGAGTACTTTTTTCAAATCTAAGGAGGCGCAGATCAGTTAGAGGGATACGGGGGCGCTAAAAAAGTTTGAATAATACGTTCTAGGGGGGCGGAAATCCCGAAGCAAACATTTTCTTTTAAATCTTCAGGGGCGCAAAAAAAATTAGAGGTACACGTATAGGAGGGCGGAGATCCTACAGAGGACATATTTCTAAATCTACGGGGCGCAAACAGTTCGAATAATACGTTTTAGGGGAGCGGGAATTCAGTGGAGGACATTTTTTGTAATCTAAGGGGGGCGCAAAAAAGTTAGAGGAATACGTATAGGATGGCGGAGATTCTGCAGAGGATACATTTCTAAATCCACGGGGGCGCACAAAAGTTCAAACAATACGGAAATCGAAAGCGGATTTTTTTTTAAATCAACAGTGGCGCAAAAAAAGTTAGAGGAATACGTATAGGAGGGCGGAGAACATATTTCTAAATCTACGGGGGCGCAAAATGTTCGAATAATGCGTTCTAGGGGAGCGGAAATCCCGTATAGGATCAATGGAGATTATAAGGGGGAACGATTTCAGAATGGTAGGAGCGGTAAAAGTGATCTTAGAGAGCGGAAAATTTTCCAGAAGGAAATTATTTTGCGTTTCGGTGAAAAGTAAGCCAAAAAAAAATTTTTTTTTTTGGTCTCGAGAGCTGGTTACTCAGTGAGTAACTTGGAGTAACCACCATGACAGCACTGGACTATACCGAAGTTGAAATTTTTGATATCTATTGTCAATAATGTTCTACCGATACGCCTGAAGGAAATTCACTTGATACAACTACCCAAGTTTGCTAATGTAGTGATTGAATTTGCCTTATCTATTATGAAGCCTAAACTGCAGAAGCGGGTTAAGGTAAGCTATTTGATTAAATAAGGAATTGATTTTCATCTGGTCCAGGACTTGATTATCATCTGTGAACACATAAGCTACAGTGTGGAGCACCGAAATTCGTATTCCTAAAAGTCACTAAACCACTACATATGTGTAAAAACAATTGGAAAATTTGATTATCCAGAAAGTTCGTCGAGACTCCAGATTGCATAACTAAGGCCAAGGCAAGTCGACCGTAGTAATCAACACGATCGGCTGTATTATGTGAAATTTCTCTATACGCAATAACATATAATTCAGATGATTTTCCTTTTTTCGTTATTTAATTGTTGCGTTTTAGTCTCTCGCAGACTGTTTTTAAATTTATTATTGTGAATTTAAAAACTCTGATTCATCCACCTAGCGGTGTTTGTGCCTTTCTCGTGCATTATATATACTAAAACATCTTAGCGTGTTTTTTGTATAGAAATCGTATTTTGGCCATAATTTTTGATCCCATAGTCCGATCTGACCAATTTTCAATAGGAAACAAGGAGACAGGATTCCCCGTTGTAGCAAACAAATCGCCTTAAAAATTAAAAAAAATAAAACTTAAAAATTTAAGAATTTAAAAATTTAAAAAGTTAAAAATTTAAAAATTTAAAAACCAAAAAAAATTTAAAAATTTAAAAATTTAAAAATTTAAAAATTTAAAAATTTAAAAATTTAAAGATTTAAAAATTTAAAAATTTAAAAATTTAAAAATTTAAAAATTTAAAAATTTAAAAATTTAAAAATTTAAAAATTTAAAATTTAAAATTTAAAATTTAAAAATTTAAAAATTTAAAAATTTAAAATTTAAAATTTAAAATTTAAAAATTTAAAATTTAAAAATTTAAAAATTTAAAATTTAAAAATTTAAAAATTTAAAAATTTAAAATTTAAAATTTAAAATTTAAAAATTTAAAGATTTAAAATTTAAAATTTAAAAATTTAAAATTTAAAAATTTAAAATTTAAAAATTTAAATATTAAAATTTAAAATTTAAAATTTAAAATTTGAAAATTTAAAATTTAAAAATTTAAAATTTAAAAATTTAAAATTTAAAATTTAAAAATTTAAAAATTTAAAAATTTAAAATTTAAAATTTAAAAATTTAAAATTTAAAAATTTAAAAATTTAAAAATTTAAAATTTAAAATTTAAAATTTAAAATTTAAAATTTAAAAATTTAAAATTTAAAAATTTAAAAATTTAAAATTTAAAAATTTAAAATTTAAAATTTAAAATTTAAAATTTAAAATTTAAGGGTTTAAAAATTTAAAATTTAAAATTTAAAATTTAAAATTTAAAATTTAAAAATTTAAAATTTAAAATTTAAAATTTAAAATTTAAAATTTAAAAATTTAAAAATTTAAAATTTAAAAATTTAAAAATTTAAAATTTAAAATTTAAAATTTAAAAATTAAAATTTAAAATTTAAAATTTAAAATTTAAAATTTAAAATTTAAAATTTAAAATTTAAAATTTAAAATTTAAAATTTAAAATTTAAAAATTTATAAATTTAAAAATTAAAATTTAAAATTTAAAATTTAAAATTTAAAATTTAAAATTTAAAATTTAAAATTTAAAATTTAAAATTTAAAATTTAAAATTTAAAATTTAAAAATTTAAAATTAAAAATTAAAAATTTAAAATTTAAAATTTAAAATTTAAAATTTAAAATTTAAAATTTAAAATTTAAAAATTTAAAATTTAAAATTTTAAAATTTAAAAATTTAAAAATTTAAAATTTAAAAATTTAAAATTTAAAATTTAAAAATTTAAAAATTTAAAAATTTAAAAATTTAAAAATTTAAAAATTTAAAAATTTGAAAATTTAAAAATTTAAAAATTTAAAAATTTAAAAATTTAAAAATTTAAAAATTTGAAAATTTAACTGGACTCAATATCAGTCAATGCCGTTGGTATTTTATAAGTCGAAATGGGGATTTCCAAACCCCTTCCTTTTTTATTTTCTTGTATGGAGCGTGATGACATGATAGAGACCCTTCCTTTAAGCCCTTACGAAATTAGTGTACGATCTCTACAAACTCTGGGGCTACTATGGATTTTTTGAATACTGCCAAATATGTCGATTTTTCATCTTAAAAGAAAACTCACGCTGCATACCTCCAAATCAAACAAATCATAATTGTAAAACATGATTTTGCTTAAGTAGAAATTATGATTTTGTCAACCCTATGTTGTGTTTGAAAATCAATTTTAACTAAGGTACAGTGGGGCAAGTGGGTAAAGGAAATCGTATATTTCATGTTCATCAAGTCATAAAAGTTGGATATTATATTGAAATTGATCATATTTATGACATAACGAATCATCTATCCAATATTTATATGCCTGCGAACAAGATCTTTGAAAAATACTTTTAGGATACAAAATATTTGGAAAACAAAAAAATCGGTTACAATTTTTCACTTGCCCCACATGTGGGGTAAGGGAAAAAATGATTTCAAAAGAGGATTTTTCAATATAAAAACACGTTTTCTGTTCATATATTTCATGCAAATGATAATTTTACGGAATAGAACATAACTGTGATCTTTTGTGATGCTTTTTGGCACTTCATGAAAGTCAAAGGGCACTAGAGTGCCTCCATTAAATGATTTTTATGTTTTTATGTTTTCTTTACTTGAATTTTATGAGATCTAATATCTCATCTCCATTTGTGTCTAACACTACTTTCTATTTCAGGTTTATAGTAAGTTAATGAACCTTGGCGATAATGCAGAGAAATTATCTTTGAAATATTCATCAAACCTGGAGTTATATTGTGTTTTATTAACAATCCACTTATGATTTCAGTAGAAGAGTCTACATTAATAAATAAATAAATTTTATGAATTTCAACTAAATAAATCATAATTGTTGATATATTTGCAATAGTAGTGATTCTTGTATTCAAGCTATATAAATAACAATTTTTTCACGAAATATTTATCAAACATGGATTATTTAAAACACTGACACGCTTGGCACTTTGGGTTCCTGATTTAGTATTACCACGTATCATTGTAATAACCAAAAGCCTTCGAATGAGTTCGAATTGGTATCTTTTGTTTATATACGCTTAATAGAAATTATTTGTGTTTGGAAAAATAGAGAAATGCATTCAGTGTCGGAAAATTTTCACTTGCCCCACCCATGGTAAAAAACAAGCAAAGCAATAAAATATTTTTTTTTAATTTTTTTGATGTACATATCAATATTTTTGTGGCTGGAATTCAAAACTACAAAGAAAACCAACTTATCAATGCACTAATTGAATGTGTTTTGGAAACCAACATAAAAAAATATTAGTATTTATTGACACGCAAAACAACTTGTGCAAAAGATAAACTTGAAAGGTTAATAAACTTTTACTCTCGCATGTTGAAATGGTTCATTATTTCATGTTTCACTTATTCAACGCATTGATTTGAATGGCCTTGTATGATTGTGAAGTGAAATTGAATAATTCTGTGCTTCATCAGTGAAATACTTGCGTTTTTTCACTTACCCCATTTACCCACTTACCCCACTGTACCTTATATCAATTGATGGATATTTCGAAATGAGCATGATAGATTTTGACCTTGGGCTTTGAACAGCGATTGTAATATTTCGTGGTAACCCTAACCTTACAAGAGCTGTGCTCTTTATTCAGGACAATAGATGTGCTCAACAGAAAAAAGATTCTGTTCGGTTTGGCAGTAACGTCATATGAACGAAATAAACTGAATAAAAAGAATAATAGTCGTTTAAAATTTAAAGATCGATCCTAAAGTAAGTACACTCCACCATTACGCATTTTTGTCTCAGGTAACCCCGGAGATCAGCAAAGGTACCCCCAGGGGTACATGTACCCCAGGTTGAGAACCGCTGCTGTAACGTATAGCTCAGGGTTTGCAGAAATCGCTCTCAATAGATAACAAACAACGATAAAAGAGAGGAAAAAATCTCTCCAAATCATAACAAGCCATGACTCATGAGCCATATTTTGAGGAAAGAAAAGTGATCGATAGAGCAATAACCATTTTCGCTCATCAACCATTACACTAAAAGTTGATTTGCTCGTGTTCCCCCATATTCTAGCCTTTTCATGCCGTTTCCAATACACACAAAGAGCAATACTTATGCAGATTAAATTCAACATGTTTCATCTGCTGTTTTATGTTCCTCATCACGCGTTAGATCTTTATCTAAGGTTACTGTTACTGGGTTTGAACTTATGTACCTATTTTAATTCTGTTCCGAAACCAAATGGTGAATCGCTATTTGTTTTGATTCTTATTTCCGGAACTCATATTAACAGAGAGTAAGTGTTACAACATATACAAACTGCTATAATCGATTCATGATCGACTGTTTGTTAAAAGAAGAGTGCTGCCAACAATGGGTCAGGCACCCTGCAGTCATTAACTGTTATTCATAAACCAATTACGTGCATCATTGCAACTTCAGTTCTTCGCGAAGTTTCTCAACGATCGGCTCTGAATGGAATCTGTTAAAAATGAGAAGTCATTTTCTAATGATGAGTACGTATGCTCTCTGGATCCAGAAAACCTAAGGAAAGCTAAAGAAGAGCTGCATGAGGATGAAAGCGTTCGAGAGTCATCAATTTCCCAGATGCGAGAGTACATTGCCAAGGATCCGCAGATCATATGGTGTCGAACAGACCACCTATTTCTGTTGCTATTCCTTCGAGTGCGCAAGTTCAACGTACAGGCAGCATGTGAAATGTTAAGAAACATGCTAATGGCCATCCATACTGAACCAGATTCCTTCAAACTACGACCAACAGAATGGGATACATTTATCGCCCAATCAATTGCGCTTCCCCTGGGTCCGGACGACAAAGGACGCATGGTGATACTTTGTCGACAAGGTCAAAGCGATGCCACAATGATCACAATGGAAGAAGTTATAAGGATGTCCATCTTGGTATTTCAAACATTCTGCTATATTGAAAGCTACCAGATAAATGGAGCGGTGCTCATAATTGATTATCAAGAAGTCAAAATGAACCATTTTGCATGTTGGACTATTCCGAAGTTGAAACTTTGGATATCTATTGTCAATAATGTTCTACCGATACGCCTGAAGGAAATTCACTTGATACATCTACCCAAGTTTGCTAATGTAGTGATTGAATTTTCTTTATCTATTATGAAGCCTAAACTGCAGGAGCGAGTTAAGGTAAGCTATTTGGTTAAATAAGGAATTGATTATCATCTGGTCCAGGACTTGATTATCATCTGTGAACACAGAAGCAACAGTGTGGAGCACCTAAATCCGTATTCCTAAAAAGCACTAAACCACTACATAGAGTAGAGTGGGGCAAGAGTACGCACTTAGTTTTCAATCGATCATGTGGCCCTTATGAAACAAGCTTCTGCATATCAAATCAGTGTCGATGATTCATATACTCTTCCTTTATGTTACCCAGTGGAGAAAATATTGAAATTATTGAGATTCGTTATAGTAGAACCCTTATTGCAAGACAAGTGAAAAACGCACTCTTACCCCACCGGTGGGGTAAAAGTGCGCATCGGGTGGGGTAAGAGTACGCATTTATCCAATCATATGCTTTAAGTAAATATTAACACAAATAAGAGTTAATAACATTTAATTGATCACCTGTCATAAGACGAGTTTAAACAATCCCATTGAATTCCACCACTTAATTGTATCCTGACAGATACGTATTTCGACCTCAACAGTAAGGCCGTCTTCAGTGTCTTGTACTTGACAATACGTATCTGTCAGGATACAATTAAGTGGTGGAATTCAATGGGATTGTTTAAACTCGTCTTATGACAGGTGAAAGCATTCCACTAAAAAGCTCAAAATAATTTTCTTATTTAATTGATGTTTAATGACCATATATTAGGGAATGTTTAACGATTACGTAACTCTTAAAGGGGGAGGGGGTCCTAAAAATGTGCACTTTCATACGAAAAACCATTGCTTTTTATAAATACAAAAAACTACAAAGGTAAAAATATATATCAGATTTCACGTGGCGTATACAAAGGCATTTTCCTTAAAGAAAGTCCACCAATCACGTAACGTAAAATTTGGCTATTTCATCACCCCTCCCCCCTTATCTTACACTATTTGTATGAATCCTCTAAAAATTATATGGATCGTCACACATCTCACAACCCCTCCCAGCTAAATGTTGCGTAATTTATGAATGTTTCTTTTGATTTAATGCAATTATCATTCAGATGAAATTGTGTTTTCGCACTATGTTTAGATATACAACAAGTCCTAATACAATTTCATTATTTCGCTTCAGTGCTTTGTTCGCTAAGTCATTTCTAACACCGAATTACTTCATCTTATCCTAAAAACTAGTGATAATTTCGAATTCTGTCCCTTTTTTCTTAGTTGTGGATCTTTACGCTTTGGAAGAAGTCTTATTTCGGCCGGAGATACGGGTTTGACATCATAACTTGAAGATTCATATGCGTACTCTTGCCCCACCCGTTCCTGCGTACTTTTACCCCACAGCCCCAACAATTATTCAAGTAATGGTTTTGACTTCTTGGAAAACCAACCGGATTGGTGTTCTGTACCATAAAGTACTCTATACAATAGGTTATCGAAATGGTATAATGATCACCTGATTGAACGTATATATGGTAATGAATTACTAGTTGCGGAAACCCAATTATTTTTAGCAAAATGACCAAAAAGTTAGCTAACTCCATATCTCCCTTGTTGTTTATTCAAATCGTTTACAATTACACATGATAATAGTTGGCCAGAATACCTGTCAAACTGATGCAGTGCTGCTAGTTTATCTTTTTTTATTACTTCAAAAAATCGAAAACGTCCTCTTACCCCACGCGCACTCTTGCCCCACTCTACTCTATGTGTAAAAACAACTAGAAAATTCGATCTAACAGAAAGTAAAAGTACTTAACAATACGATCGGCTGTATTATGTGAAATTTCTCTATACGCAATAACATCTAACCTGAGATGTTTCTCCTTTTTCGTTATTTAATTATTACATTATAGTCTCTCGCACACTTTTTCTCAAATTTGTTATTGTGAATTTAAAAAAGGCTAAAAAAGTCAGACTTAGCACGATAAATTTCAAAATTTAAAAATTCTAAAGGTTTAAAAATTTAAAAATTTTAAAATTTAAAAACATCAAAATTTCAAAATGTAAAAATTTAAAAATTTAAAAATTAAAAAATTTAAAAATTTAAAAATTTAAAAATTTAAAAATTTAAAAATTTAAAAATTTAAAAATTTAATTTTTTTGTGGTTTAAAATTCAGTTTTATTTCGTCGATCTATATACAGTTATTTACAATTGTAGTTCAAACGTTTCCAAAATTAATCTAAGTCTAATTGGCACATTAAAGCGTTTATATCAATTTTACCGTTACACTCGTTAACAAAGCCGATGTATTTTACAAGCAAGCGGAGAATCTCCACTCGTGCAGCACTTCTAATTCCTGGCAAAACAGGCTTCGCGAGGTCCTCGAATGACAATCTCCTCCAATTCGTGTAGCCGGCTAGTCTCTGCTGTAGGACCGTCCATGCCGGGCCGACACGAGTGCAGCTACAGAACATGTGATGGAGCGTTTCAGATACCTGTATGTCACAGTGTTGACAGTTCTTGTCCGCCACCCGTTGCATCATGTGCAGAAGCTTCCGATGCTCGATTTTCCCATTTCGTCTGTGAACACCAAGCGGAGCCAACGTTGATGAAAGGTACCACAGCTTCGACGTACCGAATGTAGGGGAAGGAGGGGCAATATGCCCTAGCTAAGCAAACACTGCTTTATTGTCTTATTTGTAATTCATGGGTATTTTTACATTATGTATTAGTTAAACAAGATAGCTAGTTGATGCCATTCAAAAATTGTCAAAAATCTCAATCATATTGATAATATTCACATTTCAAAAAAGTGGTGAGATTCTGTTGCCGGAAAACTCATGAGGCAAAACGCCTTTTAGCTGGCAGCTCCTAGGGAACGAAGCACCATGCGTCGGCGAATCAGCATTCTGGTATGGATAGCGGGTGGAGACGCAAGTACATTGTATGTTAGTGCCACTAGGGCGTTTTGCTTCGCCAAAATGTTAGATGTTTCTTCAAAATGTGGAAATTTTCGGTTTTTCCGACCTTCCCATACACTATTTTGAAACTTTTTTCGCCTAACCTACATAATTTTAGATCTACACACCTAAAAATAATCATGTAATTTTAGGTGCTGTGACACCGACATATACGAGCGTCATTTTTGACGTAAAATTAGGTGGTACTTTAATTTTACATCACAACTTTATTGACAAAAAAATTGATTGATCAGAACGAGAATCGAACATAAGTCCGCTGAGTGAGAGCCCAGCACGCTACCACTCAGCTATCTCCGTTTCTTGAAAGAGGGATGATCGAAGTAAAACTGGTTCCACGATTTGCACTGAACAAGTATTTCACTGCATCAAGTCATTGACTGCTTGTGCGTTAGGTGCGTTGCAACGGGTGCTGTGTTTAGGTTCCGTGACATGTAATTTTGAATCATCTGACATTGAAAAATATACGATTCTGTTTATGTCATGTGGTTTTGTGTCATTTTATTGAAATACATCACCTGTAATATTCATATATTTTTGGTGTGTAGTTTTGTTACGGACATCTTAATGGCAGTAAATATGAGGGAAACCACAAAAGGCGTTTTGCATCGGGGGGGCGTTTTGGGGCCTCTTCCCCTATTTAGCATTATCACCTGCTGGTGCAGATTCAGCCTGCGCAAGGACTGCAGCCACATTTGCTGTGAGAACTTGCCCGCCAGAGCATCCCAGTTGAGTGTGGTCATCAGCCTTATCGAGTTGGCGAAGGTAACCCCCAGAATGTTGACTACGTTGGCTGTTTGTAGCCACTGGGTACCAATTTCATAACCATCGAAAAAGCAAACATTCACTGCAACCGTTTTTCGCAAAACAATGAGTAATCCTGCTTTTGACGGAAATTGAGTAAAATTTCCATGGGAAGAAAAGGGAGGGCAATACAATTTTCCTCAGTCACTGAGTAGGTGAAAGTTGCGTGTATGCGAGAGAAGAGAGATGAGTTCCTCGTTGAACCCGAGCGACCGCATGGTTTCGAAGAGGAACGAGTGCCACACCCGATCGAAGGCATTCTCCCAGAGGGACGACAACGGATTTTTTTCATATGGAGTTTGGCAAGTATGACAGTACCCTCTGATTTGGCGCATAAATTTATACTCCAATGTCAAAATGCTCATATACTTACATAAATTGTCGTGGTATTTGTGAAAATTTGTATTGTTCACCGTTTTTTTAAGAGAGAGTGGTGTCGAAACCCGAACAGGAGAAATTGGCTAAATAATACTTAATTCTGTTATTGATACCTTACTCTGTTATGAACTAGCCTTGCATAAGAGGTAAAATACCAAAGGAATAATACCAAAAATTAATATGCACAATACTTAAAAATTTAGAAATTTAAAAATTTAAAAATTTAAAAATTTAAAAATTTAAAAATTTGAAAATTTAAAAATTTAAAAAATTAAAAATTTAAAAATTTAAAAATTTAAAAATTTAAAAATTTATAAATTTAAAAATTTATAAATTTAAAAATTTAAAAACTTAAAATTTAAAAAGATTAAAATTTTAAAATTTAAAATTTAAAATTTAAAATCTAAAAATTTAAAATTTAAAATTTAAAATTTAAAAATTTAAAATTTAAAATTTAAAATTTAAAAATTTAAAATTTAAAATTTAAAATTTAAAATTTAAAATTTAAAAATTTAAAATTTAAAATTTAAAATTTAAAATTTAAAATTTAAAATTTAAAAATTTAAAATTTAAAATTTAAAATTTAAAAATTTAAAATTTAAAATTTAAAATTTAAAAATTTAAAATTTAAAATTTAAAAATTTTAAAAATTTAAAATTTAAAATTTAAAATTTAAAAATTTAAAATTTAAAATTTAAAATTTAAAATTTAAAAATTTAAAATTTAAAAATTTAAAAATTTAAAATTTAAAAATTTAAAATTTAAAATTTAAAAGTTAAAAATTTAAAATTTAAAAATTTAAAATTTAAAAATCTAAAAATTTAAAATTTAAAATTTAAAATTTAAAATTTAAAATTTAAAATTTAAAAATTTAACATTTAAAATTTAAAATTTAAAATTTAAAGTTCAAAATTTAAAATTTAAAATTTAAAAATTTAAAATTTAAAAATTTAAAATTTAAAATTTAAAAATTTAAAATTTAAAATTTAAAATTTAAAATTTAAAATTTAAAATTTAAAATTTAAAATTTAAAAATTTAAAAATTTAAAATTTAAAATTTAAAAATTTAAAATTTAAAATTTAAAATTTAAAAATTTAAAATTTAAAATTTAAAATTTAAAAATTTAAAATTTAAAAATTTAAAATTTAAAAATTTAAAATTTAAAAATTTAAAATTTAAAATTTAAAACTTAAAATTTAAAATTTAAAAATTTAAAAATTTAAAAATTTAAAAATTTAAAAATTTAAAAATTTAAAAATTTAAAAATTTAAAAATTTAAAAATTTAAAAATTTAAAAATTTAAAAATTTAAAAATTTAAAAATTGAAAAATTGAAAAATTCAAAATTTAAAAATTTAAACATATAAAAATTTAAACATTTAAAAATTTAAAAATTTAAAAATTTAAAAATTTAGAGATTTAAAAATTTTAAAAATTTAAAAATTTAAAAAAAAACTATAAAAATTTAAAAATTTAAAAATTTAAATAAAAATTTAAAAATTTAAAAATTTATAAATTTATAGAGATATTCTTGTGAGATTTTTGTAGGATTTCCAAAGGATCTTCCGGAAATAAATTCCGACGATTTTCCTGAGGTGAATTCTCTATGGGAATGTCCAGAGGAGATTTTGATGTAATTTAAAGTGCGATTCATTGGAGGGATACCTGGGGATATCGAAATTTGCACTTTATATAACTCTGATTCTACCAGTCCAGGTGGTCCAGGTGGACCGGAAAGATTTCGAGTGAAAAGTGCTGCGTACAATACGCGAAGAGAAACTAGAATCGAATGAATCGCAATCCCATGAATCACGAGCTGTATCACGTGTACAAGGAAGAAAATATTGTAAATCGTATAAAAACGACAGACTTCAGTGCATTTAGTTCGAATATCGGTAAAAAGAATAGTGAACAAAAAAATTTAACAGAGAACCATATAGAGGCTGGCGACTTCGTGGAAGGCCACAAACAAGCTGGCTACACGCGGTGGAATCGGGAGAGCCTAAACGTTTGAGGCAACTGGAGGAACATCGCCCAAGACTTACGATTATGGAGCTCAGCGATACGCCAGGCATAGATGTATCGACTTTGTAGCAAACCAAGTATCTAGGTATCCCGGGGGATTTGTTGAAGGAATGTCCCGAGGAAGTACTGGGGCAATTTATAAAGGACTGCCTGTTTGAATCCTTGGGAGGATTTCCGAAGTAATGCCTTCCGAAATTTCAGAGAAATTCCAAGTAAATTTGCGAAGAAATTGCATGGAGAATTTCCAAAGAAACTCTTGGGGAATTTCTGATGGACTCTCTTGAGGAATTCTAGAAGTAACATCTAAAAGAATTACTGAAGGCAATTCCGGAGGTTTTATTGAGGGAGGGAATTTTTAGACGTACTATTGTGCAAATTTCCGGAGGAATTGATGAGGGAATTTCCTGGAAGAACCGGAGGAATTCCTGGGAAATTTCCTGAGTGATTTCTGGTGAAGAACGAGCTCGGTGGTCTAGTGGCTACCGCTTCTGCCTTATAAGCAGGAGGTCGTGAGTTCTATTCCAGGCTCGTCCCTTTCCTACTTTGTATTTATATCTTAGTTCTTTCTGTGTTTCACGTTCTACCAAAACGATTCCTACTGTTATAACCTTCCACACAATCCCAAAATCTCCCGTGGCACCTATGAGAGGTCGTAGAGTTCTCTGCATCTTTCTTAAGTAGGTGTCCAACTAACCATCCTTCCCCTTCCTCAGCATTCGCAAGGACGTGGCCAGGACAGATCTCGACTATTGGAGGGTGCATTGCTTCCATCTAAGAGATAGTGATTAGTCCCAAATCAATATCTATGGTAACGGATGAAAGTGATGCTACTCTCATACAATAGTCTTGGCTTGTACCACCTACGAATTTGTGCGAATTGCTAAATGCTAATGCAATGCTAATGCTAAAATTGATGAAGGATTGTTTTTAGTAACTTGTGGTTAAACATTCTTAAGGAAATTTCTGGTAGAGTTTCTGTGGAAATTTCTTGAGGATTTGATGAAGGAATTGCCTGAAGAATCCATACAGAACTTCCCGGAATATTTCATTTTTGAATTCAACATAAAACTCTGAAAAGAATTTCTGGAGGACTTCTGTCAGAATATATTGGAGAAGTCTGAAAGGGATTTCTTGGAAAAATCGAAAAAGTGCTGTTTTTTTTTAAGATTGGCACGATTTTGAACAAACATCGGGTGAATTTTTCCGGCAGGCTCACACGTGCAGCACTTTTTCGGTTTTGGTTTTTTTTATTTTAAAAATAGTTAGAGGCTTCAAAAAATATGGATTCTTTGGGAAAGTTGATCTTAAATAAGCCAAAGAATCGACTGAGACAAAAAAAAACGAGATACCATTTTTTACGAGATAGGTCATTTGCTTCCATCCTCAAAAATGTTGCGGTTTTTGAAAATATATTTCACTGGTCAAATCGCCCCAATGTATGCAATACGATGAGCCCTTACCTATTGGACACAAGCGCGGCGAACCCAGCAGCAGTTGTTTCCAAATGATATGGAAACTATAGGAATGTAATTCAAACCTGCTTAAATCGACTTATGCTGATTTTTTATGACAAGCACATAGGGGCTTGTAACCTTTTTATTATGGGGTAGATAAAATACTAATGAAGGGGTATAAAACGTCTTTGTAGTGGCACACAATGGCGTTTTGCCCAGGCACTTGCTAAAACCCATGTTTTCATGAATTTTCAAAAAGCTTCAATATAATATTTTTATATGACAACTCACAGGCAATGCATTAACGACTTTTTGGACTGCCAAATAACACAAAGTTTGCATAAATTACGTTGGAAAGTAATTAGTTATTTAAGTACACCCGATTCTTTTTTTACACGGGGGATGCGTTTCGTGTAAAAAAAGTTTTCAGTTCAAAATTTGAAAATCCGTGTATAAAAAGTTGAATGAATCATGCAAAATGGAGCAACTTTGCAAAAATTTTGTATGGGATTTTTTTTACACGGCCGTGTAAAAAAAATCCGTGTAAAAACAGAATCAGGTGTATTGTCTCAGAGGGAGCACATTATACATATAAATACTGATGAATATAATCGACGAGGTTGAGCAGTCAAAATGAAATGATTTCTAATTCCTCTCAGGGTTTCTTCTAGTATGCCTTCGTCAAAGTTTTGAATGCGTTCATAATTAACTTCCTTGCATCTCACGCTTTTATATAATTCTCATTGCTTTATTGAATCAACATGATGTAGGAGTTAATGGCTCATCACGCACCCGTGGGATTATACAACCATTACGTTGATTGAAGATGTTGACACGTGCTCGTTTCTCGCGCAGCATCTTTTAGGGACTCATTAATGCACATTTGCATCGTTTTCTAGGAATTATTATAAATAAACTTATTTAGTGAGGTTAAGTACAGTCATCCCAAGAAAAACTTTCATATGAAAATTCGACAACATCTTAAAAGAAACTGTTCAAATAAAAAGTTTATATTCTTAATTTTCCAAGCAAATTTAAGCCGGTTCGAAAAACACACACGGGTTTTACTGAATATGTCAACTTTTAAAAGTAGCCTATAGTAGAAGCGTCAAAAATCACACACAAAACAAAGCCATTACAAACTGTAAAATTCTCAGAATGATCAGTCTGAATTAAGTGTTTTGATAATAAGCAATTAAAACAAAAATTATAACCTTTGATAGGACCGATTTTATGATGCGCCTTTGACAGAATGTACTTTTGTTTTCTCAATTAACTTCACTGATACTCACGCTACATCAATAATTTGATACAGATTGAATAGCTTTATCTAGAAAAAAAGTTAATAGGAGAAGAAGGGTCAACACGCACCCATGATGCTAAACGACTTATATAGTTTGTGAATATTAATTTAAAACACCGTTGATTGTTGGTGATTTGAATCATTGAAAAAATGCTACACCGTCGAAAAACGCAAGGTGGCGGAATAGCGTACGTGACCCATGGCCATTTATCACACGGACGCATTTTGAACAGTTCTCCTCCACAACATTGTCCGTCTCTAGCAATATTCCATCTATCGGAACACGCAGATGTATCTACTAAAAAAGCAATTCCTTGCTAATCTAGTTATTCGCGGCACTTTCAAAAGATCGGTTCAAAATGAGCTCAGCGTTCCCGGGAATGGATAAAAAGCCACTATCGTACGACCAGTACGAATCCACACTGGATGCTAAAGACTTACGAAAGGCTGAGGAGGAGCTGCATGAAACTGATAACACCCGGGAATCAGCATTAGCACAAATACGAGAATTTATTGCCAAGCATCCGCAGATCATCCGATGTCGAACAGACTGCATCTTTCTGTTGAAATTTCTTCGGGTGCGCAAGTTCAACGTTCAAGCAGCTTGTGAAATTTTGGAAGCGTGGCTTATGGCAATTTCTATCGAAGCGGAGTTCTACGAAGTACGCCTGAACGAATGGGATAAACATTTTGTCAGTCAAGTTGTCCTCCCAGTAGGGCCGGATGACAAAGGACGAATGGTGGTAGTATGTCGATACGGTGTCCTAGATTCAAGGACGGTTACACCTGAAGAGCAAATTCGGCTTCTCAGCTTGGTACTGCAAACGTTTTTCGATGTTGAAACCTACCAGGTGAATGGAATGGTGGTATTGATGGATTTCCAAGCTACCACAGTGGCTCATTTCACAATGTGGACTGTTCCCAAGTTGAAAACATTGATAACAGCAATAAATGACATCCTTACAATACGCTTGAAGGAAGTTCATTTGATCAATCTCCCCAAATTTGCCAAAGTTGTGGTAGACATTTGCATGACTTTCATGAAGCCGAAACTGCAGAAGCGGATTAAGGTAAGTTGTTGTTGGGTTGGAGTTGGTTGTACAAATGTATACATGAAATTGTATATGCATTGTATATGTCTTGTTCATTTTTAATTAGAAAAGAAACTATGTTTTGGGCTCTGTTAAGTGGAATGTCTCTATCGGCTAGTAGAGGATTTTTTTTCCGATTGTGCACAACCCATGGGTCTAGTTGTGTTTTTGACTAATAACTTTTTTCAAATCAATATTATGCAGTGATATGAATCAACCAAATGCCGCCATTGCGTACGCGCCCCATCTCGAGGATGCATTACCAGAAGAGACTATACTGCCCATGATCGCATATTTGCGATTTTGAGTTATGAGTCTCATGAATTGTCTCCAAATTGTTAGCTCGTTCATCTAAGTTGGTGAAATATGAAAGTTTGTTTTGAAAATTGAGCATAGAGACCGCATAACTGTAACACCGGAAAATTATGGCACCTGTAGGCCATGTTCCTTGAACAAAAATTAACGCAATGAATCACATACAGTGGCTGGTTTCCTATCCGTCGCTTCCTAGAACCAGGTGCTAACGTATATGCGAAAATAGCCAGCATTAGTTAACCACCCTAAGTTTGTATGGTGAAAGACATCTAACGCGGGTTTTCCAAATAGTAGGAACTTTTCACGAAAAACTATTTGGTACCAGTTATGTAGGAAGGTGTCTGCTACTACGCCTATCAAATATTTTTTTGATTGAGGTGCTTAGTTTCTAGATATTAAACATTAGATGCCTTTCGCCAAACTGATTCCCAAAAGCTAACTCCTAGTGTGCCGCTGTAAGCACGCTCAAAGCAGGCGATTGATTGATTTACATTCAAATATCAATTGATGCAGATATTGCTGCTGATGCTACCAACTGCAAAAAGTGTTTGTGCAATTTTTGGATTAAAAAAAAATAGATTAACAAACTTATGCATATTACAAACTTTATCGTTCCATTTCCCCCATGCCTACTTTTGTGGATTGTTACAAATAGGCGATCATGGGCAGTATACTACACTGCCCATTTCTTTATTTATTTCTTTATTTCATTAAATATTCAGTATTATCTTCATCGGACTGTACAGTCTTAATGATGTTTGATGGGAAAAAGTCATGTTGAGCAACTCCCCATGTAGCTAACTCAATATGGCGTAAAAACTCCACATCTTTTCAACAACATTACAAGATAAGACAAAAAATAAAAACAATATACAAAACATTTGGCGAACGGAATACAAACATTCTATTCTAGGAAGTCCATGCAGTTCATATGATTCATCGCGTCTCGTCTCGTCCCGTCATTGATGAAATCCGAGGAATTAAAAAAAAAACACCAAGGTAGACGAATTCTCCACTATTGGGGTGTATTGACATTCACTCACATTTTAGTCCATGTTGACTGACTTGAAGCCTATGTTTGAAGGTTGCAGTAGATGTGTTGACGTTGAAGAGCTCGTCAAATGAAGTTGAAGCTCCTTGACATAAACCTAATTGGGTCATGTAATCCATATTCGGTGTTCCTGGCATTAAGTCTTAGAAACTTTCGTTGTCGAAGGATCCACTCCGGAGCATATAGGCATGTGTACCGGAGTCCATATTTCGCAAGCATAGTGAAGCAAATTATGTAAGATTAGTTGCAGTTTATCTTTTAAGATAAAATCCATGCTGATCCGGAGATATATGTGCTTTACACGACACAAACTGTATAGGGATGTGATGCGTCGATAGTTTTCAATGTATTGCTTATCGTTCTTCTTTTGCACTGGAAACATTACGTAAAATTTTCATGAAACTGAAAAAATGAGCACTGACTAAGCGAATGGATGAAACGTAGTGTTAACCGTAAAACCAATCTCTGGTTAACGGGCATCGTAATTTGCAGTGTCCAAGGCTAAGCAATTTTGATCTTATTCGCTTGAGCTTTCGAAGGCGTGTGTTACCCCACGGAAGCTTAGAACAAATTCAATTATGGTGCTGATAAAACAAAATACAGGTAAACCCAGAGTGTAAAATAATCGAAAATTTTTGGTGACGTCCACCTCTTTTCACTTGTCAGCTCACTTCCAGACACATTCATAGTCGGCTCTGGACTGGATTTAATATTCAATCCATTGAGTCATTGAGTATTTATGTACGTTCTACAAATTGATAAATTATCTGAAATATAAACAAGTTTTTAATGGGTAAAGTAGTTTATCTCATAGAACTGAATCCGATTTTCATCCACGAGGGACTTTCAACGGCAAACATCAAAATAAACAATGCTAATTATGTTTTTTCCTGCACATAGTAAGCACATTCAGTGACAGCCGAATTAATGAGTTGGTGGAGTAGTCGTCTGACCATGTCATTCTATGTTTTGAATAATCATGCGATGTTTGTTAAAATTCGGACTGAAATTGCTTCATGAAGGAGAATATTTTATGCTCTGGGTAAAACAATAAATTCGAGAGTGGTGTCATTTACTAACACAAGATCCAGTAGACGATTTATTTGAGTCAGGCCATGCAAGCCAAATCCATCAAGCAGAGTCCCACAAGCTTGAGAGATATGCGACTGCACACAATTAACGATAGATACATCCTCTTCTGTCATAGTCCAGACTAACCAGATTGGTTGTAATCACCAAGTTAAATCATATGATCATTAGCATGAAGATTTCCATAAACATACTAATGCATATCACAAACTTCATCGTTCCATTCCTCCCATGCTTTCATTTGTCGATTGTTACAAATAGGCGATCATGGGCAGTATACTACACTGTGATCCCATATCAGTCCTATATGAATTTTCATCATTTTCGAGCTAGAATCTGTAACGGTCATATTTATCATAATATTAACGAATGCAACTGTTAAATAGGAATGCTTTTTAGGAAAAGTCGAAAAAAATATCAAGCCACTTTTTCCCAAATGGTAAAAGTTAAGCATATGCAGTATTTCGAAAAAAAAAATCGTTTCAGGTGGTTCGAAACAAAATTCCGCGGAATTTGAGCATAGCGAAATCTAATATTTTGATTTAGTTTCGTAGAAGTACAAATAAATCGCTAGAAAAAACTAGCTTCTAAAGAAACAAATTTAAACTTAAACAAAACTGTCGTGTATTATCAAAAAAAATTTGGCTACGCCGCTGAACAAAATTATAAAACTGTTTTCATAACTTAATGTTATACAATTTTTACCTTTCGCGTATACTAAGTATATGTGAAGGCTATAGGATCGCTCTAAAACCGAACTTTTGATAGAAGGCTCGGAGACCCATAGTGTTATATACCAATCGACTCAGCTCGACGAATTTATGTGATGTCTGTATTTGTGTATGTATGTGTGTATGTGTGTGTGTGTGTGCAAAAAAATGTGAGACACACTTTTTTGTACTTTGACTTGTCCGATTTGCTTGCAACAGGTTGCATTCGACACGGAACCCTTCCTAATTTTTCGCTATTGAAAATTGGCGCAAGCGTTCCGGAGTTAATAAAAAAACTTGTTTTTCCCCATTTTTTCCAAGGGTCTTCTCTTGGAATTTTTTGCCTTTCTCGTATACTAAGTATACGTAAAGGCTATAGGATCACTTCAAAACCGAACTTTTTATAGAAGACTCGGAGACCCATAGTGTTATATGTCAATCGACTCAGCGACTCAGACGAATTGAGGTGATGTCTGTATGTGTGTGTGTGTGTACAAAAATGTGAGACAGCATTATCCGATTTGCTCGCAACAAGTTGCAATAGACGCGGATTGCGGTCTAGTTGTTTCCTATTAAAAATCGGTCATTGCGATTCAAAGTTATTAGAAAAACATTGTTTTTTTTGCCAAAGGTCCCCCCTTGGGAAATTTTTTTTCAAAAACGATTTTTTTTGGGATTGCAGCAATGCATTCAAATGACTGCAAATGAATATGAATTTATGGAAAAATTAAAATCTATCCCCCTAAAGTGCTATTTTGACCTCTCTTATGTGTTTTTCTTATTTTTTTTAATGCGCGAGAAAGGCACCACCAACGCTAGGTAGATTGATCTGGGTTTTTTTTTCCAAAATCGAAATTTTTCTCCAAATCTGCGAAAAATACGTTCAAATGAACGCAAATAAATGTGATATGGTGGAAATAACTGAATCTAAAGTGCAATTTTGACCATCACCATCGCCGCTAGGTATATTATTCGGGGTTTTTCTATTCATGCTTTCTACATAATCCCATTCTGAGTCGACAAATACGTGTTTAGTTTTTTTTTTCTATAAAACGTATTCAGTGTTTTGTTAGAAATGTCTAACAGAAAATGAAAAGTATCTTTAACTATTCTTTCTAATTTTTTTAAAAAGCGACTCAGATCAGGCGTCAGAAGCCAGGCTCAGAGTGTATATGTAATCAGATTAGTATAACTTTGTCAAAGAGGCAAAGCTGTGGCGTGGATTCCTAGGGCCCTTGTGAAGTCTTTTAGAACGCTTCTTTCTTATCAAAGGACGATTTCTTCACCATCGCTTAAGCCTCAAACCAGGATTAAGTGGATGGGTAAGCACCGCTAAGAGTTAGGAAGACCCTAAGGAAAACAAAATGCAACATTTTACGTTCAAACAACAATTTGAATCTTACTTAAAAGTTAAGCATAGTTTCAAAGCTAGAATATATTTTCCGTTAATAATTATTAAACTAATGATATCTATAGAATAAACTTACAATCTAGTTTGAATTCAATATTCCAGCAACCGATTCCATCACAACTCTAAACTTGTCCAAGCTAAATTTATTGCTCTCGTGTGGAAGTATATGGCATTACCACACATTTAATTGCCAGTTTTGCCAGTTTCATGAAACCTATCAACTATTCTCAACAGTCAATGGTGAATCATCGAAACATACTAACAGCCCCCAAGATTTAAATTTAAATTTTGTGATATTCTTTGACTATTTGCACAATATGAGTGCGGAATCGATCGTGTTGCTGCTGATCACGGGACGTCAGCTAGTCCGGGAGAAAGCGAAGTGAAAAAAAAATCTGCCTCGCAGACCAGAAATTTGTTTAATCAGTATGCCATCGATCGTGTTGATGCTGATCACGCCAGCTAGTGCGGAACTAATGTCTGCGTCGAAGAGCACAAAATTATTTAGTGCAGAATCGATCGTGTTGTAAAAGCTTATTAAACGAAGCACACGGATTTTTCGTTGGATTGAAACATGGTTTTCATCTTCGAGTTTTCAAAATAACTTCGTTTTAAATATACAATAAATATTTAGTCGCTTACTAGCAATGTGACTTCACATGAATTACCTTTTCAACTAACCAACGATTCCTTTCCCGTGGCGCTCAAGGAGATGCAAAGCATTCCTCGGTCTCTTATAACAATGAGTGTCAAACTAATTTTCCTCTACTAATTCTAAATTGGTTGTAAGGACGTGACCGGCTTATGCTGTCCATAGCAGTTGTTTCTTGCACTCAATTGAAGTCGGTTGAGGATAAAAATTTGGCAACAATTTTTGCATGCCTCATATGCCTTCATTTTCTGGGTTTGAGTTAGCTCAATACTATTAAACCACGATGATAAGATAAGATGAAGTATGCTTCAGCATAATCACATAATTCTTAAGTGAAATAAGGTTTTTAACAGACTTTGAATCTAAATACAAAAAAAAATCCCACAATTTCTAAACGTTATACAGGGAAACTGCTCCTGGATTTCATCTCATGGCTCCGATGTTCATCCCATCAAAATCAAAGCAATGGAAAGGTATTTGATTTGTTTATCATATTTTTGATTTTTTTTTTCTGCAGTGAGTACGCACGTTGACAAAAAGAAGCGACAAAATTAGTGCCGTATTTCTTTGTTTCGCGATGCGATGAATATATGTTCAGTGAGATGGAGAACGGGGCGAAGGGGTCCTCCTTGGCCGTGCGGTAAGATGCGCGGCTACAAAGCAAGACCATGCGGAGGATGGCTGGGTTCGACTCCCGGTGCCGGTCTAGACAATTTTTGGCTTGGAAATTGTCTAGACTTCCCTGGGCATAAAAGTATCATCGTGTTAGCCTCATGATATACGAATGCAGAAATGGTAACCTCGCAGTTAATAACTGTAGAAGTGCTTAATGAACACTAAGCTGCGAGGCGGCTCTGTCCCAGTGAAGGATGTAATGCCTACGAAGAAGAAGAAGAAGAAAAGATGGGGAACGGAACAGTTCCCTCTACTTACTGATATAAATCTGAAATGATAAAACATTTATCAGACCCGGGAACACACACTCCACGATGAATTCCTTTGACAGCGGCACAAATGATAGAGTATTTATTGCTTTAACGCCAATGGTATATAAACGGGAACGCGACAATTTATCACAAGCTACTTCTTCGGTAACTTTAATTCTATTGGTCGAAAAGCAGTTATCTAACTTTGAAGTCTCGAAAGTAAATCTATATTTCGTTTCGTTTCGTTAGGAAAAAATGTTTTATCGCATACCCTTAGTAAAAGGACTGCATATGAGTTCCTTTTTCCTTGATAATGGGTCTCATATGCAGTCATTTTCGACATGGGACAAGTAGGCTTGATGTTTGCTCCTCATTTTCTCCATTTGATGTTGTTTCATATGGGACTAATTTGAGATCATAAGTAGTACAGTAGTTTTGGCAAATATATTTTACATAGACCTATCTACAGGGGATAGACAAAAAGGTTGAGATAGGAAAAATTTTGTCGATATTTCAGCATAATTTTGCGTAAAATTCTCCGATTTTCATAAAACCGGGACTACCAGATGCGGACTCTGTTCACGTATTCTACAGGGTGTTCAAGCCCAATGTACATTTTCTGTATTAGTATTGGTGTTAGCGTTAGCGGTATATATATGCTATCGGATGTGTGTGGTGTTGACATTCTGTCACTTGTTTGTTTATTACGCGCGTTGAAAATGGATTGGGGCATCGTAAATAGCCGTTTTTAAGTGTCAAAATCATTGCGGCGTACTACAAAACTGAGGTTTTGGGGACGATGGATGCCCCCAGTGGCCCGGTGCTTAGACGGAGATGAGTCCTATACGTGTTCCAATAGGACGATAACCCTTTATGCACGGAAATTGCGATTTTAGCCTAATATGGGGACAATTTCATCGACTTTTTGGACAAAACTTTGCGACCTCCCTGCATCTCGGATTTGAACCCTTTTAACTTTTTTGTTTGGTCCTTCATTATGTTAAAGTTGTACGAATACAAGGTCAGTAATTTGGACCAGCTCAAGACGTAATTCTCAAAATTTGGAACGAAATGCCCATGCAGACCGTGCGTGCCGCTTGCGATGGGTTTTAGAAACGTTTGAACCTCGTGAAGAAGTACAAAATAGAGGTGATTCCAAAAGAAATGTTACAAACGTTCCTTATAAGCAATACTTCCAATGAAATGCAATCGGGAAAAGAAATAATTTAATCTCAATTTTTAAACATTTTTCGAAAGTGTATTCGAACTTATTCAAAATCTCGGCATGGCCTTTGGCAACCGAAAATTTTCTGAGTTTTCCGAGGGCATGTTAGAAATGCACGTTTTCTCCTGTTTGTCATTTTATGTGACCTTTTCTTTCAATCATCATGTTTTGTGCTTGCTCCAAGAACTAGAACTGTTGCTGGCTGTAGGTTGAGAATACATAAAAACATAAAAAATTAGCAGAGATATGACCATTTCCGTAAAAACGGTTCCTGAGATATGATGAAATGATAACAGATTGAAATAATGCGAATATGGGTAATTGCTTTGCGAGACGATGATTACAGAAACACTTCCAGGATAAGTATCCACTGTCCAAGTAACCATGGAGCTATATACGCTTGCAAATAATACAGCCATTATTATAATATATAAAATAATGTTTCATTACTTTAACATGTTGAAATAAATCATAAGTAATGCATCGCTGCATTCGTGATGCTAAAATATTGTATCGTTGCCTGACAGTTAATAAATAAATGCATCTTTACATCGTTAAAACTGATCTAATGCAATTAGCATTTAATATGCTGCTCTGTGATTGATTACATGCAATAATTAATGCTTGGTGGTTACTTGGGTGCCTTCCCTTTAGCAGGTTCCCGGGCTTTCGAGGGGGGGCTGGTTTTGGAACCTGTAAGCATGCATATATGGTTGTTAAATTTCGTGTTTTTCTTAGGCGATGAATATAGAGTTTATATTAAAGATACATTTCGAGGACTGTAAAATTCACAGGCCAATTTTTAACAGGTTCCGGGTCTTCTGTGAAAGTGACATCTTTTCAGGGTGTATGGTTAATCCATGACCGTTTTCACGAAAATGGCCATATTTCTGCGTATACCTGAAACTTTTGGACAATATTGGGAGAACTTGTTGCCAATATAGGATATCATGCTTTTTCAGCCCATGAAAAGTTGGTGTATTATTCACTATAAAAAGTATAAATGCTAAAATAGTGTGATTGTTATCCGTTCATGTGCTAAAATAGGTAAGTTGGTTCAAAAAAATAAGAAAATTATTTTGAGCTTTTTAGTGGAATGTTTTCACCTGTCATAAGACGAGTTTATACAATCCCATTGAATTCCACCACTTAATTAAGTGGTGGAATTCAATGGGATTGCATAAACTCGTCTTATGACAGGTCAAAAAAATAATTTAGGCAAAAGAAAAACTCTTGCACAGCCAGCCTGCTTAAATGGTTGCCAAAAACCGAGTCAAATTAATTTTTTATTTACGCAAGTTTATTGCGTTTATCAGTTGAAGAAGTGCATGTATCTAGCATAATGTAACTAAAATATACTTGATACACTTTTTAATAGAAGCAGTGGTAATTCAAAACGATGTATTATCGCTGAATTATTGATTAATTTGCGTGATGAGCCAACGTTACATCCTAGTCTAACATTACATCTCCCTACCTACATATAGTAGTGGTAGGCGACGGTTGGGTTCAATCCATACTTATTCGCGGTCACGGCTACAACGATTATCACTAGTATGGGATTTCCGTGTCGAAAATGTCGTTTTTCGCACAAATGAGCCGGTCGGAAGACGAAGCGTGAGGTATGACGACCCACAAAAAGGAAGACGTAAGTTAGCAATTTTGTGGTAATGTTTTGATCAAAACAAATGAACCGGAGTGTTGTTGAATTTGCTTTTATTTCTCGTCGGTTTATTTCCCCACGAAAAGCAGCCATCGACGCTAGGAAGACGACATGAGACGTGACAAATGGCTTGGTCAGACATTTTTCGTTTAAGAAGATCACTTCTTCTTCCTCTTCAATGGCTCAACATTCCAACTGGAACTTTGCCGGTTTTTCAACTAAGTATTCTATTTGCATTTCCTCAGCTATTAACTGAAAGTTTTTCTATGCCCGCCATTGCATGAATTTGAATATGCATCTTGTGTGGCAATATGCTCAGGGTTTCGAGAAAGTTTCCATTCCAAAAACATACTAGACCGAACCGAGAATCGAGCTCGCCATCACCGGATTGGCAAACCTACGCCTTTGCTCGCAAGGCTACTGGAGACCCCTTATCGCACATTTACAATGAATAATTGTTCTCAAACCCACATATACAAAATATGGGAAAGTTTAATGTTTGATTTAAAATGGATCAGGTGACTTTTCATTTTATTGTAACTACTACTGTCATATGCTTCTCGTGAAGTCAAGTAAGAGTTACTGGAGTTACATTGAAGTGGTTCAATAATCAATTGAAATATGTACTGCCGTTATACGCATAATTTTCCCATGTACATAAGAATCGTGGGACAAATATGCGTATGACGGCTGTGTAGTGCTAACTCGTCTTATGACAAGTACGCTAATATTTAGTATATTCAGTTCAAGAAGTTGTAACACATTATTCAAAATATAAATCAGTACCATAAAACGGTTTGAAGTAATAAATATTCTTTATGTCTTTTTTCAGTTTCACAAATCTTTGGAAGAGCTGAGAGCAGCCGTAGACAATTCCGTTCTGCCAACCATCTACGGGGGCCAACTATCGCTGGACGAAGCCAACGACCGCTTCCGCAAACGGGTCGAACAGGAACGTGATCGCATTCTTTTGCTCAACGAGTTTGTCTTCGATCCGACAATTCCCAACCCAAATGCCACGAACTACAATCGTTCCGGGCTGCATAGTGAGATCGCCAATGAGGCCGTTATCGGCAGTTTTCGGAAATTGAATGTGGACTAAGCGGTGGATTCGTGGGCTATTACTTAATCGACTTGAGGCTGGTGCACCGGAATGATACTAAAGTCAACTTATGCTTCGGATCCGATATTCCTCCGTTCATTTCATACGCCCAATCTAAGTAACCTTGGCAATGTTAATAACATTTCTGGCCTTTTGTGTTATAACAACCGAAATTATCGAAACCTCACCAAACGCGTGCCGTCTGTAAATTGGGCTGTCGCTGCTCTGCTAAACCGGTAGCCTTGACGCGTGCGATACGGCCGAGAAACACGCATAGGAAGGGGCGTCCCTCATTGTTAGGCGTTGAAGCGCAGAAGACTCAACTAATTCATCAGCCTTTCTTTGAGTGGAAACGATGACAGTTTCGCAAAAATAGTAAAAGATGAAATCATCTCTAGTTGTCGGTTGCAGACTTACGTTGCACGGTGGGGTGGTTGCTTCCATCTGACAGACTGAAAATATTAAGTTGGGCTTTATTAATGCAGACACCATTGAACCGAATACTTTTTGATACGAAGAAAATTGATAACGTCGTTTGACGGAACCACGTCATCTGTTTAAACATCGGATGTTTATTGGTCTTGGTCTGGGAGGTAGAGGGGTTTATTTAATTTGAAGGAGTAGACTTTAAATTGACGTTTTATATTTATATATTGTATATTGTAAACACGTTATTGAAATTTACCCTATTTAGATCATAACGAGGATGCTTTTAGCAATAGCAAAATTTTTTAGCAAAAATATGTACAAAAACATATAGATATGCACAAAATAATGACTGGGAGATTCATTTATGGACTTTAAATATGTACTGAAAGAAACTCCTTATGGTTTGAAAACAACACTTCTGAGTTCTGAATTCATTTCAACAGGGGATAATCTAGTGTGAATAAAAATCAGATCCGATGTTATTTGTTACTTTCGAACTATTTTTCTAATCATGCAAAACAAAAAAGATTTATGTTGAACAGAGAATTTGCTAGAAAAATAAAAAAAAAACGTTAGAAACAATCAATCCAAGAACGATCTATATAGTGGCGAAAAAATCCCTAGTCTCAACTAATACTTTAATGCGAATTGTTGTTGCAACGAACAACTTTGACTTGTACAGTGAACTCTCCCAAACTTGATGTTCTGTAACTCGTTATTTTCCGTAACTCGATGAAATTCAAAGTCCCTTGAATCTATCATACTGTATGCCCTCCATTAGTGGATACCTTACTCGATAATTCTCGGGTACTTATTCAAAAGGACGTATGTGATTTTGTAAACAAAGATTCAAACCTCTATTTGTCCAATATGATGGATCTCCCACGCAAACCAACACCACCAACAGGTAGCTGAAGGCTTCCCCTACCTGTCTGTGGTGATGGTTTGCGTTGGAGTGCTATCAGATTGGATCAATCGACGTTTGAATCGTTGTTTACAAAATCACATACGTCCTTTTGAATAAGTACCCGAGAATTGTTCAATGCACTTTCACCTCGTTAACTCGATGTTATCAGAAACGGTTCACATGCACGATATAAACGGTGTCAGGCCATTTTTCCGAATACCTAGTTGAAAATAAATATAGATTGTGAATAACAGAGAAGTGAGGAAATTCGAAGTAAAAAGTGGAAAGTGAGTAATTAAAAGCGAAAAGTGAGAATTGAAAAGTGAGGGGAGGAAAGTGAGAAATGGAAAGTGAGAAGTATGAAGTAACTAAGTAGAAGTAAGTAGAAGGAGTGAGAAGTAAGAAGTGACGAGTAAGAAGTGACGAGTAACAAGTTAGAAGTGAGAAGTAAGAAGTGTGAAGGAAGAAGTGAAAAGTAAGAGATAAAAAGTAAAAAGTGAGAAGTGAGTTTTGAAAAGTGAAAAGTGCCAAGTAAGCTTTCTTCTTCCATCTACTTTTTTTCCTTTTCCTTTACCTTTTCCCTTATTTTTCTCTCTTTCTTTCCTTTTCTTTCTACTTACTTCCGCGTTCTTCCTTCTTCCTCGTTAGAAAGAAGTAAAAATTAAAAACTCAAAGGTGCAGCCCAATCGGGTTGTACGCAAAGGTGACGTAGGACTACGTACAGTGACCTGCATAATAAAAAGCCCACTCGCCGTTTTCCATACAAAATGGTCAACTTTGGAGATCTAGATCTCGATTGCGTGTGAACCAATTTTGCTGAAAGTTTGACCAGAGCTCAGATATAACTTGAATTTTACCACACCTGAGTCGACCATTTTGCCCTAGTAACACAACTCACACTGATTTGGTTGCAGCAACTCAAATGGGACCAAATTTGGTTGCATTTGAGTTACTGTAACTGCTCTGCAACACGTGTGTTACTAGGGTGATTCATAGGGTAAAAATTATCGTGGTAATACCAAAACGATTTTTTTTGGCAAAAAATTGATTTTATAATATCCTGAAAACTACAACTCTTAGTGTACAAGTATATTTCGCAAACTTTTTTGTATTGTCAAAATACGCGTTTTTGCTAAATAAGTCATTAGTTTACAACCTATAGAATTCAAGATATTTAAAAAATAAATTTTTGCCGCAATGATTTTTTACCCTATGAATCAATATGGTCGAAACTCAGTTGTGGTAAAATTCAAGTTATATCTGAGCTCTAGTCAAATTTTTAGCAAAATTGGTTCACACGCAATCGAGATCTAGATCTCCAAAGTTGACTATTTTGTAGGAAAAACGGCAAGTGGGCTTAACAAATAAATTTGTTGAATGGATGTAATCACTAAAAGCAACTAAGCTACCACGCCAAACCCGATGCCACCGAAACAGTTCATTTTCGCAATTAACTCTTTCTTTCCATAAAACGTTGGTCCTGAGAAGAACCTATTTTGTTTTCCCAAAGCGCCTCTCCAATAACTAAATACATCCAAATGCTTGTCGGCACCTTCCGTTGAAATTGTTCGGCCGCCATTCGATGATTTGTCGCTAAGCATCCACTATTTGGAATAAATTTCCAGCATTGCCACTGGTGCTACCCACGCTTTCGTGCTTCAGTGTCCTATCCGCTGCATCAGATTTTGTCGAATCGCTCCTTGCGGAATCCCGATTAAAATGGCTCGCGCGCGTCGGGAAGGAGCTTTCTTGTATTCAATAAATTAAGCCCGTTAGCCCCGCCCTTTTGTGACGATTAATGAAGGGGCGGGGCTAATGGAATTACTTCATTAGATATAAGAAAGCTGATTTTCGGCGCGAGAGCTATTTTGATCGAGATTCCGAAGACAACGAACCGTTCGGAGATTGACAAATTCTAAGAATCTTATGAAATTTTCTCGCAAAATTCTGAATTTGGTTATGAGATGTTGCTTATCTAAGATGCGTATTGTTGCAAGGAATAACAACAGAAATTTGACTCAAGACAAAGTTTCTTCGTATTACAAAACATTATCTCCTTGCATCTGTCTATCCGAGCGACGTTCACCGAATGGTGGCTTTTGTATAAAATATAAACTTTCTTCAAAAATCAAAACTCTATCGTAATAAGCGAATTTGATAGCACTTCAGAGGGAGATGATGCAATAAATTTGAATGGATGGAATCACTAACAGCAACCAAGCTACCACGTCAAACCGAATGCCACCGAAATAGTTCATTTTCGATAACAAACACTGAAAAAGTTTCCAAGTAGGAAACGAAATACGTATCTGCTTGTTGATACATAAAAAAGTTAATAGTGGAAGTAAATGGAAGAATAATAGTCTTTTAACCTTTTAACCTTAGTCCATTTTCGCAATTAACTCTTTCTTTCCATAAAATGTTGGTCCTGAGAAGAATCAATTTTCTTTTCCCAATAACTAAATGCGTCCGAACTAACTGCGTTGAAACTGTCCGACCACCACTTGATGGTTTTTCGCTAAGCCTCCAAAATTTGGAATAAATTTTCAGCATTGCTACACTGCCACCCACTCTTTCATGCTGCTGTGTCCGCTCCGCTGCATCGAATGTCGAACCGCTATCTGTGCAATCCCGATCAAAATGGCTCGCGCGCGCCGAACAGCACCTTTCTTGTATTTAATAAATTAAGCCCGTTAGCCCCGCCATTTTGTGATCTGATATGGGTGTAAATATAATGTGCACTCATAACGATTAATGAAGGGGCGGGGCTAATGGAAATACTTCATTAGATATAAGAAAGCTGCTTTTCGGGCGCGCGAGAGCCATTTCGATCGGGATTTCGCAGACAACGGACCGCTCTAAGAATCCTATGAAATTTTCTCGCAAGATTCTGAATTTGGTTATGAGATGTTGGTTATCTAAGATGCGTATTTTTGCGAAGAATAACAACAGAAATTTGACTCAAGACGAAGTTTCTTCATATTACCAAAAATTATCTCTTGGCATCTGTCTGTCCGAGCAACTTTCACCGATGTGTGGTTGCTGTAGAAAGTTTCCACTGAGGCGGCTTCTTTGATTTTATACAAAAGAAGGTTGACTATCCGAAATAATCTTTCTTCAAAGTTCAAAACTCAATCGTAAATAGCGAATTTGATAGCGCGTTGGAGAGAGATGATGCAGTAAATTTTAATGGATGGAATCGCTAACAGCAACCTAGCTACCATGTTAAACCCGATGCCACCGAAACAGTCCATTTTCGCAATTAACTCTTTCTTTCCATAAAATGTTGGTCCTGAGAAGAACCAATTTTCTTTTTCCAATGCTCCTTTCCAATAACTGCATCCAATCGCTTGTCGACACCTTGCGTTGCAACTGTCCGACCGGCACTTGATGATTTTCGCTAAGCCTCCAAAAGTTGAAATAAATTTTCAGCATTTTCCACACTGCCACCCACTTCTTCGTGCTGTTATGTCCGCTCGGCTGCATCGAATGTCAAACCGCTCTCTATGGAATCCCGATCAAAATGACTCGCGCGCGCCGGACAACATAGAAAGTTTCCACTGAGGCGGCTTCTTTGATTTTATACAAAAGAAGGTTGACTATCCGAAATAATCTTTCTTCAAAGTGCAAAAATCAATCGTAAATAGCGAATTTGATAGCGCGTCGGAGGGAGATGATGCAGTAAATTTGAATGGATGGGGTCACTAACAGCAACCAAGCTACCACGCCAAACCCGATGCCACCGAATCAGTTCATTTCCGCAATCAACTCTTTCTTTCCATAAAATGTTGGTCCTGAGAAGAACCAATTTTCTTTTCCCAATGCTCCTTTCCAACTAACTGACACCACAATTTTGTTATAAATTTTCAGCATCGGCTATGCTATTTTTATGGTCAACCCTTTCTTCATATGAAATGCTGGTTCGTTGAGGTTGAATAATCTACAGAAACACATCGAGCACCACCACCAATGCGATGAATTTCCGTTTAAAATGTTACCAACGGCTCCATGATGCTGTGTCCGCTCCGCTGCGATTGCTTTGATGCGTCCTCTCTGCGTGAAATCTTTCAAACTGAGGATTAGATCCAAACCCGCAAGTGATTGATTTTTGATGTCTGTGCTAGTGATGAATGTACGTTTACCTATTTCTAAACCTTTTAATAATTATCGATAATAAATAGTTAAAATATTTTCATATGAATACAAAGAAGCGTTGACTCATCCTTGATCGAATGGTCCAAAAAATTGGATGGATTGAAAATCCATCGAGAAATGGCTGAGATATTAAAGTTTAAAGTCTATCATATTTTCGTGACGGTCCCCAATTTTCACAATCGTAAAGTGTACCCCAATATAGAAAAGATAGACGTAGTCCTACGTCAAAAGTAAGAAGTGAGAATTTAGTAGTGAGAAGGGATACGTGCGAAGTGAGTAGTTAGCAGTGAGAAGAGAGAGTGAGAAGTGAAAACTAAGAAATGAGAAATGAGAAATTTGAAGCAAGGTGTGAGGAATGAAAAGTGATAGTGAGAATTGAGAAATAAAAAGTAAGATGTTAGAAGTTGGAAGTGAAAAGTAAGAAGTGATAAAAGGAACAATAAATGCGAAGTGCTAAGTGATAGGTGAGTAGTGAGCTGAAAGAATTGAGAGGTGAAAAGTGAGGAGTGAGGGGTGAAAGAATAATAGAATGATAGTTGGCCCATGCAGCATAAGAACAAATTTTTAGTCCCATATAAATTAAAAATGCAAATAGTTCCGGCGCCCCAAAAATTCTGAAAAATTTAGGTTAGGCTCAGTTTTTCCTGCAGATTCAGAAAAAAAACATCGTAAAAACATCGATACCCCACGGTGTGTCTATGGGGAAACATTATTTTTCAAAAATCAGTATCTCTGAAACACCCACCATGTGAAAGTAGATGCTATCCTATTTCATATAGTGGGTAAACTAAAATATTCTATCGGAGGATCTAGAACAATTTTTATTTTTTCACCATTCTTGGTGCAAATTCCATAGAAATCTCAAATGATAGCCGATTTAACTACCCCAAAAATGTATGAAAAAATGACCACCGATAGAACATTTTAAAAATGCCCCTACGTGAAAGAGGAAAACCTCTACTTTTGTGTACAGTCGTGATTCGCTGGTTGGGATTTTAATACTTGGGTCACTTTTTAGTTGGGCCTCCGCTGGTTGGGCCATGGCCCAACTAAAAAGCAACCATGCGTCAAAATTGAATAAAAACACTAAAAACGGGAATGGGCGTCACTGGAAATCATTTGTGACGTTCAAGTCGAAATACACATGTTCAAATGACTGTCAGTTGACCCAACTAAAAAACCGAATTCGTTAGTTGGGCCTAGGTCTTGACCCAACCAGCGAATCGCGACTGCAGTGAGTGTTTTAGAGATACTGATTTTTTGAAAATAAGCCTCTTCGCACAAACACACCGTGACCCCTAAACAACCCAATTCTGGCTTCACGGCCAACAGACAAAAATAAAAATCCTGTGCGATTGGCACCAAAAAATCGGTTCAACTTCACAAGAGGCATGTGTCGCTAGTTGGTTCGGAGCGGCCTTTGTTTCGTGACACCACTCCAGGTTTAGCACAATATTCTTATTATAAGAAGCCATCTCGTACATATCACTTCTCATTTCTGCTACATGTTGTGTAGTTGAATTTAATGCACGGTCCAGATTCGACAAATAATCCGATATAACGGAGCATAATTTCTGTTCTTCATCGTACGTTAATTGATTCACAGAGTAGTGATAACCATACAAATCCATTGTGCTATCGTCGAGATTTACTCAAGGATGTTATCAATAATTTAGTAATCTGCGTTCGATCATTTAGTAGTTTGTCAATAGCTCATTCCAGAGGCCTAAATTCAAAATATACTATATGGTGGACTTTTTGTGTGAAGGTTTCCACTATTAAAGGAGTTACGGTGCTAGTTGCTATACTTATACTAAATGATAACAAAATATGCAATCATTTAGTCTAAGTTACTGCTACTAGAGCTATAGCTCCGTTATTAGTAAAATTCAAACAGCGAACTGTTAGGCAGAGTTGTAGATAAACCTTTGCACTAAAAGTCCACCATACAACACATTTTGAAATGAGTGTGTTGACTGCAATGAGTTATTGACAAACTACTAAATGATCGAAGGCAGATTACTAAATGATCGATAACATTCTTGGATTTACTTATTGCTCAGTACTCGATACAAACTATAGTTCTTTTTACCCTTCTTACACCCTAAGAAGGGTATAAAGATCGCTTGAAAAACCGACTTTTTATCCGAGGCTCGGAGACCCAAGTCGTATATACCAATCAACTCAGCTCGACGAACTGAGCACATGTATGTATGTGTGTGTGTGTGTGTGCGTGTGTGCGTATGTGTGTGCGTTACAAAAATCTCACATCAAGATCTCAGCCGTCCGTGGACCGATTTGCACGATTTTAACACTAAACGAAAGTTATGACTTTGTCATTGTACGAGTTCAATTTTTTTTTGCAATCGGACATTTGGTTCCAGAGATATGTGAGAAATACGAACATGAAGTGCATTTTCAGAAAACTAACATAATAATGTCACATGAATATCTCAGCCGTCTGTAAACCAATTTGCATGATTTTATCTTTAAACGAAAGCTATGACTTCGCCATTGAACCCATTGTATTTTGTTTTTGCAATTAGACATTGGGTTCCGGAGATATCTCTGAAATACGAACATAAAGCATTAGACGTATCAACTTCACACATTGGTAAAATATGTCCCAACAAGATCTCAATCGTCCTTGGACCGATTTGTGCGATTTTATCTTTAAACGAAAGCTATGTTTTGTCATTGGACTCATTAATTTTTTCTGCAATCGGAAATTCGGTTTCAGAGATATCTGTGAAATACGAATATGAGACATATTTTCAGACTACTAATGAAAAATTGTCACACCAATATCTCAGCCGTCTATGACCCGATTTGAACTCTTTCGGGCTTAAACAGAAGCTGTAATATTGCCATTTAAGGCGGCAAATCAAATCTGCTGCCTTTTTGTATTTTTTAAAATTGTTAAATTTTCAGAAATATCCTTTTACCCTTCTTACACCCTAAGAAGGGTATAAAGATCGCTTGAAAAACCGACTTTTATCCGAGGCTCGGAGACCCAAGTCGTATATACCAATCAACTCAGCTCGACGAACTGAGCACATGTATGTATGTGTGTGTGTGTGTGTGCGTGTGTGCGTGTGTGCGTATGTGTGTGCGTTACAAAAATCTCACATCAAGATCTCAGCCGTCCGTGGACCGATTTGCACGATTTTAACACTAAACGAAAGCTATGACTTTGTCATTGTACGAGTTCAATTTTTTGCAATCGGACATTTGGTTCCAGAGATATGTGAGAAATACGAACATGAAGTGCATTTTCAGAAAACTAACAAAATAATGTCACATGAATATCTCAGCCGTCTGTAAACCAATTTGCATGATTTTATCTTTAAACGAAAGCTATGACTTTGCCATTGAACCCATTGTATTTTGTTTTTGCAATTAGACATTGGGTTCCGGAGATATCTCTGAAATACGAACATAAAGCATTAGACGTATCAACTTCACACATTGGTAAAATATGTCCCAACAAGATCTCAATCGTCCTTGGACCGATTTGTGTGATTTTATCTTTAAACGAAAGCTATGTTTTTGTCATTGGACTCATTAATTTTTTTCTGCAATCGGAAATTCGGTTTCAGAGATATCTGTGAAATACGAATATGAGACATATTTTTGTATTTTTTAAAAATTGTTAAATTTTCAGAAATATCCCTTTTTACCCTTCTTACATCCTAAGAAGGGTATAAAGATCGCTTGAAAAATCGACTTTTTATCTGAGGCTCGGAGACCCAAGTCGTATATACCAATCAACTCAGCTCGACGAACTGAGCACATGTATGTATGTATGTGTGTGCGTGTGTGCGTATGTGTGTGCGTTACAAAAATCTCACATCAAGATCTCAGCCGTCCGTGGACCGATTTGCACGATTTTAACACTAAACGAAAGCTATGACTTTGTCATTGTACGAGTTCATTTTTTTTTGCAATCGGATATTTGGTTCCAGAGATATGTGAGAAATACGAACATGAAGTGCATTTTCAGAAAACTAACAAAATAATGTCACATGAATATCTCAGCCGTCTGTAAACCAATTTGCATGATTTTATCTTTAAACGAAAGCTATGACTTTGCCATTGAACCCATTGTATTTTGTTTTTGCAATTAGACATTGGGTTCCGGAGATATCTCTGAAATACGAACACAAAGCATTAGACGTATCAACTTCACACATTGGTAAAATATGTCCCATCAAGATCTCAGTCGTCCTTGGACCGATTTGTGCGATTTTATCTTTAAACGAAAGCTATGTTTTTGGCATTGGACCCATTAATTTTTTTTCTGCAATCGGAAATTCGGTTTCAGAGATATCTGTGAAATACGAATATGAGACATATTTTCAGACTACTATGAAGAATTGTCACACCAATATCTCAGCCGTCTATGACCCGATTTGAACTCTTTTGGGCTTAAATAGAAGCTGTTATATTGCCATTTAAGGCGGCAAATCAAATCTGCAGTCTTTTTGTATTTTTTTAAAATTGTTAAATTTCCAGAAATATACCTTTTTTTTATTTTGAAATCGTTAAAAGCATGATAATATCAGTTATTTTTCATTCAATTGAAGGTCATATGCATAGAAATTGTAATATGCACTTGGCACACACAACCATTCAAAAGTGTAAGAAGGGTTGCGTTCACTGTAGGTGGATTAAGTCGGGTTTTTACCACATTCCCGCAAAAGTATACTCGATTATCGCTCGAGAATCATCTCATTTACACAAACTATCTTCTTCACCGTGGTTCCCGAACAAGCCCCCAAATTTGTAGGTTTGAGTGACCAGTGGCACTGGCACGCGGACTTGAACTACCAAAACTTCTAGACTAGAAAGGTAAAGAGAAACAACTTTAACTTATAGTTTGCATGAGCGGCTATCTTCAACCACATGCTGACAGATACTGTTTTATTAGCTTTTATTTCATACAGTTCAATACAGATTCATAAAACTAGAGCTGCTCCAAAATAATTCCAACATACATGAATGATTTTTGTTATTGAATTCGACAGCACATGCAGTTTTAAAATTTGGGGAGACTCGATCCTCTTTCTATGATATCTACGCAATAAATATTTTTCCTGCCAACCCTTCATCAAATCTGTCAAATCTAAAAAAAATTGAAACCTGAGAACAGATTTATATTTTTTTTAATTTTTTCGCCAAATTTTTGTATGGATGACTAATAAGGGATCAAGTGTCCCCATATTGAGGCAATAACTTCAAATCCAAATATCCTAAAACTTTGATGGAGTGTTGCGTTTTCATCGGAACAGATCATTAAGCATATTTATGGCTTTATGCTGTGAAAAAACAAAAGCATTTGATCATTGTTATGACAAGCTGTTCAAATTTTGCGTGGCCAATAAAAAAATCTATGGGAAGGTCAAAACATACAAACCGCCCTGCAGAATAAATAAGGTTGTCAATCCAAAAAATAACTCACCACATAAAGGTCATTTGTCTAGAGGATCTATACTAAAAATACGTTAGAACAAAATTACTTTAGTTCTCGATAGAACAGGAGGTGATCAAGTGTCCCCGGGGATCAAGTCTCCCCACCTTCCCCTACACTAATAGTAGACTATAGTCACAATGGAAATTACTTCTGTATATATCTGTTGTTTGTAAATATGGTTAATTGATGCCATCCGATGGCTTTCCGAAAATTAACGAACTGTTATGAGATGTTCTCATCTTCGCCATACACCCAATCTGGTCCACATGCGCATAATTTAAATCATATTTTCTTTCATACTAGATTATCAAAGTACTCCAAAACATTCTCAAGTTTAACGGAAAGTATCTACCGGATCAAAGAAGGCTTTTGCAATGTCCTCAACATCGATATGAATCCAAACTGATTCCACAAGCATTACGCATCATGCAAACAAAATTTTCATGAATACGAGATGTTCATGGAACTCCAAAACATTCTCAAGTTCAACCCATTTTTCTACCAGAACAACCAAGGCTTTTGCAACGTTCTCACCATCGGAATATACCCAATCCGGTCCAATAGGCATATGTTCATCATGTAAACCCATTTTTTCTGAATACGCTTTTCAATGTCGTCATCATCGATATGTACACAACCCGATTCCATAAACATATGCGCATCGTGCAAACAAAGTTTTCTTGAAAACGAGTTGTTCAAGGTACTCCAAAACGTTCTTAAGTTCAACCCAAGTTATCTAACAGATCAATCAATGATATGGAAATGCTATTCCAAACTTGTACATGTTCGTCGTACTTGCTAGCCAGTGGAGATATATCAGCTTCCACACTGATATTATTCATACGGGAGTTTGGCAGAAGGAAGGTCGTGCGTTATATACCGTCACAAATATTGCCCTCCGCTCGCTTTCAAATTGACTTCTATAAAAAAAACATTCTTCATGCCTGCCGTATCCTAACAGAACTATCAATTCTATACTTTCGCCTCTAATTCTATCATGAACATGTACGTCTAAGTTTGGAAGATGATATTAGCATTTCCATATAATTGTAAATCGTTTAACTTCACGTAGAAGTAATACACTCAAATCATTAATTGATCTAATGTTTAATATCTCGAAAATAAGCACTTTAATTGATAATTTTAAAAATATTTGGTAGGCGTAGTAGCGGACACCTTCCTACATAACTGGTACCAAATAGTTATTCATGAAAAGTTCCTGCTGTTGAGAAAACCCGCGTTAGATGTCTTTTGCCATACAAACTTCAGGTGGTTAACTCATGCTGGCTATTATCACATATGGCGCCTGAAGATGGCAGCCACTATATCCCTTAGGTTTCTGCGCTGTTGAAACTGGCTAATTATTTTTCAGAGTTGGCCAAGTTAGGCAACAAATTACCGTACGATTTTACTTATATACAGGTAAGCAAGATATTTCAAATTTTTATCCAAATATTTTCAGCGAAGACTTGTCTGTGAGTCGACCATAGAATGGTGTATACCATTTGCATTCTCGTTCATGATCTATCCCACAAGAAATCGTAAATACTAGTCACACTACACTCTACACCCATCCCCACATACCACAACTGCATGAGTACTTTCCGAAGAGAACTGGTTTCGCAGCCGAAGCTGTAACCACTGTTGTAACGGATTCGTGTTCACTAAGCAGATTGCTGCTGACCATAAGCTACCTGTTTAAAGTTCAAAAGTCGCACCGAAAGAATGATTTTGGCGAACGAGCGAAAAAAAATTATTATTTATGCCATCCTCTTAAAGCAGATCTCGGCTGGTTTTGTTCGTCAACTTAATCAGTTCAAGGTGATCCAGAATCGTCGCCATAAACGGCCCCGGTTAGTTGCCGGATGAGTTGTGACATTTTTGCAAAAATCGATGGCAAACGCCGAAACAGATGCAGAAACCTTTTTCTGCAACCTTTTTCCGACTGATCAATACAGTTATTGGATGATGTAACGCTTCTACTGGTGTATGTTATTTGGTGTCTGATTTATGCGAAGATAATATGCTCACATTGGATTGATCGCTGCGAGTTGATGTTTTGGGTTTTTCGATCATTTTTCGGCGAGAAAATGCAAAACAATAAAATTGCCAGACTGTACGGACGTTCCGGTCGATTTACTGGCCTTCGAACATCTGCTGCGGACACTAAAAATCAATTATATTATATTACAAGCACACCCGACGAACTTCGCCTCGCCTAAAATTGATTTATTCTCTGATTAGTTCTCGACTTATGCAGAAATTTCTGTTTTCTTTTGTATGGTGATCCTTTCCAGACGGAGGGGGGTTTTGAACCATCACAGAAACATATCTTCTCTTCCAAATACTCCACATGCCAGATTTGGTTCCAATTGTTTGATTAATTCTCGAGTTATGAAGAAATTGGCGTTCCATTTGTATGGGCCCCCCCCTTTTCAAAGGGGGGATGGGTCTCGAACCATCTTAACCTTCTTCGGCCCCAAAAATCTCTGCATACAAATTTTCACAGCGATCGGCTCACTAGTTTCCGAGTCTATAAGGGTCAGACATACAGAAATTAATTTTTATGTATATAAATTTTCTGACCATTTTGAAAAGCAGTGCAAGATAAATGCGATTGGATGCTTCGGCTACGTGATGAGCTATGAAATGTGTTTTCAACTTTAGAATGACCCCAAAAATAGACATCAATGGCGGAAGGTGTGCTGAAGATGCATATAATAACTTGATTTCCGAAACAACAGAACAGGAAAGCTCTTGTGTGGCATACGAAAAAGAGGGTCAAAATGAAGCAAGTTTACGTCAATCGAACAGGAACTTGTTTAGCCATCTTTTTCGCCTTTCTCGTACACTATTTCTGTTATATAATAAAATAAAACATATATACAACTATGATAAATATAGCCTGATCCCCCTAGATATGTACTGTAGGACATATTTGTTTTCGAACCTATTTCTTTTCTTATCCTAAATATCCTTGGTATGATGCAATATTTAATTTCAATCCATGTATTCATGTCTGTTTCTTGTTCTTCTATATTTTCTTCAAGTGACATAAAGAGTATCAGTCTTTTTTCTTGAGCTTAGAAAAAATAAATAAGAAACTTTAGTGTACATCTCGAGAAGGAAGACAAACAAGATTATAACAAAATTGCTTCAGCTTCAGTTATTGATAACAATGAGTTAGCATAAATTGTTTTTACATTTATTCCTTACGCAATTATAACATTATCAGTTATGTTTCAAGCTTTGATAGAAAATTCAGTTATTTTAATAATGTGTTAACAACTTAACCATGTTTATAGCTGCTTACATAAAAAAAACTTTGTTACACAACATGATATAAATTAGACATTCTTTACTGCTTGGGTTTTTTTTTCTATAAAAGGACCAATAATTTTAAAATGAAGAGCATTGGCCGATTTAGTTAATTTATCAAAACATAAATGAAAAAACAACTTCAGAATGATATTATCCTTGTTACCATCTTAACATCAGAGTGAAGCTAAACAGTTTTGCTTTTCTTTTAAATGGCAAAAGTCGCTTCTCATGACGTTCTTTCTTGTATACCGTCATTCGGGGTAACATCGAGTCTAGGGAAAAGCTCCTCTTCTGCTTTAGGGACGAATGCTGGTAAGCAAATAAGTATTTCAATTGTACGTATTGTATTTGGAGACAGAAACCGTATTTCAAATCAATGTAGTGTGTTTCGACAATTAATTCAAAAGCTGAAGATTGCTAATGTCGCTTCTAATCTCGTGACCAACATCTAGTTTGCCGCGGCCTGGCGACCAAAGTACCAGTACTTTAGGACACTCCTCTCAGTTCATTCAAAAGTATAAGATTGCTAATGGCGTTCCTATTTGCGTGACTAACATCTAGCTTACTTCGACCTGGCAGCCCAAGTACCGGTACTACAAGTGTCAAATCGATGTTGATGGTGAAACCAAACATGTACTACAACATGATGCATAAGTTATGGCCAATTGAAGCTTGTTGAAGCATAAATTGGCAACATAATTTAAATGACTACATCTCCACTAGCATTCTAGTACTTATGCTTCTACTCTCCTCATGGAATCAAAATTCAAAAGTAGGTACTCGCGTTTTCAAGGGCACACCACTCAGGATGGAAGCAACGCACAACTGTCATTTTTGTTATTTCAGTGACCAACTAATGTAGTTAACAAAACAAAACATTATCTACAAAATGACACATATGTGTCATATGTCATATGTGTCACACCAAATTCTTAAAAAGTTTTTCAGCAAACTACTTTACTGTAGAAAATCAGCAATTATGAAGTTTACTGAAAATCAGCATACTTTACTGAACGATCAGTTTTTTCTATCGACTGACAATGAATTATTGGCAGTGGCTGATTTTCTACCCGCCGCAGCCACATCCAGGCGCTATAGTAGGGGAAAATACCTATTCTTGGCAGTCTAAGACATTCGCCAAATTGAATGATAAAAATAATGAATAATTACACTAAAACACAGGTACAGTTTAACTGGTAGACATTTGTATGCTCTTTCTTTTATGATTGGTATTCACTAAATATAGCAGCTTTTACCACAAACTCAGTAAATTCAATATAAAGTAACAGGTCAACGTTTCTTCTATTGGCATACCAATTTCTATTATCAGCAATGAGTTTGCTCCCTTTAGCAATTAGACATGGAAGTAGAAAACTGGTAATGTATTGGTGCCAAATGCTGGTTGTTTATATCCTCCAGTAGTAAAATACATTCATATTAATCGGCCGCACGCTCATCTCGCTTCACTCAATTTTGGAACAAACTTTATTATTTATCAAAACTGGCTTAAAACAAAACATGAATTTTTAGCCTTGGCATCAATTTTATGTCATGTAGACAGATAGGCAAAAACATTTAAACATATTGTAAAACAAATTTAACCCTTATGCGGCCAACAAAAAACAGACGTGAATGGCAGATAGGGTACTAGTGTATTCAGATATTGACATTTTCATAACTTTTACCATTTTCAACCTATTTGAATAATGTTGGCCATTTTGGAGAAGGGAACTTATATGATTTTTGTCCGCTGCCAAGATTTACATCTTTTATCTTTTGTAATGCCTTAGAGTCGTAAGCAAAAGTCTATCAACCAGTTTCAAATATACAACTTGCTCTTTGCGGTCCTTACGTGATATGTTTGTTTCATCAAAAAAAAAAAAAAAATCATGGTGGTTGTGTACAAGACACGACCGCTCGACGTAAACTACGTAAAACCAAATCTATACACATAAGAATTAATTTTTGTCTGTCTGCCCTTATAGATTAGGAAACGGCATGAACATTTGTATGTAGAGGTTTTTGGGAACGATAAAGATTCTTATGATGGTATTAGATCCCTCCTCTTCTGAGGGGGGGGGGGCTCCCATACAAATAAAGTACAAATTTCTGCTTTAATCGAAAATTAATCTAAAAAATTGAATCTAAACTTACAAATTTCGAATACTTCTTTTAAATAATGTACAAAATATATAATTAATCAATTTTAGGTGAAACGAAGCTCGTCGGTTCTGGTAGTATAGTATATTAACAATATATTCCACCTCGTAAGTCTTCATATGTTGAATAATGGGCAGCACTGTCCTATCCAGCCACTGGAGCCACCCCATTCTCACACTACGTTTCACAGTTGAATAATAGATAATACCCTAAAAGTAGGCAATTATTTATGGTTGAAATGCGCTATGTTGGAACGGGAATGGTTATGATTTTTTTGTTGAGCTTTCAAAGTATTGATGTTGCAAAAGGAAAACGGTCCTGTCAGCCACATAAGGGGCAAGCCAGAGTAAACGCGACGTGCGATGCGACGCGACGCGACAGTGCAATTTGACAGCCTGTTGATAATGATTGTTATTCTTTTACGTGAGTCCCGTCGCGTCGCATCGCTCGTCGCGTTTACTCTGGCTTGCCCCTAAGGGTTAAAATACTACGGTGTTACCATCACTTTTGATATAGGGTAAATCACTACTTGGGCCTATGGACCCGGTTCCCGGCTCACTGCACAGAAAACTAATGATTTAAACTGTTTGGAAGTCGTAGGTTTATGGTTGATAATTTTTAAAAAGTCTCCCATTTATTTTTCACAATACTCACAATTCTCAATATCACTTGTTTTACTCCTAATTGATTCAATTGCAGAAAATAAAAATGTAGAATTCAAAATTTCACTCTCCGATGCCACACCACTGAGCCGGAGTGATTCTTTCCACTTTTACAAAACGGTATTATCGAATAAACACCTACCTGAAAATCGTCACAGTGCTCGATACAACCATTGCATGAAGCTGTTAATCACCACACCACAATTCTAAACACCCGCACTTCAATTATTCTTAATTGTTCGTTTCACTAGAACTTATTTAAACATACTAGAATACATTTTAAAATGTATTCACAAACCGAACAAAAATTCACCTCGGCCCAAGAACTTCTAGTCGCACCGTGCTGCCAAAAGGCCAGAATTATAAAAATGATCCTTTATCGTTAATAGGAAAATTGTCTAATACGTTGACGTTATCATGTTATTTATAGTTCTCTCGATTTTAAAAGGTGAAATAAATATTGTTTTTAAGTATTTGGAAGAAATTTGGATGAGTTAATATTAGGGCAGTTCAAATTTCAAAAATGTTCGAAAATTCCAACTCCCATATGTCTATTAGCATCATTTTGATAATATAGGAGACCTGGCAAAATTTCAGCCAATTCGGTGGCCATTTAGGGGTGGCGCGAAGTCAATTTATGTTTATATGGAAATTTGTATGGTAAAAACTTAAAATTTATTCAAATCCTCCTACAACTCTTAAATCGTTATGAATTCATATAAATATCCCCAACCTCCATTTTTGGAGTTTATTTGAGCTCAACCAGTGAATAACTCATTAATTTTGATTTATATTTCCACTGCTACGTTGAGGCTAATTACACCATTTTAGCCTTTTATCTCAAATTCACACTGTTAATAGAACCGTTCATTCCACTCATAACTAATGTGTTATCCGGAGGTCCCTTTTATATAGATTCCAAAAAGAGAGGTTGGGGATGTTTATTTGAATTCATTACAATTTGACAATTGTAGGGAGACTTGAATAAATTTTAAGTTTTTCCCATACAAATTTCCATATAAACATAAATTGACTTCGCGCCACCCCTAAATGGCCACCGAATTGCCTGAAATTTTGCCAGGACTCCTATATTATCAAAATGATGCTAATAGACATATGGGAGTTGGAATTTTCGAAGATTTTTGAAATTTGAACTGCCCTAGTTAATATATCTTCTCAACCAAATAAAAATGATTATGAATAATACCATCTGGCATCTTGTTGTCGTGGAACGCGCATATTTTTGTTTACATCGCATTTTCTACCGTCCCGAGAGAGAATGAGAGTAAAATGTTGAGAGATTGAGTGAAATTTTGCTTAGGCCGGGAACTGGTTTTTTGTATGCCGGATTGGGAATCGCTATGACTGAAATGAGTGCTGCACCTCGTTAATTTAAATCAAATAAAAGCTTCTTTGAACGATATTTAGCACGAATAGCTATTTTTTAAGCAGAAGTGTAACCCAATGCAGTATTATACAGCCTACAAATTTCAGAAAAAGTTGCTTCCTGTCATAAATATCAATTAAATAATGCAGTCGTACGCATGTTAGGCCGGGAATGGGGTAAGAAACCCTAATGCATGGTCTGCGTAAAAAATATGAAGCATTTGTATTTTAACACTTTTTTTTAAATGAATGCCATCGCCGGATATTTTGTTCGTATTTTTGCTAAAATCAACTCACATAGAATTGTGCGTGGTATCTGCTTAGCGTGTGTTTGATATGCTCACAAACACATTCTCTCGCTCTATTCCGAAGTGTGCTGCTGTCAAAGAAAACGAACAGTCCCGATTTTATTTAGTGAAACATAGAGCAAATATTGCTTAAATTTGCTCTTTGTGGTGATAATCAAGTGGTGATAAAGTGTAAAAAGTAGTTTACGTACTTAATTTGTCGTGTCATACGCAATTAAGAGGAGAAACAGGCGATCCAAAAAAGTAAGTAACAGTTTGCTTTTCGTGCGCTGCTTTCTTTGGCAATGCAATAATGGCAAGGATTTCGTAGGTGCAAATTTGTTTCGGTGATGAACACATCAAATCTTGCTACTTTTACACAAACAACTTATTCAAATGAAAGCTTAGACTTCAAATTGTGTGATTGAATCAAAATTATGTTCATAAATAGTGTATTTTTGCTAGAAAACGCAAATATTGTTGAGGGTGCCAACAACTGTCGCACCCTGCCAATGCCGTATTCTACCCTATATGCACGAAATAGCCAGCAAGAGTTAACCGCCAGAAATTTGTATGGCGAAATACATCTAACGCTGGTTTTCTTAAAATTAGGAACTTTTCATGAAAAACTATTTGGTACCGGTTATGAGGGATGGTGTCCGCTACTACGCCTACCAAATATTTTTTCGATTAAAGTGCTTAATTTCGAGAAATCGAACCTTAGATGCCTTTCGCCATACTGATTTCAGAAAGTTAACTCCTAGTGTGCCGCTGTAAGCACGCTCAAAGCAGTCGATTCATTTACTGTCAAACTTCAGAAAAAAGTAACCATTTTTAATTATGACTTCTATCATGTTGTGTGATGTGGGAAATTCATTTTCAATCCAACACGAACCCTCATTCCTGTAAGTATTACATAACTAATTATCTGTAAGGTGTACTTCATATTGATGAAAAACCAAGAGGAGAAAAGTCTATCACGTGACTTTATATTATATTATATATATATATATATATATATATATATATATATATATATATATATATATATATTTATTATTTATTAATATTTTTCAGTCGGCGAGTCAGCGCAAACAATCTGGGAAATCGTTGGGGCAATCCTGGTCATTCCTATCCACAACATGAATGTTCACTGCATTAATTTTAAATTATGGATAATGTTCAATATATTTAGGTAAATCAGGTGAATAAATAAAAAAAATAACCTTAAAACATATTATTATTTCTTCATTAATTGATTGGTAGTTTAAAGCTGATTATATCAGCAGTTGGGTATATTTTGCTGAATTATTTCATCAAGCTGCTGTCAAATTCCATAATGGCCCAATCTACTGAAATTTCAGCGAACTATTTGGATTTGCCAATGATTCAGCAAATAGCTGTCAAATGGAATGACTTTCACTTCGCTGAAATTTTCAGTAACTTTTTTTTGCTGAAATGATTGCTGATCATTCAGTTCGGCAAAATTCAACAAAATTATGCTGAATTTCGGCGAAAACAATTTGATGTGCACAATTAGTAGAGATCATATTTAGTATATTGTAGCCTACATCGGGAAAACATGTTTAATGCTAACAGTGCCATTAGGATTCTATTACTTTATGCTTCTACTGTTTCGACTGTTAAACGATAACATGATCCAATGGCTACTCCACCAAGTGCGTACGCCTGATAGACTGCCTATAACGAGGAAGATAAGACTTCTTTCGATTGAAGACACTCCTGCTAAATGAGCACGATCTTTCAGAATAATTCTTCAAATAATTACATAACGTGTAAACATTACGTTATTGATATCCCGTGCAATATCAGGAAATTATTCTATTGTCTTGTCTTTTCTTAGTGCATAGTGCATGTACAGTCAGTATTGAAAAGTATCATTGAGGCAAATAAGGGGAGACTAGGGGGGGTTTATCCCTCCTTAGAAAAAAATATCCCCCACTCCCCCTAGGATTTGAAAAGTTAATTAGCACACCCAAAACAATTCTTTGTAGCATTGTCATACTTGTGAATCCAGCTCATTGCATGAAGTCGGTTTATTTGTTTTGGATCAATACATCTAAACAACACTCATTGCCTCCTCCTCCTTTGACCCATACAATCTTCCCGATTCCATTTAGCTTGACGACGGAAAAGGACACAAGTTTGCATTCCCACCTGTATCACCCATTGCTACCTTGTTACCCTTCCATTTGAGATTATTTGATGATTCTCACATTCACATAGCATGAAACGTGGATTATGATAGCCTTTGGTTGCATCTTTCCTCATCTGGTATTTAGTCCAGATGGTTGGCGCGTCAGTCGATATGCGCTAAGTGTGGTGGGTCCAGGTTCAACACTCGTCTTTGGTCGTTTTTGCCTTTCTCGTACAACAAAGTTGTTTATCTGTGATTGTACCGAAAGGCTGTCATTTCACTCCAAGAACGAACTTCTTATAGAAGCGAACTTATTATAGAAGGCCCATAGTCCCATAGTGTTATATAGGGTAAGACGGTATAATATGCCCCCCTAAGGCAATACCTTTTTTTTTTTCCTGTTCGGGTGTGCCACTGCGACCAATCATTAGATCTATTGTAGCGTTACCCGTATCCTTAGTGTTTAAGTGCATGTCGAATTACTCCACTCCAGTGCTATTCAGAAGCAATGCAGTATCGGTTTCGATACATTTGTTGATTTGTTTTTTCAAGACCACCATGACAAGGTCCCGCTATTTAGACCCTTCATAGAGAGCAATCCCATTGAAGGCGCGCCCCTTATCAATAAGAAATCAATTCTTTTCTTGAGAAAACAGAACAGTAATACTGTTTTTGGCCATGCATCGGAGCCCTAGCCACATCCTTGTCTTACTTCTAGAATATCACCAGTAAAACAATGAAAACCCGGGATTAAGCTCTGTCTACAAGACCATTTCAAGCAAGAGAATTTGTTCAGTAATAAGAACTTCCGTGTGTTCCTCTCACTACCATTGTTCACCAGTTCAAGAAGAGTTAGTACGTATTTAAACCCCTATCTCGATTTTCCAGCAGTCAGTTCAGCCTAGGACCGGGTACCGAGGTTTTTTAACTAATTGCTTGAAAAGTTGTTTCCGCTGCATACAGTTTAGCCTCAAACAAGAGGAATTCGAGTCTTTCAACTGTCTGCAAGGTAACATTAATTATGTTTTATTTCTGAGACTGCTGTTGGTAGCGAGGACTAAATACGATGAATCCTTAATTACCACAACTTATTGCCCTAGCTAGAAAAATAGATTAGGCTAGGGCTCTGTTTGGTAGATCTTACACCGCAACACACTACGTCAAAGTGATCTACCGTGTTACGGGAAAAGGCAATACCTTGATAACTTTTTACTTTTCAACCAAATTTATGCAAACTTTGTGTTATTTGGTAGTCCAAAAAGTCGTAAATGCATTGCCAGTTAGTAGTCATATGAAAATATTACAGAAAACAAGTAATAAAGTTTTTTCGAAAAGTCGTGAAAAAGTGGACTTAAAAAAAGGGCCAGGGCAATACGCCCAACCTTAACCAAAGACATTTCGTAGCCCTTCTTTAGTATTTTATCAATCCCATAATAAAAATAAATCCTTATGTGCTTGACATAAACAAAACAACATAAGTCCATTTAAGCAGGTTTGACTTACATTTCAATAGTTTCCATATAGGGGAACTGTTCCGATCTCAATATCACTGTACATATATCCATCTCATCGCTAGACAAAGAAATACGGTACCAAATTCGTCGCTTATTTTTGTCAACATACATGCTCGCTGCTGAAAAAAGTCACAAAAATAATAAACAAACCCAATTCCTTTCCATTGCTTTGTTTTTGATGGGATGGAAATAGGAGCTATGAGATGAAGTGGCGAACCGTTCCCCTAATTTGGAAGCCAACTGCTGCAAGCTCGCCGCACTTGTGTCCAGTTGGTAACGGCATATCATCCTGCCTACACTGGGGCGTTTTGGCCACTGGAACATATTTCGAAAAACGTGTCATTTTTGAAGATGGTGGCAATTTTATATCATATTAACCACTGAAAAAATAATTTGGTTGCCAAACTGAGTGCTCCGGTGCAAGTTTTGCGGACAGTATGCAGGCGTAGCTTCAGAATGTTGAGCAAACAAACATGAAAAGTTACATCAAAATTGTATCTTTTTGTATTTTGCTTTTATTTTCATAATGTAATACAAAAATACTTCCACATTCACATAGTATGATGGTTTTACAAATATTTAAAGGTACCAACTGATTTTTACCCTTAGTTAGTTATAATTTTCTAGAAATCAAAGGGGGGCGTTTTGGCCAGGTAGGGCGCATTATACCGTCTTACCCTACCAATCGTTTCAGCTCGACGAGCTGAGCAAATGTCTGTCAGTCCGTGTGTTTTTTTTTTCTTAATAAAACAATGGAGAGGGAATCTGCTCAACAGACATCCTGGGTTGGACTCCAGGAAGTGCGGGGTTGGGGACCACCTCCATCAGCAAACGAGGGAGGCTGGACTACACCCCCAACACGCTAAACCGTTTCCATTGCCACCAAGCCCGTCGTCCCTTCGATACAACCAGAAAGTAATGCTTCAAAGGGAGGCCGGTGCACAACGCACCCTCGAGGTTAGCTGCGTGTCCTTGCAGCATTGAACATCGTGATTCGCTTTTTTAGAAGAACACCATGGTATCGTACCAGCGCATTGCCGGCTTTCCAGGTGGCCTTATCACGCCCTATGTCCTCAGAAGGTGGGAAGGGTCAACTTCGCGCCTGCTTTCCTCTGCACGGCTGGTATCAAGAATGATGATGCTGCGTGCACCCCAAATTGACTTCTCTGCGATAGGGCCTTGCCGGGACTTGCCGACGTGGTGTCTACGCCTGCCCTAGCATTGGCGAGGACCCCTTTCCGTCCTCGGGCCGATTAGCCGGTTGACCGACGCCGCGAAAGCGACGATACCATGTTGTTCTTCGCGCGGCCATATGTTCGATAAAAGGATCGAGTTCGACCACAGGGCACCGATATGACCAATGAAGCCGACTCCGAACCCTTGGACCACCTCTTATTTGCGCCTGAACTAGCCATTCCTTGAGTCCTTCTGTGTAGCTCCGAGACGATTTGGACGATAGCCGATAAAATGGCGTTCTAGCCAACTTCCGCTCCGCCTCCGTGTCGTATACCAGTACTCGATTCTGGAAGTAACTTCCGAGCATCTTGTACAGGTACTCGGGAATTCCAAGACGCAGGAGCGCATCTGCAATAGCTGCTTAACTGGCACTATTGAATGCATTCCTCACGTCGAGAGTCACTACTGCACAATGGCGAACTCCCCTCCTCCTACGCTGGATAGCTATCTCCGCGGATTTGGTAACCGACAAGAGAGCGTCTACGGTCGACTTACCCTTTCGGAAGCCAAACTGGTTACTCGATAGACCATCCGCACCCTCCGTGCGTATCAACAACCTGTTGAAGATGATCTTCTCGAACACCTTCCCCGCCGTATCAAGCAAGCATATTGGTCTATATGCCGATGGATCCCCTGGTGGTTTTCCCGCCTTTGGAAATAGGACCAAGCTCTGCCTTTTCCATGCTTCAGGGAAAACTCCCTCGTCCTGGCATCTCTGCATGACAGATCTGAACATCTCGGGAGCCTCAGCAGTGGCCGCTTTGATGGCCAGGTTCGGAATACCATCCGGTCCTGGCGCCTTACCTACAATAAGGGACTGTGCAATCCCCGCAAGTTCCGCCACAGTACTCTTCCCTCGTCGGCCACCCTGGCCGTTGGCAGCTCCACACCCTAGTAGCACAGTTCAGATCGATTTCGTTGCAGCAACTCCGATGTGACTGGATTTGGTCGCATATCAGTCACAGTGACTGATATGTGACAAGTGTGCTACTCGGGCAAAGTGAGGCCAGGGACTTAGGTCATGACGTGGGAAGAGCCCGGCGATGATCCTCTCCTGTCAGTCCGTGTGTGTGTATTTATATATGTATGTGTGTGGTGCACACGAGACATGCACATAGAGATGTCGCAAATTAATCGATTACTTCGATTAATCGATTCATCGTTGTGATAATCGATTAATTTTGAATCGATTATCACCCAACGATTAATCGATTCAATAATCGAGATGAATCGTGAGTAATCGATTAGTTACTAATCGATTAATCAGAATTTTACGACATCATAAGGATGTCGAAAATTAATTGATTACTTCGATTAATCGATTCATCGTTGTGATAATCGATTAATTTTGAATCGATTACTATACAATGATTAATCGATTCAATAATCGACAAGAATCAAGAGTAATCGATTAGTAACTAATCGATTAATCGGGATTTTACGACATCTCTACATGCACAAACATTAACCAATTTTACTTATATAGTTAGATATTGATTTTTGTTTAAATCGTATGAATAAATCAATAAGTGCATCCTGATCATATCTATCAGTTGTCAAAATCGCCAAAGATGGCATCAATCGATTAGGGTAAGGGTACCAATAGTGGAGGTATTAGTATATCCACAAAAGAAAATATTTTTTTAAAAATGGATAATTATAAAAAATTACAGCATTAATATCATATACTAATAAATTTGCTAACAAAAATGAGAATGACGTCACTTAGTTCCTCCGGAGTCGTTCGAACATTTGTTTCGGAGATTTGCTTCGGAATTCCCTGACGATTAGCTTCAGAATACTTCAACGATTTGCTTCGGAATCCCTTCATTATTTAATTCGGAGTTTCTCAGCGTTTTGCCTTGGAAACCGTCTGGAGATCTGCTTCGAAATCCCTCGACGAATTGCTTCGGAATCATTCGATGATTCGCTTCGAAACCCGTCGATGATTTGCTTCGGAATCCCTCAACGATTTGCTTCAACATCCCAGATGGATGCCCTTCGGAATCACTGGAAGATTATTTACGGAATCCCTGGAGGATTGATTCGGAGTCCCTCGACGATTTGCTTCGGGATCACTCGAAAGCTTGCTTCGTAATCCTTCGACGATTGGCTTCTACATTCCTGGAACATTGCTTACGAAATGCCTGTAACATTTTCGTTGAAATTCCTGAAGGATGTCAGTCTCTGGAACATTCCCGTTGGAACTCCTGGAACATTTCCGTCAGTATTCCTGGAATATTCCCGTCGAAATTGTTAAGGATTCCATTCAGAATCTCTAGAAGGAATATCTAGAAGATTCGCATTTTAATTCCTGAAATATTTCCTTCGGATTCTCTGGCACAATCCCGTCCGAATCCCTGGAACGTTCCCGTCGGAATTGATGGAATATTCTCATTGAATTTTCCGAGACATTCCCGTTGGAATCCCTGCAGGATTCTCGTCGACATCTCGGGAGGATTGGGAATCCCTGGAACATTCTCGCTGGACTCCTTGAAAATTTCTGTTGGAATCCCTGGTGAATTGCATGAGGAATTCCTGGATGTTGCCTTCGGAATCCCTGGAACACGTCGGAATCTCTAAAGGATTCTCATCGGAATCCTTGGAGAATTCCCGTCGAAATCCCTGGAGGTATATTGCATTTTTTTCATTTTAGATAGATAGAATATTTATGAAATATGAAAAAACGGTTAGAACCTTACGGCGATTCATCACATATTGTCCTTTGGGTGTGCGGGACAAAGCCGAGTGCTACTACACTTAGACGCAATAGTCATACGCTATCAATTTAGGTCGTTGTATTTAGCTATCATCGGCAGGTAAACACTCCCACTTCGATACTGTGAGCTACAACGGTAAGCACGTGCTTGAGAGAATATGGATGAGTATGATTGACACTTAGGTGGTTGGACCGGATTTATCACATTACCAGTAAGATAACTTAATGAAGTGGTAAAATGTTCGAGGATTTTTGAAAAGAAGCTCGAAATAGAGAAAATAGATATAGGAGCTAGAGTCACCCCCCCCCCTCCTGGCATCGGGGCTAGTTACCCAATGAAAAGTATCGAAATGTACGAATGTTTTAATATTTGGCCCAAAGTTGTCTTTACTGTCGGTATCGCAATATTTATTTTCAGGAGTAATAAAGTAAGAAGAAACTCCCCACCACGTTCGCATATCGTTCGCCAGATCAGGTTTTGTCTGGTTCTGGTTTTTGTTTAAAAATGTTCTGGAGCTTTGAACTTGTGCTGAGCGATGGAATATTCATTGTCGGGAAAGAAAATTGAAGTCAGGGCCACTATTTCAACAAAGAGACGCTCCTAACGTTACGTTTATGCACCTATAATAATCATACTTGGAATAAACAAAGTCGTTTCTTTGTCGTTGTAATTCCTTGCAACAGTGGAATGTCGCAATCTTCGTCCTAGAAGAAAGAAACTGCCAGTAATGCTAACCTTAACAGTAAGGCCTCTTCAGTCGAGTCAAGTTTATATATAATTGTCATAATATCATTTAATAGAAACTCTACTCACAGTAAAATCAAAACCTTCTACGCCGTTTAGAAGCGCGAAAAATCTCATAAACATTGCCCTCCGCTCGTTCTCAAATCGACTTCTTTAAAACATTCTTCATGCTGCCGTATCCTAACGGAACTATCAAATCTAACTTTCGCTTGAGTCGATTGGTATATAACACTATGGATCTCCGGGCCTCCTATCAAAAATTCGTTTTTGGAGTGATCATATATCTTTTCGGTACTTATATCTTCAGCTGTCATAAGACGAGTTTAGCACTAGTCCAATTAATTCCATCACACTGTAATCTTCACAGATACTTATTTCGACCTCAACTGTGAGGTTGTCTTCAATGTCTCGTACTTGACTGGACTTCTCAAGTAGAGTCAAGTCAAAAAATTTAATTGAAAAAAATGCGAAGTTTTCACAATTACAAAATTTTGCAGATATGTAATTTTAAAAAAATCCACAAGAGATAAAAAAAATCGAAATTGATCAATAAAGAGTTTAAAAAAATAAAAAATTTCTTTGGGAAAATATAAAAAAGCTATATAATTGATTTTCATGAACTTTCGCTTTTGAAGGAGGAGTCATCTAAATCCATCAGATTTCAAATAGAGGTTTGCATCCCATGAAACCCCTATTCGAAATTTCGATTTTAATAACATGATCGAGCAAAACTTATTGCTTAACTCCCGATGAGCTGTGCAAAAGAGCGATCGCATCTTGTTCTTGCTAAAACTCGATCGCATAGTGTAGTGGGGAAAACCACTTCACGACTCAATAGTCAACCCAAAAACGCCTCACATTTGGCAAGCGAAACGATGATGCGTTAGAGAAGAGGACCAGAGCTTAAGCCTATTGCAATTTTCCTGCCTGTTTTCGCTTCGCTCTCTACCGGCTGCTGTTGTCGTCTGGTTGGTTTCGGTTTCGTCGCACATAGAGGTGGGCCGGCTGAGACATTCGCCTTTGCAAGCCAAAGCGCGCCAATAGACCTTGCGTTGCAGTGATGTATTTTCAGTTACTTGGTGGCGGAACACGTTAACCACAAAGCGGTAGTTGAGTTTCGATCGTCACCGCGTCAAGATGACAGTGTCCTACGGCGTGGAAAAATGTCCCAAAACATTCGGCGAGTACCGTTGTTCTCTGTCTGAAGAGTATCTGCAGATGGCGAAGGAGCAACTCCGGGAAGATGACACTTTGCGGGAACAGGCTCTGGAAGCCATGCGTAATTGGATTGCGAAACATCCCTACATCAAGAAATGTCGTACCGATGCGCTGTTTTTGTTGCGATTCTTGCGCCAGCGGAAGTTCTCCATCCCACTGGCATGTGAAACGCTGGAGCGATACCTGGCGATGCGACAAACGTTTCCTCAGTGGTTCCAGAACTTGAGTCCCGAGCAACCGGATATGCGGGATATTTCAGCGGAAGGAGTCTTCCAGGCTCTGGGCTTCGACGCTAAAGGACGCATCGTGATTATTATCAAAGCGCGCTACTTCAACGTGGAGAAATATAATCTGATGCATCTGATTCGCTACCTGCACATGTACATGGAAGTGTTATCCTGCGACGAACGGATTCAGGTGACCGGGATTGTACTGATTATCGACTGTTTCGAAACGACGATGATGCACTTTACGCTGTTCAATTTAAGTGACATGAAGAACATGATGCCGTACATCAACCACCTGGTGCCGGTCCGTTGCAAGGAAGTCCACGTGTTGCGGCTGCCCAAGATGAGCGTCACGCTGGTGGATATTTTGTTCACATTCGTCAGCACCAAGATCAAGCATCGATTTTTCGTGAGTAACTCTTTTTGTTTCTATATTCGGTGCGAATTTGTATACATAAAAGTGTCACAAGTTGTGAACGAAAGTCTTCTGCAAAAATAAGTGATAAAAAAGGGATAGTTCTATCTAGTACTAATACCTACCTGGATACATGGTTGACTACAGCGTCAATTAATGCACCTATGCCAGGCATATTGTAGAGCTCCATAATTCAGTGCTAATATAGCTTCATAATTTGACAAGACACATACATCTGAGGAATTACATATCTTTGGGACGAAATTGTCGAATGTAGCAACCTACCATTAAAAAAAAAGTCAAATTAGGACATATTCTTAGCTGCATAGTTTGTTACGGTATAAGTTTTTGAAGTATTTATTAAATCACATACATACACACAGACATCACCTCAATTCGTCGAACTGATTCGATTGGTATATAACACTATGGGGCTCCGGGCCTTGTATAAAAACTTTGTTCGAGGCTGTGAATAAGTATGGTCAAGACTGTTAATTAAATAATGAATGATTTTATGTCATATGGTTCAAGTATGGACGAAGTCTTGTGTACAGGGAACTGGAGATTTCCCATTAATCTGTGAAATTTATCTCGAGTGCGAAATACCTTAGGGTTAATTATATTGAACTTATCGTATGTGCGAAAGAAAAATAAATAATGATAAAGCCATTGTTTTTATTCATTAGAATTCGCCTCTGTAGTGTAACTTTTCAAATTAATGTGCTGTTTTACCCGTAGTGAAAATTTCTATAGAATGTTATATAATTGCAATGAGGGGCATTTGAAAGCGGTCTGGGAGAAGGAATCAGTTATATGCAGAGCCTCAGTATGGACTCCTAACGCCCTGGCAACCTTTTTTTACTCAAGAAAATAAGATATGCAATATTTTATATTTAGAGAACAAATTGAATAAGAAACCTGGTACCTGAAAGTTTCTAATAATCTTCCTTTAGATTTTTTTTTAAATTTTGTAATATGTTTTGCCTGTTTTCAAAGTTAGTTGCAGGCCCAGGTTGGAAGTTCATAAAAACTGCTGGAAGTTCTTTAGCCATACATAAAGTACATCACGGAGAAGAGGTATGACAAAGGCAAGGGTAGTGGGTTCAAAATCAATATTTGTTTGAATACATGTTTGCTCTGTGATTTATGTAAGCTTCTGTAACCGCTGTTCAAATATGAATAAACCAGTAAGGATTGCTAAATTTCCCAAAAAAAAAAATCCAGACAAATCTTGAAATTTTTACAAATTTCTGGAAGATTCTATAAATTTACGAAATTTTATTCACTTACTAGTTTTACTGCCTTTCTAGCATTTAGCCAATACACCACCATTTTCTTTGTAACTACTGAGCGCAATGGTCGATTATCATCAAATTCAATAGTGATCCAATAGGCTGCATCCCGCATCTAATGAAATTTGTCGGGAGAAAATCTGTTGGGGATTTTTATATGAAGAGTTGGTCAATATGTTTCTTGGCTTTTGCTCACACATACACACGGACATGAAGACACTTGCTCAGCTAGTCGAGCTGACTCGATTGGATATAGCACTATGGTTCTCCAAACCTATAAAAAGCTTAGTGTTTGGAAAGAAGTAAAAATAAAACCCAACTCTGGAGTGGTTCAACTGATGATAGGATATGCTGCCGGAACTTTTCGTATAATCTGATCAATCCACCTGGCGGTGTTGATGCCTTTCTACTGTATTAGATATGCAAATGAAAATTTCGTGTTTTGCGTATAAGAAACAGTATTTTGTCCAAAACTTCTGAGCCCACGATCTCGATCTATCCAATTTTCAATAGCAAATATTGGGACAGTATTTCCCATGTCTGTATGTCTGTATGTCTATAAAATGTTGTACACACACATACAGACATCACCGCAGTCCGTCGCATTAACTTGATTGGTATATAACACTATGAATCGTTTTTTTTTGTAGTGATGCTATAGCCTTTACTTACACTTACTGTATGAGAAAGTTAGAAACATGAACTCTGAAGTCAGTCGGTGGTTAGAATGCACTTCTGGACAGTGTTGGAACAATGGTCGGAATTGCCATTGAAAACAGAGAAGTCAAGAGAAAAAAATCTAAATCTGAACCAATTTGGATTTGATTTTTATTTTAAGGTTGACTGCGTACCATTGTTTACACATGGTGACTTCTCATCGCGTTTTCTCTATCAAAGTCCTAGAATTTCGTCACGGTTTTGCGCAGTATGATCATACTCGAGACTCGAGCCACTAAAAGAACGCATTAGGGACGGTGCTATAAGAGCACTCCACAAAGTGGTAAAATTAATAAACGTGTAGAAAAAAAACTTTAGATCACTGACACTTTTTTTCCTAGAAAGCTAAATCATCATCACATCTGCCGAATCCAATAAACTGGCAGACAAAGTACCGGTTCTACAAGTGTCAAACCGATGTTGGTGATAAATCCAAACATGCACTACAACATGATGCATAAATTATGGCCATTTGAAGCTTGTTGAAGCATAATTTGGCAAAATAATTTAAATGACTACAGCGCCACTAGCATTCTAGTACTTATGCTTCTACTTGTCAAGACCACTTACTTACTTACTTATGGATCCTGTACATCTCCGGTTTTGCAAAAGGCCGACTTGAAAGATCTCCATCCTGAGCGTTGCCCGGCTATCGCTTTAACCTGTTGCCAGGTTAGATTACGGTCGACTTCTTTTATTTCTTTATTGAGGCTTCGCCGCCATGAGCCTCTGGGTCTGCCTCTGCTGCGATGTCCCGCTGGGTTCCAGTCTAATGCTTGTTTAAAGATTTCGTTTTCGCCCCTACGTAGAGTGTGGCCGACCCAGCCCCACTTCCGATCCCGAATTTCTGTTGCTATCGGCCTCTGGTGACAACGACGATGGAGCTCGTTGTTTGAGATCCAGTTGTGAGGCCACCAGGCCCGAATTATATACCGCAGGCATCTGTTAATGAACACCTGCAGCCGTTGAGTGTTCTCCACTGATACACACCATGTTTCGCTAGCATATAACAACACAGATTTCACGTTAGAGTTGAAAATTCGTATTTTGGTGCGTTCACTTATCTGCCTGTTTTTCCAGATATTTCTTAAACTCGCAAAGGCAGCCCTTGCTTTCTTGATCCTTGCGCCTATGACGATCTTGGTACCGCCGTCTGACGCCATTTGGCTACCAAGATATTGGAAGCTCTCAACATTCTTCACTGGTTGCCCGGCTACTGTGAAACTGGAAGGAGTCACCGTGTTTACGTCCAACGATTTGGTTTTGTTGACGTTGATGACTAAACCTGCCGAAGAGGAGCGCTCGGCAAGGTCGTTGAGCTTACTCTGCATATCAGAGCGCCGTTGCGCGAGGAGTGCAACATCATCCGCCAATTCGAAGTAATTTAGGTGCTTCATGGTTATAGGCTGCCATAACAGCCCGCGGTTTGGTTCACGGTCAATCGCATCTACCAGAATCTCGTCGATTACGATGAGGAACAGTAACGGTGATAGAATACATCCTTGCCTCACACCAGCTACGACCCGGATAGGGTCGGACAAGACCCCATTGTGCAGCACTCTACACGAGAAGGCCTCGTACTGTGCCTTGATGAGGCCGATAATTTTCTCAGGAACCCCTTGCGTCTCAGGGTGCCCCACATATTCTCGTGATTGAGGCGGTCGAAAGCTTTTTCGTAGTCAATGAATACCAAGTAAAGGGACTCTTGGAATTCGTTGACCTGCTCCAGAATGATGCGGAGCGTGACAATATGGTCCACACAGGATCTTCCGGCACGGAATCCGGTTTGCTGCCGCCGGAGAGTCGCATCGATCTTCTCCTGAATCCGGGCAAGGATAATTTTGCATAGAACTTTGAGAACGGTACACAGCAACATAATGCCTCGCCATGTATCGCATACAGTCAGGTCACCCTTTTTGGGCACCTTCACTAAGATACCTTGCATCCAGTCGACCGGGAAAGTTGCGGTGTCCCAGATATTACGAAATAAACGATGCAGTAGTTGAGCGGATGTCATGGGGTCAGCTTTGAGCATCTCGGCTGATATGCGGTCGACCCCTGGGGCTTTATTCGATTTCATGCTTTGGATGGCTGTTTGAATCTCTAGCAGTGATGGAGCTTCGGTATTGACGCGTGTTATACGTCGGATCCTTGGCAGATCATGCCGAGGTGGTGATGACCTGGCTGGCACTTGAAAAAGCTGTTCGAAGTGCTCGAACCAGCGTTTCAGCTGGTCAGTTGGGTCGGTCAATAACTGATCATTCGCGTCCTTCACAGGCATCGTTGCATTCATCTTCGCCCCGCTTAAGCGTCGTGAGGTATCGTAGAGGAGGCGAATGTCCCTGGTTGCGGCGGCTCTCTCTCCTTCGTCGGCCAGAGAGTCTGCCCACGCTCGCTTGTCCCGTCGACATGAGCGTTTTACTTCCTTCTCAAGAGTCGCGTATCGTTGACGGGCTAAGACTTTGGCTCCTTTGGTTTTCGATCGCTCTATCGCGGCTTTGGCTTCTCTTCGCTCCTCTATCTTTCTCCAGGTCTCATCGGTGATCCATTGTTTTCTCTGGGTGCGTAGTTCGCCCAGATTGTTCTCGCTGGTGGCGATGAAGGCATTCTTGATGGCGTTCCATTGGTCTTCCACGCTGCCACCTTCCGGAATATATGTAGCACGCGTCTCCAGTTCTTCAACGAAGGACCGTTTCACCGTGGCATCTTCCAGTCGGCGTGTGTTGAATCGTCGTCCAACTCTTTCCTCCTGCCGACGAATCAGCGCAGGCGTATTTCGCCGATGAGGAGGTGATGATCAGATGCGATATCGGCACTACGTTTATTCCGTACATCAAGAAGGCTCCGTTTCCATTTTTGGCTGATGCAGATGTGGTCGATTTGATTTTCTGTAAAGCCGTCACGAGAGACCCACGTGACCTAGTGAACCGGTTGATGAGGGAAGAGCGATCCCCCGATCACCATGTCATTATTACCACAAAATTCTGCGAACAGCTCTCCGTTTTCGCTAATTTCTCCGAGACCATGGCGTCCCATAATGCGCTCATGGTTCGAGTTGTCGGATCCGGTCTTCGCATTGAAGTCGCCCAAACAGACCCTTCGGAATTCTATCTACGACGGCATTGAGTTGACTGTAGAAGTTCTCTTTGTCTTGCAAATCGGCAGCATCGGTTGGCGCATAACATTGAATTATAGTAAGGTTTCGGACCCGTATTCTAAATCTGACAACGATTATCCTTTCACTTATAGGTTCCCACTTCATAAGCGCAGAGTGTGCCTGAGCGCTTAGTAGGAAGCCAACTCCGCGATGCCCGGGAGCGTGGTTCTCCAAAGTTTGGTCAACGGACTTCACTCAGTCCCAGGATCTCAAGCTTCATGCAGCGTGCCTCATTGGCAAGTTGTGCCAATTTTCCCTGCTGGGCTAGGGTTAAAACGTTCCATGTTCCTATTCGTGTCCGTTGTTTCGCGCTAAGATTCGTCGCCGTAAAATCAGTCCGTATTCTTTCATTATCGGATTCTCGAACAAATTGATGTTTCGGGAACAGTAGGTTGTTGGCCCAAGGTTCCCTATCCACCGGGATGGGGCTGCCATCTTAGGTATAGCTTCCGGGGAATAGCATTTCATACTCAGCCGCTGGATGCCAGAACAGACGATGTTGGAGCCACACCTCCTTGGTGAACAGACGCTCGATCAGTCGGGTCAAATTTGTTTAAAGTCCCACCCAACACCAGGACTAGGCTAGTGCGCTTTGAGCGGCACACGGTCGCTTTGATAGGGCCTGCTTGAGGACACATGCAGCAGAAGTTCAACAGAGCCCACTGTCGAACCCCACCACATCCTAGGCAGACCCAACAGGACGCACCCTCTCACTCTAGCTGATGTCAGAAGGACAACCAGAGCTTTGGCAACAAAAATCGCTTTCGGGTTTTCTCCTACGCTGTCTTAGGCTGATGACATACTGGGAGCGAAGAGAAGCGAAGCGAAGAGGTTGGAGATAAGCAAAGCGAAGTGAAGCGGCGATCAAAGCGAGCCATGACATACTGAAAGCGTTTTTCAGAGTGTTGATCTCGCAACAAATACAAGTGTAAAAACATGGATTTCAGCTATGGTAAAACTTTTTGGGCCATGTTTTATTCCTATTTTACGTTTGCTCCTATGGAAGATCCATTAATTACGTAACGGGAAATTTTCAACCTCCCCCCCCCCCCTACGTCACACCTTTTTTTATGAAATATCTGAAAATTTTGTATGGATCGTCACACTTCGCCGGCAATACCCCTCCCCCTTCAAGCTTTACGTAATTTATGGATGTTCCTCTCACAACATTTCTATACACTGAAGTTGAGAGATACGTACATCATGAAAACAACTTCCACAAAAATCGTTTTGTCTCGGCAACCTTTTTGAAAGACGGCGTAAACAAACGCAAATCCCAAAAATCCGCAGAAAAAAGGGAAACCATTTCCCACCAATGGCCGGCAAAACATTGGGCCAACAATTTCCTTATCTATCGGATTGTTCCCGAAGTTTTAATATGCGGACATAAGCAAAAATTGCGCAAACCCGATTTTCGTTGAAGTTGTTTTTTCTGCGGTTATCTAGATTTACGCAATTTAACGGGCTTTTCAAGATACACGGTACGTATCTCCCGCGTAAAAACCGACTCCAGTGTAAAATCAAATATCAAAGCGATTGAACACAACAATTTCTTTCGGTTCAAACGCGCATTACAGATGCGTGAAAAATCTAGTTTCGATGCCAATGAATCGCCTGCTTTGAGCGTAATTACAGCGGCACACTAGGAGTTAACTTTCTGAAATCAGTATGGCGAAAGGCATCTAAGGTTCGATTTCTCAAAATTAAGCACCTTCATCGAAAAAATATTTGGTAGGCGTAGTAGCGGACACCTTCCTACATAACCGGTACCAAATAGTTTTTCATGAAAAGTTCCTAATTTTGAGAAAACCCGCTTTAGATGTCTTTCGCCATACAAATTTCTTGCGGTTAACTTACGCTGGCTATTTGCGCATATACGATAGCGCCTGGAAGTGGAAGCGGCGAGTAGCAAATCAGCCACTGCCAATAATTCATTAGTTGACATCTGGCTGCATACGGTAAAAGGTGCGATGGGTCATTCCAGGGCAGAAAACGTAGGGTGAATCTTATGAATTTTCGTTACACCGATTCAAATCTTCCGATCTTTGTTACTCGATACGGATCCCATACCAACGAAGCTGTTTCCAGGATTGGACGTACCAACGCAACGTATAATGTATTGTATATGGGTCACGAAATTCTTTACTGATTTTAGACACAAACCCAAGTTGACGACGAGCTCGCTTTATGGGATAATTTGACCACCATTTTGTAGAGCAAACGTTCCATTTTGAATAGTATTGAAAAAGTGGTCAGGAATAACTAATAACTTGGAGAAAAAATATTTAAAGCTCTTTTTAGTGGAATGCATTCTACCGCCTAAGACGAGTTTAGTACTCTCCATTCTATTCCACTACGTTTTGTTATCTTTGCAGATACGTATTTCGACCTCAACTGTGAGGTCGTCTTCAGTGTCTTGTACTTGACTCGAGACGGTTTAATAACTTGGAGGTCGATACAAACACATATAAAAAAATATGTTTCTGGTTCCTCGGTTTTTTCTAGAAAGTAATTATCGTTATCCAGATTGCATTAGTCAATATTGAACAGAAACTGGTTTTATTTGCAGAACTGATGGCTTGCAGAACAGCTTGCAATACTATCTCAGATTTTCCAGTCGGTATGCTAAAATTTACGCTCTTCGACTGCCATAAAAGACTATATCCGCATCACTCGCTCAAGGTTAGCTACATCCCCTTCTTATACTATAATTTGCATCCCGGTGCGGTTCTCGTTTTGATGACAAAGAATCAAGACTGACATTGCATTTGAAGGCCACGCCAACAAGAACTACTAGCTTGCAAAAATGACAAGGCAAGATGTGGAAATATATCTAGATTTCATTATGGAAATGCAAATTCTAGGAATGAATGTTAATATATGATGAAAATCTTTTTAAGGATAGGATCCAATCTAAAACAGTGTACTGTTAGATGTTTGTTTGCCATTCATGCTATTCATAAAATGAATTAAAACGAACAGAAATCTTTTGGCCATCCATAAGCGAACAAAACAATCATACTTAGTTTGCGCCTTGGCATTTGCGTCACACATCAACCTTGATCTTCTGTCCTTGGTCGAACCATATTCTCACATTTCACGCTCCATCTACTGTACTCCAACATCAAGTGCCTAGTTAAGTACCTGTCGTGTTTCACTATGCATATAAACAACGGAATAATTGCGCATAAACTCTCTGTGGCACTGCTCCGTCAAAAGCAATCCAAAAAAAATCGAAAAACCACTTCATTCGTTGCATGAGAGAATCAACCCACAAGCATCCCCAATTGCTGTGGGTCATTTGGTAAATTATCGCTCGCCTCGCTGTGGCTGGTTACGACCTTCATTTGAACGCACTTTTCACCGCAATGCAAAACACCTTCGACCTACTGCCAAGCTCGACATCACCCGACGCTAACGGCACCCGGCATGGAGTTAATGTGTACGGTACGTACATGTTACCGAAACTAACGCAATCTTAGGATTTTGTAAGACCCAACCAGAGATGGTTTCTTTTTTATCCAAGAGCTTTGAGCCCAGACGGAGTTCGAACATTGCCGCAAGCTTTTTGTACCGCTGGCACTGTATCGATGATGAGGACGATTACGACACAATTGCCAAAGAACCGTACGTCGATTGGCTTATTGCAACTGCGAATCCACATCCACGCCCGACATTTAGAAGAAAAAAAATGAACGAGTAGCATTGAACAAACATGACCTTTTGTAATAAGCTTTCCAATCGTCATTTAAAGACATACATCTTAGAACCACATTGCGATGTGTGACAAGGTGTTGGCATTGACGCAATTACCAAAGGGTGTCGTACATACAAAAAAGATCATTTAGACATGTTTAATTTTGGGAAAAATAATAAATATGTTTGGTACGTTTATTAACGTAATTAAATCGTAAAAATCTCAATTCAATTTCAATCAATGGTTTTATATGTACATGTTATGGATTCATGCAGGAATAATCCTATTTGTAGATTAAATAACGCTGTAAATAGATCAAATCACACTTTTATAAGCAATCAGTTTAATTTATTTCCGGGTAATAAATATTTAATCATAATTAATGAAATTAATTGCAGATAGTAAAGATATGTCGATGGTGGAGCCGCCATTCAATGGTGCGGTTTTTGTTGAGTTGAGATTGTTTTCGATTTTTGTTTTTATGGCCTGCTCTACAGCGGTAGAGGTCTATAAATCATCGCGATTGTATCTAATAATGTTCAGGATGATATTGTGCACCATTCAATGAAATGACAGCTTCTGTTATTATTTTTCAAGGGTAGGAATCACAGATGAGCAAAATTTATCCGACTATGCAGGCACTCGACTTTCTGGACCAAGTTTATCACTCTACTCGCCACAAAACATAAAATTTCGTTGCATTCAAATGCGAAATCACCCTTCATTATTGTAAGTCCTCTATTGGTCCATTTATCATCCATGTGAGGAATTACCCGCGCAAACTGGTGTAATAAAAAAAACCGCTTTCAAGTCACTGCTTTGTGCGTCCGACTCATTCAAAACATATTAAGAACCACAGACGCTCATTACTGCAAGATCCTTGACCAATGCAATGCTGTTTGTTAGGTGAGATTTTCCTAAAAGTGTCGCTATTGGGCCATTGTCGCGCCTCAGCCACCCCATTTGTTGAGACAATGTGCACTGGAAGTGGAGAGCTATGGCACACGTAAGCCCACATACTTTGAAGTTGTTTCATTATTTGGCCACCGAAGCGCGACAAACCGCACACTCCAGATGAAGGTTAGAAGTGTGTTTGTTCGGCGGATGAAGGGCTTTGACATGGGTGACGATTTTGGTGGCGGTGGTGAGAGCAGCTTGACCTTAGCCACGGTTACGAATAGTTATGGCACGACGCATGGCAAGTCAAAGGTCGTGAAATTCAATTGAATGAGTTATTGTTGTCATGACATCCATTCTCAAGCTATTAAAATACTTAGTCCTTCAGAACAGCTGATTGAAAATAAAAACTGCATGCAGATAGATTCTCCTATAGTGATATGTAATACTTATTAGTATTTAGATATTTCAGATTTTAATAATCTTAATTTTAGTTTAATGGTTAGTTGCATTTGGACGCTATGAAGAAAATAATATATCGACAAGGTTGTTGTTGTCATCATAACTTCTAAATGGAGGAACTGACCCTAATAAAATTTCAAACATATTACATTCTTTGCTTATTGTAACTCATTGCAACTAAGTTGAATGGTAAAAGATTTTTGGGAGCTATTCTTCCAATAAAAACCATGATTAATCCACCTAGCGGTGTTGGCTCTTTTTTCGTGCAAAAAAAATGCTAAAAAAATATGAGCGAGTAAGGATAGAAGTGTGTTTGTTTGGCTGGTTAGGCTGGTGGTGGCGAGAGCAGCTTGATTTATAGCAATGAGTTAGTCGAACATAGGGTGGTCTTACCGGTAGTACCGAAACCGGTATTACCGGTCAATTTTGAGTACCGAAAATACCGGTAGAGACGGAAAATACCGGTATTTTTGGTATTACAAATTTTGCTGTCAGTATAAAACATCTCGAATAGTTTTCTAATTGGGAAAGTTTTTTGATCACCGTACATGACTCAATCATTATTGATTTATTGGCATTTATCGGTGAGTACAACATCTAAAGCTCAAAGTAAGAGGGAGCGCAACAATGAAGAACAGTATGGATAGGTGTCACAAGCGAGCGACGAGTATGAAGCGAACAGAAATTGAAATTTTAGTAGAGGGCCAGTTGTGAGAACAGCATTGTTGAAATCGCTGTTATTCTGCCTAACGTCCACCCAGGAACGGCTTGGTTTTCACCTATATATATATATATATATCAGCTTAAGAATCACCGTACAAGAAACACTTACAACAATTGAATGCGCGCATGAATGAACCTTTGCACATGTGAGTATAATTGACAACGTTCACGCTACAGCAAAAATTGATCATCATTGTCATTAATCATACGTGTTGCTTCATTTTCTTAGCCATCCGTCAAATTGCCAATGACTTTTTTCTTCAATGAACATTGTTTATAGCGTCGAAACTTTCGAAACCGCAATATATGAAATTGCGAAAGAAGAACGTGCCGTAATAGTTCTCTTCCGAAGATCATCTGTGAAAAAATATGTCTGCAAAAAATATGTCCGTTCTGGATTTGGAAAAGAACTCGTACTGATGACTGATACTAAGACATGCTGGAATAGCATGTTATCCGTGCTCGAACGGTTCCATGAGCTGAACTGCCCATGATCGCATATTTGTAACACTCGCATTTTTGTCCATTTTGTTCAGAAAGGTCAATTTACTGTATCTAATCCTACAACAGTAAAAGAGGCTTTACTATCTTGCTTTCCTGTGGTAAGCTGGAATTGACTGAGTTTGTGGGGAGATTGGACAAACGATTTACAAAATCAACCAAAATGCAAATGTTACAAATATGCGATCATGGGCAGTGAAGGGGCCTGTTAAAAAACGGATCGTTTTGAAGCTTCAATCCAAATTCAACTTCAGTGATGATTTTTTGGCGGTAGGTGAAATAATTTAAGCCTTCGAACCTGTTCAATATGCTCTGGAATTACTATCCCGTGAGTTCTGCATTCTATTTGCAGCCGACGTGACATTCCAATTTATGTTTGAGTAATTATTATATCAAGCCATAGAAAATGCCCCCAACTTATTCGATGCTCTCGACGATCAGAACACGTTTATTATTATGCTTATTTAAATAATATTGCAAGAAAACAGAAACGATTTTGGCATTTTCTTCAAGACATTTACAGCCCCTTTGATTAAGCAAGCGGATGAGATCTTGAAGCGTCTAATTATTCCTGATGTGATCGTCGAAGCTGAGACAACGATAACACATGATGTATCGTACGAAGAAGATGCCTCTATGGATATTTTTTCTGGTACATCAATTAAAGAACAACTCGTAATGAGCTGTAGCAGAGCAAAACATGTCTTGCCGGTGGGAGCTACATTGATACCAGGATCCTTGCAATCAATCCGTAGAGAATTCTCCTACTATAAATATGAAGGGTTTAAGGGCAAGTACTTGACTCAGATTTTCAACGCTCTGAATTTAGATTGAGAACTAAATCACTCAGTATGGTATTTGTCAAAAATGTCCAAAAACGACCACCCTACGAACATTACTTACTAGATCAGAGCTTCCCAAACTTTTGGGTATGTGACCCACCTAGCAAAATTCTATATGTCTCGCGACCCACCTATGAAAAAATGCATTTTGCCAAGTAGTATTAAAAATTATTTGAATCAGAATGTCAACTGTTTCGGCAAGTTTTACAAAAAATATACACGTTACCTTCATGTACAAATGCATAAAATAACAAACATTATATTGTTTGTCAAAATGTTTTTATTTTACTTCATTAAGGGGACAGCATTGAGGCATGAATGCTTTCTAAAATAGGGTGGTTATGAATATTTAAAATAAAATGCGGTTTGAACTTGAAATTATGTTCATGAAAAAATTATCAAAAGGTTCGGCATTCGAGCTACAATTAATATTTGTTCTACGCGACCCACCAACAATCAGCTCGCGACCCCCCTGGGGGTCGGGACCCACAGTTTGGGAAACCATGTACTAGATACTTGATGGGCTACAGCTCTTCGATGAACCTACGCCGAATGGAGTATCATTCTCCACTGGACTCGATCCTGGGCCAATCGCTTCCAGTCGCCCTGAACATTGAGCGCCCTCAGGTCCTCTTCAACTGCAAAAAGCCATCGTGTAGCGGCCTTCCACGAAGCCTGCGGCCTCTTCCGGGTTCTCTACTAAATATTATCTTCGTTTGACGTTCTTCCGGCATACGAACAACGTGACCAGCCCACCGTAGTCTGCCGTGTTGAATAAGCTTAATAATATCCAGCCCTTTATACACCTGGAACAACTCGTGATTCACGCGACGCCGCCAGATACCGTTTTCCTGTTTACCGCCGAGTATTGTCCGAAGCACCTTACGCTCAAACACTCCGATAGCTCTCCGATCAGCCTCTTTTAACATCCATGTTTCATTGCCGTATAAAGCCACCGGAAGAATCAGAGTAGTATACAGCGCGAGTTTTGTTTCCGTTTGCAGCCTACGGGACTTAAGCTAGTTACGGAGTCCGTAATAAACCCTATTTGCAGCTGCAATATGCTTTTTCACATCGCGGGTAACATCATTATCGCCACGTTCACTCCAACCTTCTGCAGTTCACGAGCCAGAAGGCTCACTCGTCCAGGTTCATTTAGGGTCCTGACATTCCAGGTACCGACTTTCCAATCATAGTCCTTATTTCGTTGCCGGGTCGGTTGCCAAAAATAACGTTCTCTTTTTCTTCTATCTCAATTTTTCGTGGTATTTGAGGGGCTTCAGTAAGCTACCTTACCGGGGTCGCGTTACCTACATCGCGCTGGTGGGGCACCCACCTTAGGTATAGCTGACGCGATACAGCATTTCGTTGCTCAGCTGCTGGGTACCTGGCAGACGCTGTTTGAGCCGCATCTCCTGGTGAACAGACGCTCGAGGCGTACCTTCTCACTCTAGCTGATGTCAGAAGGACAACAGTGCCCAGGCTGCCCTTCCAGCTAAGTACACAACCCTTAGCTGGCGGTCTTTTGTCATCGACCCGTGGAAACGTGAGAAAGGAACTTGTGGGGACCAGAGCTCTGTTGGGCGCTCCTTCTTTGATGTCAACCTACCATTTTGCAGCCATTAGGGACGGAAAATGTTAGTTCGTATCATTTGACTAATCTGCTGAGAATTTTTAAAGAAGTAATTTTTGATTGGTGTTCTTGAACATATAACACTTAAATGATTCTGTATATTGAATGTGAGACATGAGAGCGAGATTGTCAATACTTTACAAGATTTCTCTAAAGTTATTTCACATGATTTTTAACACTTCCGTAGCAGATTTCAGATTTAAGGGGTTACACATTTAAGGGGTTACACATTGCGTGTTTTTTTTGGTAGTAATTTGAATGATTATTAGTAAAAGTAGTAATTGAAATTTTATTAATTTTTTTTCTTGAAGAACATGGGGGACCATAAAAACACCCAAGTTAGGCAATCAGAAAGGATTTCCCCGCAGGGGCGTTTTTTATCTTCGATAGTCGGCCGAGAGTACGATAAAGACAAAAAAGATTCGAAAGGACACTATTTATAATTATTGTGTTTATGATTTAGGAACAATTCGTGGCATTTAAGATTTAATATACCGTCAGTGAGGATGGCAGTGGGCCAAAATGTGATATGTTCCAAGAAAAAGTTGAAAAGTTCTGGTAGTTAACCTGGGAATCAAGTTTTTATTAGTTTGGTACGATCTTGAATATTAAATTTACCATTGTGTAAAGAAAAAATATAGAATTAGGCAAATTCTTCAAAAATATACATAGGTCAAAATTGGCCCATTCTCAATTTTAATATTCTTCCTAACGGTTTAAAGTTTTCATGAAGATTCATAACAGTTTATGAGATATTAAGAGTGAACATTTTTTCCGTTTCTGCCCCAATATTATCACCTACTGTAAATTATCCGTACAACAAGACAGATTTATATTTATTTTTTGTAACAAATTAAAAAAATCAGCATCCATGGCATGTTATTGTACATGAACCAAACTGACTTTGTTCGCTTAAAAAAGACCCCAGTATTCTGAGATATATGCCTTCAATAGTGTAGAAAAAAAAATCACAATGGCCGACCATTTTTATATACATGCTTTTCAGATATTGTCGACGATTGTGACATGATTTCAAATGTCTCGGTAATATTTTCGGTGTTTTTTCTGGCTGTTGTTTTCAAGATGGACCATACCAAATGATAAATTCAATTTAAAACCGGTGAGTTAGAAGACAATTCCTTTTTGTTCGAAAAAAAAAACAGAAAAAAGCATTCACAAAGAATAAAAGATTTTTTTTAACATGAGAATACTGAGATATGTATTTTAACATTAACTCATATTTTAACATGAGAATACTGAGTATTCTCAGAATATACATCTGTTACAGCCTGCTGAGTTGTTATGCTCATAGAGCTACTGATTCAGCTCATTGTTGTTTTTTTTTTGCGCTGTAGAAGCAAGCTGTCAAAATCTGTAGGAATAATTTGCAGACACCCTGTAGGCCCAATATAATCAACGACGGTATTTTAAAAAGGAATATAGTCGACGGCACTCGTAGTTTTGTTATAACTGAGCGATGATTCGATCCCATTTAGCGCTGGTGGCGCAATTATTCATTGCTGATTTTGATTCATGTATGAAACAAAAAATAAGTTTCTCGGGGAAGGGTCATTTGGCCGAAACCCATTTGGCCGAATGCCACTAGGCCGAAAGTTGTTTGGCCGAACAGACCATTAGACCGAAAGTCATTTGGCCGAATGGGTTGTTTGGCCAAAAGGGTTGTTTGGCCAAAAGGGTCGTTTGGCCGAAAGGGTCATTTGACCGAAAGGGTCATTTGGCCGAATGGGTCATTTGGCCGAAAGGGTCGTTTGGCCGAATGGGTCGTTTGGCCAGAAGGGTCATTTGGACGTCTCACTTCTCACTGCTTATTTCTCACTTCTTACTTTCAAAAAAGAGGACCGTAAAGTGAGTAGTGAGACGTCTCTCTTTTCATTTCTAATTTCTCACTTTTCAATAAAGTATTCGGCTAAATGACCCATTCTTTCAAACAACCCTTTCGGCCAAACGACCCTCTCGGCCAAATGACCCTCTCGGCCAAATTAGCCTTTCGGCTTGATGACCCTTTTGGCCAAATGACCCATTCGGCCAAACGCCCCTTTCGGCCAAATGACTCTTTAGGCCAAACGACCCTTTCGGTCAAATAACCCTTCCGGCCAAATGACCCTTTCGGCCTAATGACCCTTTCGGCCAAATGACCCATTCGGCCAAATGACTCATTCGGCCAAACAACTTTTTCGGCCAAACGACCCTTTCGGCCAAATTAACCGTTTCGGCCTAATTACCCTTTCGGCCAAATGACCCATTCGGCCAAATGACCCATTCTGCCAAACGACTTTTTCGGCCAAACGACCCTTTCGGCCAAATGACTCATTCGGCCAAACGATCGATTTTCAGATATAAGCTTTGCGAATTTTCGGAATTGTTAAATTTTATTCGATATTTATTAAAAGTATTACTGAGAATTTTCCTTTCAAATGTGTACGGATATTCAGATATTCAGAATAGTCGTTCTTATCGTTATAATGAGAAACGCATACAAGGTGCCGTATTGCTTGTGTATAACGGTATCATACCTTCTACTTCTTTCCTCCCGCTTTCTTCCTTCTACTTTCTTCCTCCTTTATTATTCCTTCTTTCTTCTTTTTTTCTTTCTTCTTTCTTTCTTTTCCCTTCTTCTTTCTTTCTCCTTCCTTCTTTTTTCTACATTCTTCTTTATTTCTCCTTCCTTCTTTCTTTCTTCTTTCTCCTTCTCCTTTGATTCTTTCATTTTTCCTTCTTCCTTATTTGTTTTTCTTTCTTCTTTCGTTCTTCGTCTTTTTTCCTAATCACATTTCACTCTTCTCATTTCTCACTACTCACTTCTCACTTTCCATTTCTCACTTCTCACTTCTCACTTTCACTTCATACTTCTCATTTCTCACTTCTCATTTCTCACTTCTCATTTCTCTCTTATCATTTCTCATTTCTCTCATCTTATTTCACACTTCTCATTTCTCACTTCTCATTTCTCATTTCTCATTTCTTATTTCTCATTTCTCACTTCTCACTACTAAAGTCACACTTTTCACTTCACTTTCAATTTTGGGGAAAAAAATGTCCAAGGGGGGGGCCCTGGCAAGAAACAATGTTTTTTCAATAGAGTAGAGTGGGGCAAGAGTACGCACTTAGTTTTCAATCGATCATGTGGCCCTTATGACGCAAGCTTCTTCATATCAAATCAGTGTCGATGATTCATATACTCTTCCTTTATGTTACCCAGTGGAAAAAATATTGAAATGATTGAGATTCGTTTCAGTAGAACCCTTATTGCAAGACAAGTGAAAAACGCACTCTTACCCCACCGGTGGGGTAAAAGTGCGCATCGGGTGGGGTAAGAGTACGCATTTATCCAATCATGTGCTTTAAGTATATATTAACACAAATAAGAGTTAATAACATTTGATTGATGTTTAATGAGCATATATTAGGGAATGTTTAAAGATTACGTAACTCTTGAAGGGGGAGGGGGTCCTAAAAATGTGCACTTTCATACGAAAAACCATTGTTTTTTATATATACAAAAAACTACAGAGGTGAAAATATATATAAGGTTTCGCGTGGCGTATACAAAGGCATTTTCCTTAAAGAAAGTCCACCAATCACGTAACGTAAAATTTGACTATTTCATCACCCCTCCCCCTATCTTACACTATTTGTATGAATCCTCTAAAAATTATATGGATCGTCACACATCTCGCAACCCCTCCCAGCTAAACGTTGCGTAATTTGTGAATGTTTCTTTTGATTAAATGAAATTATCATTTAGATGAAATTGTGTTTTCGTACTATGTTTAGGTGTACAATAAGTCCTAATACAATTTCATTATTTCGCTTCAGTGCTTTGTTCGCTAAGTCCTTTCTATCACCGAATTACTTCAACTTATCCTAAAAACTTGCGATAATTTCAAATTCTGTCCCTTTTTTCTTAGTTGTGGATCTTTACGCTTTGGAAGAAGTATTATTTCGGCCGGAGATACGGGTTTAACATCATAACTTGAAGATTCATATGCGTACTCTTGCCCCACCGGTTCCTGCATACTTTTACCCCACAGTCCCAAAAATTATTCAAGTAATGGTTTTGACTTCTTGAAACCCCAACCGGATTGGTGTTCTGTACCATAAAGTACTCTATACAATAGGTTATCGGAATGGTATAATGTTCACCTGATTGAACGTATATATGGTAATGAAATACTAGTTGCGGAAATCCAATTATTTTTAGCAAAATGACCAAAAAGTTATCTAACTCCATATCTCCCTTGTTGTTTACTCAAATCGTTTACAATTACACATGATAATAGTTGGCCAGAATACCTGTCAAACTGATGCAGTGCTGCTAGTTTATCTTTTTTTATTACTTAAAAAAATCGAAAGCGTACTCTTACCCCACGCGCACTCTTGCCCCACTCTACTCTAACTCTGGAACGCAATGATCGATCGAGCCAACTATACCGCAATCCGCGTCGATTGCAACGTGTGGCGAGCAAATCGGATAATGCTTAGTTCCAAAAAGTGTGTCTCACATTTCTGTACACAGGAGCATCCCAACATGTTGATGCTTATCAAACTTCACTTTTTTTTAATTCGTCACTTAATTAGTCAAAACTTAACACTCATCGTGATTTTTACCCGGATAAAATATCCAAAAATAATTTGCAGAGCGAATGTAAACATCGGCACCGGTAGCAGCAAACTAATGATTAGGGTGGTTCAAAAAATAGATTTCGCTCCGCCACGATCAGTCGATTCTGTTTCATATTCTGGGTATCTACAAGAAGTTTCGACTGATTGATTTGGATTGGGACTGTTTTGGCCGTTTCAGGCTTGTATATTTGGATGGGGAGGTTAAGTTTTTCATTGCCTACTGATTTTGGCGCTTCCTCATTGGGCGAGAGGAGAATTCATGTGATCGCATATTGATTCGCCATCGTTCCAACAATTAGTTACACCCAGGGTTTGGCTTTGTTCTCGCTTATTTTATGTTGGGGACCATATTTTTTCCGCAATGCTGTGTAAATCAAGTTGAAATGCATCATCAGAAACGGTGCATTATTTAAAGAAATTTATCATGGGTTATAGCCCCCCGAATCAGTCCATGATCGTAACAGCCTCCAAAAACCGTCTCTCACGGTGTGCTACATATCAAGAGTGTATATAGACATGATAAGTGAGAGATTTTTTCATTCAACTTTGGATTTAAACCCTGGTTACAGCTAAGCCTAAAAATACTTGAACGAACTACAATATTCTATTTTATACAATATCTGCATAAAAACTTCACAAGCAATGCTAACTACACAACGCAAATCCCGCAAATCGCACAGTTTAAATTTATTTCGATTTAAGAAACAGTAACATTGATTAAATGTTGCATTTATTTGAATGCTTCAAATATGTGCATGAAAATAGATTTAAAATCACATCGGTACCTATATTTAGATCAATGGGTTTATCTGAATCCAGCCGTCTCATGTTTGATCATGCGACTAACAACCAATTAAGCATAACATGACAATCAACGACATTTGACCATCACCTTGCAACAGATTTCTCACATTGTTGTCAATCAGCGATATCTGCGACCAGACAGTCGCACACGCTAATAATGCTTACTTAACTAATTAAACCACAATAAAACGTCACACAAATGTAATTAATTAATTAATTTCGCTACCTTTTCCCCTGCAGTTCCACAAAACCTTGATCGACGCCAAAAAGCACCTGGACAAGTCGCTGCTTCCGTCGGACCTCAATGGCACCAACGACTCCATGGAGATGTCGAATGGCTTCCACAAACTGGTTCGCGAGTCGGAAGAGGAGCTCGCGTTGCTCGATCAGATGGAGATCGACGTCACCAAGTACACAGCCCTGTGGAACCAGAACCATCCGGCAGCCGGGGGCTGCGGCAAAGAGACCGAAATCGAAAGCGGCATGGTGGGCAGCTTCCGTAAGCTGAACATTGATTAGACGGCGCCAAGTTAGTCGTTATTAGGATTTGAGTACTTGGTTACAGGCTTGGAAGGGAATGCTTTTGTATAATCCAGGCCTCTGCGTAAAAGTGATAGTTATGTAAGAATGGATGTGCGAAATCTAGTTTGAATGTTGAATCTCTCGGTAATCGGTGAATTACGAAGATGCAAGAAAGGCAAAAGGTGAAGAATACACGGTTGGATCGTTTGCATAGTTTTAGCCAAAACTTGTTTTCTTTCAACAAATTTACATTTCCACCAAAATTTTTGCAACTCTTGTTTTGGCAATCGCTGACTGGAACCATAATGGTGTGAATCACATTTCGCAAACTTTTGTGATTATGCAGAAGAACAGGTTGTCTTGAATTCGAAACTATTGCATTGCAGTTGGGGACAAGAATGTAGAATAGGTCACCAATCGAAGTTACACCGTGCAATTAGAGAGTTGTTCAGCCACTCACAAATGAAACCAGTTTTTCATACTGTCTATTAGAATGTAAGGAATTCCGTGTTATGTATGATATGCTTTAGTATTGAACAATACATGAGTGAAAAATGGAGTGAATATTAATAGGAACTGTCGCTACTGGTTCTGTTTTTCTCAGAATTCATGAACCACATATGTCAATGGTAAAAATAAATCCGTAATCTGTGGTAATGGCATGATTTCTCAAAACTGATATTATTAAAAAAGAAAAGAAAAACACATGAAGTTTATTGGCTATAGAAAGGCTATAGAAAATTTGAACCTAATGTCATAATAAACCTATTCAGCCCTATTTTTTTATTTTTGTCTATTTCAACAAAAAGAAAGAAATATCCAGTGGTAAATAAAAAAAATCGTGAGCTTTACTAGGATAAGATATGACTTCTGTCAAATTGGTGAGCATGTGCACTATTTAAATGATTTTTATTTTCTATATTTCTCACAACGCCTTTAGTAGTAGTAGCAAGCATCTGAGGACAGTGAATTAGTACCGGAAAAGTCGATTAGAAGATTGTTATCCGTCCAAGTATCCATTACACGTTTTCATTGCATATCTAATCTAATGTCATACTCGCGCAGCCAACTCTGGAAAGCATAATGGAAAATGACGGATTCTAAATTTCTTCATTAATAATGAAATGATTCTTATTGCATATTGAATAAAAGCAAAATAATATTTATTAGAACGGACCTTAAGTCAAAATAGTTTGTGAATCAGTATCAGATGAAATCCATGGAATAACGCTCTACCACGCACAGGCTTTCGCCTTACACCATACTGCCCATGATCTCATAGTTGACGTAACAACCATTACACTTTCGCCATGTATTTAGGATGATTTAGGGACGAACATCGCGAATCTGTAACATTCCAACCCGTAAAGACTTGAAACATGCCACTCATTGGTATCACAGCGGTTGAATTACCGTTGTTAATAAGTTAAGTGTTAGTAAGTCAAATTCGCTGAAATTTTGAATCAACTATGGCAGTGGTCCCCAGCATGCTTACTATATAGGGCCGCATAGCAATTTTGAACTGTTGAGGCGGGCCGCAGTACATTTGCATGATTTGTTTTTCATTTCATTTAAAATTTTACAGCTTATTCTAAATGATTTTTCATATCTATTTCACATTTCAATAAAATTTATTGCGATGAATCTTCTTCAAATGACATACTTGTAAAACATTTTTTTCTACGGGTTTTATCACCGTAGCTGAAATTTTGTTGATACTAACAGATTCTTCTGTGGTAGCGGACTTGACTCGAGAAAAATCTTTTCGCAACAACATGTTTTAGCATGCTCTGCAGAACATATATTAATCTCTTTTCCCAAATGATCTTATATCGTCCGATTCTAAGATTCGGAATTTTCACTATACACAAAAGTAACGATTCCTTAACCTCATTCTATCGGTTCAAGGACTTTAAATATGCAAAATTTATACTCGTGGAATGCATGGAATGAAAAAACTGATAATTTTATTTTCTATTTGGGCAGTCAAAATATTGAAATATCTCTTTTCTGTGTCATTGAACAGATTTTGAAACACCATTGATCATAACTTTTCATGTCAAATAACGGCAAATATATTTTAAAACAGGTGAACTTGCCAGTAGTTTTGAATAGAAATCGAATAAATCTGAATTCCGCATTCATGTTTCCAGATTTCCGATCAATTGAATTTTACAGAAACCTTTTATTCTTTAACTAATCCGAGCATGGGAAATTCTTGTTAAATAGTTTAGATACCATCGTTTGAAAGTTCTTCTGACAAATTGGGGGCTACTTTGGACATTTTGAGACAAGAATTCATTCAATCTTTTTTTAGTGGAATGTGTTTTCAGTGGAGTTTAGCACAATTCCATTTAATTCCGCCACTTCGTATTTCTTTACAAATACGTATTTCGACCTCAACTGTAAGGTCGTCTCCAGTGTCTCGTACTTGACTCGACTAGTCGGAGTGCTCTCAGATTCGACAAATTGACGTTTGAATCGTTGTTTACAAAAGTAGATAAGTCGTTTTGAAAATTTGGTCTTGAATTATAACGTAAATTACTCTCAAATTGCCATTATCACCATTCGGCTGTCGTGTTGGTAGTTATATGGCAACTTTATGTTTTAAATTTGTTTTGTTTTTTCGTTTAGTTTTTTTAGAAAATCAAAAATTCAAAGCAGCTCCCGGAGTTAAAAAAAAGTTTCCTCATTTCAGAGTAGTAATGACAACACTTAGTTCGTTTGTATCTGAAAAAAAAGGACGAAATCTCTGTTTTCATAGCCCGGGGTAATACCATCGAAGTTGTTTGCTGTTGACTAACGTAACATCTATGAAGTGATGATTTTAATTAATCATGGTGGAGGTTAATCAACGTAATGATGTGAACTAGACAGATTCCCTGAGTTTAACATAAAACTGCGCATGATAAAAAGCGTTTTGTGTCATCTAATGCTTATCAATGGGCCACCTGTAGTGCAAATTCTGACATCCTTCGCGGGCCGCAGGAAAAGTGTTCGAGGGCCGCATGCGGCCCGGGGCCGCACTTTGGGGATCACTGAACTATGGGCTGCGAAATGGTGAGTTGACATCCGGGAAGGGGCGCCTAACATAGCTCTGGTCCTCACAAGTTCCAATACTCACGCTTCCACGGGTCTTCCGATGACAATTGACCACCAGCTAAGGGTTGCGTACTTAGCTGGTAGTGCAGCCTGGGCACTGTTGTCCTTCTGACATCAGCTAGAGTAAGAGGGTGCGTCCTGTGGGGTCTGCCTAGGATGTGGTGGGGTTCGACAGTGGGCTCTGTTGAACTTCTATAAAAAGCTGCATGTGTCCCCAAGCAGGCCCTACCAAAGCGACCGTGTGCCGCTCAAAGCGCACTAGCCTAGTCCTGGTGTTGGGTAGGACTTTAAACAAATTTGACCCGACTGATCGAGCGTCTGTCCACCAAGGAGGTGCGGCTCCAACAGCGTCTGTTCTGGCATCCAGCGGCTGAGTATGAAATGCTATTTCCCGGAAGCTATACCTAAGATGGCAGCCCCATCCCGGTGGATAGGGAACCTTGGGCCAACAACCTACTGTTCCCGAAACATCAATTTGTTCGAGAATCCGATAATGAAAGAATACGGACTGATTTTACGGCGACGACTCTTAGCGCGAAACAACGGACACGAATAGGAACATGGAACGTTTTAACCCTAGCCCAGCAGGGTAAATTGGCACAACTTGTCAATGAGGCACGCCGCATGAAGCTTGAGATCCTGGGACTGAGTGGAATCCGTTGGCCAAACTTTGGAGAACACAGAACGCCGTCGGGACAAGTTCTGCTATACTCTGGTTTACGAGGTGAACACGCTCCCCGGCAACGCGGAGTTGGCTTCCTACTAAGCGCTCAGGCACACTCTGCGCTTATGAAGTGGGAACCTATAAGTGAAAGGATAATCGTTGCCAGATTTAGAACACGGGTCCGAAACCTTACTATAATCCAATGTTATGCGCCAACCGATGCTGCCGATCTGCAAGACAAAGAGAACTTTTACAGTCAACTCAATGCCGTCGTAGATAGAATTCCGAAGGGTGATATCAAGATCTGTTTGGGCGACTTCAATGCGAAGATCGGATCCGACAACTCGAACCATGAGCGCATTATGGGACGCCATGGTCTCGGAGAAATGAGCGAAAACGGAGAGCTGTTCGCAGAATTTTGTGGTTATAATGACATGGTGATCGGGGGATCGCTCTTCCCTCATCGACCGGTTCACAAGGTCACGTGGGTCTCCCGTAACGGCTTTACAGAAAATCAAATCGACCACATCTGCATCAGCCGAAAATGGAAACGGAGCCTTCTTGATGTACGGAATAAACGTAGTGCCGATATCGCATCTGATCATCACCTCCTCATCGGCGAAATACGCCTGCGCATTGCGCGGATTCGTCGGCAGGAGGAAAGAGTTGGACGACGATTCAACACACGCCGACTGGAAGATGCCACGGTAAAACGGTCCTTCGTTGAAGAACTGGAGACGCGTGCTGCAGATATTCCGGAAGGTGGCAGCGTGGAAGACCAATGGACCGCCATCAAGAATGCCTTCATCGCCACCAGCGAGAACAATCTGGGCGAACTACGCACCCAGAGAAAACAATGGATCACCGAGGAGACCTGGAGGAAGATAGAGGAGCGAAGAGAAGCCAAAGCCGCGATAGAGCGATCAAAAACCAGAGGAGCCAAAGTTCTAGCCCGCCAACGATACGCGGCTCTTGAGAAGGAAGTAAAACGCTCATGTCGTGGGCAGACTCTCTGGCCGACGAAGCAGAGAGAGCCGCCGCAACCGGGGACATTCGCCTCCTCTACGATATCTCACGACGCTTAAGCGGGGCGAAGATGAATGCAACGATGCCTGTGAAAGACGCGAATGATCAGTTATTGACCGACCCAACTGACCAGCTGAAACGCTGGTTTGAGCACTTCGAACAACTTTTTCAAGTGCCAGCCAGGCCATCACCACCTCGGCATGATCTGCCTAGGATCCGACGTATAACACGCGTCAATACCGAAGCTCCATCACTGCTAGAGATTCAAACAGCCATCCAAAGCATGAAATCGAATAAAGCCCCAGGGGTCGACCGCATATCAGCCGAGATGCTCAAAGCTGACCCCATGACATCCGCTCAACTACTGCATCGTTTATTTCATAATATCTGGGACACCGCAACTTTCCCGATCGACTGGATGCAAGGTATCTTAGTAAAGGTGCCCAAAAAGGGTGACCTGACTGTATGCGATAACTGGCGAGGCATTATGTTGCTGTGTACCGTTCTCAAAGTTCTGTGCAAAATTATCCTAGCCCGGATTCAGGAGAAGATCGATGCGACTCTCCGGCGGCAGCAAGCCGGATTCCGTGCCGGAAGATCCTGTGTGGACCATATTGTCACGCTCCGCATCATTCTGGAGCAGGTCAACGAATTCCAAGAGTCCCTTTACTTGGTATTCATTGACTACGAAAAAGCTTTCGACCGTCTCAATCACGAGAATATGTGGGGCGCCCTGAGACGCAAGGGAGTTCCTGAGAAAATCATCGGCCTCATCGAAGCACAGTACGAAGCCTTTTCGTGTAGAGTGCTGCACAATGGGGTCCTGTCCGACCCTATCCGGGTCGTAGCTGGTGTGAGGCAAGGATGTATCCTATCACCGTTACTGTTCCTCATCGTAATCGATGAGATTCTGGTAGGTGCGATTGACCGTGAACCAAACCGCGGGCTGTTATGGCAGCATATAACCATGGAGCATCTAAACGACTTCGAATTGGCTGATGACGTTGCACTCCTCGCGCAACGGCGCTCTGATATGCAGAGTAAGCTCAACGACCTTGCCGAGCGCTCCTCTTCGGCAGGTTTAGTCATCAACGTCAACAAAACCAAATCGTTGGATGTAAACACGGCGACTCCTTCCAGTTTCACAGTAGCCGGGCAACCAGTGGAGAATGTTGAAAGCTTCCAATATCTTGGTAGCCAAATGGCGTCGGACGGCGGTACCAAGATCGACATAGGCGCACGGATCAAGAAAGCAAGGGCTGCCTTTGCGAGTTTAAGAAATATCTGGAAAAACAGGCAGATAAGTGAACGCACCAAAATACGAATTTTCAACTCTAACGTGAAATCTGTGCTTTTATACGCTAGCGAAACATGGTGTGTATCAGTGGAGAACACTCAACGGCTGCAGGTGTTCATTAACAGATGCCTGCGGTATATAATTCTGGCCTGGTGGCCTCACAACTGGATCTCAAACAATGAGCTCCATCGTCGTTGTCACCAGAGGCCGATAGCAACAGAAATTCGGGATCGGAAGTGGGGCTAGATCGCCCACACTCTACGGGGCGGAAACGAAATCTGTAAACAAGCATTAGAGTGGAACCCAGCGGGACAGTGCAGCAGAGGCAGACCCAGAGGCTCATGGCGGCGAAGCCTCAAAAAAGAAATAAAAGTCGACCGAAATCTAACCAGGCAACACGTTAAAGCGATAGCCGGGCAACGCTCAGGATGGAGATCTTTCAAGTCGGCCCTTTGCACCACCGGAGGTGTACAGGATCCGTAAGTAAGTAAGTAAGAACTATGGGATAATGGGCAGCATAGGTTCTTAAGAATTCCACAAAAGCAATATGCCCACTCATTTTTTCTTTATCGACATCAAAACCAAATACCTACGATACGATTGATCGTAAATAGCTATGAGAGATAATGCAAGAATACGGATTTCTGGAAAAATTCACGTGGTCATTTAAGGCGACAATGGATCACCCACGAATCCTATTGAAATGCGCAGAGGGTTACGGCAAAGTGATGATCTTATGTGCCTGCCATCCGAATTCGAATTGTAGGTAGTAAAATGAACAGCAGAGATTGAAACGGATAGTATAGTTTTCACAAGGTCCTCCCAGCTTCTTGGCTTCGTCGATGACATTGGTATATATTATGGCACAAAGCTTTGAAAATATTGCAAAAGCTTACGCCTAACCGCAAAGCTAAACAAATATGAGTTCAAGAAAAACACATTGCCCCTATATATTCATAATATCGCTGTAATACTAAATATTTGCTATGATTTTTTTTAATACTTCGACATGTTATGTAAAATATGATGCGAAAAAAAACTATATTAGAAAATCATCACAGGCGTACTCTCGATAGTGTGTATTCCCAATAATTGTACTTAAACTTTACTTAGACAGTACGCACAAAATAAAGAATGAATTTAGTTAAATATTTAAAGATATTTTAAGAATAACACAAGGGTGGGGTCATTCTCATACTACGTAATGATTTCCCGCGTGATTTAGACACTAGCGTGAGCTTATAGCAATTTAAACCTAATTCGAATTAATAAAGGGTGTCCACGATGAAATTGCCACACTATGAAATTGCTCTAACTTTTTAACCGTTGGGTAGAATTTAATGAAAATTTGGGTGAGTTTTAAAGTCCTGTGATCAAAACTCGCGGAAATGGAGTCGAAAGAACAGCTCGTGCCTGATAAAATCTTGCGCATTCATCACGAGAACAAGGATCTCTCGCATCGTTCCATCGCTAAAACGTTGGGAATCGCGAGTTCCACGGTGTCGCGAGTGATTAAGCGGTTCGAGGAACGAACTCAGAACACTCAGAAGATGTCCAAATTTGCGAAGAAATTCCTGGTTTGGCAAGCCATCTGCACGTGCGGGAAGCGGAGTGCACCTTTCGTGATCCAGGACACAATGAACGGACAAGTGTACATGAAAGAGTGCCTCCAGAAGCGGCTGCTTCCTCTCCTGAAGGCCCACAACGTCCCAACAATGTTCTGGCCGGATTTGGCCTCATGCCACTACTCCAAGGACGTGCTGAAGTGGTATGCGGACAATAAGGTCAATTTCGTGCCGAAAATGTTCAACCCTCCCAACACTCCGGAGCTCCGCCCCATCGAGAAGTACTGGGCGATTATAAAGCAGCATCTTCTTAAACGACCTAAGGTAGTGAAGACAGTCGAGGAACTGAAGAAAGTATGGGTTTACATGCAAAAAACGTGCCAAGGTACGGGCATTTGCGTATGGACTGTAAATAAAATACGAGTAAAATAGTAAAATGAAGTTTAATAGTTATTTTTCAATCCCTGAAAATTTGATGGCAATCGGATGAAAACTCGAATTTTGCGAATCAATTTTGTGTTTGGCAATTTCATCGTGGACACCCTTTAGTAGAGTGGCTCAAAACACACTTTTTCAAATTTTTTTGATGGGCCGCCCTCTTATTCGGTTCTATTTGATGCCCTGATGCTCTGGACAAAATTTCAGCCATATCGGTCAACGTTTGGGCAGTGCTAAACTCGTTGGAAGTTTATATGGGAAAATGTATGCAGAAACATCCAAAAACAGTGATTTGCTGTTGGAGGGCACAATTTACGATCAAGAACCATGATACTCATTCAGTTCTTGTAAAATAAAATACATAATGTTATGCTGAAAACCACGAGAAGATTAGAGTTAATTACGCAAAGATATGAGCATTTTACTGGAGTGTTGTAGGGGTGAATTTATTTCTTTTCAAAGGTAAAAGAAACGAAATTTGCTCAAACACCACTGCAGAGAAATGCTTATAACTTAGCCGGGCAAACTCGAATTTTCTCGCGGTTTTCTGCATAACATTCTGTATTAAATTCTCCAAGATCTGAATGAGTATCATAGTTCTTCACCGAAAGTTGTGTAGTCTAGCTGCAATTTACTGTTTTTGGATGTTTCTGCATACATTTTTCCATATAAACTTCCAACAAGTTTAGCACCGCTCAAACGTTGACCGATTTGGCTGAAATTTTGTCCAGAGCAACAGGGCATCAAATAGAACCGAATAAGAGGGCGGCCCATCAAAAAAATTGAACAAAGTTTTTTCCCATACTAATTTGAGCCACCCTACCCTTTAGTTATGTCAGACGTCCTTATAGCACTCCTAGGGGTTCATAGGGCTAACGTGAAGGATCTCCATCCTGAACGCCTGCTCGCTTTATCCTTGACCTAAGCCAGGGTCAAATTCCTTTCAACTTTCTTTCATTCTTTTTTTGTTTGACTATTATCGGCTCTTTCAGTCTTATAAAGCAGCTAAAAAGCAATAACGTTTAGCTGCTTTATAAGACTGAAAGAGCCGATAATAGTCAAACAAAATTGAGCAGAACAGTCGAAAGCATCCCCTCAATTCTTTTATTCTGTATTGAGGCTATGTCGCCACGAACCCCAGAGTCGGCCTCTGCTGCGATGTCCTGCTTGATCCCAGTCCATCGCTTACTTGCAGGTTTCGTCTCCGCTCTCTACTGCCGTCATACGGCATGTTTGCTTGGATTTCCTTTGTACATGGGGCAGTTATGCGTATAACGGCAGTAATGTGTGGTTTACTCACCTCCATTTACGCTCTTGAATATCTGTTGATATTGGGAAGAACTCAGCATTTGAGATCCAACTGAGAGGCCACCATGCCCGTATTATAAAACTCCCGCATAATTGCGATTATTGCGATAATTGCGACAATATCCTTAACTGTTGCTCCGCTTATCATTAAAGTTGACAACTGTAAACGAACAATCTCATATACAGTTTCAACAGCTTATGTTTATTAGACAAATAACAATATGTTGAATGGGTTGTTAAGTTATGTCGGCCTTTTTCAAGTGCAAATTTTTGCTAGTCGTTATGTTGAAAGGTAGACATATAATGCCGGAGATTAAGTACATTTCTAGGACAGCATTATATATATTGACATTTTGTGATAATGTCGAGTAGTTATGGTTAAGTAGACTGAACATTATTTGATAACCGTAAAGCAAAATGTGATTCAATATCCTACATCGCAATAATGATTCTGACCATATAACATACTGTTTTTCATTATGCGGGTGTAGACATCGGTTGATGAATACTAGCAGTTTCTGCGTGAACTCTTCTGATACATACCAAGTCTTACTGGCGTATAACAACACAGATTTAACGTTTGAGCTGAATATATGTACAAAACTTTGTGCGTTGCCTAATCTGATTGGTATTCCATATCTTTTGTAAAATCGTAAAAAAAAATCCCAGCCTATTTGCTATATGTTCCTATGTCAATATTGGTTCAGCCAACCAACGCTAACTGACTGCCAAGAAATCCAAAATTTGTGACCTTCTCGACTGCCTTCCCAGCTACCGTAAAGTTGGAAGGGTTGAGACGCAACAATTTGGTCTTGCTGACGTTAATGGTGAGACCAGCTACCGAAGAGCGTTTGGCCTGCGTTCATCTTACTTTGCATATTAGATCGCCGTTGTGCTAGTAGAGCAATATCATCCGCCAAATCGAAGTCGTTTAAATGCTCCATAGTAATAGGCTGCCAGAGCAGCGCACAGTTTGATACACAGTCAATCGCACCTACCATAATCTCGTCGATTACGACGAGGAATAGCGGAAATAAAATATTATCCTTGCCTAACTCTAGCGACTACTCAGATGGGTTCCGACAAAGCTACATTATACAGGACTCTACCTACATGTTAAGGGCACTCCTGACGGAATTCAAGTTTCAAAGAACTCGCGTTTTCAGGGGCACACCATTCGACACGGAAGTAACGTACAACTGTCATTCTTATTTTTTCACGCATGCTGCGACGCAGCAAAGCTGAAACAATAAAAATGAAAGTTGTGCGTTGCTCCGTATCGAATGGTGTGCCCTTGAAAACGCGAGTACTTTGAAAATTGGATTCCGTCAGGAGTGTCCTTAAAGCTTCGCATTGCCCTTCGATGAAGCCAACGATTTTGTCCGGAAATCCCTTGCGTCTACAAGGAGGCAACGGAAAATGTCGTAGTTAACAAGATCGAAAACTTTTTCGTAGTCAATAAATACCAAATAGAAGAATTCGTTGACCTGCTCCAGGATGATAATATGATCCACACATTATCTTCCGGGACGAAATCCTGGCTGTTGCCATCGGCGAGTCGTGTTATGGTTGAGTAGACTGTTCTGCTCAATTTTGTTTGATTATTATCGGCTCTTTCAGTCTTATAAAGCAGCTAAACGTTATTGCGTTTTAGCTGCTTTATAAGACTGAAAAAGCCGATAATAGTCAAACAAAAAAAGAATGAATGAAAGTTGAAAGGACTTTCTCCTATATCCGATTTAGGCTAAAATTGCATAGAACTTCGGTTGTCGCACATAGTTAGACTCCCATCTTTCGGGACCTACACTAAGGTGCCCTGCATCCAATCGGCCGGAAAAGTCGCGAGGTTCCATATTTTGCAGAATAGTTGATGCATCATTTGTATAAATAGCATGGGGTTAGCGTTGAACATTTCTGCTGGAATGCGATCGACCCCGGGAACCTTTGTGGATTTCATGCTGCGGATATTCTTCGGATGGCTGTTATAATATCCTGTACTGATGGAACTTCGTAGTTGACGCGTGAAAAACGTCGCACACTTGACGACTCAAGCCAAGATCTTGATGGTTGGTCGGGCGTCCCTTTCTTCGGCCTGGGAGTCCATCCACGCTCGTTTGTCCCGTCTGTAGTAGCATTTAGCTTCATAATCCGAACTTAGCTGCTTTGGTTCTTGTTTAGATAAAGGCAGCGCTGCGTTTATTCCGGACAGTTGGCCCCGTCTCCATCCTCGGCTAATGCAGATGTGGTCGATTTGATTTTCAGACAGGGTTGACAATAGTCATTCTCGTCGTATGAAGAAAGCGAAAAAAAAAAAGTTTTCGTCATAACATTGCACGACGCAACACCTATTCGCCTTCTTCGCGCCGCAAGAGCCAAGAGTTATGACGATTTTCGTCGTCACTTCCTCACACAATTGATTGCACGTCATTATAGACGGACTGGTTGAAACATAATAGCGACTCAAATAAACAAATAGTAGGAACTTTGGTAACATAAATGTATCGATAACATTCATAACGCTTTCATACGTTGCTTCAAATTTATTATTACAAAGGATTAGTAAAAATCTTCGCATGGCAGCTGACGCTTGAACAATGACGGTATGAAGTCTTCGTTCTTCGATGTCGTCTTGACGATTTGGTTTAGAGATGGGCAAAACGGATCACTTTGATGAACGGATCAGATCTGGGTCATTCATTCTAGTGATCCGGATCTTTCAACTTCAACCGGATCGGATCCTTAAAACAAAATGCAAGGACAATGCAAAATAATGAAGCGTTAGTCATTCAGGCTCTCACTTTTAAACCGTATTGACAATGACTTCACCCTTTCTTGTTTACAAGCGTATGGAGTACGAACAAAGAACTTTTCATTTTGTCATTTACTTACAAATGGTCAAATAATTTGCTGATCTGATGAACCGGATCTTTTAAAAAATGATCCACGAATCATTCACTCACTTCAGAAATCCGAATCATTTCACGGTTCCGGATCTTAACGGCCATCTCTAATTTGGTTACATGACGAAATCTAACGCCGTGCGCGTCATTGACGATGTTTAGAGTAGCAATGAAGACACTGCAACTCGTCGCTACTGTGGCATTTCGTGCTATGACGATGACTATTGTCAGCCCTGTTTCTAGTTTGTCCATGACTTCGTGCACTGGTCAATGGAGAAAGAGCGATCCTTCAATCACGATGTATTTATTGCCACAGAATCCTGCAAACAGCTCAGCATTTTAACTATTTCATTCAAAACCATAACGTCTCATGACACGCGCATAGTCCGCGAAGCAGATCTTCACATTAAAGTTTCTCATGTAAAATCTCGATGTCACCTTTAAAAACTTTATCCACGATGGCATTTAGTTCACTCTGATAATTCTCCTTGTCCTGTAACTCAGCAACATCGGCGCATAGCAATGGATTATCGTGAGCTTCCTTACCTGTGCTCTGTATCTGGCAATGATTATTCTCTCATTAATTATAGTTTCCACTTGATGCGCGCCGCCTGTGCATGGGCCCATTGGCAGGAGACCAACTCCTCGAAGCCGGAGAGCAGAGATGCATTCTGAACACGAGAACGCGTGTTCGTGTTCAAAACGTTTTGAACACAGCACACTGTTCAAGAGCACTGACATAACATAGCAACTTGTATCCTAGGAAAACAAATTCATGAGACGGTATTCTGAACATTTTTCGGATAGTAATGGAACACGTGGGCACTAATCTAATGAATATAAATCAAGCATGCTTGTATTACGCATTGCAAGAAAAATTTGGATTAGTGGAAAATCCAAGCCGCATTGAGCGGATATTTTCCTGGTAAATGATCAAAGACAGCTTTGCCCAACTATCGTAGCAATGTTTACTTTTAATATGTCATTCCGTGAAATAACTACACGGAGTTGACCCACTTTGGAAGTCGTTATGCGAATAATTTAAAAAATGCTAACGAACGTTACATTAATTCAATTCCCTCTACTTTTAAATATAGTTTTCGCTCATATAATAGCCCAATATTTTACGTCAGTTCGGTAAGCAAGTCCTATCGCCATAGGAGGGAATAAGAATTACGAGCTATGTGGATCGATAGGAGGGGAAGAAAGATGAACTAGTGACACTGTCTCTTAAATGTGTTTTTGGGGCTTTGTTTTAACTTTGGAGGTTAAAAAGGTTATTGGGTAGAATAATCTCAGAATAATTATGTTGTAAAAATGCATACGGGTTAGACTTATTTCAATGCAGCCAGTTCCAACGATGTATTTTCAATACATCGGCAACCCTCATGCTGGATTACAAGCTCCATTTTTTCCATTGTTCGTTTAGTTAGATTGGGCAAACGCAAGGCTTTTCGAACTTCACGCCAAACCTCCTAGGAACAACAATCTGCTTAACTGCAGAAAAATCAAACCAAACTTGTCAATCATGTACTTTCAAAACAAGAATTGAAATCAACGCATTCTTTGTTAAACTTCCTCCTTGCGGGGATTGCACATTGCGCGTTATTTCCGCGGAGCTATCCAAATTTTTCTTTTTCTCCGTAATATGTTTTTGCATAGTTCAAAATCTAAGGAACATTAGTTATTATGGTTGTTTTTGCTCGCGTACCAACCCACTACGAACAAAACAAAGTACCAAAACTAAGAACACTAAGGCACGCTCTGGGCTCATGTTCTGTTCAGGATGCATCTCTGCCGGGGAGTGTTGTTCCCTCGAATACCGGAGTATAACACTACTTGTCCCACCGTTATTTTTTTTTCTCCGAAGTTTGGCCAACGGAATTCACTTAGTTCCAGGCTTCCGAGCTTTATGCGACGTGACTCGCTAGCGAGTTGTGTCAGCTTACTTTGCTGAGCTAACGTTAACATATTTAATGCTTGATAAATAAGTATAATGACCACATGCAATGGATTCAGTATGGCTAGGCTATTGATGAGAAATTTGGAAGAAACTACTTGAAACCGTGTCGTGCAAACACCTCAAAACTGTGTGGAGGAAAAAAAAATTCAAAAACATGACTTATATTCCATGAAATCGGCAAAACTCGGCACTAGAAAAAAGTAGACAAGATAATAAACTATACGTAGCCAAAAAGTTGTTAAAAATGAAAAAAGTTCGAAATATTAAAAAAAAAACCAAATGTGCTTATAGTTTCTGGAACAGTCAATATACATTAAACATACATATGAACATTCTTTGCATATCAAAGAATCTTCTTCTTCTTCAATGGCTCTACATTCCAACTGGAACTTGGCCCGCTTTTCAACTATTCTATTAGCATTTCCTCAGTTATTAATTGAAAGCTTTTCTATGCCCGCCATTGCATGAGTATGAATCTTGTGTGGCAAGTACAATGGATACACTATACACTACACCCGAAAACATGCTAGACTCCGGATTGGCAATGGAGACCCAAATTTCATTCCCTTGACAATAATAAAACAAAACCTGCCAAAGCCCTCCTTCCCCGAATGTCGTTTTCGTTTTTTGGGGATCCTGCATCATTTTTACACTTGAGGTGTCATATTGTCCGTGAAAGATGCATCTTCTATAAAGTTAACTTCTCAATATGTACTCTATTTCGAGACAAAATTTTCAAAACGACTTGTCTGCTTCTCTAAGCAAAGACGACGAAAGAATTCTATTTGACGAATTTGACTAAGTGCTATGAGATACCCACGCAAACCAATGCCATCAACAGGTAGCTGAAACCTTCAACTGCCTATTGATGGTGTTGGTTTGCGTGGGAGGGCTATCAGATTCGTCTAATCGACGTTTGAACTTTTGTTCACAAAAGTCGTTTTGTAAATTTTGTCTTGATTTGGTAGCCTATTCATCTTTATTTACAATTCTACAAGTCCCTTTGACAATTTATGCTACCCAACAACACTATAAGTTTGATTAAAGTCTTTGAGAAATCATGTTAGTCTAAAATTTGAAATAAGTGTAGATAATATGACTATGTTAGTCACCATAAATCAATGGAGACACATGGTAGTTTAGTCCCATGGTTATGGTCCAAAAACCCAAAACCTGATAACTTCAAAAAACATTATCTCAAAAACTAAAAAACATTCCATTCTATTTTTTTATATGTTATGTAAAACCGTCTTAGTTTTCAAGAAAAAATAGAAAATCATATAGCGCTCCTAGTCTGACATCATGAAAATTGCAAAATACAAGTACAATCCATATTTTCTAACACAAAATTCAATTTTTCAATGCCATCATATTTTTCGTCTAAGGTATGTTTAATTATCTTTTATTCCATATCTTAACATTTGAAATCGGTTCAGTGGCTCAAAAATTATGATTTTATGAAAAAAGTCATTTTTGAAAAAAAAAACCCAGATTAATCCACCTAACGGTGATGGCGCCTTTCTCGCGCAAAAAGGTAATAAATGTAGCCTTTACGCTTACACCTCGATGATGTACAAGAAAGGCAAAACAGTTACACCGTCTAATGTTATGGTAGAAAATTTACACTACTAGACGACAGATGGCGCTGCCAAAAGTTTCTCGAATTTCCTATGTTCGAATTTTGACTTTCGGACAATTTCATAGCACTATGAAACTGAACGAAGAGCATACTTACGCCTAAATGCGTGCAACACGAGCATCTTTATAGTGCGATGAAACTCTTAATGGGAAGCCACGGATAAAATATTCATAGATGCAAGGCATTTTTCATAACACATTATTGTTCTATGTGACTATGTATCATCACTATTTTAATATTATCTATTTTTTGCAATTTGCAATTACTATGAAATTCAATAGTGATCAACAGCGTTTTAGTATCTGTCGGATGCAACTTGTTGCAAGAAAATCGGTTAAGAGTTTCTATGTGAAAATTTGGCTAATGTTTTTTATGGCATTTTGTGCACACACACACGCACACACATACACACACACACACGCACACACGGACAGACAGACATTTGTTCAGCTCATCGAGCTGAGTCGAATGGTATATAACACTATGGGTCTCCGGGACTTCTATCAAAAGTTCGAATTTGGAGTGAAATGATAGCCTTTCGGTACAACTTAGTTGTACGAGAAAGGCAAAAAACCATCGAAAAATAATCGATTTTTGGAACCGCCCTAGCAAGGAAATGGTCACCCCAATGCATTTCTATATAAAATACGTGTCTAATATGATGTGATAAGGAACAAAATTACCAATTTTCATGATATTCTGTGACCCACTATATCAGTATTTTATGGAATCGCTGTATATGTAAATGAGCGAAAATGCCATTCAAAATGTTTTAATGTGGAATTGTTCCTTAGCATAGGCCACAAAGCCATAATTTTCTGCCCAATCTTTCCTTGAGCGGGTTTATTTGTCGCCTCGGAAGGGATGGCAGCAGGTCCAGCGTTTCGAGTTAACTTTCGGAATTGTGCAGTCACGAATGTGCACGAAGAAATTTTGGGAAATGACGAATGACCGGATTGTCGCTTTGGAGATGTTTTTTGTCCAGTCCAAAGACTTAAGGAATGTGCTTTTAAAAGCCATTCAAGAAATTTGGTGACCGTGAAAGTGTGCGTGATGAATTGCCGCCGCTAAACTCGCAGACTAGCTCACCGATGCGCTACTAGAAAGTGACGTCAAACCAAGAACACAAATAGCACATGAGCGCATGAGAACTAGACTGTGAGAGCAAACGCACACATAGTAGGGACAGAGTAGAGAGGACGAACATAATACTAAACATGAATTTTCTCATTCATCTAAACTGTAAGAATTAAACAAAATGCATGTAAAACGAAAATTGAATATGACTCTCTTGTAATAAATGTAGTTCTGTCCCAACCCCTGCGGTTAAGTTGATTTCATGTATTGTACGTCACATCGCGTTTGTTTTTTCGAGTCCCGTCCTCCGCCATGTGGGAGTTGACGCTGGGGTAGTAAGTCCACCTCCTATCTGTTGTTTGTTTTGCGACGATCGGTGGATCTGCGATGATGAGACCTGTTGCATCGCTCTTGAGTATGAGTGAATCCCTTACCGAATTCTCTGAGTGCCTTCTGACTGTATGAGGACGTTGCGATATTTCGGGAAATCCCGTTCGGTCGTTCGTTCGCTAGCAAGCTGAAACGATCTGTAAAATTCTTTTCGAGGAGAATAAATGGACTCGTTCTAAGGAGAGTCTCGTCCGGGCAATAAATCAGTACACGTGGTCTCCCCAGTGAAGAGGCGCTTAAGCTACGTGTTTAAGGCAGAGATGCATTCTGAACACGAGAACGCGTGTTCGTGTTCAAAACGATTTGAACACAGCTCACTATTTAAGAGCAATGACTTAACATAGCAACTTGTGTCATAAGAAAACAAATTCATGCGACGGTATGCTACACATTTTTCAGCTAGTGATGGAACACGTGGGCATCTAACTGCTAGAAGTCAAGCATGCTCGTATGTTTCTGCTAAGTTTAAAATCTAGGGAACCTTCGTTACCATGATCGTTTTTGCTTGCGTACCAACCCAGTGTACACTGAGCTGTTCAGTGTTCAAAACTAAGAACATCAAGGCACGCTTTTGGCCCATGTTCTGTTCAGGATGCATCTCTGGCTAGCCCTGCTAGCTAAAAATGGCGCCCAATATGAGGCCGATGGGTCGATAGTTATTTTTGAGCAAAAAAACAAGGGCAATTTGTATTAGCCTTAAGCATATGCGGTATTTCGAAAAATTTCGTTTCAGATGGTTCGAAACGAAATTCCGCGGAATTTCGCGGAATTTGAGCATGGCGAAATCTGATTTATTCATTCCGTTTCGTTTCGTAAAATTACAAAAATTTCGCTACAAAAAACCAGCTTCTCACGAAATTTAACGGAATTCCGCGAAATTTCGAAACAAATTTAAACTTAAACCATACTTTATATTATCAAAAATGTTGGCTGCGCCGCTGAACTAAATCATAAAACTTTATGTTAGCAATTTCTGACCTTTCTAACGATATCGTCATTCTCACTGAAACATGGTTTGACTCACGCACGTTCTTCAGCCAGATATTTGGCAACGATTATGAGGTTTTGCGATGTGACCGGTTTGCGGATAATATACAAAAAGCTACAGGCGGCGGCGTATTAGTTGCTGTTAATAAAAACCTTCACTCCAACTCAATCGAGAATCAGGAATGGAACTGCTTGGAACAGTTGTGGGCTTCAATCGAATTCGGAGATCATACATTGTTCCTCTGCGCGCTGTATATTCCACCCGACAAAATTCGCGAACGTAGGATTATTGAAACTCATTGTCAATCTGTTTCCACTATTCTGGAAAAAGCGGAAGCCTCCGATGAAATTATTGTGATCGGCGATTTCAACCTCCCAGGAATTTCTTGGGTGAATTCTTCCAATGGCTTTCTCTTTCCGGATGTGCGCCACTCTGCCATTCATCAGAACACCTCGTACCTTCTAGACAATTACAGCTCTGCCACGCTCTCGCAAATAAATCACGTAACTAACCGGAATGAACGTAGCTTAGACCTATGTTTTGTAAGCGTTCAAGATGTCGCGCCGTTCATATGCGAGGCTCCATCACCACTGGTAAAACTAAGTAACCACCATCCTCTTCTGCTGGTTCCTCTACACCGAAAGTTAGAAAACTATGTCGATACCTCCTCCGCTGTATTCTTCTATGACTTCAGAAAAGCTGATCATCGCAGTATTTCAAATCTCATATCTAGTTTAGACTGGGGTAATAGTCTGGACAATAACGACGACGACCGAGCAGCTGAAATATTATCTCATGTACTGTCATATATCGTTGACAGACATATTCCCAAAATAGGGAAGCATAACCCTCCCCACGCACCATGGCAAACAAATGGTCTGCGACGACTGAAGTCGTATAAAAGAGCAGCGTTAAGGAAGTTCTCAAAGTACCGTACATTGTCACTGAAACGGCACTATGCACAAATCAATCACGAATTCAAACGGACTGCCAAAAGTTGCTTCTCGCATTATCAGCGTAGACTGCAGAGGAAGCTGAAAACACATCCTAAAAAGTTCTGGAAGTACGTAAAAGAGCAACGTAATGAATCTGGCCTTCCTTCGCGAATGACGCCTAACGGAATTTTGGCGTCTATTTCTCAGGACATCAGTAGACTGTTTGCAGAAAAATTCGCCAGTGTTTTCAGCAATGAAAGATTATAAGAAAACCAAATACGAAATGCTATGAGCTCCGTTCCTATCTCCGGCCAAGCTATGAGCATGGTTGATATCAATGTTGAAATAGTTCGCGAAGCTGCATTGAAACTGAAAGCATCCTACAACCCCGGACCAGATGGAATTCCTTCCGTATTTCTGAAAACGCACATCGATGGCATTATTACTCCGTTAGTCCATGTTTTCCAACTTTCGATTACGTCAGGAATTGGAATTTTTCCGTCTTGTTGGAAGATAGCGCACATGTTCCCTGCTCATAAGAAAGGTAACAGACGGGACGTTGCAAATTACCGTGGTATCACCTGCTGTTGCCAAGTTGTTCGAGCTAGTCATCATGGAACCTCTACTCGCCCATTGTAAATCATACATTAGTGACAACCAACATGGATTTAAGCGCGGACGTTCCACGGCTACAAATCTTTTGTGCCTTACCTCCTACATCAATAGCAGCATGGTGGATCGCAGTCAAACGGACGTTATCTATACCGACCTAACAGCAGCCTTTGACAAATTGAATCACCGCATAGCTATTGCTAAACTGGATCGCTGGACTGGATCGGAATCAATGGTTCTCTCTTGCGATGGTTCCAGTCGTATTTAACCGGTCGCAGCCTTACCGTGGTTATCGGAGATCATCAGTCGAACCATTTTGCCGCTACCTCAGGCATTCCTCAGGGTAGTCACCTGGGACCACTGATATTTCTGATCTATTTCAACGACGGCATTCTAACAATGAAAGGACCACGGCTCTGCTATGCAGACGACCTCAAACGGTATCTCCGAATTTGTTCCATTGAAGACTGTCACTCTCTCCAACGCCAACTGGATGCCTTTGCAAGTTGGTGCGTGCTTAACCGAATGGATGTTAACCCATCTAAATGTTCGGTAATCTCTTTCTCGCGGAAAAGGGAAACAATAATTCACAAGTATATCTTGATAAGAAAATTATTTTGAGCTTTTTAGTGGAATGTCTTCACTTGTCATAAGACGAGTTAATACCATCCCATTGAATTCCACCACTTAATTGTATCTTGACAGATACGTATTTCGACCTCAAAGTCGAGCCGAGACACTGAAGACGGCCTTACCTTTGAGGTCGAAATACGTATCTGTCAAGATACAATTAAGTGGTGGAATTCAATGGGATGGTATTAACTCGTCTTATGACAAGTGAAGTATATCTTGTATGACACAGAACTTGAACGAGTCAATCAAGTTAAGGATCTTCCCCCTTCCGTCTTCCAAGCTATGAAAGCCGTTGCCGTTTGATTGATCTGGAACCCCTTTCCGACTGCCCTTCTCTTCTGGAACAAATTAACTACCACGTGCAACCCCGATCCCTTAGGAATAGTTCGATGTTCAGGGCTCCTATGCATCGAACGAACTACGGTATGTTCGGTGCTATCGGCGGTCTTCAAAGACTATTCAACAGAGTTGCATCTCGTTTTGATTTTAACTTGTCCCGTCAACTAATTCGCGAAAGGTTCAGTTCTTTTTTAGGAATAGTTGATAATTATACTTGACCATAGAAAGTAATTTCGCATTTTGTAATTAATTATAAGTAAGCATCATTGGGGCCAATACAGCCTGTTGAAGTATCATATAAACAAATAAACAAATAAATGATTAAGTCTAAACTTTTTTTTTTTTTTATTATTAACGCTTACTTCTTCTTCTTTAATGGCTCTACATTCCAACTGGAACTTGATCTGCTTTTCAACTTAGTATTCTATTAGTCCTTCATCAGTCATTAGTATGTATCTTGTGTGGCAAGACAATGGATATACCATGTCCAGGGTGTCGAAAAAGTTTCCAACCCGAAAACATCTTTGACCAGACCGAGAATCGAGCTCGCCATCTCTGGATTGGCAATCCTACGCTTTTGCTCGCATAGCTATTTGAGATGCTTACTACATAACCCCGTTCTGAGTCGACAAATACGTATTTAGTTTTCTTCTATAAAACGTCTTCAGTGCTTTGTAGAAATATCTAACAGAAAAAAAGTATCTTTAACTATTCTATCCTATTTGTTTTAACGTAACCAGCTATGAATCAGTATAACTTTGTCAAATATGCAAAGTCGTGTCGTGGATTCCAAGGGCCCTTTTGAAGTCATTTTTCAGCGCCTCTTATTAATAACCGATTTATTCACCTTCACTTCGGCCTCAAACCAGAGCATTAATGATTAATCATAGATTTAATCATGATTAATGAATAATGGGTTATTTAATCATTATTCATTAATCATAATCATCCAAAAATATGATTTAATCATTAGTCACTAATCGTCAATCATATAATTTTACATTCAATCATTAATCACTAATCATATTCAAAATTGTTTTGAGTTCATTCATTAATCATCAATTTTAATCATTGCATACATTGCTTTTATTCATTAATCTTTAATCATAATCATATAATGTTATACCTTTCAATAACCCAATTTGAAAGAAAGGTTTCTTGACTATTGATCACTATGCAAATCATTCAATTTGATTATTCATTATCACTATCCATTAATCATATCGATCGTTAATCATTAATCATACACATATTCTGTCAACATTTAATCACGATCGGTAATCGTTAATCATACTTCAAAGTTTTATTCATTAATCATAATCGTTAATCATCGTAAAAAAATATATATATTCTTTAATCATAATCTTTAATCATTGTCAAAAATGAATAAATCATCAATCATAATCGTTAATCATAGAGTTAAATGATTTAATCATTACCAATTTAATCATTCATTGGAAGCTTTATTCATTAACGCTCTGCCTCAAACCAGGTTTAAGAACATGGGTAAGCACCGCTTTAGAGTTGAGAAGACTCTAAGGGATGAATTGACTGTAAACACATCATTATTGGTCATGAATTGGAAACTCCGAAGCAAGTGAATAACTTTTTTTTATCCAGAGTAGATTACTTTGATCTTAGCCTTTAGGCCGAGAAGCGATAAGAGAGTAGATTACACCCAGTTCTTTTTTTACACTGTTGGTTTTTACTCGATTACGACCTTTAGCGTAAATGAAACTATGAGTTAACCCTATGAAAAAAATCACAAACAATTAAAGAAAATTCAGGTGAAATTATGTTTTTAACGAAATTCCGTACATAATATAAAACTAATTTAATAAAAATTCCGCGGAAAAAAATTAAATTTCGTTTCGTTTCGAAAAATTTCGAATTAAATGGACCCTAATTTCGTATCGTTTCGAAGACTCGAAAGTAAATCTATATTTCGTTCCGTTTCGTTTCGAATCAACATAGACATTTTAAATTTCGTTTCGTTTCGTTTCGTTAGAAAAAAGTGTGTTATCGCATACCCTTAGCCTAAATATTAATTGAATAATACAGTTGTACGTGTGTATTGCCAGGGATGGGGTAAAAACCTCTATGATTTTGGAATTGAATAAATTCATTCGTATTTTTGTTAATATCGAATAAGTTTATCCAAAGTATTAGTCTTTCATTTGAAATATTCTTCTCTGAGAAAGTTTAGATTGTAGCTCTGAAAACAAATTAGCATTTAGCATCAGCGTTGAGTGGTTCGCACAATATCGCAGTTGGTAAAAGCCTATACTATTGTACGTAACAATAGAAAAATATTTGGGATTAATCTTTGTCTCTCTGGCGAAAAGAATATAAGTTTTGAAAACAAATAATTACAAAATTGAAAAATTCGCTTGTAAGCGAAATGAGTTTTGGTGTTTTTGCTTCAAGGGTTCGCTTTAGGCCATTCTTCCCTAATGTTCACAACATTCCAACTTGAGTAGAAGTTGGCCACAGTAAGAGAATGGTGAAATACGAAGCTGCATGTGCAGGTAGCTACGCCTTTATCTCTGCAATGCGTTACCCGAACACTAGTATGCAGAACACAGGTAGTTCCCAAACTAATTCACATTTGCTTCTTGTATTTTCTTCTTGTCGGATATTCTCCTTGCTACAACATTCTTCCACATGTAAAGGACAAGGAAGGTAACCAATCGTATTTGGACGAATTTTAAGGGCTTTCGCAATGTTTATTACGATTCGATTTCCAATACGTTACAGTCACAATGAAACCCGTGGTGAATTTCAAATCCACCACATATTTTCCTACTCACATTTCCAACAGCCAAACATAATAATTTTCCTATAGGAACATATACAGAGCTGAAATTGAAGTCGATTGTTCGGCAGAAGTAAGCAAATAATGATCTACCATTATTTCAACTCTATGCACGTAACGATTCTTTCAATTCGTGCTCATAAAAAACTTCAAATCTTATCCAAATTGAATCACAATCCATAGCCAATCCAAATCCATTTAAAAACCAATCCAATCCAAATCCGTTTAAAAACCACTCCAATCCAAATCAGAATCCAATCAGAATTTAATTCTAATCCAGTCCAAATTCAATCCAGATCCAATTCAAATGCAATTCAAATTCTATTCAAATCCGATCCAAATCCATTCCAAAGCAATTAAAACTCAATCAAATTCCAATCGAAATACAATCCAGTCCAAATCCAATCAAAATCCAATATAAATCCAATTCGAATGCAATCCAATCCAAAATCAAACCATATTCAATACGAATCCAATAAAAATCCAATTCGAATCTAATCCAATTATAATACAAAACCAATCCAATGCTCTTGAAAGTTTGAATGTAATGGGTAATCGTTGAAGATATTGACGAAAATCGAACTTTTCTCGCAAAGCTAACTGAAGATTCATATACATATAAGATTTTAATCAAGAGGCAAAAATTTGAATAAAAATAATTATTTCAATCCACCGTACAATATCTTTTTCACTTGGATGCATTGCATATCCACATCGAATGAAAAGAAAAAAAATTCTCTGCGTGCAAAAGGCAAATGCCCTTCTACCTGCACCACAATAAAAATTTGAGATCTTGTAACGGAATCAGCAGGCAGATGCATCGTACAACAGCATAAACCCAGAACGCACTTGTTTATCTTGTCGGTGGAATATTTTGGACCTGTTCGTTTGCCCGGGACAATGACGTCAACTGTTGAATTGAATGTATACTTATAGTAAGGGTGATAATGAAAATTTTATTTAATGGCTTTAGAAAGGGCCGTTTGAAAGTATCTATTATGTGCATGCAAATAATTCTACATTATAATGAATTCTTAAAAAAAACCAGCTCAATAGTTCTTATGATGTTATGATGCTTGAGTTAAGTAAAAGTAAATAGTAAGTGAAAATGGCACCCGGGGGCCTTCCTTAGCCGTGTGGTAAGACGCGCGGCTACAAAGCAAGACCATGCTGAGGGTGGCTGGGTTCGATTCCCAGTGCCGGTCTAGGCAATTTTCGGATTGGAAATTGTCTCGACTTCCCTGGGCATAAAAGTATCATCGTGTTAGCCTCATGATATACGAATGCAAAAATAGTAACCTTGCTTAGAAACCTCGCAGTTAATAACTGTGGAAGTGTTTAATGAACACTAAGCTGCGAGGCGGCTCTGTCCCAGTAGTGTGGGGACGTAATGCCAATAAGAAGAAGAAAAAGAAGTGAAAAAGGAAATAATAGAAATCCTGCACCTGAGGATTATAGGAGCGTAACTGCTTTGGGCAGTTAATCAGTTATCCCTTTTCCTCTGAGTTTGGCCAAAAATATAATTTCCATTGTGTTTATTATTCCTAGCGTAAGATAGAGGGGAGAACAGTGCAAAACGTACCCACGGGGCTCAATGGCCCAACTCATAAAATCACTCAAGGGCACCTGCCCTCAAATCAAGAAATAGATTAGTTTTATTAGTTAAGGGACAACATAAGTAACATTCGAGGTCGAGGTGTAAAAACTTACGAGCGATCACCATCCTTAATGCCGCCTACAAAGTTATATCCCAGATCATCTTCCGTCGTCTGTCACCATTAGTGAACGAGTTCGTGGGAAGTTATCAAGCCGGCTTCGTTGACGGCCGCTCGACAACGGACCAGATCTTTACTGTACGGCAAATCCTTCAAAATGCCGTGAATACCAGGTCCCAACGCACCATCTGTTCGTTGATTTCAAGGCGGCATACGACAGTATAGACCACGTAGAGCTATGGAAAATTATGGACGAGAACAGCTTCCCTGGGAAGCTTACCAGACTGATCAAAGCAACGGTGGATGGTGTGCAAAACTGTGTGAAGATTTCGGGCGAACACTCCAGTTCGTTCGAATCGCGCCGGGGACTAAGACAAGGTGATGGACTTTCGTGCCTGTTGTTCAACATTGCGCTAGAAGGTGTCATGCGGAGAGCCGGGTGTAACAGCCGGGGTACGATTTTCAACAGATCCAGTCAATTTATTTGCTTCGCGGATGACATGGACATTGTCGGCCGAACATTTGCAAAGGTGGCAGAACTGTACACCCGCCTGAAACGTGAAGCAACAAAAGTTGGACTGGTGGTGAATGCGTCAAAGACAAAGTACATGCTTGTGGGCGGAACCGAGTGCGACAGGGCGCGCCTGGGAAGCAGTGTTACGATAGACGGGGATACCTTCGAGGTGGTCGAGGAATTCGTCTACCTCGGATCCTTGCTAACGGCTGACAACAACGTTAGTCGTGAAATACGAAGGCGCATCATCTGTGAAAGTCGGGCCTACTACGGGCTCCAGAAGAAACTGCGGTCGAAAAAGATTCGCCACCGCACCAAATGTGTCATGTACAAGACGTTAATAAGACCGGTTGTCCTCTACGGACATGAAACATCCCTAGTAACACAGTTCATATCGATTCGGTTGCAGCAACTCCAATGTGACCAGATTTGGTCGCATATGAGTCACAGTGACTGATATGTCACAAGTGTGCTGCTCGGGATGGACAATGCTCGAGGAGGACTTGCAAGCACTCGGAGTATTCGAGAGACGGGTGCTTAGGACCATCTTTGGCGGTGTGCAAGAAGACGGTGTGTGGCGGCGAAGAATGAACCATGAGCTCGCCCAACTCTACGGCGAACCTAGTATCCAGAAGGTAGCTAAAGCCGGAAGGGTACGATGGGCAGGACATGTTGCAAGAATGCCGGACAGCAACCCTGCAAAGATGGTGTTCGCTTCCGATCCGGCAGGTACGAGACGGCGTGGAGCGCAGCGAGCGAGATGGGCAGACCAGGTGCAGAACGACTTGGCGAGCGTGGGGCGTATCAGAGGATGGAGAGATGCGGCCTCGAACCGTGCATTGTGGCGTCAAATTGTTGATTCAGTGTTATCTGTTTAGATGTTAACTAAATAAATGAATGAAAGAAAACAAATTTAAGCGACGGCATGCTACACATTTTTCGGCTAGTGATGGAACACGTGGGCATCTAACAAATAGAAGTCAAGCATGCTCGTATACTTCTGCAAAGTTTCAAATCTAGGGAACCTTCGTTACCATTACCAGTGCATACTGAACTTCACACGCTCTTCACACTTAAAATAAATCGCAGATTTCTATAGAAATATATGAAATTTCACCGAAATCTCAACAGCAGAACTGTTCGGTGAATAATTTTAAGGATTTTCTGTGGTTTTGACAGATGAACAAAGAAAAAATCACCGAAAATTTGGTGAAATAATTATCGAACAATTCTGCTGTTGAGATTTCGATGAATTGAAGCAAAATTCACCGAAATCTGTGAAATGATTTAAATGTGTTGGCTCATGTTCTGTTCAGGATGCATATCTGGTTAGCCCTGCTAGCTACAAATGGCGCCCAACGTGGGACCGATGGGTCGATAATAAAAAATTGATCCCTCACATTATTATTTTTGAGCAAAAAAATTCAAGGCCAATTTGTATTGGCCGAAATATTGATTGAATAATACAGTTGTACGTATGTTTTGCCAGGAATGGGGAAAAAACCTTATGTTTTGGGAATTGAATAAATTCATTCGTATTTTTGTTGTTATCAAATAACTTCTTCCAAAGTATTAATCTTTTGCTATAAAATATATTGAAAATAACTGTAATTGAAATAGTCTTCTCCGAGAAAATTGAAATTAGATTGTAGCTCTGAAAACAAATTAGCATTAGCATTAGCGTTGAGTAGTTTGCACAATATTGCAGGTGGTACAAGCCTAGACTATTACGTAACCACAGAAAAATATTTGGGAATAATCTTTGTCTCTCTGACGAAAAAAAAAAGTTTTGCAAACAAATAATTACAAAATTGAAATATTCGCTTGTGAGTGGATGAGTTTTGGTGTTTTTGCTTCAAGGGTTCGCTTTAGGCCATTCTTTCCTTATGTTCACAACATTCCAACTTGAGTAGAAGTTGGCCACAGTAAGAGAATGGTGAAATATGAAGCTGAATATGCAGGTAGCTACGCCTTTATCTCTGCAATGCGTTACCCGAACACTAGTATGTTGAACACAGATAGTTCCCAAACTAATTCACATTAGGGGCAACTTTGGGTAGCTTCGCTTCTTGTATTTTCTTCTTGTCGGTTATTCTCCTTGCTACAACATTCTTCCACCAAGGACAAGGAAGGTAACCAATCGTATTTGAACGAATTTTAAGGGCTTTCGCAATGTTTATTACGATTCGATTTCCCATACGTTACAGTTACAATGAAACCCGTGGTGAATTTCAAATCCACCACATATTTTCCCACTCACATTTCCAACAGCCAAACTGTGTTAATAATTTTCGTACAGAGCTGAAATTGAAGTCGATTGTTCAGCAGAAGTAAGCAAATAATGATCTACCATTATTTCAACTCTATGCACGTAACGATTCTTTCAATTCGTGCTCATAAAAAACGACTTCAAATCTTATCCAAATTGAATCACAATCCAATCCATATCCAATCCAAATCCATTTAAAAACCAATCCAATCCAAATCCATTTAAAAACCACTCCAATCCAAATCAGAATCCAATCAGAATTTAATTCTAATCCAGTCCAAATTCAATCCAGATCCAATTCAAATGCAATTCAAATTCTATTCAAATCCGATCCAAATCTATTCCAAAGCAATTAAAACTCAATCAAATTCCAATCCAAATCCAATCGAAATACAATCCAGTCCAAATCCAATCAAAATTCAATATAAATCCAATTCAAATGCAATCCAATCCAAAATCAGACTATATTCAATACGAATCCAATTATAATACAAAACCAATCCAATGCTCTTGAAAGTTTGAATGTAATGGGTAATCGTTGAAGATATTGATCTTTTAAGTCGGCCCATTGCACTTACGAGGGGCACCTGGGAAAAAATAGGATTTGAATAACATATCTGCTTACGTACCTACTTGGATAGGATAGGAAGACTGAATCTTCTCTGCATATATTAGCCGGTGGCTCATACTTGACTTAATTATCAGAACAGATCTTGCAAGCGAAATCTCTGGATTACTCATTATAAAAGTATTCAACATAAAGTCAATTTACATAAAGTCAAACATAAAATACTCTTCTTCTTTTTCGATTGCTGCAAATTCCACCTGGAACTAGGCCTGCTTTTCAACTGAGTGTTCTATTAGCATGCAATATTGCATGAATTTACATCTTGAGTGGATGCGTGTCCGATCGGCACACTATGCTATGCTCAGGATGTTTTCCCCTACACCGGGACGAAAATCGAACTTTTCTCGCAAAGCTAACTGAAGACTCATATACATACAAGATTTTAATCGAGAGGCAAAAATTTGAATAAAAATAATTATTTCAATCCACCGTACAATATCTTTTTCACTTGGATGCATATCCACATCGAATGAAAAGAAAAAAAAATTCTCTGCGTGCAAAAGGCAAATGCCCTTCTACCTGCACCACAATAAAAATTTGAGATCTTGTAACGGAATCAGCAGGCACATGCATCGTACAACAGCATAAACCCAGAACGCACTTGTTTATCTTGTCGGTGGAATATTTTGGACCTGTTCGTTTGCCCGGGACAATGACGTCAACTGTTGATTTAAATGTATACTTATAGTAAGGGTGATAATGAAAATTTGATTTATAGCTTTAGAAAGGGCTGTTTGAAAATATTCATTATGTACATGCAAATAATTATACATTAGAATGAATTGTAAATAAAACCAGCTCAATAGTTCTTCTGATGTTATGATGCTTGAGTTAAGTAATAGTAAATAGTAAGTAACGAAGGAAATAATAGAAATCCTGCGCCTGAGGATTGTAGGAGCGTAACTGCTTTGAGCAGTTAAGGTAGCGGAAACCTTCACCTACCTATTGGTGGTGTTGGTTTGCGTGGGAGAGCTATCAGATTCGTCAAATCGTCGTTTGAATCTTTGTTTACAAAAGCAGATAAGTCGTTTTGAAAATTTTGTCTTGAGTTATCCCTTTTCCTCAGAGTATATTTTCCATTGTGTTTATCACTCCTAGCGTAAGATAAAGGGGAGAAAAGTGCAAAACGTACCCACGGGGCTAAATGGCCCAACTCATAAAATCACTCAAGGGCACCTGCCCTCAAATCAAGATTTCAGCTATGAGAAATAGATTAGTATTATTAGTTAAGGGACAACCTAAGTAACATTGGAGGTCGTATAAGAGTTTTATAGCAAACTTCAGAACTCAATCTCAAAACCTTGTAACCAGTCGTTTAGCAATCTTCAAACTCCTCTCAAGAAATTCCAACCACAAATAATAATTATGAAGAAAATTCGGTATGATATGTTGGAAATTTAGCTAGCTAGTAAGGACAGTCTGAAACCATATATTACCCTATTGAAAATGATATTAATAAATATTGTTTATAAACTAAATCATGCAATTAAATAATAATCATGCAAAATTACTTAAAGCTAGATAGGAGGACGGCACAACGGTGAAATTGAAATAATGCACAAAACACAAAACAGAATTTGTATCCACAGTCATACAACACTACACTTCTACAAAACACCCTTCTCGCTGTCTGAGGTTGGTATCCGTTGAATTTGGGCAAACTGTATTTCATTGACGAAAAAAGCATTTTCCCCGGTTTCAGGATGGCCTAGCTCTCTCCTACTTGACAGATTCTGAACAACCACGTTAAGAACAACACGTCCTCAAAAGTTAACGGAGAAAAAGTTTCGATAGTTCTATTTTTCACACTAAAAGTAGTGTCAAGTGTCCACGGATAGTGACGATTGTAATTGGACCTCGAATAACGACAATATCTAACGAGTGTCCCTGAATAACCGGTGAAGAACTCCGGTTCTGCATAGCGAAAGTTGAAAGTTCTGGACAAAAACGTGGTGGCGATATCATTCGAGGACAATTCCGGCCAGGCGGCCGACGCCCTACCAAAAGGTGAAAGCGTACGCGGAGCATCCACGTTCGGACGCAAACGTGACGGCGATAACCCCCAAACACAATTCCGGTCAGGCGGCCGACAAACCACCACCTCCCCGCCCCCTCAGCATTATTGTAGCGACGACACATGAAGTGGAGGACCTCAGGCAGCAGCAAGGTCATCGAGACGGTATTTTGGCGACAACCTCCGGATAAGGCATCCCGCATGAGCAACTTTCTCTCCGGTGCCACGACTGTCCACGAACGGATCCACAGAAACATACCAGGCGGCGGCGTCATCAGGGCCCCTCACTTACACCATACACTAACTGTGAGTATTTTGTCAATGGTAGGCCGCAGTTAGGGCCTTAGAGACGCTAGGAACCATTAGACACCATGCAGACCTCCTAGTTCTCACAACCTCTTGTAGAACGCTATACAATCATGTCATGGCCAGCTAGCCCAGTTTTATTGCAATCATTAAAACCTGATACCGTTTCGACTCAAATTTCAAACACTTAATACATGGAGATTTATTCGAAATATTCCGTAATTATGGCATAAATAAACGTGTTTTACGCCAGGCGTACAGATTAAGGCCATTTTAATTGTCCAACAATGTGATAACGTTGAAATTTTGCATTTCAGTGTGTCATGAAGACCTTCGATGTAAAAAATGTGCTTAACGTTTTGTCTGTGTTCCGGGGTCAATATGACCCCAGTCCACTTTGAAAGGCTCCCATTTTTTTAGTTTTCAACTGATTCTGCTAATTTTCCTGGGGTCATATTGAGCATGAGCATGACTTCAAATGTCTTCAACATTAACATTCATCAGCGAAAAATAGAACGAAATTTTCTTTGAGCCAAGATCTTTCTAAAATTCCTATAGCCATAATCGTTACAAAAGTTTTCACACAGAAGACACTAAAGTATTCTCATTTGACTATAAACTACTCAATTGTGACTCCAAATTACGGCCTTTTGTGGGATAACGGTTTCACTCACAAAAAGGTGCACATATTATGTGCAACTATGTTTCACAAATGATTAATTTATATGAATATCAACGGGAAAAATGCGTAAAAATTTTGCTTTTATGCATCTAATCCTACTACCACTGTGGGCAGTCCCACACCCCCGCAAAAAAGCTCATATGTCCCCGAAAGAGCACACATTCAGTCTTCCGTCCATAATAATTTTGTTGAAATGAGGGAATGGAGAGGGTTTAGAAATGGTCCATTTCCAGTATTCTATAAGAAAATCAACTAAAAAACAAATCAAATAAAAAGTAATCACTTAGCTGGTAAATTCCAGTTCTCGGAGAGCAGTGGGTAGAACTTGTTGGTCCGTTGTTAAATATAATGGAGATCCACCGTCGTACTTTGTCATGCCCCATCCTTTCCTTCATGATATTCTTCGTTTTTGTAGATTTTTGTTATCTAGGATGTAGAATAAATCTCTCATTCTTGATCCACATCGTCGTCGGGGGTCTTGATAAATGTCACACCAATCCTTTGCTTTATTTGTGTCGACTGATTTCGATTCTTGAGATTAGCTTCAACCTGAAATCTACGATACTTGACATCGGATGTCAAAACTTTTGCTCTTTTAAAATTTAATGGATTTTCTGTTTATGTTAACCAATAAGCATTAAAATTAAATCTTGTCAATCCTTTAAACTATGATTCCTCAAGATATAAAAGTTATTAAATAAGGATGGATCTCACCGGGGTTTTCCATGAATCTTAAACAGCATTGATGAGTTGGGAAGCACAATTGTCACAATCGCGAAACGGGCACAAGAGGCGCACTCTTTTACATTTTCTACTATTCACCGTTAATTTTATTTATTATCATATGTAAACAATGTTTATTCACCATTTTCTTAAAACCAAAAATCATCACACTTCCACTCAGACTTTATTTTTTTACATTTGGGTGAATAGCTACAAGCGGCAGAAAAAATGACAGATTTTTTTTGCGTCCATTTTATTTTACAAATTGCTTGGATCAGTCTGTGCTCTGGGGTCATATTGACCTCAAATTGAAATTGCTATAACTTTTTTATTGTTTGGTCTAACATAATGATTTCTAATATACCACCACCTGGCGGCCAAGTTCTAAACTAATCAATGCCTCATGTCAAAGCACAGGCCTTTCTGCATAACATTTGTGAACAGGTTAGGATTTTCACATATAAGTTAAACATGCTTAAAAATCACTATTTTTGTACCCTGTTCCACGAAAACCCCTCCCCGGGAGGTACGCGCCCACCTTTGGTCAATCTTAGGTAACGTCCTAAAAGATGACTGAACAATTGGACAAGACCAAACAATAAAAAAGTTATAGCGATTTCAATTTGGGGTCAAAATGACCCTAGAGCACAGACAACGTAAGTTTTTTTGAGCACATACAGAGGGTAAGTGTTCGGAATATGAGTCAAAACGGTATGCGTTCTAGTTCGGGAGCAATGATTTTATAATACCCTTCAAGCCTCACATAAAACATGATTTGATTTGGATTTGGTGTTTTTGAGAACCAAGATATAGCAATGATACGACCACTTTATGACGTCGTTACAACCTAAAGGCTAAAAACTTGGGTAGCTGTCGACGCTTATGTTGATTATTTGTTTATTTATTGCATATCGCAAAAACAATGTTTTCCTCCATGCAATGCATGGATTGCAATCCGAAACAAACAGAGTTATCAATAATAATCCGTAATGCCGAATAAAAAAATAAAAATTTATATTTGCTATCTATTAGGGTGGCTCAAATTAGTGTGGGAAAAACTTTTTTCAATTTTTTTGATGGGCTGCCCTCTTATTCGGTTCTATTTGATGCCCTGATGCTCTGGACAAAATTTCAGCCAAATCGGTCAACGCTTTGGCGGTGCTAAACTCGTTAGTAGTTTATATGCAAAAATGTATGCAGAAACATCCAAAAACAGTAAATTGCAGTTGGACGTCACAACTTACGATGAAGAACTATGATACTCATTCAGATCTTGAAGGCTTCAATACAAAATGTTATGCAGAAAACCGCGAGAAGATTAGAGTTTTCCCGGCTAAGTTATTAGCATTTCTCTGGAGTGGGTTTTGAGCAAATCTCGTGTCTTTTACCTTTGAAAAGAAATAAATTCACCCCTAAAACACTCCAGTAAAATGCTAATATCTTTGCCTAATAAACTCCAATCTTCTTGCGGTTTTCAGCATTACATTCTTTATTTAATTCTACAAAGAACTGAATGAGTATCATGATTCTTGATCGTAAATTGTGACTTCCAACTGCAAATCACTGTTTTTGGATGTTTCTGCATACATTTTTCCATATAAAACTTCCAACGAGTTTAGCACCGCCCAAACGTTGACCGATTTGGCTGAAATTTTGTCCAGAGCATCAGGGCATCAAATAGAACCGAATAAGAGGGCCCATTAAAAATAGTGAAAAAGTGTTTTTTGAGCCATCTTAGTATGCTATACATGCTCGAAGTTACGCCATTTTTATCTGGTGAAACAATGAATAAAAATAAGATTAAATCAATGCCCTTCGTTAATTCATATTATTTAGTATTTTAAGATGTTTGATTGATTGTCAATTAACTCTGAAACAATTTCAACGAATAATATATTTGATTACTTGAATAATGCACTGATATCTTAGGCACCCTGATCGAATTTTACCTTTTAAGTAGTGAAAAAATGTATATGCAAGATATTTCGAATGGGATTATTTTTTCATTTTGTCTTTTTAAGGAGTAAAGGTTATATACAGTGCTCTACAAAACTTGACAGCTAGTATAAGTCTTGACCAACAGCAACATATAACTTACCTGCTGGTTTTGTTGGTTTTATGTTAGTTCCATTTTATAGTTCTTAAGAGGAACACAAGGGCATTATAGTACCTAGGAGCTGAGGTTTTATATTGGAAGTAAAATCACGGTCCTCTTGTATTCTTGCAGATCTAGTAAAATTACAACTGTATAAAACCAAAATAAAACCACAGAGAAACAGACGTCTCACTCTACACATGTTCCATCGTTCATCTTTTTAACGGTGTATTCAATTTTTTGTAGGTGGTCGATCGGCCACCGATGGCGCTTCCATCGGTTTTACTTGTGTTTGACGTTTGCTCACTACCGCCACCTGGTTGCCGCTTGTCCACCTACAGTGCATTTAGAATTGGGCGGTACTGTTTTCGTGACGATGATTTTGATTGCATTTTGTTCTAAGTGAGACGTCTGTTTCTCTGTGATAAAACTATAAGCTTTTGGACATGCTATTATAAAACCTCTATAAAACTAGCAGAAGTCTTCGAACCATTGCAATAGTTACTTGGGAATTATTAACAAACCGGCTATGTACAAATCCTAAAGTATTGATGGTAAAGATATTTTGAGAAACCTAGAGCACGAAAAAAATATATCTTTATTTTTACATGTCAAATGTCAAATGTATTGGTCTGATTTTTTGCCACTATTCCGTTCACTGAAAGTCCTACAGAACCATAATGTTTTATAGCAGGGATAAGAATTCATTTTCAAATTTACTAGTTCAAAGTGATTCAGACTAGCGATAAGCGATTCCTTCGGGGACTACAACCATACTCAAACCGATTTCGGAAGGCCCTTTTGTGATAATAAGTGGATCAATTTTCTCAGACAAACTATATATTTGAGTTTCGAAAAATGATCATTATGGTCACATTTAATCCAATGACATGTCCGATTCAAATAAAACAGAACTTTGAACTTGATATATGTACGTTCTAAAACAAAGCGAAGCCATTGAATATTTGGTGAGTAGTAATATTTTGAAATTTTTGCACAGGATTTCTGACCAAGCCACTCTAGAGTTGGATTTTTATTCATCAGAGTAAGTCTAATGGCGATTCCGAAGATCATCCAATCCTCTCCAAAGTACGGGATTTCTTGATTCTACAACGTCCAATAGCGATTCGACCAACGACCGACAAATTCAGATTTGAAGTTTATTGGCCTATCTGGATCCAGTAGTGCGTAGATTTGCACCAAGAAAATTCGGGAACCACGGATACGATGTATTTTTTTAAAAAATTATTGGCAGTAGCTGATTTTCTACCCCCCACTGTCACATCCAGGCGCTATTGTATATGCGCAAAATAGCCAGCATGAGTTAACCGCCAGAAATTTGTATGGCGAAAGACATCTAACGCAGGTTTTCTCAACAGCAGGAACTTTTCACGAAAATCTATTTGGTACCAGTTATGTAGGAAGGTGTCTGCTACTACACCTACCAAATATTTTTTTCGATTAAATTGTTTATTTTCTAAATATTAAACCTAATAGCCTATTCAGATTACGCCATTAATGACATAATAATTGGCGTTTCAGGGTAAATACGCTTTATGATGTCATTATTTACGTAATATTCCATACATTTTGCGCTGTCAAAAGATATCCGCTAAAAAGAGTCATAAAGAATTTATTACGAACAATTATTACGAGAGAGCTTTCGTTCTAACTGGGATGCAGGGAGAAATTCAACAAAACAAAACTGACAAGCGTCACGCTCTCTTTGCCAGAGAGAAAATTTCTCTCTGTTTTCATTTCGTTTCGTAGTTGACAGTCATGCTCTTTCTGTCGCAGCAGGGTCGAATGCATGTTAGATGGAAATCTTCTGAGCGCTGAAGAATAACTCGGATTGTGATGGTTTTGTGGAAAGCATTTTATATGATGAAATAGGTCCAATTTTTCTATCAAATCTCCGTTCGATCATAGTACAGAATCAAAATACTTTTTAAACTTAAAAATAAATTGAAGAATAGTCTGATTCCCCGAAGAATGGCGCACCCAACTAAAGAATGTAGCTTCGCTCATTATCCTTAACTAGTCGACCCGGCAGACGTTGTCCTGCATAGTAGGCGAAAAAGCGCGTTGTAAACTGCCCATTTCCATACAAATCTTTATTTTAATTTTTCACGATTTACTCAACCCTACTCATGATTTTTGCCTAAGGAAATATCATATAAACCCGTCGGAAACTGTAACGGATGTTTCTGCTGAAGAAATGAAAAAAATCCATCCAGCCGTTTTCGAGTTATGCGGATACGAACACAGACCATTTCATTTTTATATATAAGATGAGAGCTTCAAATATTCTTCGAAAATCCCTTTTCATATTTTTTTTTAATATTTTTTTTTTTCGTAAAAACTTTGTTCAGAAAAAAATGTTCGATTGTCGCCACACAAATGCTTGATTTCGCAAATTAAATTTTAAAACTCTCCTTGAATTCAACCCTGTATTAGCGTGCAAATGAAGAAACATGGAAACGTCAAGATATATTATCTTGCTGCAGTCTGAACACCTCGTAATAATTGGATACCCTCTCACTTAACAAAGTCATAAATAGCCCAATCTGAATAGGCTATAAGATGCTGTTCGCCATACTGATTTCCGAAAGTTAACTCCTCGTGTGCCGCTGTAAGCACGCTCAAAGCAGGCGATTCATTGACTTAGGTTTTCATAATCTTTCAGAAATTCGTTAAAATTTCAAGGGTTCTCTAGCAATTCTATGACTATTTAGTAATCTTTACTTACTACTTGTATTTTAGAACATTGCCTATTATAGAAGTTGAACGAGTTCACAAAGTACATCACGCCAAAATGATTGAATTTGAACATATGTAGTTTATATTTTACTAGTTGACCCGGCAGACGTTGTCCTGCATAGTAGGCGAGAATGTGCGTTCCGGACTGCCCATGCAAAGTTCGCATAGGAATCTCAATTTTAGTTTTTTTTACGATTTGCTCAACTTTACTCGTAATTTTCGCATAAGGAAATATCATATAAACCCGTCGGAAACTATAACGAATGTTTCTGCTGAAGAAATGGAAAAATCCATCCAGCCGTTTTCGAGTTATGCGGATACGAACACAGACCATTTCATTTTTATATATAAGAAGATAAGATTTTGCACCTTATTTTACTTAGTAAAAAAGGGCTCCCAAAAAGGTTTCGTCAAGGGCGCTGAGAGTCAACGCTATGGCTCTGGTTATTCAATATCGAGCTGTAATGAAAAGATCCCATTATTTTCACTTAAATTTAACGGATTGCGATTCTTTCACCTCACCCTCGAGACGAGCCAGCCCAGGGCTGAAAGTCTCGCTAATAAGGACAAAAAAAAATTCACCTCACCCGTAAGATTTTCGTTCCATCCGCTATGATGAACAAACAACCATGCGTTCACCATTATTTCACGTGCAATTGAGTCATTTTGCACCACCGTTCGAGCGTTTTGCCCCAGGCTCATTGCTAAAACAATTTATTTTAAATTTTGCATCTGCAGGTGTAAACAAAAGCTTAAGGGGTGCATATTGGACTGTTCTCTCCTATTGTTTATCACACTGCAGCAAAAAAAGTTGTTAAAATAGATTCAACTTCAAATGGAAACTTGACTTTTAAGGCACATGACTAGAAATGACATTGTCGAATATTTATGATAGTATACATTCTTTTCAAACACTTTAATGACAATCAATAATTAATATTTTATGTAGTCACATTAATAATAGTTTCTCTATGCATTTGATTCAAAGATCTAATTGAAAATCCAAGTCATGTCAAGCTGTCAGTTCACTTTTCCCCAATTAAGTTCAAACTGTGGTGAACATTTATTTAACATGTGCTAATAATTGCTTGTGTGTTTAATGATGTTGCTAATTTTGCTATCATTATTCGATACTACACATAGCGAGCAAATCTTATACTACATGATCTAACACGAAGACAACACTTGCTATCTCTGGTTAGCCCAAAGGTCACGCGGTATATAGACTGGCGGATAAACAGATTGAATCTTATTTAATTATAATTTTCAGAATTAACAGAAATAATGTTAAAATAGGTTCACGGAACCACAAAACAGAATCTTTCTGAAATATGGAAGAATTAATTCCGTCGTTCTGTCCGCCGGACTATGGTGGCTATTGTTTGTAAGTATATTTTCACGTGAAATAATCAGCAATGATGTTGGACGCGTTGTCCTACAAACCGAACCTAATTGTAAAAAAATTCAATACTAATTCAACTAATAATGTTTCGTAAATATAACTTTAGGAGCACCCAACCAACTCTAATCAAAACAAAACCATAGACATAGTTATTTAAGCGATGTTTGACTCTATCGTAGTACTCTCCATTTCCACCTCATAAAGAAAAATATGAAATACGAATTTTTAATTGAAATTGAAATAGTTAAATGAAAAAGTACTTATATACTCGTTGACTTTGACTTGTAAAAATGTATCATTGAACAATCATGATTAAAAATAAAAGAGTTGAGGCATGACCCAACTAAATACATATTCCAGAGCATTTTGACAAACAAACAAATCTGCGTTGCAGCCTAACCTACCTACAGACTGGAAATGCAATCTTTCTATGACTGTATCCATATCACTAATTCTCCGCATCTCGTTCTCGGTCGCTTGTTTCGCATAGTGCAGAGCTGCGCCAGTGCGAGTGTATCTCTCTTCGTGATCGTTTGATAGTTAGGTCAATTACTGCTCAGTGCGCTTATTTAGGGAAGAACAAGTCTGGTCGTCGGTTGTGAATCGTAAAAGCAAAATTGTATCAATTTTTCGCTACTCGTCTACGCAAGTGATGGCAGATTACAATGATAAAAGTGATAACATTTCGTCAACAATTGGAAACTGTTTGTTCGACTTCCCAGGACTGGACAATCGTTTGAAGCGTATTGCTGCGAAAGAGTTGAATGAAAATGAAAACGTGAAAAAACAATCTTTAGAGCAGTTGCGAGAATGGATTGCCAAGAATCAAAGAATCAAAAACTGTCGTACGGACGATCGCTTTTTGCTGCGATTTTTACGTGTTAAGAAATTTTCGGTTTTTAAATCTAGTGAAATGTTGGAAAAATATCTAACCATGCGACAAAAGTATCCCAAGTGGTGCAAAAATCTTGACCCTTTAGACGAAGAGCTCCAGGAAGCCTTAGACTATTGCGCCTTGCTTCCGATCGGTCGTGACAGCGAAGGGCGAATTGTGGTCATAGGAGTCGTTCGAAATTTTGACGCCCAGAAGTACAACTCGGATCTAATGATTCGCCTGAACATGATAGTCACGGAATCGCTATTCGATGATGAAGCCAATCAGATAGCCGGCTTCACGCACGTGTTCGACAATACCGACATGACGCTGGCCCATGTCACCTGTTGGACGTTGGAGAACATCGCTGGATATCTCCGCAGCGTGAGCAATGCCGTCCCGATTCGTTTAAAACAAAATCATTTCGTTAACGTGCCGAGCTTTGCGGCCCAGCTCAGCAAGTATTGTCTATCGTTCGCAAGTGAAAAACTAAAATCACGAATTTATGTAAGCGAGCGTTGTGCAAGTCAGAGAATTTTGCTACAGACTAACTACACTTATCAATTGCAGTGCCACCGCAGTGTCGATGAGCTGAAACGAAACTTTGATGTGAATCTGCTGCCTCAGGAGTACGGAGGGAAAGTTCCGCTGTCTGAAATGAACGAACGTTTCAAGAAGTATTTAATGGAAAAACGGGAAATGCTTCTTGCGTTGGACGAAATGGAAATTCAACTGACCGATCAAGTAGAAACGGTCCACGGCAGTGTTGACATAGTGGATGCTGGTGCCATTGGAAGTTTTAGAAAGTTGCAAATTGATTAGATATAGATTTTCAGCTGTCTTCACCCTGGTCGTTGTTATCTTATCTGTTATTTTGTGATATATACACCGATATAGATACAATTTTGTCGATTGTTAGTTGAATATAATTAGGAAACCACAAATCAAGCACGACAAATGTTTAGAAATATTATTTTGTAATTTTAATAAAATATGATACACAATAATTAATGGAAACCTCCACAGACTCAAAAACCAGAGATACAAACATTATTTTGCTAAAACTCCTCCATAATTATGCAGCTATTTGAAATTGAATTCAAAGATGCAATTACAGCTTTGGAAAGGTGTGCTGAAGCGCAATCGCCTGCTTCGAATACCTGCCGATACCCTATTGCAAACTTTTTTCCCTATTTTTGTTGATTTTTCTCCAGTAATGAGCTTTAAAAAATCAAAGAAAATAATAGAATACAGTCCGAATCTTCTGTTTATGAATGAAATAATTATAAGAGAATATTATGAACATTTAAATAGAAGTTCTTCTTCTACGTTGGAACTGCTGCCTTGCAACTTAATGTTCATTATGTCCTTCGACATTTTTTAATTGCAAGGTTTCTAGACTGTCAGTGGAGGCATAATTGTCTCATGTATATAAGATGATGTAAAATGTGTGATGATCTTAGTGGAACGAGAACTAATATTATTTCATACTTTAGTCTTTAGTCTCATAACAAAAACAACTTCAAAGACAATTTAACCAACCAAATAATGATGATGCCCTTTTCTCGTGCATCATGAAATCTAAAGAAATGAGAAAATCATATTAGATAGGTCCAGTCACGTAATAGGCGTCACGTAGCCAGAAAATTTGTTCAAAATTTATCAGAATTCCCCTGAATTGCGCTCGATGACATTTTGTTTATAACATTTGTTTCTATCCGATTTTACGTTCCACGTCGTTCAAATACAATGATCCAGAACTTGATCCAGAATCTATGTGTTTTCCAATAATTACGAACGACATAAGAGATCATACGACTCGATGCAATCACGATTGGAAGCTTTTAGAACATGGAACTGCAAGTCGCTAGGTTTCACAGGTTGTGATTGGATAATCTACGATGAATTACATACCCGCAATTTCGAGGTCGTGGCTGAACAGTACAGAAAGTGTGGAAAAACGGCCATGGGGCGGCTTCCTTCTACCAAAGCATCGAGCGGCTACCTTCTACCCACTCAAAGGGTGCCTCGTCGACGAGGAAGAAGCATTCTATGCACAGCTGGACCACACATACGACGGATGCTCACTAACTAAGGTGGCAAAACTTTTTTGAATTTTTTGATAGGCCGTCCTCGTATTCAGTCTTATTTGATGCCCTGATGCTCTGGACAAAATTTCAGCCAAATCGGTCAACGTTTGGGCGGTCCTAATCTCGCAACGTAAATTGTGCCGTCTAACAAATTTTGTCCAGAGCATCAGGACCAGTACTGGAATTTCTCATTTTCAATTAGAGTTGTCACGCGATGTTTGCATATCTGCCTCTTTCAAAATCTATTGAAACGCGAAGGATGAATGGCATGCTACAAAAATCTCAAAAAATATTTGTTCCGTGACAGGTCATGAAAGTGTGCAATATCTGCTTTATTATTGTGTTTATTTTCAGGTTCAACTCGGCGATTTAAAGAAGTATGATCAATTTATCGACTAGTCACTATTTTTCGCATGTATCTATTAAAATAACTTAGAAATTTAAACTATAAAATAAAGCACAACATCCTATCATGACTGCCTTTCATGCGAAATTGATCAAAGTACCCGCGATTCTTTCATTTGGTCGCCTGAAATAGAAAAAGGCGCTTTGCTCTCTGTCTTATTACGATCACGACCTTTTCCAGTACTGATCAGGACATCAAATAGAACTGAATAAGAGAGCGGCCCGTCAAAAAATTTGAAAAAAATATGTCCCTGCTAATTTGGACAATGGGTGGCTAATGCAGTGGGCGTCAGAATAGTAATCGGCGACATGGACGCTCAAGTAGGAAGAAAGAAAATGTACAGACCGGTGTGATAGGATCGGATACCCCTAGGCTAGATGTACCAGTTGTGGCTATAGCACCAGTTGTCGCACTAGTGCTTTATATGCCAAATGGCCAATCAAATCACCGCAAACCAAGTTCATATCGATAAAGCATATTCATATGATACGATAACATCTTTGATTTCCTCCAAAACAAGCAAAGCATATTTGTAAAAAATGATTTTGCTTAATTTTTGAGGTCCAGTCCAGACCAGTTGTCGCACTAGTGGTCCCTATTTGGCCAATCCCATATCCCAAATCCCAATGGGATTTGCCAAATAAGGAACCAAAATTAAGAATAGTGCCACAACTGGTGCATGTTATTATGGATTAATCAATTTTGAGGATAATAACAAATTTTATTGTGGTTTTCACAGCTGTTCTAAGAAGCCGGAAGTAAAACCTTTCCCTTGATATGTAAGTTCACCCACCCAGTTCAGACCACTCCAATGGTGTGGGTAGCCTCCGAAAGACGGATGGTTCGCTCACTGTAGAGCCTAGCGATACACTGAGCGAATTGTTAAAGATCCACTTCCCTGATTCAATCCCTGAGTCGAGCATCGGCGACCAAGGCACTGGAATTGCTGTCTCAGATCCACAAGAGATCCAATCATGGGTTTCTGGGTCTAAAAAGACGCAATAAAGGTTTCAAAGGAAGCTTTCACTCGGGCCAGGGTTGAGAGGGCTGTGAGATCTTTCGAGCCATTTAAGTCTCCTGGCATGGATGGAATATTTCCAGCGTTGATCCAAAAGAGGAGAAAACACTGGTTCCACCCTTGGTTGAGATTTTTAAGGCGAGTCTGATTTTGGGGCACATACCTAACGATTGGCGTCAAATCCGGGCTGTCTTCATTCCGAAGGCAGGCAAGAGAGATAAAACCAACCCCAAAGCATTCAGGCCGATAAGTTTATCCTCTGTAATGCTCAAAATTATGGAAAAGGTACTATGCGAGTACATAAATCACAAATTTATGAAAGCAATGCCTTTGTCAAAAAACCAATTCGCTTATCAAAGTGGAAAATCTACGATCTCGGCACTACATACGGTAGTTCAAAAAATCGAAAAAAAAACACTTAATGCAAAAGAAATTGCTCTTGTAGCATTTCTTGATATTGAGGGCGCATTCGATAACGCTTCTTATTCGTCTATAGGGTCAGCAATGTTGAGGAGAAAATTCGACCCATGCATTGTTACCTGGGTACATGCTATGCTAGCTAATCGGAAAATCTCCTCTGGGCTTAGCGGTTCATACATCACTGTTAAAGCAACAAGGGGGTGTCCGCAAGGCGGAGTGCTTTCTCCTTTGTTGTGGTCACTGGTGGTGGACGAGCTTCTAGACAGCTTAGAGAGAAGAGGCTTCGAAGTGGTTGGATATGCTGATGACGTTGTCATTATTGTACGAGGCAAATTCGAAAGTGCTATCGTGGAAAGAATGCAATCTGCCCTAAATCACACTTTTTCCTGGTGTCAAAAGTATCAACTAGGCATAAATCCTACAAAAACTTCCATTATCCCTTTCACCAAACGGAGAAAGGTACAACTGAAACCCCTTTTCTTGAATCAAACACAATTAGTTTATTCAAGTGAAGTAAAATATCTAGGTGTCATACTCGACGCAAAGCTTAATTGGAACTCTCATCTCCAATCAGTTGTGCAGAAAGGTCTCAATACACTTTGGGTTTGTTCAAAAACCCTTGGTAAAAGATGGGGCCTAAAACCAAGTATGATCATGTGGATATATAAAACCATTGTCCGTCCCAGGACAACTTACGCTTCCCTTGTCTGGTGGCCTAAAACTAATGAGGCTGCTGCAAGGGCTAAGCTCAACAAAATCCAACGCACCGCTTGCATAGCCATCACTGGTGCAGTTCGTAGTACACCCACTTTGGCCCTAGACGCAATGCTTCACCTGCCCCGGTTAGATCAATTCATAAAGCTGGAAGCGGAAAAAGTGCTCTAAGGTTAAAGAGAACAAAAACACTGCTGTCGGGAGACCTTACGGGTCACCTCAGCATATTAAATGAATTTGCCATAAATCCCGCAATAGGAATTTGTAGTGACTGGATGGAAACGGTAGTCAATTATGACTTACCTTACGATGTGTTCATTCCTTCCCGCCAGGAGTGGGAAGGAGGTGGACCCAGCGTTCCAACAGGCTCTATAAATTTCTTCACAGATGGTTCGAAAATGAATAATCTGACAGGATCCGGAATCTATGGCCCTACAACAAAAATTTCTGTCCACTTAGGACAGTGGCCCACAGTATTTCAGGCGGAAATATATGCAATATTAGAATGCGTGTTATTATGCCTGAGGAGAAAGTATAGATTTGCAAAAATATGTATTTTCTCTGACAGCCAAGCGGCACTTAAGTCGCTTAATAACTACACTTGTAACTCAAAGCTAGTGTGGGAATGCATTCTGGCTTTGAAAAACTTATCCATACGCAATCGAGTCTACCTATATTGGATCCCAGGACATACGGGTCTAGAGGGAAACGAGATTGCTGATGAGCTAGCCAGGAATGGATCTAATGAAAGGTTCATTGGCCCTGAGCCCTTCTGCGGGATCTCAGACTGCTCTGTAAAAATGGAACTGAACAAATATATGGTCAGTCAAATCACATCAAACTGGAATGCACTTCCCCATACGAGCCAATCCAAAAGGCTCGTAACGATTAACCCCAAGAAAACCCAACAACTATTAGGTCTCAACAAAGGGATCTCAACATCTACACCGGTCTAATAACTGGACACTGCCCCTGCAGATACCATCTACAAAAGATCGGAGCAATCCAAACCTCAAATTGCCGCTTCTGTGACGAGGAGAGAGAAACATCAGAACACATCCTCTGCTATTGCAGTGCACTCACCCAACGTAGGTTCACAGTTATCAGCAAGCCCTTTTAGGGCCTGCTGACATATGGATCTTATCCCCCAAGGACGTGGTTGGCTTCATAAAGCTAGTCTCGCCAGAATGGGGGAGTCACATACTGTAACTCAGGATCTCTATTCATCAATAATAGATGGTCTTGAGTTCAGTCGATACCAAGGTATCTCAGTGACAAACATGTTACTGAGATAACTTGCGTATTTCACAGTAAAAGGGTATATCACAATAGTCCTAAAATCTGGACGCAGTGATCTTCACCCGACAAACGAGGAAAAAAAAAAAAAAAAAGTTCACCCACATGCCTTTCATTTATTAAAAAAAAATAGTTGTTCTTATGTATGGCGACAATTGGTACACCCACCCTAGTGCTTTTTTTATACGGATGGGTTTTAGTCGATTAAGACCTTCAGCGTTAATGAAACTATGAGTTAACTCCTCATGAAAAAAATCACAAAAATCAAAGAAAAATCAGCTGGTATGCTGTGAAAAAAGTTATGGAAAATCAGGTTAACCGGGAAATTAAATAATACCAAACGTGTAAAAAAAAATATTGAGTGTAGTCCGTTCCGTATCGAATCATAACGGCCAACGATGCATGAATTTTGAAGGCTTCCGTGCAACGGTAGTTCGAAGCGCGGCTTCTTTTGAAGATAGTTGGAGAGATATTCGATCTCCCATAGGATGCAACCGCTGCACTAGGCACGTTGTCCCCAGATCATAGAAACGACTGGTATGACGGCAAATGTGAACAGTTAATGGTGAAGACAAATGTATCATGGGCGAGATTGCTGCAACATTGCACGAGGACGATTGAGGCACTATACAAATGGGCGAAGACCAGGCAAAACCTAATTTTAGGATGGAAAAGCACCAGCAGCAGTATTCGTAATGCTCTCTCAATCTTAGGAGCACAGGTTGCTCCTGTAGGTTTATCTCCCACATCACGAGAATTTTCGGGGAGAAATCGTTTTTCGGGAAATAAAAACAGCCTGGAGAGTAATAACCATTTTTCGCTCACTTCAATTGCCGCCAAACGTTGGTTTGCTATTTTTCTTTCTATACGAGTCTTTTCGCGGCTATTATTGTTACTATTCTGGGTTCGAATCCCGGCACGGCCATACAATTTTGTAATAGTTCTGAGATAATTCTCACGAAAAGTGAGTAAGAAGTAAAAGGGATGAGACGAAAAAGACGAAAAAGGATTTTCATCTAATAGGCAAGATTTTCGTTTGTCTTCCAAGGCTAATTCTAGAGAATAGATTGATGGGTGAAAGATGATCCTCAATATAAACAGCGAACAAAGTTTCTTTCTTGACCAGAAAAACGCTTCCTTTGATCTCATTGAAACGAAAAGTTCCTTGCTAATGAATCGCCCACTTTGAGCGTGCTTACAGCGGCACACTAGGAGTTAAAGTTCATAATTTTGAGAAAACACGCGTTAGATGTCTTTCGCCATACAAATTTCTGGCGGTTAACTCATGCTGGCTATTTGCGCATAACTATAGCGCCTGGATGTGGCATCGGCGGGTAGAAAATCAGCCACTGTCAATAATTCATTACGAACGAAAGTTCTATGAGAAGCTAAACCGTTCACGTAAGGGCCGCGTGCTAAAGCCTGACATGTAAAAGGACATGAGGAGCCTTCTTACGAACGCGCATGAGGTGAACCAGAGGTGGCGGTAGCACACGGTAAAAAATATGCACGTCCATGAGAATCGTTTTACATCTGAATTTGCAATACTTTAGAATCCAATCAATATTGATAGCTGACCTTTTCAAATTCAAAGACCACCACTTCCATTTGACGTGCACACTATTTTGTTCGTAAAACTAGGAAAATAAAAAAATAATCACCGAACCCTAGATTTGATTAGCGTACCGTCGCTTGAAAGTCTTACACCTTACCATGACTCCATCTCACACTTCGAATATACTTGTGAAGAAAGCAGAATAGCTGATACAAACTGTCATCTATTTTTAGAACTGCACCAATATTATCTTTAACATCATCTTTAAATGATTGTACGACAATTCCCCGAAAACCAATTCCCTGAATGCAATTTCCCCGAATGTAACAATTCCCCGAATGTAACATTTCCCCGAATGAAACAATTCCTCGAAAAGAAAGTATCTCTTACAAAAATAACTTTGCGATCGATTGTATGCGTCCGAACAGAGCAGCGTTGAAAGATACGGCTTAGAGTGTCTTCTTGTTCTTGATCCTCCAAAATGTGTTGATAAATTGAAAAGATATTAGAGTAAAGTGTTTCCGAGGTAGTTTTTTTTTCAGAAATATTCGAACAACGGCTGCATTTTCTGAAAAAGTAAAATAGCGAACACTGATAGCGTTTGGGTAAATTTCTATCTTTGACATCAAAATCCTCTCCTGTATATCCCTTCTTAAGAACTGTAAGGCAAGGGTGAATGTGAATCCGTTTGAACAAAAATAATGCGTTTGTCCTGAATGAGGCAATGGTGAATGTGATTCCTTCTTCAAAAAGAATGCATCTTCCGGAATGATGCAATAATACATGTGTTCCTCCTTTAAAACTGGGATGTTTCCCGGATTAATGAAAAAATGAATGTTTTTCTTTCTTTAATGAAATATATATTCTCGGAATAGGGAAATGGGGGGTGTGATCCATTTTTCACGATCACGAAGAAAGGAAATGATAGATGTGCTCCCTTCTTCAGAAGCAGGCTTTGCTCTAAATAAGGCAAAGTCAAATGAGTTTCCCTTTTGAAGAGCTGCTGTTTGTCCGTAATAAGGATGAATGTGATCTCTTATTTTGATGTAGGCGACTTTGACCAGAATAAGCAAAATATATATGAGATGCCTTCTTAACCTTCTGTCTGTGCTCAAAAAAACTTACGTTGTCTGTGCTCTGGGGTCAAATTGACCCCAAATTGAAATTGCTATAACTTTTTTAATGTTTGTCCAAGTTTGGATTTTTTGAGCTGTTTCGAAAGATAATTTAATCATCTTTCAGGTCGTTACCAGAGATTGACTATAGGTGGGCGGGTACATCGCGGGGAGGGGTTTTAGTGAACAAGGGTACAAAAACAGTGATTTTTCATGATTATTTTACTTATATCCGAAAATCGTACCCATTTTGAACTGCAACTTTTTTAAAAAGGCTATGCAGGAAGGCATGTGCTTTGGCATGAGGTGTTGATAAGTTTAGAACTCGGCCGCCAGGTTTTGGTATATTTGAATTCATTATTTTAGACTACTCAAGATATTCCGATGTAAATATTTGTGTATTGTGTATTGTGATATTTCTCAGTGTAAATATTCTTATCGCACAAATTAAAAAATGGGAAGAAGTGCTCATTATATTGAGCGCCGCTTTGTAGTGCTAGACATCCTGAACAATGTTGCCGAATACAACTTGGGTGTAGGTATGAGGGATCTCAAGCTAAAGCAATATTTCATATATACAAGAATATTGCAAGTACACTAGCGCCGCCTATTTGTAAATTTCCTTATTATTTATTCCGTCACATGACAGTCTATTCCCACCAGACGAACTTTGTTACAGACGTCTTCTTTACAAATTTCAAAATTGTGCGATAAGAATATTTACAATGAGGAAAATTCCATATATCGGAGTTACTTGAGTAGTCTGAAATAATGAATTCAAATATACCGCCACCTAGCGACCAAGCGCTAAACTAATCAATGCCTCATGTCAAAGCAGACGCCTTCCTGCATAACCTTTTTGAAAAGGTGCAGTTCAAAATGGGTAGGATTTTCCGATATAATAAAATAAGCATGAAAAATCACTGTTTTTGTACCCTTTTTACGAAAACCCCTCCCCGCGATGTACCCGCCCACCTATAGTCAATTTTTGGTAACGACCTGAAATATGATTAAATTATCTTTCGAAACAGCCCCAAAAATCCAAAATTGGCCAAACATTAAAATAGTTATAGCAATTTCAATTTGGGGTCAATTTGACCCCAGAGCACAGACAACGTAAGTTTTTTGAAAAAAGGACACTGTAGCGCATATTTTCGAGATTTTTCAAGCGAATTTGCACTTAGGAGACAGATCTCGGCGAGTTTTACCAAACTACCAAAAATTAGGAGAATCGGTTGAAAACTAAAAAAATGGCAGCCACTCAAAGTGGCCTGGGGTCATATTGACCCCAGAGCACAGACAAAAGGTTAACCTTCTGCAGCAGTTGCACGAGTATGTATCTTGTGTGCCGAGTACGACGGATACACTATGCACAAGGATCCAAGTATGTTTCCCACCCGAAAGCGTTACAGGCCGGGACGGGAATCGAACTCGCTATCTCTCGTTTTTAATGCTTTATTTCAGAAATCACTGTTCAGACATAGCAGTGTGAGGTGATTCTTGAAATTAATTTCGGAATGTGAACATCTGAAGTGGTTCCTGTAGAATTCTCCAGAAAGACTCCTGGAAGAATTACCGGAGAAACTCCTGGAAGAGATTTGAGGGAACTCGTAAGGGAATTTCCGGAATAATCATGGGGGAATTTCCGAAGGAACTTCTTACGGAATCTCCGGAGAAACCCCGAGGGAAACTTCGAAGAACTATTTGGAGTAATTTTTGGTGAAGCTCTCCCGGGAAGATCTTGAGGAATTCCAAGAGAGGGGTATTTTCGGAAAGATTCCTGAGAGATTCCTATAGACATTTTTGAGGAACTCCTGGGCGATTTTTGACGGACAATTCAGATGAATTTTTGGGTGAACCTTCTGAGTGATTCTTGGTAGAACCTCCGAAGGAATTCCTGAGAGAATCTTCGGAGAAACGATCGGAGGCTGAGTTAATTTATGGAAGAACCATTCGTAGCAATTTTCGAAAGTTCTTAACGACTTTCTGTAAGAAATTTTGGAAGATTTTCTGAAGGATTTTACGAAGCAAGCAAATCAGTTTGAAGGAAAATTCCTAAAAGAACATCTGGCGGACTCCTGACAGAATAACTTGAAGGAATGTGGGAGTGGATATTTCCATGGAGCTCCTGGTCTTATTTCCGAGAGAATTTCTTGAAGAATTGCGCAAGAGAATTTTTGGAGGATTTCTTGGATGAATTTCCGTTAAATTATTCATTTAACTACTATAAGCAACGTTACTCTAAACGGATTTAGACATTTGTTAACAAAATAATAATTCCAAAATGCTCATTAAAAAATGTTTTGGATAAAATCAGTTCACGCCGATCTACCCCGCTACCGACAATGTCTTAATCGGTGCACAGCTCTAGTAAAAACATCAAAAAAGTTTAAGTGGTGCATGTTGCACTGTTCTCTTCTACAACTATTAGTGGTCTGGACCCATAAGGTGAAGAAATTAGTCTTTTATACATAACTTTGGAATGCGAATACCGATCAGGATCATTTTTAATTTGAAGAAATTGTCTTATTGATCCCTGCCGAATATTATTTGTTGCTATTAAATCGATTCAGGATAATTACATTAAATTTGCTTGAGTTTTTTTTTGTACACATTCACATGTTCCAGTGTTCTTCCCATAATAGTACTTCGTCCATACACATTCATTTCTTTTGTTTAAGTAAGAAAATGACAAAACGACAAGATGACACTCCTAAGACACCGTGATGAACTTATTCTTAAAGATAAAAAATCACTTAAATAAAGTTTAAAAAAAACTCCTTAAACTCCCCCGCCCCATATATCCTTACGTATTTTGTTGACGGTTTTTAAACAAGTTCCAGTAGTTAGAACTTTCGAACGCGATGATTGATCTGCATTATTTTCAATAGGAAACAATTTGCTTCTATCGTTTTTCACATCAATTCCCAGAGTTTCACTGATTAAAATTACAACATTATCTTAGGGAGAATACATGAAACTCCTTGCTTCTATGCAGGATTCATACCTAATGAAATAAATGCATGGGTCGCCTCTGATTCTTTAAAACATTATGAAAGTTTTACGTAAAGGCTCGTTTACATTCCAGGCTGAGGTGAACCATATTTCAGCCCTATAAACCTCATAAATAAAGAAAAAAATTCATCCCAGGATTCACTCCGCAAAAAATTTTCGGTAATTTTTGTTCGAAATTTTTTTAACGAATTTCTCAAATATTATTTGGTACTTAATTTTTTTCTACCGGGAGTCTTCCATTGTTGGATTCCCGGGCCATGCACTGGATAGCACAACATGATATGGACTTGATTAATTTAAAAACAAAAGAACTGGCAACAACATCAAAAGTTTGTTTAGAAATATCATTTAAATATTAAATTGTATGGAAGTTCAAAAAAATAATAATTTTCTATGAATTTTCACTCTTTTTGTAAACATCGTACACACTATATCAATACATATATAGCCGCAAAGCTCGAGAATCAAAGCATTTTTTTTTCTGTAGGCAACTCAATGTTGACCAAAATTCACTTACACCCCTCTGCTTTTAACCCCCTCAATTATTGAAGCATTTAATGTTCAGTAAGGAAACTGTAGAGGAAAAGGAAACTGAACTTAATACTTTATCTTATTTCCTATGTGACCAGAAATAAGCAAATTGATGCGGTTTTCACATAGACTCTCCTAAACATATTCAATTCAATCTTAAATTTAAATACACACTCAATATTTTGAAGCGATGTCAAAAACTTAAATTTAAAATATTGGGGAGATTGAACCCTCTCCAAGAATGATGCCTGATAAAAGTATGATGGTTCTCACAGAATTTTTAACATTTTTCTATAAAAATACGTTAATTTTGCGTCGTGTTGCGCGTTGTCATGAACATTTATTGTTATTGAACTCGGCTGCTGAGACAAACTATTCTATGAATAATTATTCAAGTTACAGTGCTACAATTCCTTCATCTTATCATGTTATCATGATCAATGTTATCAACCTAAGAAATAAGCAGAACAGAACTCGAGATAACCTTTTTTTTTTAAATGTTGGGTAGCTAGATTAGAATTAAAATATTCGTACTCCACGAATATTACTTAATGATATCTGTAAATCCATTGAAACTTGTTTAATTGATCTAATTTGTTCTAATAATTTATTAATCCATTCTAATCAACCTGCAATTTTCGGAACGTTCCAATAGCTCCAGATTCCAGCTCATCACTAGACCCATCGTTTCTGTATTCAGAATCCTTGGCAATATCCATGTCCATCTCGTCGTATGCCATCAACAACGGTTGCATTTCTTTGCAACGTTTCTTAAAGGACTCGATCAACTCTGCCTGTGGTACTTTCCCTCCGTATTCTTTGGGTAAAAGATTCTTATCAACTTGTTTGTATAACTCTTCCCAGTTTTTATGGCACTGAAATAAATTAAAGTACAAGTGATTACAAGTTCAACCATTCCGACACTAATCATAAACTTACGAAAATTCTACTCCGAAGTTTCTCATTCGCCAATTGAAGGGCGAAATTTGCAATCGCCAAACCCGCACTCGGTGTGTTAACAAAATGAACCTCCTGAGCTCTCACGGCAAGCGAATTGTTGGCCGCTTTGGAAAGCAATCGGATATCGCTGAAGGACACCACATTGAGATGGGCCATTGTGATGTTGGAAAAGTCATACACCAGAATAAATCCCCCGCAGAGAAACTCGTTCGATTCCGCACACAGCTCCGCCGTCATCATGTGCAGCCGACTGGCATGTCGTGCGGTGAATCGGGTTGGATCAATCCCAGAAGCCACGCTGAACAACAATGTGCGACCTTTGCCGTCTCGTTCCGGTAGTGGGAACAAGTACCCGGTGTCCACCAATGCGCTTAACTCCGGATCGTCGACGTCCAACTTCCCGAACCAATCTGAATGCAGCACTTTGATCGCCAGATAGCGTTCCAATAATTGGGAAGCGTTAATGAAATTGTACTTTTTCGCTCGGAGAAACTTCAGTAGAAAAATGGCATCAGTGCGAACTTTCCTGATGTGAGGATGCTTTGCAATCCAATCCCGAAGCTGCGCCAGCATCTGCTGCCGGAGCTCCGGCTCCTCTCGAAGATAGATTTGCGCGTGCTGTTGGAGCTGCTCGTCCAGTTCAACCAGACGATCATCGTACGATTTCGGGGCTTTGTCCAGGGAGGGGACGGGCATACTGGCAGGTACGAGTTGGGTCAGAATACTAACTACTAGGAGTTGAATGGCACTATTTTGCACGTGGTATTTGGAATGACTTATGCAGACTGAGTTTGAGCTACACTTTAATAGTGCTATTTAACAAATTGCCGCATGAGATTTTTATGATCTGTTGCAGTGTTTTACAATTAGATTCGGGCGACCCATAAAAGGCGAAAGGATTACAATGATAAATATTCGAAATAAACCTTACCACTACTCATCGCTCACATACGCTTACTATCATCCTTCTTCTTCTTCTTATTGGCATTACATCCCCACACTCTGCTCTGTTCCAAGCCGCCTCGCAGCTTAGTGTTCATTGAGCACTTCCACAGTTATTAACTGCGAGGTTTCTAAGCCAAGTTACCATTTTTGCATTCGTATATCATGAGGCTAACATGATGATACTTTTATGCCCAGGGAAGTCGAGACAATTTCCAATCCGAAAATTTCCTAGACCGGCACCGGGAATCGAACCCGTCTTACGTCTTACCACACGGCTAAGGAGGGCCCTATCATCCTTAGCGTTATTAAAATTAAACATTCAACTATAATATTAGCTTTTTTACAACAAAAACATATGCAGGATAAAAAGGAAACTATTTGTATGGGTAAAAATATCTACACCCAAACCTGAGCGGTAGAACCAAATTCAATATATCGTCCCTGGTCATCTTACATCCTACACAGACCGCAAGTAAACACGCGCAACCAAAGATCTCGAACGATTTTTTAAAAAGCTTTAAGTCCCCACGCGTAATTAAAGGACTCAAAACTCTTTTTTAAAATGGAACATGCTCTGAGTGATCAATAGAACCAAATTGAAAATGGTTTCTACAATTTATTTTTTCCGTCAAAAATTTCATCTCGTTTTATTGTCTCAGTCTATTATTTGACTTATTCAAGGTCAACTTTCCCAAACAACACATATGTTATGAAGCCTCTTACTTTAAAAAACCAAAAAGAGAAAATGAAAAACCAGAAAAACATCTCATTCTCGATTATTTGTTTAAGTTTTTTTAATTGTTGGATGCGTCAACAAAAATGGGTTCCTCGAGAAAGTTAACCTTAAATAAATTTAAAAATCGATGGAGCGAATAAATAATGTGGTCTTTTCGTCTGCAGGTCTTTTAAATAAAAACAATACAAATAACAGGGGAATGTATCCGGTTGTAGGCCTTGCTGTGTATTTCGCTCAGAACTTTTTCTTCAAATCAATATTATGCAGCGATATGATCACCAATGGAAAGCTAGAGATCTTAGCTAACTTTTCTTTGAAGTGACTATACTGTTTTACAAAAACGAAAAAAAAATGCAGCTACTTGTATGTGTTGATTTTTGGCCCAAACATGTTGAAACATATTTTTTTGGGATGTGCTAGATCATCCAAACAATCCTTGAGCCCAGAACTTGCGATCTACAGTAACCATGCTAGATTTTTTCGTCACTTATAGCTTTGATATGTATTCAAACATATCCATAACATATTCGTGAAGATCAAGAGACATGGTAAGATGATTTTGGGATATTCTGGGCCATCTAAACCGGCCTTGAGTCCAGAACTTACGATCTACAGAACTTACAGCAGTAGATTTCCTAGGTAACAGCAAGCTTTTAAAAAGGCGGTACGTGCAAATATAACACTGTCACAGTGGACACATGCTTTATACTGGCTCTATAATAGCTTCCTTTGCCAAAAAGGCGAAATATAGTGCTAATGGTTACTTGGGTTTTTCGTCACTCAAAGCTCCAATATATATTCACATACATATAACAACTTTGAGAAACTAGTTCTTAGCAGCTGTAGATTTGTAGTCCCAAAGAAAAGTATAGTTTTGACGAGCCAGCATATCCAAAACTATCTTACGATGTCTGTTCCCGGGCAGCACAAGTCAGACAAAAATGGTTACAGCAATTTGATTGTGACTGAATCTGGTCACATATCAGTTGCAGAAACCAATGAAAAACATGTGTGCTGCTAGGGTTGATTTCCAGGACATGCAATGGATATAGTTGAATATTGCAAATTTTGCGCCGTGTTCGACTCCCGTTCGATAAATATTGTCCCACCAAAATATGTTCCCACCAGTTTCCCCATATATGGATGACGTCTCAACTGCAAGAAAGTGCTTTTTGGAATGTAAAAAAATGCAAGAATGATGTTTTGGATTGTGCTTTTGCTTATTTCTATACAATTGGACGAGTAAGCATTTGTTTTGATACTTTGACAAATTTACACGTTAATCTACTCTTCAGTTAGAAAAGTAATACGTATCAAAAGTTTGAGTAGTGAAAACCACACTGCTGTGTGGCGCACTGTCGATTTGCACCTCAAGGATACTTTGGATGACCCAGAACATCTAATCTATCTAGTGATGTATGTTATACTTCCAAAAGATGCAATTCTAACATCCGCCTTTCTTCCTTCTCGATTATAACTTCTCACTTCTCACATTTTACTTCTCACTTCTAACTTCTTGTTTCTCGCTTTCTTCATATTTCTCTTCTCATTTTTCACTTCTCACTTTTTGATTCCCACTTTTCGCTTCTCATTTTTCATTTCACACTTCTTGCTACTTACTTAGCTTAGTTCTCACTTTTTACTTTTCACTTCTTATTTCTCATTTCTCTTCTCTTCTTTTCTCTCACCTTCTTTTCTCTTATCTTCTTTTCTTTTCTCTTCTTTGCTTTCTCTTTTCTCGGTGCTCACTTTTCACTTTCTACTCGCTCACTTCTTACATTCAATTCTCATTTGTCACTTTTCACTTTTCGCTTCTAACTTATCACTTCACACTTCTCGCTAATTACTTCTAAGTTCTCACTTCTTACTTTTCATTTCGCATTTTTCACTTCTAACTTCTCTCTTTGCATTCCTCACTTCTCACTTCCTCCTCGCTTACTCCTCATATTTCATTTCCCATTTTTCACTTTTTGATTCTCACTTTTCGCTTCTCACTTGTCATTTCACACTTCTTTCTACTTATTTCTTAGTTCTCATTTCTCATTTCTTACTCCTCTCTTCTCACTTCTAATTTCTGACATCTCACTTCTCACTTCCTTATCGCTCACTTCTCACATTTCACTTCTCATACTCACATTCCACTTTCCGATTCTCACTTTACGCTTCTCACTTGTCACTTCACACTTCTCGCTACTTACTTCTAAGTTAACCTTTCTTACTTCTCATTTTTTCCTTCTTGCTCTTTCTCACTTCTTATTTCTCACTTATGACTTCCTCTTCGCTCCCTTCTCACATTTCATTTCTAATTTTTCACTTCTCGCTTTTCAATTCTCACTTTTCACTTCTCACTTATCACTCCACACTTCTCTACATACTTCTTAGCTCTCATTTCTTTCTTCTCTCTTCATACTTCTCATTTCTCATTTCTCACTTCTCACTCCTCTCTTTTCATTTCACACTTTTTATTTCTCACTTCTCAATTTTCGCTCACTTTCACTTCTCATTTCTCACTTTTCGATTCTCACTTCACATTTCTCGCTACTTACTTCTTAGTTCCCACTTCTTACTTCTCACTTATCACACACATACACACGTACAGACAGGCATTTGCTCAGTTCGTTGAGCTAAATCGATTGGTATATAATACGGGCCCCTCCTTAGCCGTGCGGTAAGATGCACGGCTACAAAGCAAGACCATGGTGAGTGTGGCTGGGTTCGATTCTCGGTGCAGGTCTAGACAATTTTCGGATTGGAATTTGTCTCGACTTCCCTGGGCGTAAACGTATCATCGTGTTAGCCTCATGATATACGAATGCAAAAAATGGTAACTTGGCTTAGAAATCTCGCAGTCAATAACTGTGGAAGTGCTTAATGAACACTAAGCTGCGAGGCGGCTCTGTTCCAGTGTAGGGATGTAATGCCAATAAGAAGAAGATGCAGAAGATATAACACGATGGGCCTTTTATAAAAAGTTTGTTTTTTAGAGTGAAATGGTAGCTCTTCGAAGCAGCTTTGTTGTTCGAGTACGACAAAGGCAAACAAATACCATATTGGATGGAGTTCTAGGCTGCGCTTGCGATCGAATTGCAACAAAACGCCATCCTCAACGTCCGAATTCTCGTCAAATTCTCCTTTAACGCTCTTCACATAGCGTTGCAAACTGCTACGAGGAAGTTGGTATCTGTTTGTACCTATGCCTTGGCAGCGGAATTGATGGACAGCTCGTCGCTTATAGATATGTACAGGCGTTCATAATTCCGGCAGCCGCGTTGTTTAGGCATCGGCACTTGGCCAATCCTTAATCGTGAAGTGTCTTGCCTCTGGATATGGACTAATTTGGTGAGATTGTTTCAAAATGTATTTTATTATGTTTCTATTGACTAAAACTAAATACGCGCTGGATATAAAAATCCAGAAGTTTGCTTATGGATCCATTATCCAATTGATAATGGTAGCATAAACAGGCGGGGCTTATTGTAAGCAAAAGTAACCTCGGATTGGTCATGAAATACCAGGCAGTCTGAAATGGGTTACTGGAGCTGCAGCAGAGCTAGCACTTTCTAGCTCCCGGATTAAATCTGCCTTAACTATATAAACCGACAGCTTTCTTCCATAACATCACTGCCAGACAGTGGGGGTTAGTTTGTACACACACACTCTCGAAGTTCTTGAAGTCTTTTGGTTTAATTTCAATAGTTTGAATTATTAAATTTAAACAGAGCATTTTGTAAGTTGTATGGAAGCACGATTTAGAAAAGTTCATAAACAGTAGAGGCTGATCTATCTAATATCATCATCAAAATCACTTGTGCAATAATCGAAATTCTTTGAACTATAATTAGATGATAAATCTGTACTGGAACTAATCAATAATCAATCAGTAGTGATAGCTGTCAACCATTTCATCCGTAATTCGTTTTGAATTAATTTATATTCAATATTCAAGTTCGTTACAAGAAAAAAATGAGTTATTTTAAGAAAAAATACAAAAATATAAATGAAGATCTAACATTTTATAAGTTTTAGGTTGATTTAAAACTGATTACATCTATCTGCGTAAACGGCCTCGAACTATATCATACTTTGAACTGAATTTTTGAAATTTCTTCACGTTTAATCAAATTATTTATTAACACAACCTATTAGGAACTGTCATAGGACAAATTGAGAAACAAGTCGCAACTTACATACATCAATCCTTGATGATTACAGAACGCTTGTCATTTTTATTGTTTCAATTACTTTTTAGGCATTGTGACGCATGGTCTCGAGAATCATAAGGATAGTACATCTAGAACCATTACACGGTACTCCATCCACTTTACCATTACGTCTCCATTCTAATTGCATTTTTTCCTCGTCAAAACGACTCAAACAAGGTGTCATAAACCTCTCAGTCGTCATCAAGCACACTTCGTACTTTTTTATCTCGTTAAACCCTAACTTCTACTCTTCCTTCGGCTTCTCCACACATGAAAAACCAAAATGCAGCTGGACATTGCCGTCTGGGTCTGACAAACTGCTCATGCACTCATCATATCAACCGAAAAACCATGAAACATAAAGTACATCAGACAAAAAGAAATGCCCGCGGCTTCTTATTAATAAATAGTTAATTCGAAGACCGTGCAGTAGTCAGTCGGCCGTCAACCCTCACCTCAAACAGTCTGCACCTGTGATAAGACATCATAAACCAGTGTTGTTCCTAATCGAATCCAAAGTTAAAAAAATGTGCACCGATGATAGCTTTCTGTTTGCGACCCCAAGCGTGGAAAAGATTCCGGAGAAGTACGACGATCGCGTTGCTGAGTTGAACGACTTCTACAAAAAGATTGCATTCGATCAGCTGCGTGAAGATGACACCATGCGCAAACAGGGCCTGGAGCAGTTTCGTGACTGGATTGCAAAGCATCCGCATATCAAAAAATGCCGCACAGATGCACCATTTCTGTTGCGGTTCCTCCGTGGCAAGAAGTACTCCATCAACACAGCTACCGAAACTCTGGAACGATACCTGGTGGCTCGCATGATGTACCCGCAGTGGTTCACAAGGTTGGACATTGAGGAACCACAACTTGCGACACTAGTTGATACGGGGTACCTGTTTCCATTACCGGAACGAGATGCTCAGGGACGTGCGCTGATCTGCAATGACACTGCCCAGCTGGACCCTACAAAGTTCACCGCAGCGGACGTGCTCCGTATTCACATGTTGGTCAACGAATCCTTCTTCGACACCAACGAAGTCCAGTGTGCCGGTCTGGTACTAGTTTACGATCTCTCCGGAATGACCTTGTCCCAGCTGAGCTTGGTCACTCTCAGTGAAATCCGTGTGCTGGTGTCCTTCTTGAATAAAGCCTTCCCGCTGAGAATTCAGGAATTTCACTTTGTGAATACTCCTGCTGCTACTCATACTATCGCTAACTTTGCGCTTGCTCTACTCAGCGAAAAGCTTCGCGAACGCGTTTTTGTAAGTTTTATTCGATTTGCACAAAGAAAATTAAATTTCATAACTTATTTAACATTTCTTACAAAAGTGTCATAAAAACTGGGACGAGTGCTATACGAAGCTGGACAAAAACCTACTGCCGAAGGAATTCGGTGGAAAAATCCCTCGACTGGAGATGATTGCTGCATTTAAGGAACGCTGCAAGAAAATGCGAAGTCGTATGCAGTTGGTCGATGAGATGGAGATCGAGCTCACCAAGGACTCAAAGTACTGGCAGGAGAATTCGAATGCTGAGATGGAAAGTGGAGCCGTTGGAAGTTTTCGTCAATTGACGGTGGATTAATGTTTTATGTGTGTTTTATGAAACACAGTACAAACTATTTTACCTGAACTGTTAAAACAATGAGTGAATTATAATAATTTCATTTTTTTTACAACATGCCAAAAGAGATGTGTCCACAGTTTAATTCATACTAGAAATATACTTGCCTAATAGGACGCGGCTTATTTTCCGAACGTGCCTGAAACCTTAGTGGCTTTACGATCTTTCAAAAAATGTTGTAAGACCTCTTAGCATCAATATTTTTACAAGAGTATCGAATTATTTCAAAGTGTAGATGAAAAATTTACAAAAAGCAGCTTCTAGTAGGTATACAATGATCTCCTATTCAAAGCAACAGGGTTTTTATGACTTTCTAACGCATTTAAAATAACTTCTGGCCTAACGCATTCAAAATAAGGCCTGGGACAAAACGCCCGAATAATGGTGGTGTAAAATGACTCGATTGCATGTAAAATAATTATGTTTGTTTTGTCTTTAATGGATTGAACGACAATCTTACAGGTGAATAATACGCAAATCGTTGAATTTAAGTAACAACGAGAGGATTGCGCTATTTTTTTTCATTGCAGCCCAATAATGAATAACTAATAATTAATTATAATGGTGATATTTGTACATAAAAGTCCTACACAAGAGTAATCTTATTAGTGAGGCCATTTTGCCCCGTGTGGGTGCAGAATAGCTAAAACTGAAGATTTCTTCAAATTGCTCAAACCAGGAAATGTGGGAGACATTTTAAATTGGGTATTCTGGGGAGACATCGAAAAGTTAGCTAGCGGAAAGTTGGAGACATAGTGGAACCTAAAGCGAAAGAGTATCAACATCACACCATCAAGCCTAGGACGGGACTTGCAAAGAGGAAAAAATGTAGCTTCAGCTACTGCCAGTCAACTGCTGTCATGAATTGTCAGGTGCAGCCAGCAGCTTTTTGTATGAAAGACTTTTTCACTTTAACGAGTATTTCTAATCATCCGTGTAGCTTATCATAATCAGTTCTAAACGTGTGTTCTGTTCCCGGTATAAAAATCCTTATGCAGCGTCTTTGCAGGTCTCGTCCCGTTTGACAGTTTTTTTTTGACGACTCTGCTAAACTATATAGTTTACTATATTGGTCCAAAAATATACACCAAAATTAAATAATAGTCAGGTGGGCTTAATCTAAGAGAAGAATGATGTAAGATAAAATAATTTAGTAAGAGATAATACATACCTACATCATTAAAATGTTGATTTCGTAAAAGTAAAGCATGATCTTCCATCATATTTTTATGCGACAGATGGGAAACAATTATATCTATTTTTGTCTGAGTGCATTTTACAGCAAACAGATTCCTAGTTTAGGTGCAATCATATTTTTTAAGTAGGTAGTATATTTAACTCAAATAGTAGAGTCCCGTTTTTTAAAAAATGAGTCGCGTGTGGTTCATTTTTAGCGTGTAATTTATTTTCAACCCAAGCAACCAGTAGTTCGGATAAGAAGGGCTATTTTGGCTTAATCAGCTCTCATTTTAAGTAATTTTTTGTATGTAACGGAACTTTAAGTGAACTTTAAAGTTTCGTTAAGGATGCTTGTAACTTGATGTGAACCATAGTGAACCAATTAGTTCGGTTAAGAGTAAATTTAAGTAAAATCTGAACTTCTGGTTGCTTGGGAAGGTAAGCGAGGTAAGTGCTGTCTTTGTTAAGTGCTATGCAGTTGCCTATTGAAAGGCGATGCTTTTCGTACAAATCATCGCTTGGCACTAGTATTGTCTATGCGAGTCATCGCTGGAACGTCGCTGAACCGTCGCATCGCTCAACCAGCGAGCGCTTTCCAGTTTGGTGCTGCGGCGACGCATTAAATTTGCCTGCGTCGCTGGAGCATGCTGGAGTGCACTTACTGGAAAGGGTCACCAGCGACCAGCGACGTAGCTGAGACAAGTTCAAAACAAAATTTTCAAAACGACTTATCTGCTTTGGTAAACAAAGATTCAAACGACGATTTGACGAATCTGATAGCTCTCCCACGCAAACCAACACCATCAATAGGTAGGTGAAGGATTCCGCTACCTGTTGATGGTGTTGGTTTGCGTGGGAGAGCTATCAGATTCATCAAATCGTCGTTTGAATCTTTGTTTACAAAAGCAGATAAGTCGTTTTGAAAATTTTGTCTTGAGTTCATACATGTTCTTGATTTTATCTGCATCGACAATATCGACCCCTTTTTTGTAGTATCGGTACTTACTACGGTACTCAGAAGTCCAGTACCGGTAGTACCGGGAAAATACCTTTTCTTGCGTATGTTATCTATCGATTTGTAGAACTTTCGCGCATCGTTTCTGGAAAAGCTCTGGAAACCTCTGCCTCCAGAGTACTTTTTCGTTGTACCCCCCGGTTCTTACGCCGGTGAAGTTTTTTCTCAGCTGCCGTTAGTTCTTGATATCATGTACATAGACACTTCTCGGCTTTCAGTCTTAATAGGAGCATATTATGGTTTAGAAAGGATATCCGTTTATGGTCCTATTAAGACTGAACGCCAAGAACTGTCTACATAACCTCAATCCCAGTCGACTCCTTACACGTTCTTGATATCGCTGTCTATTTCGACGTGTATCCGCTATGAATATGTGGCTCCTGTTCTGTTTTTTTTCTCATCTGCCGCTTTGTATTTGTCGTATGTAGGTATTTTTCCTTCATTGACATTTAGATCCCCTATCCTCGCCAGCAAAAGATGTTCCGGACAGCGATAATTTTTATCTTGTAACTAAAATATCTTTTCGTGGAAGCGTGAGAATTGGAATTGGTTTGTTGCCCCTTCCCAGATGTCAACTCACCATTTCGTAGCCCACATCACATTCACATCAAAAGTATACATATCGAACATTTCCAGAGTCTTTGCACACGTGTTTTGTATAGGTTGACAAAAGATATTTTAGTTACTAGATAAAGATTGTCGCTGTCGTCGCTGTCCGCAACATCTTTTGCTGGCGGGGATAGGGAGCTAAATGTCAAAGAAGGAAAATCCATACGATGTGACAGGTATGTACCACACATGTTTCGGACAGCAGAACAAAGGGAACCGAAGCGACAATCTTTATCTAGTACCTAAAATATCTTTTAGGTTGACCAATCATTTCGGTGGAAAAACGGGTCAAACGCACTTGCAAAATGAGACATGTCAAAAAAACATGTGACAAAATTCAAGAGTTGTGGAAATTTTAAAATTTATGGACTTAATTTTCATTTTCCGTGTAAAAATTAGAGAAATTTTTTAGAGCGAATCATTTACCACCATAACCTTCTATTGTATTAAGTTAGTTGTAGAAAAATTCTTCTTTTTCTTCTACACACTTATTTTTTTTCGCCGAGGCCGGCAAAATAAATTGCCGAGAATCCAACAGCTGAGATCTCGGTAGAAATCTCGGTGAAAGTTCAAATTGCCGATTGGTCGTAAATCATGTATAAACAGCCAGCTGTCAAAAATTGCCGTACTGTTCGGTAATACATTGCCGAATCGATCGGCAATGTACTTTGCCGAAATTAAGCAAATATTTTTTTTTTATGTTTCAAAATACGAAAACAAATCAAAATATGAAATTGAAATTTTATTTTCGATTTTCGTTTATTGCTTAATAAGGTTTAACAAACACGTGTACCAATATGACTCTTCATCAAAAAGTATACGTCAGCACCAACACACCACGGAATCGTTCCCACGAACATGCGACTGCGACCGTGCATTGCTTCGCGAAAATTGTTGCTCCTGGTTTGTCGCACCTACTCCGCGGTTCCGTATGTTCCTGGATGGTATCCCAGCATGTCGAGTTTGGTTCCTCAGCGCAGAAGGCATCTTTGTGGTGTGAACTCCAGCTGGAGCGAATCCACTGAAATTGAATAAAACTAGTATGCTTAAAATGATTTGAAATTTAACAGGAAATAGAAGTTCGATTGAATACTTACCAGAATATTTTTCAACGATGAATTTTTTCTTCCCCTTCACGTGTGAGCGATTCAGAAATACCTACAGCGCGAAAAAAAAATTTTCTTTTTGACAGATGTGTTAATGAAATTCGGTTCATTTCTGAATTGCCGAAAGCTGTGGCAAAGTTAACTGCCGAATTTCAGTAACACAAAGAAATGTCTTATTTGTTAACGAGATGTCAGTTAAAATAAGCTTTTACGGTCATGTTCGTCAATTTGTTTTACCGAGCAAAAAATTGTCGATTAAGTGTGTCACACTTAATTTTTTTTGCCGAGGCCGGCAATATAAATTGCCGAGAATCCAACAGCTGATATCTCGGTAAAAATCTCGGTGAAAGTTCAAACTACCGATTGGTCGTAAAATGTTCGTCGCCACCCATCTGTCAAAAATTACCGTGCCGTTCGGTAGTGCGTTGCCGAGTGGGTCGGTAAAGTGCTTTGCCGAAATTCAGTAAATAATTATTTTTATTATTTTTTTCCAGGTGAATCAAAACAAATATTAAAAGCATCAAGCAATATAAATGTAAAATGTATTTCGTGCCAAATTTTTGTTGTACATATTGATAGGATTTCTATTCTCTATATTTTGTGTACAATATTGGAAACATGTACTATCATGTGTTTATCAAATACTGCAAACCATTTCCTGATGTAGAAATTTGTAATTCTTTAACGTTGGGGGCGGAAAGGTGCTGCTCAAATGGTTCTTTTCCCTGAATAGTTTCCAGATTTTTGCAACGATGTTAAGTCATATTTAATTTAGCCCCTTCTCGTGGGCAAACCGGTTACATCGTCTGCAGCATTTTTTGATTTTAAATACAGCGGAAGCTAAAATAATACGAAAATATTATTAAATCTATGCATGTAGCGTGAATAATGAAGCAGTAATCATGCCCGGAGAGGAAATTGATTAATAACCGGATCAAATGCTTACCAAAAAATTTAAAGATGAATTTCCCACTATTCTTTGCTTCTTCATGTTTTTTTAAACAGCGATAGAGTACGCGAAAGGTTTCACGTATGACAGATGGGTTTACCGAAACTCAGTTGAATTACGAATTACCGATGACTATTGCAAATTTGACTGCCGAGTTTCAGTAACTTGAATAAACGTCATATTTATTAACGAGATATCAGTGAAAATAAACTTTTACGGTCATGTTCGTTAATTTATTTTACCGAGGATAAAATTGTCGATTAAGTGTGTATGGGTCTACATTCCAACTGGAACTTGGCCTGCTTTTCAACATAGTATTTTATTAGCATTTCCTCAGTTATTGATTGGAAGCTTTTCTATGCCCGCCATTGCATGAGTATGTATCTTGTGTGGCAAGTACGATGGATATACTATGCCCAGGGTGTCGAGAAAGTTTCCAACCCGAACACATCCTAGACCGGACCGAGAATCGAACTCGCCATTTCCGGATTGGCAATCCTTCGCCTTTGCTCGCAAGGCTACTGAAGGAGTTGTAGGAAAATACTGTACAAATATTTCACTCTTCAAAGGAGTTCTAACAACAACACGAAGGAACAAAAAATTACGCATTTCTCCAACATTTAAAAAAAAATGTGGAGATTTGAAATTTAATTTTAGTCCACTCTTAAACATGCATTAAGGATTTTATTACTGGCCAGTATCAAAAATTTTTACAATTCTGAACATTTGAAAATAACAAAAAAATTCCCTTAAATTTCCAACTTTTTCCAACAAAATATGTATAGTGCTTTGTATGGATCCACAATGAAGAGGAAAACAGAATTTTAGTGTAATATTTGAAAGGTAAAAGTGCCAAAATATGAAAAATTGTGATGTATGGGACATTGGGACAAAACCAGCTCAATAACTACATACAGAAGTGTCTCATGTCTATAAAACATCACTCACTGAATTTCTTGGAAAATTCCCTTTCGAATAATCCCTAATCTACTCTGTAAGTCGCTCGTGAAAAAAGTTATCATATTTTGTATAAAAAGTTACATTAAATGAGCTGTATTACCCCTAAATCCCCTATAATTCAATATTTTTAATGAATTGATTATTTTCATTATATCAATGGCAAATATCAATTAAATTAATATTACTACATTTTTTCCTTGCTCAGAATCATTGAGCTATATTATTTAATAGGGAAATTTAGGAAGAAAGGTAAGAAAAAATAGTATCTCCCATCACCTCCTATCTATGATCACAGCAAGACTCATAACATATGACTATTCTTGTCTAGTTATGCTATCGGGTATGGATTAGAAGTGTTTGGCATCGGTGCTTTTCAAAAGTATTGAAAAATCGTTTTTTACTCAATAAATAACCAAATAAAACATTTGCGAACGACTCCGCTTTCCACTTCCATGAATTCCTTTCAAAATTCCCTTTCGAATAAGCCCTTGATCTCTTCTGTCAGTTGTTCGTGGAGAAAGTTATCGATTTTTTCCGCCTTTGAAATCGGATTTCCCAGTGTGGGCTGGTTTACAGCTCGGACTCTCGGAGATTTCCGTCGTATTGTATTTTAAATAGGGGCAAAATTCAAATTTTTTACAACGGATTCCCATAACAAGCTTCTGATCTGTAAACTAGCCTTAAAGTACGTGAGGATTGAAATCTGACCAAATTTACCCTCGGTTTGAAACTGCCCTTAACTCGATTTTGTTCAGCTGATTTATAAATTATTTTTTAATGTTTGTGTGACGACTGTTTCTTTTGTATTTTAATAAAAACAGCTACTCTAGAGGCCTTGATAAGAGAAACGCGGATAGGTATGTACCGCCACTCGAACCGGCAAAAAACAGCAGCCAATCGAGCAAGAGACCTGTCAAGCAGCCAAAACTTCGGCTCAAACACTGAAAACGGCTAAATTCAATTTAATACCATTTACAAATGAACAAATTTTGAATGCCATTTCAATAACATATGGAAATCAATGATAGATTATGAAACGCAATTGCTTTGTTTATTGGATTATATTGTCATGTGATGTGAACAAATTTAAAAAAAAAATTTTACTTGGATAAACTAGAGGCCTGAATAAGAGAAACGCGGATAGAAAATATGTCTCTGCCAACACTGCATTGACTCATGTTGAAAAAAATGACTCAATTGCATGTAAAATGATGGTGAACGGATGGTTGTTTGTTTTTTCTTAATGGATTGAACTACAATCTTACGGATGTGGTTGAAGAATAGCAAATCGGTAAATTTGAGTGAATATGAAGGGATTTTGCTTAAGTTTTCGAATGGAGCTTAATGATGGATAACTAATTATGCATTGTAATGGTAATATTCGTTCATAAATGTACTACAGCAGATTATATGAGTGATTTTATGACTGAAGCCATTTTGCCTCAGGGGTGCATTTTGGACCATTCTCCCCTAAATAAAATCTCACAATCCGCTATTTTATGTGTCCACATCACATAACAATAGAATCCAATAAACAATGAAGTTTCATTTCATAATCTATAAATGGCTTGCGTATATTATTGCAAACTAATGTAAAATACATTCAATTTTGTTTATTTAAAAATGGCATAAAATCGAATTTGGCCGTTTTCAGTATTTGAGCCAACATTTTGGCTGCTTGACAAGTCTCCTGCTTGATTGGCTGCTGTTTTTTGACGATTCGATTGGCGGCACATACCAGGCGGGTGCTAAGCTGTCAAATATTTGTTGCCTCCAATCGAGCGAATGCCGACGGCACTAACACTACGCCGTAGTCTATGAAAAATAAACACTGCAGCGCGTGAGAATGTCCTGAAACGCACAAAGTTTGGATAATACAAGAAACAACGGTTTCTGCTTAGCACAGTGTTTCTTCTACCATCATAATTATTTATCTGCATATTTCGCGTAAGGAATAAAATGGAAACACTACATTTTTACGGATTTGGTGTATCTTTGTTCGTTGCAATCTTTAATTTAATATGTGCTTTCGAAACCACTCTCTCTTGTAAAAACGGTAAACATTATATTTTTTTACAAATACCACCAAAATTTATGATAGTATATGAGCATTTTGACATTGGAGTATAAATTTATGCGCCAAATAAGAGGGTACTGTCATACTTGCCAAACTCCATATGAAAAAAATCCGTTGTCGCCCCTCTGACATACCTATCCGCGTTTCTCTTATTCAGGCCTCTAGGATAAACCATTTCGTCCTTTTCATGTGTTGTTCTTTAATGAAGAAGATTAACTGCAGTGTTGGCAGAGTTACATTTTCTATCCGCGTTTCTCTTATCAACACGGTTAGATGACTTTACCCATTAATGGGTACTATGTTATTGTTGATATTATTCCCACCGTGAAAAATTCACCCATTTTTTTGAAAAAGTGCCACTACCCATTAAAATGGGTAGTGGCGCTTTTTCAAGAAAATGGGTGAATTTTTCACGGTCGGAATAATATCAACAATAACATAGTACCCATTAATGGGTAAAGTCATCTAACCGTGAAGGGGTCTAGGCTACTTAGTCTAAATTTAGACTGAAACAATCCCCGTGTCGAAACGTTGGGTAAATAACATACTCGTTTTACTAAATTTAGACTGAGTAGCCGTTTTTACTGAAATGATTTTTTAATGTCGTCGTTTTTTTTACAGTGGATGATTTCGGAATAATCAGAATTATTCAAAAAGCCTTTGAATGATTTTTAATGTTTCAAAAATAATCAAACGATTGAAAAATATGTAGTAAAGCAGATTTGAGAATTACCTACTTTGCAAAATATAAAAAAAAACTTAATCTAGAAATTAGAATGTATATTTTTGATTTTCAGGATATACTTGCCTACCAAGTTAACGGTTCCGTTCAATCCACCGATGAAATTTGCCAAATTTTGATGCCTTCGGAAATAGAGTAGAAAAAAAAGTAATTGAAATAAAACTGTATGAAAAAACCTCCCGGAGAAACGCCTGTTATCATTGATTGGTAAAAACCTTAAGAAAAGTCGATCCATGGAAAATAGGGGTAGCACGCCCATAGGGGTTAAAACGCGCCAATAGTCTATACGATAAAGCAATGAAAAATATTGCCATTGGATACATATATTTCATGATTTTTCTCTAGTTATACATGAAAAACTCGAAAAAACGATTTTTGCGTGTTTTGATGCAATTCTAGCTCGGTGGAATTTAGTCTTTCTGTCGCTGTTATACATTGATAAATTAATAATTGAGCCATGAGCCATGCTGCTTACTCGTGTTCTTTATGTTCCACACGAAATCGTCGTCAAAAATGGTTTTAAAACGATTTTATGGGCCTTCAAACTTCTGAGGTCGGTGTGGGGCATTACGCCCATGCTCATTTCGTATGACCGAAACAGCTGAAACATTCGGTTAATTGCCTTAATGTAGGCAATTAAAATGAAAATCAGTACGATACACAGAAAGAAATAATGAAAACTGAGCAGCGCGTAAAACTTGTGATGCGGAAATTTACGCTTTTCTACGCTGAAATGGTGTGCTTTCTAACAAGCTTGGATACAACTTGCATGCAATATTGATGATTCACGTCAAAAATTGTATACATTTAGGCCATATCCCACATGGAATTACGCAAATAATGGCGTTCCATTTATGTGCATTATTTTTAGCGTTAATTTCAGTGAATTTTTCTATCTGTGTAAGCACATGCGCGTTTTTACCCATCCACTGGCGCATCTCACCCCGCATGGTTTCAAAATCATTTTTTTTCGGGTGCTTTTAAAAAATCAAATTTCTGTGCAATAAAATGGACAATTAGATATCTGTTATCGGTAGTCAGTCGCAGATATGCTGTTCTTCAGTATGCGCTGATGAAAACTGGCTGAAATGGTGATTTTCATTGATAAAAATGGCATTTTCCTTAACGTGGGCGTCCTACCCCCAGTTCCCCTACATAACCGCATAGAAAGCATTATTTTAAAAAGCAACCCTAATAACACAACATCTTACACTTTTTTTGTGGATTTCGTCCACTTCATTTGTATTTGGTTTTAGATTCCTTTGTTTGAATAATATTTTGGACAAATTGAGGATTTTTTAAATTACGACGGGACTGCACAATATGGTCTTGAGTTTGACAATGGGTCTGGGGGGTGATAATGGGTGAGCGCCCTCACCGACACTATGGAAGTCGGATAACCAAATCGCTCGAAAAGGTCTCTTATAATTTAGTTTTCTTGCTCTGAGATACATTAAATCTATTCTACAAGCATTTTATGTGGTTGAAGCAGTGACATATTCTCACCCCAATTTGACCCATTATCGCCCCCGACGGCGGTACGTCAATGTTTTGTTATGCCAATTTTCATTAAAAATCCATGACCATTGAAGTAAAAGACCTATATTCGTGTACGTATAGAGCATAAGAAAATGATCGACTTCCTCCCCCATATGTAATTAGTGAATGGTTTTTACTGCCTGCAAACAAAGCAAATTGTTCAAAAACGAATGAAACCACATTCCCATGTTATTGGTGTATTTTACCCAACCGTCGCATTTCATACAGATTTCCTCTTACCTCCTATATGCCAATCAACTGAGATTACCAAAAACATATCGTCACGCTGTTGAGAAATCATTTGCGTGCATGAAAATCACGGCAACTGAAAGAAACGGACGATTGAAATACTCTTATGCTGACACTGACCTTCATGAAGCTGTTGGGCGAAACCGGCAAAACGGATATATGTACCGACCGGTAGAAATTATACAAATTTTGAAGGTTACTAATTCAAAATGTAATTTGAACGAATTGATATAGAGGCTGACACACGCCATGTGTGAACTGTGGTATAATGGGTGGCCAAAAAAGCAAACGATTGCTATCAGTGGTAAACAAGTTTAACTAACTCAACACGCAGGTATTGTAGGAAAATCTTGCAAAATTGTAAGGCCTTGTAACACATAAAAAAAGAAAAATTATAAGCATCTAGTATCGGAGAGAACTTTTGGAGCAAAGAGAAGCGACAAGATTGGTGCTGTATTTATCTGTTTTGCGATGAGATAAATATATGTTCAGTGAGATGGAAAATGGAACAGTTCCCCTACAACTAAATTCGTTCGGAATTTTACTGAATAGTTTCGCATAAACACATCCGCAGATACAAGCACATTCACATTTCGGAATGGAAACTGCTTTTCTATCCAACATGTAAATATCATAGACAGTATCATGACCATTGGTCATTAAAACCACGCATAGTGAGGTACTGCACGTATTTCTTTTCTATACATTCCGATCCCACTGTTGTATACAGATAGAATGATCGAAGAATGTGCGCATCTGCTTAGTGTTTACGAATGAAGTTGTAGAGAACTTCGCAGTCCACGTATGAATGAATCACACCGGCACCGGCGATGATTTCGGTTAGTGGTGAAGCTTAAAAGTGGTAGCGAATACCGCTACCGGACCTTCGCAGTTCCGAGACGGTGGGTTCCGGCGGGAGTCGTAAATCTTCCGGAAAGGTCGCGATTTATGAGCGCGCAGCAAAAAGTTTTAGCACTTGACACACAGACGAGCCTCTCCTAGTGCTGGCTAACAACGATGGTTTGATTGTTTGTGACTAAATTGAAACAATGCTCTCTGTTGGTCCACTGATCGAGAGAGGATAATTTAAACCATTGGACATATGCATAAAATATGCAACCATCAAGGTTGCTTGTTACGCGGATTAGTTTCATTAATTTCTCCTAAAGTTTTAAAACTTTTCAAATTTGCATTCGTTTTTTGGGGTTTTTTCATTGAGTTAACTCATTGTTTCATTGAAACCGGTCCTACTGGTAAAGGTCGTGATCATGCGACAGTGAGAAAAGCGGCCGTTTCATTCTCAAGAAATCAAATGACACTTTTTGTTGTGTCACATAACATGAAGGGAACTTGTGCTTTTATTTTCCATTCAAATTTCTGAACGATTGGAATAGATTTAACAAAAAGCAATTGCTAGTCGATATATAATATATATTAATGTACCGCTCATAAAAAAAAATACTCCTCGGCTCATTTTTGGTCGCAACGAAAAATACGCGCCAGATAGTGGCCTAAGAAAAACATACCTCCAGAAAAAAAACTACTTTGATATTTTTAAAAATTTGGCCGCCACGTGGTGCATTCCGGCGGTGAATCCTTGGATAGCACGTGCTATTTGTACTGCGGAGAAATTTTTCATATCTATGAGAGCCTTGGAAAATGATCACGAAAGTTGTCATATTGTTGCAAGGTACAATAATACTTGATACACACTTTTTCATGTTTCCAGCAGATGTTGACTTGTCTACTCATTTTCATAATCAGTCAACATGTACAATGTGCATTAGAGATGCCACTCACAGTCTTCTAAAACATTTGATGGGCATAAACATCGATCTAAAATCAAACTTATTATTCAGGACAAATTTTTAAAATCTTAGTAAATAGCTAGAATCTTATCATCAATGTAAACACTCACGATACCGTGAGAGACGTTTTTAGTAAGTTGTTAAGATAATGAACTGTAATATTTTTGCTTTTGCATTACCCATCAAACTTATGAATAGGGGCAGTAGGGGCAATATTAACATACGGGCAATATGAGCCACCCTCGCATTAAAAATTCAATTCGAACAGGAAAATACACTTAAGCCGTGGGGTAAGACGTGCGGCTACAAAGCAAAACCATGCTGATGGTGGCTGGGTTCGATTCCCGGTGCCGGTCTAGGCAATTTTCGGGTTGGAAATTGTCTCGACTTCCCTGGGCATGAAAGTATCATCTTGTTAGCCTCATGATATACGAATGCAAAAATGGTAACCGGGCTTAGAAACCTCGCAGGTAATAACTGTGGAAGTGCTTAATGAGCACTAAGCTGCGAGGCGGCTCTGTCCCAGTTTGGGGATGTAATGCCAATAAGAAGAAGAAGAACACTTAAAAATGTAAATTTTCGCAGCATAGGCAAAATAATTATAAGGTTTGAAGTTTATAAAAAAGGTTTTGACACAAAACTGATTAAAATACAGGTGAAAAATGCATCACAATCAAAAGATCTATTATAATTGAATATTGTGCACACATGTTTGTAATGATACAAATCTTAATTTATCAAACTTTTTTTTTTCATGAAATTTCCTTATGTGGCCCATATTTCCCCGATCACCCCTATATGGATGGCTCTGTTAGAGGTAAAAACTATTGTTGATTTTGGATGTTGGTATTGTGCGAGATCCATTCTATTCGTTTCTTATCCATTGTAACCGTTCAGTTACATATCTCTTAGATTTATTTTCAATTTGCGTGTCTTGTTTTGAAACTGTTAATGTAAAAGTTATTTATGTAAAAATTGTTATTGGAAAATTTTGTAATATAAAATTTGTTAATGTATAAAAAGCTATAGGGAAAGGTGTGGAAACTTGATCCCCGGGGAGACTTGATCACCCTCTGTTCTAACGAGAACTAAAGTAGTAGTGTATTTTTTAGTATAGATCCTCTAGACAAATGACCTTCATGTGGTAAGTTATTTTTTGGATTGACAACCTTATTTACTCTGCAGGGCGGTTTGTATGTTTTGACCTTCCTAGAGATTTTTTTATTGGCCACGCAAAAGTTGAACAACTTTTCATTATCATTGTAATGCTTTCGTTTTTTCACAGCACAAAGCCATAAATATGCTTAATGATCTGTACTGATGTCAACATTCCATCAAAGTTTTAGAATATTTGGATTTGAAGTTATTGCCTCAATATGAGGACACTTGATCCCCCATTAGTCATCCATACAAAAATTTGACGAAAAAATTAAAAAAAATATAAATCTGTTCTCAGGCTTCTACTTTTTTGTAGTTTTAACAGATTTGATGAAGGGTTGCACTGAGGAGTATTTCAGCCCAAATCCTGGCCAAAAGTCAAAAACAAAAATTTTATATATTTCCATATTATTTTTTGTTTTTGAACTCTCAAATAGTGATACTAATTTGCCATGGAATTTTTGAAACAATATTGTTTACTTGTAGCGATGCTGGCTGTCAAAACTTCACCATAATTTCAATGCTAGTTTAATCGCAATTGTGCATTAAAACATGTTCACATTTTATCATGTTTTTCTTGATTTTTTATAAATTTCAAGAAGAAAATCAATATAGGTATAAATGATAAGGGTATTTAAAACTTTTTCAAGCATGATTCGATCTGAAACCTTTTTCAGGTTATCCATAATCATGATATTCATTGTTAGCTTTATTCTACCTTTTTACAATAATATGTTTTACAAAATAAACCTGAGGCATTCCACGGGGGCATGTCAGTCGATCCTGAGCGACCATTTCGAAAATATTTGAAACTCTGCACAGTTTTTCAATTTCATCCATTTTTCGATATCAAATCTTCATATTGAGTCACGACTAACTTTTCAAAAGGGTGTATGTGAAAATGGTTCAAAAATATTTAAAAAGCTGCACAGCAAAAACGGAATGTTCGATTGTTATGATTTTTTCAGCAAAGTTAGACAACTAAATGGTGATTCTTAAGAAAATGTGCACAGTAAAAAAAAATTTTTTTTGCCTTTAAAAATATCATTTTTGTCACAAAAACTCAAATATCTCAAAACCCTATCTTTTTTCGAACGTAAAAAACGGTCCATTATATTAGCTATCTACCATAAAAATTTGGTGATGGTAAACTAATAAACAAAAAAGTTATGACATTTCAAACATTTCACAATTTTCACATTTAGTAAAACAAATTTTTTTTCTGTGTAAGTTATTTCCAGAATTGCAGTTTGATGCAGATTTTATTGTTAAGGGACGTGATTTAAACAAGTTGTTTTCATGATATTTTAATTTAATTATTCATAGCATCTATAAGAAACTTAGACACGATCCAGTGTTGTGTTCAAAAGTATTGATAGTGTCATAATTTTCATTGCACGTGACTGGCGAAAAATTCTTTTAATAGTGTTGAAACCTGTTGATAATAACGTTGATAGAAACATATCAGAAATGTTATTTTTAAGACAAAAGCTGCAATAGTTTGAAAAGAATCAATTTAACAAAGGATATTAAAATGTTAACTGGTAGTCTTTTGTGTGAAAATACAACATCAAATTGCTATCTACGATCTTGTTCGGATTGTCCAGATTCTTCATCATTGGAAAATACTTTATTCGCTGAGTTTGAAGAAAAATATATTGATCAGTTATCATTTGAGCAATGGGTGACCACGGATAGGTGTGACATAGAAACTATTGTAAAACCTGTAGATGAGTTTGTGTCATATTTTTGCTTGAAATTAGAAAGTTTAATCTCTCACGATTTCATTAAAACAGAACAATCCAGCTTTTTTAAAAATACGAAAATACATTACAAAATGGTGAATTTTTAGTCATTTGTGATTTTCTGAAAATTACAGCTTTGTATTGCAAGATGAAGTGCAGTCCCATCACTGGAACGTACTACAAGCTACAATTCATCCATTCGTTATTTATTTTAATGGAAGTACGCAAATTGAACACTTAAGTTTTATTATAATTTCCGAAGATTTAAGACACGATTCAGTATCCGTAAACTTATTCATTGAAAAAATGATTAACTTTTTACGCGTTGAAAAGCATAAAGAAGTCAAAAGATATATTTCATGTCTGATGGAGCAGCGTCGCAGTACAAAAATCGTAAGAATTTTTCGAGCCTATGTCAATTTAAATCAATGTACGGAATTGATGCAGAATGGCATTTTTGCTACATCACATGGCAAAGGTCCTTGTGATGCTATTGGAGGAACAATAAAGCGCATGGCCACAAGAGCAAGTTTAGCCAAAGAACGTGAGCATCCAATTAAAATTGCGAAAGAACTTTTAATTGGGCAAATCGTAGAAAAGAAAAAGATTTAACCAAATTATCATTTTGTTTTACTACTACTGAAGAGTACGAAATAAAGGCTTCAGAGCTCAGCGAGCAATTTAATAACGCGAAAACGATCCAAGGAACCCAAAAATTTCACTGTTTCATTCCATTGTCGGAAAATAAAATTAAAGCAAAACTATACTCAAACTGTGCTGATAATAATTCAAAAGTGTTCGATATTTTAAAAATTTGAATAAAAATAAATAAAAAATAAGTATTAATAAACTGTTTTCATGATATCATAACCCATACCAAAATTCAAACCCAAAACTCTTAGAGTTTCTATAACAACATTGTGTAACTGCCACATTTAATTTAATACTTAGGATAATATTAATTCATTTTTATTTATTTATACATATAATATTTATACATATAATATACATAATATCGATGAATACATAAATATGAAATATCATACAAACAACTTGTTTAACTCACGCAAGGCCCTTAACAATAAAATCAGCATCAAACTGCGATTCTTGAAAAAAAAAATACACGGAATTTTTTTTTTGTTTACTATATGTGAAAATTGTGAAATGTTTGAAATGTCATAACTTTTTTGTTTATTAGTTTACCATCACCAAATTTTTATGGTAGATAGCTAATATAATGGACCGTTTTCCTAAAAAATTACGTTCGAAAAAAGATAGGGTTTTGAGATATTTGAGTTTTGTGACAAAATGATATTTTTAAAGGCAAAAAAAATTTTTTTTACTGTGCACATTTTCTTAAGAATCACCATTTAGTTGTCTAACTTTGCTGAAAAAATCATAACAATCGAACATTCCGTTTTTGCTGTGCAGATTTTTAAATATTTTTGAACCATTTTCACATACACCCTTTTGAAAAGTTAGTCGTGACTCAATATGAAGATTTGATATCGAAAAATGACGATTTAGATGAAATTGAAAAACTGTGCAAAGTTTCAACTCAATAGAAAATCATGAATTAAAAATTTTCTTAAATTTTGATGCTGTTGCTTGGAATCGCTCACCTTTTAATTAGGTTCCAAACCAGTCCAAGCAACAAAATTGTCAGCGTTCGAAAGATGTGAGTTTCCTGAATAAGCTCCATAAAAAAACATTTCACGCATACTCACGCAATCGTGACTTATTTTAATTTTAAATTATGTTTCGCTTCCAAAGAAGAGTGAGACTGTGATGAACACAGATCCATAAACGCATACGCATTTGCCGGATGTTAAGATTATTAAGAAACATAGCGGTTGATTTGCATTTCGGATTTAGTAGATCAGTTCCATTTGATATTACAAAATATTATCCAGGGACTTTAACATGATTCGATGACAAATTTATATTGTTGAAGTAAACAAACAAAGTACATCTTTTCAGAAAATTTATTAAGTAATAATCAAATAATGAAGATTAACATAAGGAAGATCATACTCACTGACGGAGCCAAATGTGGGCACCACTCGTTGCAAGCACGCTGTAGTTCTCAAAGACAGCGTTCTTGCGCCAAATGGTGCACTATCAAAAAACAATAACTGACGCCGCCAGTGGTCATATTTCACTGCTAGATGAATGTAAGCAGCATAAAAACAAAACATATACTTTACTGTTTCTATTGAATGCACTCACAGACGACAAAATGATTGGCATACTTTTGGCCACGCTTTTACACTGCGTACTCCTATGTGGGTTGGCAGGAAAAAAACATGTATTGCGTAGATATCATAAAAAGGAGATCAAGTTCCCCCAAATTTTAAAATTGCATGTGCTGTCGAATTCAATAACAAAGATCGTTCATGTTCATAAAAAATCTGAGGGCACCTTTCTAGTTTTATCAAAGCAAGTTCTTGGAGAGGGATCAATTTCCCCCGAATATTTTAAAAGTCGATTTTCGACAACACTCCAGCAATCGATTGTGTATCAATATCAACAATAATTTAAGGACTTACATACATCAGTGAAGTTAAATACAATATTTCTTAGAGATTCTATGTGGAAATCGCGTATGTTTATTTATTCTTGGCTGTGATACATTGGAAATCAGAAGAGGGGATCAAGTCTCCCCAGTCTCCCCTAATTATTAATGTGTGAATTGTAAAACAAAATAATGGACAAGAAGGAATGAATGGGTGATGATGATCTACTGTGTATAAATGGGGGAGAAGGACATGTTGGTCGACATGAAAGGAGTGGATAAGGATAATGGAAGCATGATCGATTGGGCGTGAAACTCGATGGAAAAGGAAAAGGTCTGCATACCGCTAGGGTAAAGATTACTGCCCATTAGTAAATTGGCGTCCGTGCAAGTAAGTCGTGAGTGACAGTGCCTCTGTAATGCCTCAGTGATTTTTAAATATAATTGAATGGCATCTTGTGGCCCCTAATAGTGCATTCAGGTAACTAGGAAAGCTACCAGAAAAGCCTGTAGGAAGAGCTTTAAACCATTCTGGTCCATAGGACCTTTTGTTCGTTTATATCATTCGCTAAATTAGCGACCTCACGCAGCATGATCGACCGAGTCAACGTCCGCGTTGGATATCGGTCTAACCATCAAGTATTTCTGGCACAGTTCCGCCGAAGAGAACCCTTCTCGGCGTGGCCAATACAGTCTCGTCCGTGGTTCATCGATTGCGTCAAAGAATCAAGGCGTCAATGATGTCCAATGCCGTGGTATCAGTTGAATTATGTTCTCCGAGTATCTGTCTTTCACTTGCGTCTTAAAACTGGGCGTATGAGATGTTGAAAGGTCTCCAAATTGTCCTGGAGCTTGAATCAAATGGTCTGACAAATCAACCAAGGCTTTCATGATGTCTCCAGCCGCGATATCAACCCAATTATGTCCTCCGAGTATTTTTCTTTCACTTGCGTCTCAAATGTAGGAATATGAGTTGTTCTCCAGTTTGTCCCCACTCCAGGTCAATTTGGAGGTCCTAGAATATCGCATCTCGCATGTACAAAAAATGTGCTTGGATGACGTGATAGGGTGCATACCTGTGCTGGGGACATATTGCAGTTTTGAGAACCTGGATCATGTCATCTTCGTTGAATAAAATATGTGCATGTACTAGGATGAAATAATTGGAACCGAGGTGAGATTTGAGAGATATTACCACATCTTACATGCCAGAATTTAAGACACCATTCATGAGCTATCCAAACTCCAGTACAACTTATATGCCTACATTTGATACAAGTGAAAGACAAATACTCAGGGAATATAATTGAGTTGATACCGTGACTGAAGACATCATGGAATCCTTGGTTGATTTGGTAGACTATTTGATTCAAACTCCAGAACAATTAGGAGATCTTACAACATCTTACATGCTAAAATTTGAGACGCAAGTGAAAGACTAATACTCAGAAGACAAAATTGAGTTGACAGCACGGCTGGGGACAACGTGGAAGCCTTGTTTGATTCGGTAGGCCATTTGATTAAAACTCCAGAACAATTTGGAGATCTTAAAACATCTCATATGCCTGGATTTGAGACGTAAGTGAAAGACAAATAATTGGAGGATATAATTGGGTTGATACCGCGGCTGGGGGCACCATGGAAGCCTTGGTTGATTCATTAGACCATTTGATTCAAACTGCAGTACAGTTTAGAGATCTTACAACACCTTATATGTCTTGTTTTGAGACGCAAGTGATAGACAAATCATCGGAGTACATATTTGAGTTTATATCACGGCTTGGGACATCATGAAGGCTTTGGTTGATTCGGTAGACCATTTGGTCGTGGTTCAGCCAAACCGCACCAAGCGGCTTTTTGACTGACTTGCTATATTTTGCTCGCAAAAGGAAAACGGATAGTATTTTATGTCAAATCATGCGTACATTTGTTGTAGGATATCCTCATTTATGGTGTTGAACGATGTCCGATGCGATTTGTGAATATTTGTTGTAGGAGCACCATGGTAGCCTTGGTTGATTCATTAGACCATTTGATTTAAATTCCAGGACAATTTGGAGATCTTACAACAACTCATATGTCTTGTTTTGAGACGCAGGTGAATGAAAAATACTCGGAGAACAGGACAATTTATAGGTCTTACAACATCTCATATGCCTGTATTTTTGACGTAAGCGAAAGACAAATAATCGGAGGACATAATTGGGTTGTTACCGCTGGCACCGCGCCTGGGGACGTCATGGAAGCCTTAGTAGATTCGGTAGACCATTTGATTCAAACTCCAGTAAAATTTCGATTACAAATTCATACATGCAAGAATTAAAGACACAAGTGAAAGACAACCGGAGGGCAAAATTGGGTTGACACCGTAACTGGAGACACCATGGAAGCCTTGGTTGATTCGGTAGACCATTTGATTAAAACTCCAGGACAATTTGGGGATTTTACAACATCTCATATGTCTTGTTTTGAGACGCAAGTGAAAGACAAATCTTCGGAGGACATAATTGGGTTGTTACCGCGGCTGGGAGCACCATGGAAGCCTTAGTTGATTCATCAGACCATTTGATTCAAACTCCAGGACAATTTGGAGATCTTACAACACCTCATATGTCTTGTTTTGAGACGCAGGTGAATGAAAAATACTCGGAGAACAGGACAATTTATAGGTCTTACAATATCTCATATGCCTGTATTTTAGACGTAAGTGAAAGACAAATAGTCGGAGCATATATGGGTTGTTACCGCTGGCTCCGCGGCTGGGGACATCATGGAAGCCTCAGTAGATTCGGTAGACCATTTGATTCAAACTCCAGAACAATTTGGAGATCTTATAACATCTCATATACCTGAATTTGGAGAGATGTAACAATACCTCATGTAAGACGCAAGTGAATGTATTTAATTTAAAATTTTTTTTAAGTATCCAACGATTAAGTGAAATACTAGAAATTTTTGCAAAAATTCTTTTTACGTCACATTCGGGTTACGTCCCCCCAATAAGTGACGTAAAGAGAGTTGAGTGTATCATATTAACTGCTGAAAAAGTTATTTTGAAAACCAACTGTCAAATACTGACAGGGAAGAGGGGGGGGGGGAGGTGCACGTCCCGGGAGGTGCAAATCTTTTTTAGCGTTCTATATGTTAGGAGCGGCTCATAATAGCGTCCGTTCTCCATGTTAGGGACGGCTAATCATCGTCCGAGTGCCAGCGAGGGACTCTAAGTGAAACTGTGCACCATGGTCCACCAGAAATAAGGAGGTATGGTCCTCCGGAAATCTAGGTGGTTTGGTGTCAGGACCTGCAAGCCAGCATTTAAAAATAAACTTACGCAACGAATGATCAACAAGAGAGTACGGACCAGAACCATCCGCGAAGACCGCTGCGACGAAAAGGGACTAGCGATTGGAAACTCGATTGGTGGAACTGTAAATCTTTCAACTTCTTCGGGAGCACACGCATACTCGCCGATGTGCTCAATGTGCGTGGATTCGGCATCGTAGCGCTGTAGGAGGTTTTTTGAAAGGGATCAATGGTGCGAACGTTCAGAGGTAATCATACCATCTACCAGAGCTGCGGCAACACACACGAGCTGGGAACCGCTTTCATAGTGATGGGCGTTATGCAAAGGCGCGTGATCGAGTGGTGGCCGGTCAACTAGAGAATGTGCAGGTTGACGATCAAATGCCGGTTCTTCAACTTCAGCATAATCAACGTCCATAGCCCACACTCCGGAAGCACTGATGATGATAAGGACGCCTTCTTCGTGCAGCTGGAACGTGAGTACGCCAGCTGCCCAAGCCACGACTTCAAAATCATCATTGGAGATTTGAACGCACAGGTTGGCCAATAGGAGCAGTTTAGACTGAGGAAGTTCAGCGCTCACCGGCTAACGAAAGAAAACGGTCACCGACTAATTGATTTCGCTGCCTCCAAGAATATGGCCATTCGCAGCACCTACTTCCAACACAGCCTTCCATATCGGTACACCTGGAGATCATCACTGCAGACAGAATCACAAATCGTCCACGTTCTGATTGATGGACGGAACTTCTCCGACATTATCGACATCAGGACATATCGTGGCGCTAACATCGACTTTGACCACTACCTGGTAATGGTTGAACTGCGCCCAAAACTATCCGTCATCAACAATGTTCGGTACCGACGACCGCCGCGGTACGACCTAGAGCGACTTAAGCAAACTGATGTCGCCACTGCATACGCGCTGCATCTCGAGGCAGCGTTGCCGGAAGAGGGTGAGCTCGATACGACCCCTCTTGAGGACTGCTGGAATACAGTTAAAGCAGCCATTAACGACGCAGCGGAGAACAACGTCGAGTATGTGGAACGAAGTCGATGGAACGATTAGTTCGACAAACAGTGCAGACAGATTCTGGAGAAGAAGGACCTAGCGCAGGCGGTCGCGCTGCAGTAAAGTACCCGGCAGAACGTGGAACGTTATAGACGGAAGCAGAGACAACTGATCCGCTTTTTCAGGAGAAGAAATACCGAAATGTCCAAGGACAAGAATGGGAGCATCTTGACGGACGAATGTGTGGTGATCGAAAAATGGAAGCAACACTACGAGGAACATTTAAATGGTGCTGAGAGTACAGGCAGCGAAGGAGATGACTATGTTAGTTCAGCGGATGATGGAAGCCAACTATCCCCCACCTTGAGGGGAGTTAAGGATGTCATCCAACAGCTAAAGACCAATAAAGCAGCTGGTAACGATGATATCGGAGCTAAGCTCATCAAGATAGGCCCGGAAAAGCTGTTGCCTGCACAAACTGATAGTCAAAATCTGGGAAACTGAACAGCTACTGCAGGAATGGAAGGAAAATGTCATATGCACAGCAAACCAACGAATTAACATTTGATATTTAATTAAATTTGACTGAATTTCTCAAGCAAGCACAATTTAAATTTATTTCTATTTAAGTAAACAGTAATAACAATTGATTATTGAAATTATGTTCCAAATATGTGCATGGAAATACATTTAAAATCACAGCATATTTTCATCTGTGTGCCCAATCTACAAGAAAGGCGACAAGCTGGAATGTGAGAACTTTCGAGCGATCACCATCCTTAATGGCGCCTACAAAGTGATATCGCAGATCATCTTCTGTCGTCTGTCACCATTAGTGAATGAGTTCTTGGGAAGTTATCAAGCCGGCTTCGTAGACGTCCGCTCGACAACGGACCAGATCTTTACTGTACGACAAATTCTTCAAAAATGCCGTGAATACTGTAGTGGATAAGATTGGCATTATATGTTGTGATAAAATTATTATAGCAAAATGCCGTTATCATCAATTCCTTGAAATCTGCATTTGATATATGTTCTAATTATATGCACTCATTTATTGAGTAACTCGAATCAACGTGTATTGTGTTAATTTGAGCTCCATGGTAACGCAAAAATGTTTTTGGTTTTCTCGAGTTCGTGTCAGAACGAAACGACGACGGAAGTCAGTTTGCTGAGTATTGTTGCGGCGAACGGTCGAGCTTAGAAACCTCGTCCGGTCACGACAATGACGCAGCCGGTAGTGTTGAAATAGTGATTTTTTTAGTTGGTTGAGCTCCCTGGAATTTCGGAATATCGGTGTCATCGAGGTCAGGTAAGGAAGGATATGTCCTGAGGAATTGTTAGAAACGGAAGATAAGATGAAAAATGACGTTCGAATGCTAGCGTCCCCGGTAGGCTCCCTGACGGAAGGGCAGAGGAGTAGGCCGGGTGACAAGAAAGATGCAAAAAAAAGAAGATGGCACATTGAGGAAAACAAAAATTAAAGGCAAAAAGTTGGCAAAATGAAAAACAAAAAAAATCATAAGGAATGCTAGCGTCCCTGGTAGCCTCCCTGACGAAAGGGCATAGGAGTAGGCCGGGTGACAAGAAAGGTGCAAAAAAAGATGGCACATTGAGGAAAACAAAAATTAAAGGCAAAAAAGTTGGCAAAATGAAAAACAAAAAAAATCAATGAGGAATGTTAGCGTCCCTGGTAGGCTCCCTGACGGAAGGGCAGAGGAGTAGGCCGGGTGACAAGAAAGGTGCAAAAAACAAGAAGATGGCACATTGAGGAAAACAAAAATTAAAGGCAAAAAAGTTGGCAAAATGAAAAACAAAAAAAATCAATGAGGAATGTTAGCGTCCCTGGTAGGCTCCCTGACGGAAGGGCAAAGGAGTAGGCCGGGTGTTAAGAAAGGTGCAAAAAACAAGAAGATGGCACATTGAGGAAAACAAAAATTAAAGGCAAAAAAGTTGGCAAAAAAAAACACCAAAAACTATGAAGAATGCTAGCGTCTCCGGTAGGCTCCCTGACGCAAGGGCAGAGGAGTAGGCCGGGTGACAAGAAAGGTGCAAAAAAAGAAGATGGCACATTAAGGAAAACAAAAATTAAAGGCAAAAAAGTTGGCAAAATGAAAAACAAAAAAAACAATGAAGAATGCTAGCGTCTCCGGTAGGCTCCCTGACGAAAGGGCAGAGGAGTAGGCCGGGTGACAAGAAAGGTGCAAAAAAAAAGATGGCACATTGAGAAAAACAAAAATTAAAGCCAAAAAAGTTGGCAAAAAAAATTAAAACACAAATGGAAAAACCAACATTAGATAAAGGATAAAATATGTGATCGGTGGATGGATGGACAAAATATGGAAAAAGGTGGAAAAATGGCAAAATGAATAAAAGACCTAACATTGGATTAAATTTGATTCGGAATTGATATGAATATTGGATACAACTATTATATTTGAAATTAGGATTTGGATTGGATTTGTGTTGGACAGCATTCGGATTGTATTTGGATTGGACAGCATTCGGATTGATTTAGGATTGAATTTGAATTTAATTCGGACAGGATTCGGATTGAATTTGGATGGCATTTGGATTGGATTGTCATATTGTCAATCTAAGATTGATTCATAAGAATTGGTTAATGATGTTTATCTAGGATCAAAATGAAAAACAAAAAAAATCAATGAGGAATGTTAGCGTCCCTGGTAGGCTCCCTGACGGAAGGGCAGAGGAGTAGGCCGGGTGACAAGAAAGGTGCAAAAAACAAGAAGATGGCACATTGAGGAAAACAAAAATTAAAGGCAAAAAGTTGGCAAAAAAACAAAAAAAACAATGAGGAATGCTAGCGTCCCTGGCAGGCTCCCTGACGGAAGGGCAGAGGAGTAGGCCGGGTGACAAGAAAGGTGCAAAAAAAAAAGATGGCACATTGAGGAAAACAAAAATTAAAGGCAAAGAAGTTGGCAAGATGAAAAAAAAAAAGAAGAATGCTAGCGTCTCCAGTAGGCTCCCTGACGGAAGGGCAGAGGAGTAGGCCGGGTGACAAGAAGGGTGCAAATAAAAGATGGCACATTGAGGAAAACAAAAATTAAAGGCAAAAAAGTTGGCAAAATGAAAAACAAAAAAAACAATAAAGAATGCTAGCGTCTCCGGTAGGCTCCCTGACGAAAGGGCAGAGGAGTAGGCCGGGTGACAAGAAAGGTGCAAAAAAAAAGATGGCACATTGAGAAAAACAAAAATTAAAGCTATAGTTGGCAAAAGAAAATTAAAACACAAATGGAAAAACCAACATTAGATAAAGGATAAAATATGTGATCGGTGGATGGATGGACAAAATATGGAAAAGGTGGAAAAATTGCATAATGAATAAAAGACCTAACATTGAATTAAATTTGATTCGGAATTGATATGAATATTGGATACAACTATTATATTTGAAATTAGGATTTGAATTGGATTTGGATTGGATTTGTATTGGACAGCATTCGGATTGTATTTGGATTGGACAGCATTCGGATTGATTTTGGATTGAATTTGAATTTAATTCGGACAGGATTCGGATTGAATTTGGATGGCATTTGGATTGGATTGTCTTATTGTCAATCTAAGATTGATTCATAAGAATTGGTTAATGATGTTTATCTAGGATCAAAGATATTTGCAATAGGAACATCTCAATAAAATTTGCAATAAATCAGCTCAAGAGTAGAGGAGGGGGAGAATGTAGTGGATAAGATTGGCATTAGATGTTGTGATAAAATTATTATAGCAAAATGCCGTTATCATCAATTCCTTGAAATCTGCATTTGATATATGTTCTAATTATATGCACTCATTTATTGAGTAACTCGAATCAACGTGTATTGTGTTAATTTGAGCTCCATGGTAACGCAAAAATGTTTTTGGTTTTCTCGAGTTCGTGTCAGAACGAAACGACGACGGAAGTCAGTTTGCTGAGTATTGTTGCGGCGAACTGTCGAGCTTAGAAACCTCGTTCGGTCACGACAAATACCAGGTCCCAACGCACCATCTGTTCGTTGATTTCAAGGCGACATACGACAGTATAGACCGCGTAGAGCTATGGAAAATTATGGACGAGAACAGCTTCCCTATGAAGCTTATCAGACTGATCAAAGCAATGATGGATGGTGTGCAAAACTGTGTGAAGACTTCGGACGAATACTCCAGTTCGTTCGAATCGCGCTGGGAATTATTTTTCATTTAATAATAACACTGACACTGAATCTAACACTGAATCAACAGTTTTACGCCCCAATACACGGTTCGAGGCCGCATCTCTTCATTCTCGAATGCGCCCCGCGCTCGCTCTTATTAGCGTTTTGTACATGACACATTTGGTGCGGTGGCGAATCTTTTTTGACCGCAGTTTCTTCTGAACCCCGTAGTAGGCCCAACTTTCACAGATGATGCGCCTTCGTATTTCACGACTAACATTGTTATCAGCCGTTATCAAGGATCCAAGGTAGACGAATTCCTCGACCACCTCAAAGGTCTCCCCGTCTATCGTAACACTGCTTCCCAGGCAGGCCATGTCGCGCTCGGTTCCGCCCACAAGCATGTACTTTGTCTTTGACGCATTCACCACCAGTCCAACTTTTGTTGCTTCACGTTTCAGGCGGGTGTACAGTTCTGCCACCTTTGCAAATGTTCGGCCGACAATGTACATGTCATCCGCGAAACAAATTAACTGGATCTGTTGAAAATCGTACCCCGGCAACAACACCCGGCTCTCCGCATGACACCTTCGAGCGCAATGTTGAACAACAGGCCCGAAAGTCCATCAGCTTGTCTTAGTCCCCGGCGAAGTTATCAACGGACCAGATCTTTACTGTACGGTAAATCCTTCGAAAATGCCGTGAATACCAGGTCTCAACGCACCAGGTCCCAACGGAAAACCAGAAAATCATAGATTTCATTCGTCCGTTCGACCATTAGTTCATTTCGACTTTTTGTCCTTTTCGACCATTTGTCCCTTCGACGTTTTGTCTTTCGACTTTTTGTCCCAAACCCAAAAAATCTCCTCTGTTATAAGAAATAGGCGAATACGAAGCTTGTTGACTGCTTTATCGAATCGCTTTTACAATAGTCCCTGAGTATGGGTCCCATCTCTATACAGGGCAATAAGAAAGCGGACTCACTCGTAAAGTTGACTTGGACTTGAACAGTTGGTTACGTAAATAGGATAAAACAGAATTTGACAGATGGATATATTCCTTTCTTTCACAGGTATCGATGAAGCTCTGGTTCAAAGGCTACCAAGACATCACCATGTTGTCTAGATCTGCTCCGATTACGAATTTGTCAGTTCTGATTTATATGTATGCTTCACTCAGGGCCCAAGGAGAACAAGATTAGGAAAACATGATCGATGTGTTAGGTATGATCAGGGCCGGCTTTGGAGTCCTGGAGGCGTTGCGCGGCCCGCTGTCAATCTTATGTACCAAAACCAATCTTTTTTGTACATTTTGGGGCCCAAAAACTGTCGGCCCCGGGGCCCCCTTCCGGCTAAATCCGGCCCTGGGTATGATTGACGAAGACTGAATGGTCCTTGTTTACATCTGTTTTAGAAGAATCAATGGCTTTGTCTAAACCCTACATCTGTTCGTTTGTATCATTACAATTTGTCTCCTATGTACATTATGCTAATCAGCGAGAATGCTGTAACATGCGGATTAAGGATAACGTCGTAGGCTAGATGTACCAGTTGTGGCTATAGCACCAGTTGTCGCACTAGTGCTTTATATGCCAAATGGCCAATCAAATCACCGTAAACCAAGTTCATATCGATAAAGCATATTCATATGATACGATAACACCTTTGATTTCCTCCAAAACAAGCAAAGCATAATTGTAAAAATTGATTTTGCTTAATTTTTGACGTCCTTTGCACCAGTTGTCGCACTAGTGGTCCCTATTTGGCCAGTCCCATAAGAAAACAATGGGATTTGCCAAATAAGGAACCAAAATTAAGAATAGTGCCACAACTGGTGCATGCGTTCCTATTATGGATTATTCATTTTTGAGGATAATAACAAATTTTATTGTAGTTTTCACAGCTGTTCTAAGGAGCAGGAAGTAAAACCTTTCGCTTGATATATAAAGTCCACCCACATGCCTTTTAATTATTTTTTTAAAAATAGTTGTTCTTATGTATGGCGACAATTGGCCATTTTTTCTTGTACTGAACCTCGACCAAGAGTTTTTCGGAACCCCAACACCATTCTGAAGAACTATGAAACAAATCATGAATTCAACCAATCAAATCAAAAGTATGGCGGCTCCTAAGTGATAAACTTTTATCAAATGGAAAAATCACTCTGATAGATTAAGCGATGATCTTCTCCTCGTGAAAAAAAATATTCAAATAAAGAATTAAAAAATAAAACTCTGATAGATTTAAAAAAGTGGCTTCTCCCTACCTATCTAAGCTTTAAAAAGACAATTCAAGAAAATCAAATGAATACACTAATTGAAAACGGAATATTCATAAAATCACAATTTATAACAATTTACTATTTTGTAACTTGAAGTTAAGAGGAAACGTCAATTTCACTGGCCTTTAAGATTGTCGGAGCTGATTTCAACGGATTTTCTGCGATATGATTCCGCGCAAAGAGTTCGCGCTCAGTCAATCCATTTCCCACCTTTCGAAATAACCTGCCAAGCCAACCGACCACACACCGCATCGGTCGAGCTAATGTAGGTATCTAAAAACCCGCGGGTAGGGGACAACCGAATTCAAACAATAATCAGTCGCCAGCCGTTGCTCACAGTGATCGGAAGCTCGCAGTTTTCATTGCAGGACATCCAATCGCCGCTAAAGTTCGATCCGGGCGTGACAAGTGAGTGGTGTTATTGGTGCCAATTATTAAGTGTAGAATTTCGTTTCATCCAGTGTTACTGATGCTATCTTAGTGGTTCATGGCTGTGATGGTTTTTATCGTTTAAACAAACAACTTCATCCCACACTGTATTGCTCATGAAGCGTTGGGTATTGCTTGTGTTATGAATTATTACCACCTTGCATTCTGTTAACCGATTCGAGTGATCCGAATAAACATGGACAGCTGACGATCAACTGTCGTAACCGGGAACAATATTTTGGTTCGTCTACCACATCGTCAATGACAAAAACGAAAACGACCACGTTGACGGCCACCGCACCGCACCGCTCGATGGGTATTAGATAACCAAGGTTCCAGGTAAAAGTGATTAACTTCACTTTTATTGCACACCACTTGCCGAGCGAGCGAACGCACCACCATGTTCTGTGATCCACTTTGACGGAGTGCAATAAGATTCGATTTGTGCCATGTGTTGTATGTTATTTTCATAGAGATGTGAAATTTTGTGTCAATAGCGTCGTCGATCTGATTACAGTTCATTGCCGTTGGCTGTGGATCGGCAAGTTAAAAATAATAAATGTTTTATTAAAAAATTATACACAGCTTGTGGAAAGCGCATAAAATAAGTGCCAGGAAATAAGCAAAAATTCCATACAAGAATGGTTGGAAATGGCCATAATGGTTTTAACGAAAAGATAATATAACTACATTTTCGAAAGAAGATGAACTCCACCGATAAATTTTAAACAACAATGAAATAAAAACAAATTTATCCGCCTAATATAAATAGGCACTGCATTTCCCGCATTTATCTAGGACACCGAGCTTTCTGGTATACAAAATACCATTTTCATTGTAACTTTGCAATGTAAATAACTGATCGTGGATAAAATTTACAAGTGATCAACTAGACTTTTTCCCTGTGAAGTGCAACTATGAGAACTTTTGAGACTTCCTATTGAAAAGTTGGATAATGTTTTTCTTATCTTTTGTTCCCACATAAATATGGACAGACTGACTGACTTTGCCCCAACCCCTCTATAACTGGGTCGCACGACAATAGTGTAACATGTCGAATAGGACTTGTTGCATTCAAATTGACTAAAGTGTAAGAGTGTGGAAATATTTAACCATGCACTATAGGGCGGCTCCTTACAAGTAGGTGGCCGAAAATATTTTCACGTTTTTTCTGCAATATTTCACACTTATTTCAAAGATTAATATTTAAAATATGTGAAATACATGTTTTGCAGTTCATTACAACTTCTAAGGTCTCCAAACTATCTGGAATATACCCCTTTGAAACCCACGAAGTGTATCCCTTTTATCTATACGAGCGTACATACATACCCTTAGAATTCAAATAAATAAAACTGTGTATTGTTCTGAGTTGTACAGATGTTCTAGGTCGCCCAAAGACTCCATGGAGTGTGAGCCTTTGTAGCTACTAGCGAAATTGGTTGTCTTTGAAGGATTTTTTTAATTGGTTCACACTCTTAAAGCTTAAAACAAGTAAAGGGAATACATTATTAAGCCCCATGAAAGCTAAAGGAGCTCCAGTGAATAAACGCTTCAAGATGATTATTTATACATTATGAACATGAACATCTTTAACAAGGGCCTTTTTCTGTTGTACTAAAGGAACTTCCAGTCACTAAACAATTTTAAACATGTTCTAGATATTCCACATAATATTTATTTTAGGTTATCAAAGCATTTATTTATTTTCTACGGTATCCTTTCTTGTATACATAAGCTCGTCATTGATTTTTCTACGTTTAGTACGATCACATTTTTTGATGACCTTTGACGAGAGGTTGAAGCTACTATCTCTTGTTCAGCACGAAAAAAATCTTCTAATTAAAATACTGTATCAAGGCACTCCTCATTATTTGAATCAAAGAAAGTTTTTGAACTGAATGCGGCCTTTTTTTAAGCTTCAAACGTAAATTTTTCAACTTTGTATGGAGTAGACTCTTTTTTTGTTTATCCACAGCGAAGCTTTGTCAAATATATAATAAGATGGAAATTCATGAATGTCCATTTTTTATACCCTTTACGTAGGCACCACCAATATTTGTCGAGGTTTTTATAGGTACGGACCTTTTCGTTTCTTGTATGTATTTTTTTTAAATGATAATAAAAATTCTAAACTTTATTAAACCTCGGGTACTAATTCAAAAGAACGTATGTTATTTTGTAAACAAAGATTCACGTTGATTTCTCGGATCTGACAGCTCTCCCACGCAAACAATCACCACAGACAGGCAAGAGGAAGCTTCGGCGGTATTGGTTTGAGTGGGAGTGCCAATCAGATTGGAAAAATCGACGTATGAATCTTTGATCTCAAAATCACATACGTCCTTTTGAATAAGTATACCCGAGAAATAAATTCAAATATGAAGCCCAGGGCATTTTCGCAACCCTTCTTCTTCTTCTTCTTCTTCTTCTTCTTCTTCTTCTTCTTCTTCTTCTTCTTCTTCTTCTTCTTCTTGGCCCCACTGGGACATTGCCGCTCGCAGCTTAGTGTTCTCTAAGCACTTCCGCAGTAATTAACTGCGAGGTTTCTAAGCCAATTACCATTTATGCATTCGTATATCATGAGGCTAACACGATGATACTTTATTTACCAACCGAAAATTTCCTAGACCGTTACCGGGAATCGAACCCAGCCACCCTCAGCATGGTCTTGCTTTGTAGCCGTGCATCTTACCGCTAGGCTAAGGAGAGCCCCTTCGTTACCCTCAGAAGTCCATTGTTTTTTTTTTTCAAATACTTACTTACTCGATTCTTGATAGACAGGGCTGCCTCCTTTTAGTGAACCTACGCATAATGGAGTTATCATTCACCAGCTGCATAAGCCACACACTTAATTTTTTTTACCAGGATCTCAGCAAAATGGTCAACTTTTACCGAGATTCGCACAGCCGTGCCCCAGCAAACATGTTTTTTGCCGAGATTTCTGTCAAAATTGCTGGAAATCAGCAAATAATTTGCCGAAAATCAGCAAATAATTTGCCGAAAATCAGCAAACAAACATCATTTTGCCGGAATATCAGTTATTTATTTTGCTGGCGCACGGCTGTGCGCATTTTTGCCGAGCTGCAGAAATAAAAACTAAGTGTGCATGCTTTACACCATGGGTTCCCAAACTGTGGGTCGCGACCCCCAAGGGGGTCGTAGGCTGATCAAAGGTGGGTCGCGAAAGACAATGCTTGATTCATACCTTTGTCACTATTTGGTCCCACAAATCTATACCAGTTTTTAGATTACGATCCAGGTAATGATTCGATGATTAGAGAATATCAAACTTGACGAGGTCAATGGCCTTCTTTTGTTGCGCGATATTTGGGCAAATAGAATGAAGTTCAATACAATTCACATCTAATCAAAATCCAATCCAGAACTAATCCAAATCAAATCCAATCTAAATCCAAATCATATCCAAATCCATATCAAATTCAATTCCAATTCAATTTCAAATCTAATTGTAATCCAATCAAAATCCCAATCCAATCCAAATTCAATTCAAATCCAATTCATATCAAATTCAAATCCAATTCAATTTCAAATCTAATTGAAATACAATCTAAATACAATCCAAATCTAATTCAAATCCAATCCAAATGAAATCCAAACTTAATTCAAATCCAAATCTTATTCGAATCTAATATAAATCCAATACAAATTCGATCCAATTCCAATCTAAATCCAATCAAAATCAAATCCAAATCTAATTCTAATCCAATCCAAATCTAATTTATATCCAAATCCAATTCAAATATAATTGAAATCAAATCCAAATCCAATTCAAATACAATCCTAATTCAATCTAAAACCTATCCAAATCAAATCCAAATTCAATTCAAAACCAACCCAAAACCAATCCAAATCTCATCCAAATCAAAAAGAAAAAAATACAGTGATGGGATATGAAGCTATTTATTATGATTTGTTCAATCTCACGCGTACTCATTTTTATCCAATTTATATAAATCAATGCATTTGTACCTGGTGGGTCGCAGCCAATTTGGTAGGTGGCTCGCATATCCAAAAAGTTTGGGAACCTCTGGTTTACCTACCTACCATGAAGCCTACGGCATCTTCCGAGGTATCTACTCTCTCTATTTGACCTGCTCTATTTTGGTATACGTATTAAATTAGTGTCCAGCCCATCGCCATCTGCCGTGTATTATGAAAATACATGGTACACTCAACCCTCTTTTTACGGCATTTTTTTATACGTCACTTCGTTTTACGGCCTCCTTTTTACGACACGTGATATTATTGACATCCAAAAGTAAGCCTATAAGAAGACACTCTTAGAAACCCAAAGGACAAAGTAGATGCTTTGTATATTTATCATCTGCCTTCAATAATTGTTCCATTCCAAGTCATCCAAGAATTTCCTGGAGTCTACACGCGTAACCAAGGACCTAAGGTCTACAAGCGTAACGAAAGAGCTGTTATCTCTTTTTAAAAATGGTTCATGCCCTATATGATGTATTAAACCAAACTCAATATGCCTTAAGCAGCCGTTCCTTTCCAGGTCATCCAAGAAATCCCTAGACTCCTCAGCCGCGGTTTCATCCCAAATATATCCTCCAAGTATTTGTCTTTCACTTGCGTCTCAAATGTAGGCATATAAGATGTTGTGAGGTCTCCAAATTGTTCTGGAGTTTGAATCAAATACTCTGCCGAATCGATCAAGTTTTCCATGATGTCCCCAGCCACGGTAACCACCCAATTATGTCCTTCAAGTATTTGTCTTTCGCTCGCGTCTCAAATCCAGGCATATCAGTTGTTCTAAGATCTCCAAATTGCCCTTGAGTTTGAATCAAATGGTCTGCCGAATCAACCAAGGCTTCCATGATGTCCCCAGCCACGGTAACTACCCAATTATGTTCTCCGAGTATTTTTTTTTGCCTTTCTCGTATACAAAGTATACGTAAAGGCTATATGTTCGCTCAAAAACGAACTTTTGATAGGAGTCCCGGAGACCCACAGTGTTATATACCGATCGACTCAGCTCGACGAATTGAGGTGATGTCTGTGTTTTTTTTTTTCTTCCTAAACAATGGAGGGGGAATCTGCTCAACAGACATCCTGGGTTGACCAGGAAGTGCTGGGTTAGGGGCCACCTCCAATGAGGGAGGCAGGACTGCATCCCCGACCAGCTAAACCGTTTCCATTGCCGCCAAGCCCATCGTCCCTTCGGTACAACCAGAAAGTAATGCTTCAAAGGGGGGCCAGTGCATAACGCACCCTCGAGGTTAGCTGCGTGTCCTTGCAGCATCGAACATCGTGACTCGCTTCCTTAGAAGAACACCATAGTATCGTGCCAGCGCATTGCCGGCTTTCCAGGTGGCCTTACCACGCCCTATGTCCTCGGAAGGTGGGCAGGGTCGACTTCGCGCCTGCTTCCCTCTGCACGACTGGTATCAAGAATGATGATGCCGCGTGCACCCCAAATTGACCTTTCTGCGATAGGGCCTATTCGCCAGCACACAGAGGGACTTGCCGACGCGGTGCCTACGCCTGCCCCAGCCTTGACGAGGACCCCTTTCCGTCCTCGGGCTCGGAACCCGCCCGGTTGACCGACGCCGCGAAAGCGACGATACCATGTTGTTTTTCACGCGGCCACTTGTTCGATAAAAGGATTGAGTTCGACCACATGGCACCGGTATGACCCATGAAGCCGACTCCGAACCCTTGCACCACCTCTTATTTGCGCCTGAACTAGCCACCCCTCGAGTCCACGCGCCACCTTCTGTGTAGCTCCGAGACGATTTGGACGATAGCCGATAAAACGGCGTTCCAGCCAACTTCATCTTTACACATCCTCCAAACTAGGTTGTCCGGGGTAGTGTCCAAACCACATGTGGCAAGCATGTGGTCACGCATTGTGCGAAAACGCGGGCACACGAACAACACGTGTTCCGCCGTTTCCTCTAAACCTGCGCACACCGGACACTCAGGCGAGGCCGGATCTGGGTCAGGTGGAAAGTGATTTACCCATGGCGCCTCTTGACCCACGTACTTATCTCCGGTATCAACCTATGTGTCCATCTACCCTTAGTGGAACTGTCCCACGCACGCTGCCATTTGACCATTGAGGCCAACCTGACAGTCCTACGGATGCCTCTCGTGCCGCGCATTTCGAAGCACTCTATGTCTTCACCGATAACGATGTCAATAGGCATCATACCGGTGATGACGCAAAGTGCATCGTGCGACACGGTACGGTACGCGCTCGCAACTCTTAGGCAGACTCTTAGGACAGAGCAACGCTAGCCAGAAGCTTGCGCTTGCTGGCATAAACCGCAGAGCTATTGGACATCATCCGGGACAATGCCACTATAGCTGTGGAGGCACGCTTGCAGGCGTAATTGACGTGGCTACCAAAGGTGAGCTTATCGTCGATTATTACCCCCAAGAGTTTGATTGAGCGATCAGAGGTGATCGTGCAGTTGCCTGCCCTTATCACCGCTTGCTGCTCCGACTTTCGGTTGTTAACAACAACCACCTCAGTCTTGTAGTGAGCCAGTTCTAACTTCCTGGAACTCATCCACTCCTCCACAATTGCGATCGAGTGGGCTGCAGTCAACTCCACCTCTTCGATCGATTCGCCGTAGACCTCCAGCGTAATATCGTCAGCGAAGCCGACGATTACCACGCCCACCGGGAACTTCAACCTCAAGACACCGTCGTACATGACGTTCCATAACACCGGAACCAGTATGGAACCTTGCGGAACCCCTGAGGTTATGTCAACGCACTTCCGACCCGCCTCCGTGTCGTATACCAGTACTCGATTCTGGAAGTAGCTTCCGAGAATCTTGTACAGGTACCGTCAACTGGGGGGAAGATGATCATTGAGGTGAAGATGATCATTTGATGTGTCAGTCAAAAGTGCCAAATTTTTTTATGAAACGGTAGTCAACAATATTCTCCGTTCAAGTGATGTTACCGCTAGGTAGAAATCCGAGTTTTTCGATTATAATCATGAAAATGTATTTTGTGGAAGGAAGAGAGAGATAGTCATAAATGACGCTATTTTCGTTTCAAATATGGACTTTTTAGACTTCTTCACGTAGTAAATTCAACATTCAAACAAATAACCTAGTGTATTTTGACTACTAGGTCATAATGGTTTTAGTAGAGCTGTCTTGATCAACTTCACCCCAAACCAGATTATTCAAAAAATGTGTGATAATTTAATTTATTTGCATAAATGCGAACGCATTTCAGAAAACTAAAGTTGTTGATTATTGCAACGTATGGCAGTACATGTTTTGAAAATATTTGTTTCGATTTAAAATGTAAACACACATTGTTATTGCATGTTTTGTCTTAAAAATGATCATCTTTCCCCCATTTGACGGTACTCGGGAATTCCAAGACGCAGGAGCGCATCTGCAATAGCTGCCCAACTGGCACTATTGAAAGCATTCCTCACTACTGCACAATAGCGAACTCCCCTCCTCTTACGCTGGATAACTATCTCCGCGGATTTGGTAACCGACAAGATAGCGTCTACGGTCGACTTACCCTTTCGGAAGCCAAACTGGTTACTTGATAGACCATCCGCATCCTCCGTGCGTATCAACAACCTGTTGAGGATGATCTTCTCGAGCACCTTCCCCGCCATATCAAGCAGGCATATTGGTCTATATGCCGACGGATCCCCCGGTGGTTTTCCCGCCTTAGGCAATAGGACCAAGCTCTGCCTTTTCCATGCTTCAGGGAAGACTCCCTCGTCCAGGCATCTCTGCATGACAGATCTGAACATCTCGGGAGCCACGACAATGGCCGCTTTAATGGCCAGGTTCGGAATACCATCCGGTCCTGGCGCTTTACCTACACTAAGGGACTGTGCAATCCCCGCAAGTTCCGCCACAGTTACTCTTCCCTCGTCGGCCACCCTGGCTCTTGGCAGCTCCACGAAGGGAGGCCAGGGGCTTGGGTCGTGACGTGGGAAGAGCCCCGCGATGATCCTCTCCAGCATCTCTGGAGACCGCTCTGTAGGGGCCATCGCCCCACGTGTCTTGGCCATTACGACCCTATAGGCGTCACCCCATGGATTCGCGTTGGCACTTTGACACAGGCTCTCGAAGCATGCTTTTTTGCTTGATCTAATCTCAGTCTTCAGAGCGGCTCTAGCAGCCACGAACGTCACCCGTCGTTCAACACGCTCCTCTTCTGTGTGATGTCTGTGTGTGCGTGTGTGTGTATGTGTGTGTATGTGTGTGTGTGTATGTGTGTGCGCAAAATAATCTCACTCATTTTTCAGGCACTTATCCTCAACCAATTTGCTCGCAACAAGTCGCGGAATCTTGTCCCATTGTTTTGTATTGAAAATTGGCCCAATCGGACTATGGGCTTCGGAATTATGGCCAAAACATATTTATTTATAAGAAAAATTCTCACTCACTTTTTAGGCACTTATCTTAAACGGATTTTCTCGCAACAAGTTGCATTCGACGCGGAATCTTGTCCCATTGTTTCGTATTAAAAATTGGCCCAATCGGATTATGGGTTTCGAAGTTATGGCCGAAATTCATTTTTTTACATAAGAAACACGTACAAAATTCTCACTCATTTTCCAGGCACTTATCTTTGACGGATTTTCTCGCAACAAGTTTCATTCGACGCGGAATCTTGTCCCATTGTTTCGTATTGAAAATTGGCCTAATCGGACTATGGGCTTTGAAATTATGGCCAAAATATAATTTTTTATTTTATTTTATTTTTATAAGAAAAATTCTCACTCACTTTTTAGGCACTTACTCTTAGCTGATTTACTCGCAACAAGTTTCATTCGACGTAGAATCTTGCCCAATTGTTTCGTATTGAAAATTGGCCCAATCGGACTATGGGTTTCGAAGTTATGGCCAAAATTCATTTTTTTACATAAGAAACACGTACAAAATTCTCACTCATTTTTCAGGCACTTATCTTTAACGGATTTTCTCGCAACAAGTTGCATTCGACGCGGAATCTTGTCCCATTGTTTCGTATTGAAAATTGGCCTAATCGGACTATGGGCTTCGAAATTATGGTCAAAATATAATTTTTTATAAGAAAAATTCTCACTCACTTTTTAGGCACTTACTCTTAAAGCTATGTCCATTTAGAATTCGGAATCATTTATTGCATTGCAGCGGTACGGAAAGTAACCGCTGCAAGAATTCTTTTACAGCGGTTTGTCTACCTAGGTGCCCACTTGCTGTGGTATAAATTTCACGAAGTTTCGTGCAGCGTGTCAAAAATTATTCCAGATGGAAGCCGAAAGGAGAGAAAAAAGTCTGCACACTCACGTTGATAATCCTGTCATCGACGATAGAACCTACGTCAAAATGGATTTCGGACAGCTTCCTAGCCAAAAATTCTACATGGTGACGGCACGAGGAGTAGTTCCTGCGAAGTTTAAGTTTGCTTTTCGGACAAACTTGCGAAAAAAACGAATGATTGTGGCAAGGGATATGCAACTGTGGGGCAAAGACCTAAGTGTTTGTGATGAATAAGACGATAGACTCGAAGCTGTACAAGGAGGAATGTTTCAAAAACCGCGGTCGACCTTCCATAAAGCTCATAAAGGTCCCGTGAAGGTTTGGCCAGATTTGACGAGTTGCCACTACAGCCGGGAAGTCATCCAGTGGTACCGCGATAATAACGAAGATTTCATCGATAAAAACATAAATCCACGCAACTGCCCACAGCTCCGACCCATCGAGATATTTTGGGCCGTAATGAAGCGGAAGCTTAAGAAAAGGGGAAAAAGTGGAAAAACAGCTCGGGACGCGACTCAGATGACCAAAATGTTGAACAAATGTGCCAAGGAAGTTGACTCCGGAGGTGTGCTACTTTTGATGAGAGGAATAAACAAGAAGGTGCGAATTTTCACTAGAAACAAGAAGAAATTATTTGTTCCAATATTTTTTCCTTAAAGTACAGTAAATTACCCTTGTTTTGATGTATTAACCTTTTTTGTGCGTCAATCCGTTACCGAGATACAGATGATTTTATTATTCCAGATTCTAAATGGACACAGCTTTAGCTGATTACTCGCAACAAGTTTCATTCGACGTAGAATATTGTCCAATTGTTTCGTATTGAAAATTGGCCCGATCGGACTATGGGATTCGGAGTTATGGCCAAAATACATTTTTCAAAATCTCACTCACTCATCTCAGTCACATATGTACCCTCAGCCGATTTGCTCGCAAGAAGTTGCATTCGATGCAGAATCCGGTCCTATTGTTTCCTGTTGAAAAATCGGACTATAGGCTCAGAAGTTATGGTCAAAATATTTTTTTTTCCATCAAAAGTGCGTGGAAATTACTCACTCGAAAGAAACGAGAAAGGCACCATCACCGCTAGGTGGATTAATCCGGTTTTTTTTTTACTTTCGTCTCTAAAGTGAAAGACTAATACTCAGAAGACAAAATTGGGTTGACTCCGCAGCTGGGGGAACCATGGAAGCCTTGGTTGATTCATTAGACCATTCGATTCCAACTCCAGGACAATTTAAAGATCTTAAAACATCTCATATGCCTGGATTTGAGACGTAAGTGAAAGACTAATACTTAGGAGACAAAATTAGATTGACACCGCGGCTTCGGACATCGTGTAACCATTGATTGATTTAGTAGACCATTTGATTCAAATTCCAGGACAACTTGGAGACCTTACAACATCTCATATACCTGAACTTAAGACACAAGTGAAAGACAAATACTCGGAGGGCATGATTTTGATGACACCACGGCTGAAGACATCATGGAAGACTTGATTGATTCATTAGACCATTTGATTCAAACTCCAGGACAATTTGGAGATCTTACAACATCTCACATGCTATAATTTGAGACGCAAGGGAAAGACAAATACTCAGAAGACAAAATTGCGTTGACACCGCGGCTGTGGACATCGTGAAAGCCTTGCTTGATTCGGTAGACCATTTGATTCAAACTCCAGGACAATTTGGAGATGTTAAAACATCTCATATGCTTGGATTTGAGACGTAAGTGAAAGACGAATAATCGGAGGACATAATTGGGTTGATACCGTGGCTTGGAACATCATGAAGGCTTTGGTTGATACGAAAGACCACTTGATTCAAACTCCAGGACAATTTGGAGATCTTACAACATCTCATATGCCTGTATTTGAGACGTAAGTGAAAGATCAATATTCAGAAGACAAAATTAGGTTGTCACCGTGGCTGGGGACATCGTAGAAGCCATTGTTGATTCGGTAGACTATTTGATTCAAACTTCAGGACAATTTGTAGATCTTAAAACATCTCATATACCTGACTGAGGGCATGATTGGGATGATACCGCGGCTGAGGACATCATCAAGCATCAAGCCTCAGTAGATTCTGTAGACCATTTGATTCAAACTCCAGGACAATATGGAGATCTTACAACACCTCATATGTCTCATTTTGAGACGCAAGTGAAAGACATATCCTCGGAGGACATAATTGAGTTGATATCACGGCTTGGGACATCATGAAGGCTTTGGTTGATTTGATAGACCATTTGATTTTAACTCCAGGACAATTTGGAGATCTTACAACATCTCATATGTCTATATTTAAGACGTTAGTGAAAGACTAACACTCAGAAGACGAAATTGGGTTGACACCGCGACTGAGGACATCGTGGAAGCCTGGGTTGATTCGGTAGACCATTTGATTCAAACTCCAGGACAATTTGGTGATCTTACAACATATCATATACCTTGATTTGGTGCGATCTTACAATACCTCATGTAAGACGTGAATGTATTTAAAAGTATCCAATGATCAATAAATTAAGTGAAATAGTAGAAATTTTAGCAAAAAATCTTTTTACGTCACATTCGGTTTACGTCCCCCCAATAAGTGACGTAAAACGACGTATGTGTATTTAATGTTTCAAAATTGATGACTTTTTCTCTAAAACGGGATCGCAGATTTGCAACTATAAGCAGCTGGATTTTGTTTTTACGCCTTCTGGGAAGTCCAAAGAAAGGCGTAGGGGTAGTTCCTAGGCGAAATTTCATTACATTCTTCTTTGTACACTTAATACAGTTCGGAATTCATTCGTCTCCTTTCCGGTCTCCCTCGTCTATTATCCGTCAGAAGCTTTCGGATAAAAAAGGGATTTATCATTGGTATAAATTAGGGAGAGGGTAAATTATTATTTATTTGTTTATTTAGCTTACATCTAAACAGATAACACTGTATCAACTATTTGACGCCACAATACACGGTTCGATGCCGCATCTCTCCATCCTCGAATGCGTTCCACGCTCGCCAAGTCGTTTTGCTCCACCTCATTTTGCTGCGCTCCACGCCTTCTTGTACCAGCCGTGTCTAGAGCGAGAACCATCTTTACAGGGTAGCTCTCCGGCATTCTTGCAACATGCCCTGCCCATCGTTCCTTTCCGGCTTTAGCTACCTTCTGGATACTGGATTCGCCATAGAGCTGAGCGAGCCCGTGGTACATCCTTCGCCGTCACACACCGTCCTGTTTCACACCGCCAAAGATGGTCATAAACACCCATCTCTGGAATACTCCAAGTGCTTGCAAGTCTTCCTTGAGCTCGGTTCCGCCCACTAGCATGCACTTTGTCTTCGATGCATTCACCACCAGTCCAACTTTTGTGGCTTCACGTTTCAGGATGTACAGTTTATTCTGACACCATTACAAAAATTCGGAAGACAATGTCCATGTCAATGAAAAATGCTTTATTGCTTTTTTGTAATTTTTTATGGAAATTCTCTTATTTTTTATTGCTCTTTATTGATCATTTTGTGGATTTTTTTTTCATTTCTAATGAAAAAAAAAATGTGGAAAACTTTGTAATTGTTTATTGCTGATATTGATTTTTATAATTTTTTTTTTTCGTGGTTCGTTTTGATCTCAATTGTTCATGGAAATTTTGCAATATTTGTGCAAATTTTATATTTATTTATTGCTCATAACCTGATTTCTTTATTAACAATTTCCTATTTTTTATGGGAAATTTCTAAATCTTCATGGAAATTTTAATTTGCTGCCGCATGACACCTTCTAGCACAATCAGCTACCCTTATTCAATCTCAGCATGAGGTAAAATAAGGGCAGAATTCTTAGTAGGGGGAAAGACGGCTTTGGCAGGTTTTGTTCTATTATTGTCAGGGGGGTTTTTGTCGACCAAATTTTATGAAATTTGTCCACAATATTCTTTGATATGCAAAGAATGTTTAGATCAAATTTGAGCATAATCAATCATAAAAAAAACCCTGATAATAATAGAACAAAACCTGCCAGAGCCGTCATTCCCCCTATATTTTCATTTCGTTTTTCATCAAATTGTCACCTATATGGATTCGCATTATGCGTTTTACACAGTGTATTCTGTGTTTCGTTTTTGACGTTATTTTTTCCGATACCGATTTGGTTTCATCGTTGCTGTTTATGATAACGCTTTCTTATCTTAATTTGCAATGCAATCTTTGTAGACTAATGCAAAATGGCAAAACCCAAAAGGCTTTGGTGCAGGAACTTTAATTTCGCAAAGGTGACTTATACCCTAGTAATCTAGTGAACTCGGTTATTGCTGCTTTCAGTAATGGAATAGCAACTTTCGATCAATGCCACGTGCAACAACGCTAACATTGCTATACTTTTCTCTGAAATAACAAACAGAGACGTATGCGCCATCACAATTGATGTAAATGGTGGAAATACGACTATTGTTTGGTTTATTTACCATATGTTGAACCATCCCCAACGGATGCTCTCAAACAAATTGTCTGATACTCTCTAAGACGAATTAAGTACCGTCCATTTAATTCCACCAGTTAATTTTCGTTATCTTTTCAGATACGTATTTCGACCACAACTGTGTGGTCGTCTTCAGTGTCTTGTACTTGACTCGACTTTGTGAGTCGAGTCAAGTACAAGACACTGAAGACGACCACACAGTTGTGGTCGAAATACGTATCTGAAAAGATAACGAAAATTAACTGGTGGAATTAAATGGACGGTACTTAATTCGTCTTAGACGGTTTAATACATTCCACTAAAAGAGCTTAATATATTTTTCTGTCTGATACTGCACTTCAAAAGACCTTCCGTTAAAAGTCGTTTTGTTCATATAGCTTTCATTCCTTTCTTTAACCTCTAACAGAGGCCAAATTAGGATCGTTGTACGAACATGAACTTCATTTGCTTCCCTTTGAACGGTCACCTCTATGGATTCACTAACGCAATCTACATTCCTAACTTCGCTTTCGACGTCATTCAATTGATACCATTTTGGAACCTTTAGTTTTGAATCAAGGCTAAATAATAAAGCTACATGCAGATACTTCAAAATGAATAATTGTACAGCGAACTTATTGTTAAGCTCCTAATTGGCTTAATATACGTGAGCCTACATTATTGACCTTCTTATAAATGTTAGCTCATATGTATTCGCATTGTGCGATTTAACCAGGGTATTTAATGCTTCTCTTCAAACGCTCTTCAATTGATACCGTTTTGGATTTCTAGTCTTATTTGATAGAAGAATAGGATACAGTACAGATAATACATTTACTAAATCTATATACATAAAAATAATTTTCTGTCTGTCTGAACCTTATAGACTCGGAAATTACTGAACCGATCGGCTTGAAAATTTGTATGCAGGGGTTTTTGGGGCCGGGGATGGTTCTTAAGATGGTTTAAGACCCCTCCACGCTCTAGAAGAGAGCCTTTACACCCGGCTCTCCGCATGAAACCTTCTAGCGCAATTTTGAACAACAGGTACGAAAGTCCATCACCTTGTCTTAGTCCCCTGCGTGATTCGAACGAGCTGGAGTATTCGCCGGGATCTCCCGTAGCCTTGCCAGCAAGGAACTTGATAACTTGATAACAAACGCTAGTTTAACCATCCTTACAACATCAATGTCTCACAATTTAAAAAACGTTTGATTTATTTCCAGTTTAATAATATTTTCAGTCTCAATCATAACTTCTCAGTTCCAACAGTTCATTGACTTCGAATGTGGAACAACCAGGCGAAAGAGAGTGATTATATCGATTAGGAAACTGCAATCAGATGAGATTGAACGTTGCAACTCCGCCGCACCGTTTGTTCGAATTTTTGCCATCGAACTACATATACGAGGCTATATGGTGTGCCAAAGTGAGACGATGACATAGTAGGGTATGCGATACATTTATTAATAACAAGCTCTTGCATTAGCCGTTTTCGCAAACAGGCGACTCGAGCTTAATTCCTTGCAGTTTATTATGTTATCTTTGCGATTACTGATTAAAAACGGCAAAAAAGCGAAATATACTCCTTCAACTTCGAATATAATTGCTCATATCAATTATGAATTTTTGACCCAGGAACAGTGACCCTATTTCATAGTAAATTTCACAGCATCATTTAGGTGCCATACTACAAGTAGTCAAACAACCTGTAGTACGACGTGGTATATGTCTCGATTGATCTGGGCAGTGGAAACAGTGCTCCCGTGATTGCCGGTTGTGCTGCTGTTGCTCGATCTACCACTTCATGTTTGCAAATATACATTGCATAATTTTCTCAAGAGTAAAAGATAGGTACACACGCGTCCATATACAATACAAGTCGTCCAGCGCCAACGTGTTTAGCCAACACAACCTTCGAGTCGGAACTGAGACGGTCGTGATGCCGCTGCATTGAAAAGGAAAGGTGAATACTATTAGTGTCAAACGGAAACACTGGTGCACTTGCATACATCGCCTGGTGACCCAATGCTGCTGGTGATCTGGGTCATTAACCAGACGATTATCATCCGCTTTATGAATAGTATCGTTTAGTTGAAATAGGTTGGTTTATTATTATCCAGCTAATGAACTCTAGTTTTACAAGGAGTTGAGAAATTGGAGGGTTTTGTTCTTTGGAATTCATTTGATCGCTGCGGGTGGGTTAAATGTTCTGCTCCTTACAATCAAAGCATTCAATGCATCACTCCATCATGTGGGGACCAAATCTCAAAATTATCAAAGTACCTTTTCTTAATTGGATTTGTTGCTCTGAGGTGACTGTCTGGCGCTTAGTTTTGCCCGCTAGGTATTAAAAGTAACCGGACTAGTCGTTTTCATTATGAGCCGTACAATATTACCCTTGATAAATATGTGCAGGCAATCAAAACTGACTGCAATACTGTATGGTAAGGTATAGCAATCTTCTTTGGTTCACAAGTCTAAAATTAATAGAAATAAAATTTTTACGTTTATTTGAACTGTTGATTTGATGCACTGCTAGATTATTACTACATCTGATACATCTGCTTTCACGGCATTGTTTTAAAATCAATTTAAGCTAAGACAGATGTATCCTTTTGAAATTCACTTCATAACACATAAAGAACATCACATTTTCATTATCAATATAATTATATTACAAAAAAAAACTACGCGATTTCCTATAGCTTGATATTGGTTTTATATCAACAATGTCTCAAATATCCATGTCTGTTTGACTTGCATTATTCTCAAGGGTTGCCGATCTAGATTTTTATTTCAAAAATGCTTTCATTGTGAAATTCAACTTCAGTTGATCAGTTCTAGGAACTTTTTTTGAATGGGTGTAATTGATTCTGACCTTGATTTTGGGAATGGCGATTGTGCACTTAATTCATACTATTTTGGTCAACTAACGTACCCAACAAAAAGAGAAGATTACGGATTATCTAGTAGTAGCGCCCGTTGAACGAATTTTTATGAATAGACAGAGTATGAGTCGTTTCAAATTTTAAGGTCAAATACAGTTAGGTCTATTTCAGAGAAAAATCCTACAATTATGACAAACATAAAATTAAACTGATAAATTGGAAAATTCCAACAAAAACTGTAATTTTGGAATAATACTTCTAATAATATTTCAATTGTTCCTACGACCTACATAAATACAAAACATTGAAGAATTCGACCCCACTGCAATAACATCGTTACGTACACACACGAGTAATAGTGTGCATATTATATGTTGGAAATAGTATTATTGAAATATGACAAGCATAGGATTAACTGATATTGAAATAGGTGCATGGTGGTGATGATGCTTTTCAGTTAAATACTTCAAAAATGTGATATTAAGTTTATTTTGGAAGTAACCAAAATATTTTCAATTACAATTTACCTGAGCTGAGCATAATTATTCTCATGGTTGGGTGAGAAATCAATGTATTTCATGTACACATCGCCTTATTGTTATTGATATCGGAACAGATATCCTACTACCTATGATCGCATATCAGTCCGATCTTTGCTGATTTTCCTATTCGTATGGGACAAATATGCGGTTTTGGGCAGACATATTTTTGCCTTTCTTGTTCACTGAGTATACGTGAAGGCTATATGTACAGGGGTTAGACAAAAAGGTTGAGATAGGCAAAAATTTGTCCAAGTTCAAATCAGCATAACTTTGCGTAGAATGATCCGATTTTGATCAATCGGACGCGGAAACTCTTCTAGTATACTGGCCCTATACGAAACCTCTGATTGGTCCTTGGCCACCAGTGGTGTTCCGGGTTTTCCGAGGGTATGTTAAAAATGCATTTTTTCTGCTGCTTGTCATTTCATATGACGTTTACTGTCATCATGTTTTATGCTTTCCCCAGAAACTAGAACTAATATGCTGACCAATGCTGGCTGCAGATCGAAAATTCGTTAGGTATACGCAGATATATGGCCATTTTCGTGAAAACGATACGGGATTGGCCATACACCCTGAACAAATGTCACTTTCGCAGAACTTCCAGAACCTGTTACAAATTGGCCAAAGAGTCTTACAGTCCTCAAAATATATCTCTTATAAAGATCCTATATCCATCGTCTTGGGAAAACATGAATTTTGACACCCAACACAAACCTCCACGGCGAAAAATCCTTACGAAAAACTTCTATTCTGGTATATACAGGGGTTAAGCAAAATTATTGAGTTTTGAGAAATCGAGAAAATTTGGCCCAAATTCAAATCCTTATAACTTTTTGGAAAATTGATGTAATTGGGCAAAACCGGAAGCATTCGACGACAAATTTAGTCAAGATTTAGGAACATGCACGGTCACGGATACTGGCCACCGGAAATGTTCCGGATTTTCGGAGGTCATGTCAATAACACATTTTTTCTGCCGCTCGTATTTTTGTGTGGTTTGAAGTTACATCGATAAACACTATTTTACTAGCAACTAGTTCTTTTGAAAATTGAATGCGGGCGGTTGCGCTAAGATCCGTTGAAAAACATCCGAGATATGGCCATTTCAGTAAACCTGGATCCGGATACTATGGTCAATTATGTATATCCTTCCAATCACGTATATATTATCCGGTACCATATCAATATTGGTATCAAACTTCAAGATTTTTCATGGAGATGCTTCAGGAAGCATATGCAGGACGATCAGTTGCCCTGACCACTCTGTAGTAGGTTCCAGGTGCCCCGGGGGAAGTGGCCAATTTGAAAAACGTTGAAACCCCAATCATAATGGGTATCAAACTTCATGATTTTTCATGAAGATGCTTCAGGAAGCATATTAAGGATGATCAGTTGCTCTGACCGCTCTGTAGTAGGTTCCAGGTTTCCCGGGGAAGTGGCCAATTTGAAAAACGTTCAGAACCCTATCAATATGGGTATCAAACTTCAAGATTTTTCATGAAGATGCTTCAGGAAGCATATTCTCCTCCCATAATTTTCTCTGGCGAATTTTGAGGAGGAATTCCTGTAGGAAATTCTAAAAGAGTTACAAAAAGAATTTCCGAATCAATTCTTGAAAAAAAAAATCTGATTGAATTCATGAAGGAATGAAAAAAACTGAAGAAATTTTCGAAACGAGTTCGTAAAGTAATTTCTGGAGGAATTCCTAAAGCAATTTCCGAAGGAGTTTCCTGAATGCATTTTTAAGCAATTCCCAAAGGAATTTAGGAAGGAGATCCAAATAAAATTTGCGAAGAAATTCATAGATTTCTACAGGAATTTCTTCGCAAATTGTTTCAGGAACTTCCTCCAGAATCCCGTCTGGAATTGTTCCATCTGGAGTTTCTCCTGGATTTCCTTCGAAAATCGCTCCAGGTAGTTGCTCTTATTTCTCCAACAAAATCCTTCGAAGATTACTACAGGAAATTCTTCGGCAATTCCCGGAGGGATTTCTTCTGAACATCTTCCAGAAATTAATCTAGTGATTCCTTCGAAAATTCTTCAAGTAATTCCTTCTGAATTTCCCTTGGAATTAGTTCAATACTTCCACATCGAATTCTTTCTTTAATTTCTTTCAAGAAAATCCTAAGACCTCCGCGAATTCCTGCAAGAATTCCTTTGAATTCCGAGGAAAAACTAAAAAAAAGAGTAAAATTCAAGGAAACTCCTGGGGAATTTCAAAACGAATTTTTAAGTGTTGGTTATGTTATGTGACGAGTGTTGCCGAGAACTTCATGAAAATGTAGTCTAATGCGTGAATTGTTTGTGAATGGCAGGTAAAACTCGTCTTTATGTACAGGTTTTCCCAGTACTTTAGCAACTGCAGTAGAGCAGGGCATGATTAGCCTCTACCACCCTATAAGACCGCATCCAACCACTCACCATAGTCCTCCAACCCAACACCAGAGGGCCAGAAGCACCTTCGTTAAGTAGCCATTAAGGGGTGGCGTAATTGGGTCGATACTGTGAGAAGAGGTGACTGACCTGGAAAAGGAGGTCATGACCCTGAGATCCAGTCACTATTCCAAAGTATTTCGGAGCGAACGGGTGTTACAAAGTTTCAAAGTGATCAAAGTTGGAAGTTGAAGAGTAGAGAAGAAAGTGTGTGGAACAAAAGAAGGCGTTGAGGACAACCCCACTGTTTCTGGGTTGAAAACCCCAGCAAGAAGCGCCGGCTTAATCCGGCATTGTTTCCGCCGATAGTCGGTCGGCCTTTTTATTGGACGAGTTGCAACAAAGCTAAAAGCGAGGAAAATCCCCAAGCCACTCCGGCGATACCACCGGTAAGCCCGCAGTGAACAGAGTTGCTCGCTGCCGGGTCGTCTGCTACAGAAGGAAGTAAGGAAAAAGAGGAAGGAAAGAAATAGAGTTGTGTAGTGCTGCCAGGAAGAGGGGCTCTAAAGACAGATTAACTAGCTTTAAGAGAGAGTGAAGACAGAAGTGAATAAAGTGTCGCAAAGTGAAGCTCTGTGGTTTCCCTGCATTTCATTGCGAGAGTTCCCTGTCCGCGAGTTGCTTGAGGTGAGCGTGCCGACCCTGAGGCCATTGGTTCAGGGAGTCTCAGCATAGCGCTGGGCATACTTACCCGATAATTACAAATTCCTGAAGGATTTTTAAATTGAACTCCTGAAGGAACTTCCGACATTCTTAGATTTCTCCAAACATTTCTTTGGACGTTGCTTCAAGATTTCCTTCAGAAATATCCCAGGGATTTCTTTGGAAAATCCTCCGGAAACAACGTCGGAAATAAATCTAAAAACCATTTTTAAATTCTTCTTCAATGCTTTTTCGAAAATTGGAAGAATGAATTTTAAGAATTACTTCAGAATCTACCTTAGGAGTTCCTTTGGTATTCAAAACTTCCTCCGGGAATTCTTCGAATCATTCATTTTGAAATATATTCACGAATTCCTTTTAAACATTCTCTGGAAATACTTTCTAAAATTCCCGTAAAATATTATGGTAATTCTTTCGGATATTCCTTTGGGGTTTAGTTCTGGAATTCCTTCGGAATATTATTAAGGTTTTGAAAATTTGCTTTAGATTTTTTATAATTCATTTAGGGGCTGTCCATATACCACAGTGATAGGTTTTGATCAGTTTCAGATACCCCCCTCCCCCAGCGTGGACAGTTGTTCATATAAATTAAAAAAAAAATTCGATAATAATACGAGCGGAAAATCCTTCGGAGAATTCTATCGATTTTTTAGGAATCCATTTGGGAAATAGTTTGGAAATACCATTTGGAATTTCTTGGGAAATCCCTTTAGGAAATATTTGACTATTTCGTAGAAAATTTCTTCAAAAATTCCTTCAAACATTCTGTTGGAAATACCTTCAAGGAAGTATTGAAATTTCTAGAAGAATACATCCAACAAAATATCGGATAGAATTCAGGTATTTTGTATGGTTTTATTGAAGAAAAGATTTCCTAAAGGAATCTCTAAAAAAAATAGCAAAGGAATTTCCAATTAGAAATCCTACATTTCTCTAGACTTTTATTCCCCGAGCAGCACAAGTCAGACGAAATGGGTTACAACAACTTGATTGTGACTGATTCAGGTCACATATGAGTTGCAGTAACCTATGTGAAATATGTGTGCTGCTAGGGTCAGGAACTTCTCTAGAAATTCCATCGGAAATTTTGAATAAAATTGATCAAAATTGGCGTGAAACCAGATTTTTTTTCGGAATGATGTTGGCGTATATAATTTCAAATTTCAGTGAAAATATTTAATTTGGCGAGCACGTGCCCCATCGTGCCCTAGTTTAAATCCACTAAGGGGCCATCCATAAAGTACGTCACGCCTGTAGGGGGAAGGGGGAGTCCAGAGCAGCGTGACGATTCATACAAAAATTTTAGAGGTTTAATACAAAAAGTGTTAAGATAATTATTTTGAGCTTTTTAATGGAATGTCTTCACTTGTCATGAGACGAGTTTGTACCTTGCCATTTAATTCCACCACTTGATTGTACCTTGACAGATACGTATTCCGACCTCAACAGTAAGGTCGTCTTCAGTGTCTCTCGAGTCGAGTCAAGTACGAGACACCGAAGACGACCTTACTGTTGAGGTCGAAATACGTATCTGTCAAGGTACAATCAAGTGGTGGAATTAAATGGGAAGGTACAAACTCGTCTTATAACAAGACAAAAAGTGTGACAAAGGGGGGAGAGGGGGTTGAAAATCGCTAATTTTTGTATGGATCTTTCCTAAAGATCACGGATACTCAATAAATGAATATTCATGTAAAAGAAAGCCTTGTTTCCTGTGCCTCTTGCTATGTTATTTCCTATGCTTTATATAGATATAAAATGAAGAATTCAATTCTTCGGGTCTTTTGTAGCTGAGCCTTATATAAAAAAAATAATATTCGCCCACAAAGTACATGATAGTTCAACATGTAAGTAGTGTAAAATTAGGATGAGTACTCATGCTTCGATATAACGTACAACTTTGAAATTAATATGTACGTTATATCGAAGTTTACCTGTATTACCGGATATCTGTCTTGTAATTATCAATTCAGATGTATCGAGAGTATATTGAAATCCAACCACGTAAAAAGTGAGTGCAGCTATCCACAAAAATCTCTGTCGCGCAACACGTGCCAGATTGTAAAATGTTCACACACACTCTTCTGCCCGATTGTTAATATCACATCTTCTAGAATTTCACATATTTTCCTACCAATAATGCATTGTCAATTCGTCTCACATTTCAGCGCACCATAAAAGTGTTTGTAGGTACAAAGTTTAATGAGAGATCGGCCTCTGCTGGCCAGCTACAATTCTATATGGCGGCCCGCCAGCCGTCTCAGTCATTTCACGCCATAAATCTCGATGCTCAAATGGCCGCGCGCGCGTCGTTGGTACTGGTGGTGAAAATAAGCTAACCGCATTCAAGAGCGATAATTATCGACGCCGTCAAAGCGCGTCTCCTTCTATTTTTATGCGGAAATGTTTGATGAATAATTTATCGCCTGATTCCATAAGCGTAATTTTTTTTAACCGAACCTCCAAATCAGTCCGTTGCGTAACGTAAATCTTGTGACAGAAACGCCACTCGTCTAATTGATATTTGACGCCTGTATGGAAATGGAGTCGGAATAATAACATCTTCATAGTTAATCTTTGCTAAAAACATGACCAGAACATTGATAATATATTCGACATCAGTACAAATGACAGACCCTATGCCAAGACTCCTACAAATGTGATCTGCAATAAGGTTTCTTGAAAACAAGTTTGAATTGATTCGAAATCAATAAAACCATCAACGTGTGGAAGAATAAGAAAACCGTATGATCGTTTTCATACATGGACTTGATTCAAACAGAAAAATGAGTTACTCGGACCACATAAATTTGAATGAAACTCTAGGTACTGTTACTACTTTTGAGTGTTGTTGCATATCGACTGTGAGATAAAGACATACCGGTTCATGTTTTACGTTAGCGTTGCCACCCTGATACGAATGTGGGTCGGATTAAAATTGAACGGTTCGATTGCCAATTGAATTAGCACCACATGGATCGACCAACATTTATAGTTACTATATAGAGGTTTGCTGAAAGACGAGAATCGTTAGGAAAATAATCAGAATTAAATATAGACGGAATGATAAACATGCCAACGTAGTGGAAAATTTTTCCGGGAATCAATTCACAACCATCCTAATGACATACACAAACACAGCGCGCGCAATTTTTAAGAAGCTGGTTATATCGTTCGACATTTTCGTTACAGATTTCAGCCACAATGGAGGTCGACTGTGTTGTGTACAGCAACTGTAAGAATCCCTCTAAGTACGAACCTTATCGCTGCACGCTGAGTGACAAACTACGCAAAATCGCCAAGGCAGAGCTTCGAGAAGATGACAAAGTGCGTGAACAAGCCCTGGCCCAGATGCGAGAATGGATCGCAAAGAATCCTCACATTAAAAAGTGTCGCACGGATCCGTTGTTCCTGCTGCGTTTCCTGCGAACAAAAAAGTTCTCCATAAATCAGTCTTGTGAAATGCTGGAAAAGTACCTCTCCATTCGACAGACCTACCCGAAATGGTTCCGAAACTGTGATATAGAGGACCCAGAAATGGAGGCTCTCATTGACGGCGGATATCTGGTGCCGATTCCACAACGGGATGCCAACGGCCAACAGCTTATACTCTCCGTCGCCGGTAACCTGGACCTCAATCGAGTGAATTCGGCCCTTCTGGCGAGGGCCCATTTCCTGGTGCAAGAAGTGCTCGCAGACGATGAGGAGGCGCAAATTTGCGGCTATGTGCAGTGCATCGACGAACGGCAGCTGTCGATGAAGCTGATGGGGCTGTGGTCGCTGATCGATATCAAGAAGGTGGCCGAAAGCATACAGCACGGTATTCCCACCCGGATGAGATCGTTCAACTTTATCGGGCTGCCCTCGTCGGCAGTGACGCTGTTGGAGTTTTGCGTGTCGCTGCTGAGCGAGAAGCTGAAGAAGCGAATCAATGTGAGTAAATTTCAGTAAATTATGTTTTAAAATTGTAAAACTCTTCATTAAAGTTTTTAAAAATAATTTTAGATCCTAGACTACTATTGTGCAAATTTCAAGCAAAAGTTTAATTATTACATATGATTCACTATCACAACAAGCTAATATCACTAAAGATACTTTGCAATCTGGACGGTCTGTCCGGAAAGGATCATTGAAATTTTCTACAAATATTGCATTTTAAATCATCATGATTCAACATTTGCCGTTTGAAAAGAATAGTGGGTTAGTGGTTGGAATAGGTCGTATAGGTCGCTTTGGATAGCAGCTTAATTTTTTTTTTTGCGACAATACCTCAAGATATAGAGCGAAACCCGTGTCTCACTCAAACGCGCCCTAAGGGTGATTATACAGTTAACGCGGTGATGAATTTCAAATTCACCACATGCTGATCTTATCCCATTTCTAAAAGTTAAAAATCTGCCGACATTTGTCTTCTGACTTTTGACTATGACTATTTCTGAATTCTGACTTCTGATTCCGATTCCTGACATCTTACGTTTAGCTTTTGACCTCTGACCTCTGTCTTTAGCCTTCCGACCTCTAAATACTGACATCTGGCATCTAGCTTCTGACATCTGATTTTATAAAGAAAATTATTTTGAGCTTTTTAGTGGAATGTCTTCACTTGTCATAAGACGAGTTTGTACAATCCCATTGAATTCCACCACTTAATTGTATCTTGACAGATACGTATTTCGACCTCAACAGTAAGGCCGCCTTCAGTGTCTCGTACTTGACTCGACTCAAGTCGAGACACTGAAGAGGGCCTTACTGTTGAGGTCGAAATACGTATCTGTCAAGATACAATTAAGTGGTGGAATTCAATGGGATTGTACAAACTCGTCTTATGACAAGTGATCTGATTTTAAATTTCCGACATATGACTGCTGACCTAAGACATCTTACTTTTACCTTTTTCTAAGGGGCCCCACACACGCTCCGATGTGTTGTACAACTTTGGCTCCGCCCTAAATTCCGGAGGAATTCCTAAAGAAACATCCAGAGGAATTCCAGGAAACGCTTTTTGTGGAGTTCCTGGAGGAACTTACGTAAGAATTCCTGGAGGAACTTCTGAAGGAATTCCTGGAGGAACTTCTGAAGGATTTCCTGGAAGGATTTTTTTGAGAAACTCCGGGAGGAACTTCGGAATTCTGGGAGAAATTTCAGAATTCCGGGAGGAACTTTCGGAGATATCCGTAAGGGAACTTCCAGAGGAATTCCTGGAGGAACTTCCGGAGGATTTCCTGAAAGAATTTTCGGAGGAACTTCCGGAAGAGTTCCCGAAGGAACTTCCGGAGGATTTCCTGGAGGATTTTCCAGAGGAACTCCGGGAGGAAATTTCGAAGGAACTATGAGAGGAACATCCGGAGGAATTCCGGGAGGAACATCTGGAGAAACTTCCGGAGGAATTCCGGGAGGAACTTCCGCAGGAATTTCAGGAGGAGCTTCCGGTTGAATTCCGGGTGGAATTTCCGCAGCAATTCCTGGAGAAGCTTCCTGAGGAATTCCGGGAGGAACTTTCTAAGGAATTCTTGGAGGATTTTCCGGAGGAATTCCTGGAGGAACTTCGGAATTCCTGGAAGTACTTCGTAATTCGAAGAGGAACTTCGGAATCCGGGGAGGATCTTCCGGAGGAACATCTGGAGGAATTCCGGTAGGAACTTCCCGAAGAATTCCGAGAGGAACTTTCGGAAAAAATCCGGGAGGAACTTTCGGAGGAATTCCGGGAAGAACTTTGGAGGAATTCCGGGAGGCACTTCCGGAGGATTTTCGGGAAGAACTTCCTGAGGAATTACGGGAGGAACTTCCGGAAGAATTCCAGGAGAAACTTCAAGAGGAATTCCGGGAGGTACTTCCGGAGGAATTTCGGGAGGAGCATCCAGAGGAATTCCGGGAGAAACTTCAAGAGGAATTTCGGGAGGAACTTCTCGAGGAATTCCAGGAGGAACTTCCGGTTGAATTCCGGGTGGAGCTTCCGGGGCAATTCTTGGAGAAACTTCCGGTGAAATTCCTGGAAGAACTTTCTGGAGGAATTCCGGCAAGAACTCTCGGAGAAATTCCAGGAGGAACTTCCGGAGGAATGCCGAGAAATACTTCTGGAAAAATCCGGAATTCCGGAGGAATTCCAGGAGGAACTTCTGGAAGAACTTCCGGAGGAATTCCTGTATGGACTGTAAAAATCCGATTCTAATACAATTCAAATCCACTTCCAATCCAAGCACGATCAAATACAATTCCAACTCTAAACAAATTTCAATCGCATTCCAATCCATCATCACTAAAATTCCAATAACATGCCATTCACGTTCCAATCAAATTCAATTCAATCCACAACCAATCTAATTCTAATCCCATTCCAATTCAAATCCAATCTAATTGCACTGCAATCCAATTCAGTATTCGTGAAAAAGCACCAAACACATCAGCATGTACAGAAAGACTAATTATTATGTTTGTTGGAGCTTTAATTGTACCAACTGTTCGTCAGACGGTTGTACAAACTGAATTGGTCGCACAAACTTGGGGGCGGAGTCAAAGTTGTACAACATGTCGGAGCGTGTGTGGGGCCCCTAACTTTTTTTAAGGGGTTTCCATTGGATTTGTTCCTAATACGGATTTTCAGCTTTCAGTCACATGGAAATGTTAATAATTTTAAATCATTGCCAACGATTCGATCCGGTGGTTTGGATCTTCATCTTCAGACTTCTGACTTCTGATTTTGAATTTGTCTTTTGACTTCTGATATTTGCCACTTGATTTCTGACTGTTACCTTCCGACTTCTGACTTCTAATTCCCTAGCAGCACAATTCAGTCTGATTTAGTCACAGGAACCTAAATATGATCAAAATTGGTTCTATATACACAAACTCGGGTTTATGATTTAGTGATCAGTCATTCAGATCAGATTTAGTCAGCCATTCTGGCTTCTGACATCTGCTTTCGGACAGTCTCTTGACGCCTGCCTTTTTGATTTTTGACTTCTGATTTCTAATTTCTGATATTTACTTTCTGAAATCTGGTTTTCGACATCCGACTTCCAACTTCTGAGTTCCGACTTCTGATTTCTGACGTCTGACATATGTTTTCTGACTTAACATCTGCCTTCTGACTTCTGGCTTCCAACTTCTTAATTCTGACATCTGCTGTCTGACATCTGCTTTCTGATATCTGCCTTCTGACTTCTGACTTCCAACTTTTGACTCTTAATTTCTGATTTATGACATCTGTCTTCTGACTTTTGACTTTTGACTTCTGTTTTCTAATTCCTGTATTCTGACTTCTGATTTCTTACTTCTGGGTTCACATTTCTGGCTTCTGCCTCCTGATTTCTGAATTCTAACATTTACCGTCCGACTCCTGTCTTTTGAATTTTGACTCCTGACTTCTGTTTTTCGGCTTCCAAATTCTACTTCCTGAATTCTAACTGCCGTTTTCTCCTTTCTGAATTCTAACTTTTGGCGTCTAGCTTCTGACTTTCGACTTTAATCTTCTTATTTATGACATCTGCCTACTAACTTCTCCCTTTTGACTTCTGATTTCCGACTTCTGACTTCTTACTTCTGACTTTTACCTTCTTACCTGCTCTCTGAATTGTGACTCCCGGTATCCGACTACTGACTTCAAATTTCTGATATCTGGCTCCTGATTTTTCACTTTACGACTTTTGACTTCTCATTTCTGAGTTCTAACTTCTGACTTTTGAGTTCTGTCTTCTGTCATCTGTCTTCTGACTTCAGACTTCGGACATCTGTCTCCTGGTTTCTGACTTTTGACTTCCGACTTCTGATGTCTGACATTGCTTTCTGACTGCAAACCTCTGAGTTTCGGCTTCTGTCTTCTTACATCTGCAACACAGACAAACAGACGTAACACTAGATAAAATACCATCGACCATGACTTCAACGATCAATTTGAATTTGATTGATTTCGCAATTCACAACTAGAGGCGCTATAGCGCTATATACTATATACTATAGTGTCGTGATCCTTCGGGTTTGACATTTCACTCCAGCGCCTTCTGGTGACGATGTCATACGAAACATCGTTTCGTGTAACATGCTCGCGAGATGGTGGTAGATGAGTTGAGCGATGGATTTTTCAGAAAATTGTTCAAGTTGTTACGTCTGTTTTCTGCAATCTGACTTCAAATTTCTGACATTTGCCTTCTAACTTTTGACTAAGACTTCCGACATTCAATTTCAATTTTATCACTTCTGAAGTCTGGGTTCTGACTTTTATCTTCTGGCTTCGGACATCTGCCTCCTGGTTTCTGACTTTTGACTTCCGACTTCTGATTTCTGATATTTGCTTTCTGACTGCAAACCTCTGACTTTCGCCTTCTGTCTTCTTACATCTGCAATCTTTTGACTGACTGACTAAGACTTCCGACATTCAATTTCAATTTTTTGACTTCTGAAGTCTGGGTTCTGACTTTTATCTTCTGGCTTCGGACATCTTCTCCCTGGTTTCTGACTTTTGACTTCCGAGTTCTGATTTCTGACATTTGCTTTCTGACTGCAAATCTCTGAGTTTCGGCTTCTATCTTCTTACATGTGCAATCTAACTTCAAATTTCTGACATTTGCCTTCTAACTTTTTACTATGACTTCCGACATTCAATTCCAATTTTATCACTTATGAAGTCTGGGTACTGACTTTTATCTTCTGACTTCTGACATCTGCCTTTCCGAGCAGCACAAGTCAGCCAAAAATGTTTGCAGCAAGTTGATAAATCTGGTCACATATGAGTTGGAGTAACCTATGTGGAACATGTGTGTGCTGCTATGCCTTCCGATTTCTGATTTCCGACTTCTGACTTCTGTTTTCTGACTTTTGGCGTCTGACTTCTGACTTTTCACTTGTCTTCTTAATTCTGATTTCTTACTTCTGTCTTCTGATATCTGACCAGACCACTGATTTCCGACTTTCGTCTTGCCCAGTGTTGGTAAAACAATTTACATATCCCAAATCATCGAGCTTACTCGTTTGCGAATTTGAAGGAATGCATCCCACCAACGTATGATGGTCGTACACTCCGAATTGTCCGTAACAAAACCGAATGTATCAGACCGCATCGTGCTTTCGTGCTGTGCGGTTCTTTCTCTCTTTGCGGAAGGAAGTTTTTAATACTACCCGAAGCTATTTTAATTTCAACGGTGCTTCTTAGCGCTATTTGTACCCACTGATCCCGTTACGATCTTTGCAAGGACCCGTGCCTTCGTTTTACGTTGGACCCGTTTGCGGAAGTAAAATTCCGACAAGCGGTGGTAATCCTGCAGGGACACCGTTCTGGGAAAAAAGCTCTTAGAAGGTCACGTCTCCACGCTCAGCAATGAGTATTAACAAAAACAAGAGGAAGGGGAGTCTCTGAATTCTCCACTTCCTTCAAAGAAACAAGGTTTCAAGACCGTCCTGCCCAAGCGCGGAAAAAATAGAAGGAAGCTGGAGAATTCAGATATTCCTTCTAACTCTAATATCGGAAATAATTCTTCTCCAATCGAACTGAGCAATCAGTTCGATTTGATTAATGATGAAATTGAGCAAATCGAATCTACCTCTAGCCCAGGTGATTCGATTCATGCGAAAAAGCAAAGGATTCCGCCAATTGTGGTATGTGTTGCCGAGTTTTCTGGCTTCCGGAATGAGACCTTCAGGGGATCAAGGTTTCATTTCAGATTGCTAGGAAGGGTGACTGCCGCGTTTTGCCGGGATCCTTTGACGATCGCAAACGTCTTCTTCACTATTTAACTGAGAAGCGCCATAAATTCTTCACATACGACGACAAAACTGAGCGATTGTTCAAAGTCGTCTTGAAAGGTCTCCCCAGTGATGATAAATCACTGGATGAGATTAAAATTGAAATTTCTCAATTACTTGGATATTCACCAGTCCAAGTAATTAAGATGAAAAAGAAATCCCATTCTGGTACTTCCCAGAGGGGCATTTCTCAAGAATTTTATTTAGTTCATTTTAACAAAAGTGAACTAAATAATATGAAAAGTTTAGAAAAGGCCTGTATTATGTCTCATGTCCGTGTTACATGGGAACATTTCCGCAGGCCTGGGGGAAATTTCCAAACCCCTACCCAGTGCCGTAAGTGCCAAAAGTGGGGTCATGGAACCAAACATTGTCACATGGATGCTAAATGCATGATTTGTGGTGGAACCTCTCACGCCAAGGACGCATGTCCTGTCCAATAAATTTAAGTGCGCAAACTGTGGGGGCAATCATAAATCCAATTTCTGGGAATGCCCTTCACGCAAAAAAGTTTTGAATTCCCGTGCAAAATTGATGACGGGAAATTCCAATCGGATCCCAGATTCGACGGGTAGAAATTTTTCAAACGCTCAAATTTCGAAACCGGTTACCGGTCGAGCAATTCATACCCACCACAATTCACAAACAAATTTTGCTGCTCGTCAACGGGTAGCAAGCACTTCAGTAAATTCCAATTTTTCCAATGTACCTACGTATGCAAACATCGCTGCTGGTAGACCAAATTTCTCTTCTCAAAATGAGGTTTATACCCATGTCCCAACGGAAAATAACGGTCATGTTGCCGATTCAGGTAGCATGACTGCTTCCGATTTTGATTTTGATTTTGACATGATTGATGCAATGTTCAAAGCAAATACAATTCCTGAAGCTGTTCAGGTTGGTATAAAGTACACACAAAAAATTGTTATCGGACTCCGTTTCAATGGATCCAAATAATTGTGTGAAAGTTCTAAATTGGAATGCCCGCTCTCTAAAGGGTAAGGAAGATGAATTATTCAACTTCCTTTCAGTTCATAATGTGCATATTGCCATTATAACTGAAACGTATTTAAAACCAGGACTCTCCATTAAAAGAGATCCAAACTATTTTATCTACAGAAATGATCGTCTTGACAGCGCCTGTGGTGGGGTCGCCATTGTCATTAATAGACGTATCAAACATAAATTATTTTCTTCGTTTGAAACCAAAGTTTTTGAAACCTTGGGAGTTTCTGTTGAAACAAATTTTGGACAATTTTCCTTCATTGCAGCCTACTTGCCTTTTCAATGCAATGGGCAGCAAAAGAATTTGTTGAAAGCTGATCTTCAAATTCTGACTCGCAACAAATCAAAATTCTTCGTAATTGGTGACTTCAATGCCAAACACCGTTCATGGAATAATGCTCAAAGCAATTCCAATGGTAAAATTTTATTTGAAGATTGTTCTGCGGGATATTATACTATTCAATATCCCAATGGACCAACTTGTTTTTCTTCCAGTCGAAATCCTTCTACAATTGATTTAGTTTTAACGGATTCAAGTCAGCTGTGTGCCCAATTGGTAACTCATGCTGACTTTGACTCTGATCACCTTCCTGTGACATTTGAAATCTCACAAGAAGCCATTTATAATCCAATCAGCTCTACTTTTAATTATCATAGAGCTGATTGGGATTTATATAAAACGTATATCGATAGGAATTTTGATGTTGATATTCCTCTCGATACCAAAAGTGATATTGATAATGCTCTCGTATCTTTGACAAATTTAATTGTCGAAGCCAGAGGCATTGCAATTCCGAAATGTGAAGTTAAATTCAACTCCATTATTATTGACGACGATCTTCAGCTACTGATCCGTCTTAAAAATGTGAGAAGAAGGCAATACCAAAGAACTCGCGATCCCACGTTGAAAGTTATTTGGCGAGATTTGCAAATGAAATTAAAAACGTTTCGCTATTCTGAGAAATACCAACTTTGAGAATAATGTCTCGAAGTTGGATCCCAGTTCGAAACCCTTTTGGAAATTAACAAAATTCTTAAAAACCTCAAAAGCCAATTCCAGCGCTTAAAGAGGGAAATAAAATTTTATTAACAAATGGCGAAAAGGCTCAAAAACTTGCTCAGCAGTTCGAGAGTGCCCATAATTTTAGTCTAGGTCTCACTAGTCCAATTGAGGATCAGGTTACACGGAGCTTCGAAGACATTCTCAATCAAGAGAATGTTTTTGACCCTTCGTTGGGAACCAATTTGGATGAAGTGAGATCTATTACTAGAAAATTTAAAAATATGAAAGCCCCGGGTGATGATGGTATTTTCTACATACTTACAAAAAACTTCCTGAGAGCTCTTTATCCCTTTTGGTTAATTTATTTAACAAATGTTTTCAATTGGCATACTTTCCAGATAAATGGAAAAACGCCAAAGTTGTTCCAATTTTGAAGCCGGACAAAAATCCAGCTGAGGCTTCTAGTTATCGCCCAATCAGTTTGCTTTCTTCAATAAGCAAACTGTTTGAAAAGATTATTTTAAATAGAATGATGGTTCATATTAATGACAATTCTATTTTTGCTGATGAGCAATTTGGTTTTCGCCATGGGCATTCAACCACTTATCAGTTATTAAGAGTTACGAACTTAATTCGGCTCAACAAATCTGAAGGATATTCGACTGGAGTTGCTCTTCTTGATATAGAGAAAGCATTTGACAGTGTTTGGCATGAAGGTTTGATTGTAAAATTGATGAATTTTAGTTTTCCTCTGTACATCATTAAACTGATCCAAAATTATTTATCAGATCGCTCGCTGCAGGTAAACTATCAGAATACTAAATCTGATAGATTACCTGTAAGGGTTGGTGTCCCCCAAGGCAGCATACTGGGGCCCATATTGTATAACATTTTTACTTCTGACTTACCTGATTTACCACCAGGGTGTCAAAAATCTTTGTTTGCAGATGACACGGGCCTTTCAGCCAAAGGGCGAAGCCTTCGTGTCATTTGTAGTAGATTGCAAAAAAGTTTGGATATTTTCTCCACTTACTTGCAAAAATGGAAAATTTCCCCGAATGCTTCCAAAACTCAGCTTATAATTTTCCCACATAAGCCGAGAGCTTCTTATTTGAAACCTTCTAGCAGACATATTGTCACTATGAATGGGGTTCCAATTAATTGGTCTAGCGAAGCTAAATATTTAGGACTTCTGCTAGATCAAAATTAACTTTTAAAAATCACATTGAAGGCCTTCAAGCCAAATGTAACAAATATATTAATTGCCTATATCCACTTATAAACAGAAAATCAAAACTTTGTCTTAAGAACAAACTTTTGATTTACAAACAAATTTTAGACCTGCCATGTTGTATGCTGTGCCAATATGGGCTAGTTGCTGCAATACCAGAAAGAAGGCACTCCAGAGGATTCAAAATAAAATTTTGAAAATGATTCTGAAGTTGCCTCCGTGGTATAGTACCAATGAACTTCATAGAATTTCTAATATTGAGACATTGCAACAAATGTCCAACAAAATAATTTCCAATTTTAGACAAAAATCGTTGCAATCTTCTATTGCAACGATTAACTCCTTGTACCCTTAGTATAAAATAGGTTAAGTTTAGTTTAAGTTGAAAACATTGTAATTCCTACATGGTTCAATTCAACCAGAGGAAAAGTTCTAACTGCCAGAGGCAATTGAAATGTATTAATAATAACTAAAAGCGTAACATAGCAAATAAGGATGATAGTGTTAAGAAAACACGGAACACCTAGTCTAAGAGATGAATGCATGTATTAGATAATTAGCAAAAAAAAAAAAAGAAAAAAAAAAAAAAAAACCGAATGTATTCTCATATTCCAGGTCGCTCATTTTTGGGCCACCAATCGCCAGTCTCTCTGCACACCGGCCGCATGCACATCCTTCTCGATTGCACACAGCCAGCGAGTGCGGGGTCCACCCCGGAGTGTTCTTGCAGGCTGCTAAACATCACTTTTGCTGGTCTCTCTATCGGCATACGCACTACATGTCCAGCCCACTGTAATCTGCCGTATTTTATCAGCCTGTCATCCGCAAAACCAAGGAGCATTTGAGACTTGTTGATGATGGTTCCATTTCTTTGCACACCAGATTTTCGTGTTGCACCTTCCATGTGTGCTTTCGAATATTCTTGCGTGCAAAATTGGTGCTACAGAGAGCCATTCCTCTGTCTGCGGCAAAATTAATTACCCTTAGACCGTTGTTATTGATAGTTGCTCTTGCGTGAAAGCTCTCCTTTCTAATGACAGGGTGAAAGAACACTTCCCTTCCGACCTGTACATTCGCGTCGCAGATGATGATTTCTCGCTTAATTTTTCAAAAGGTCCTAAGTAACATTTTTTTCATGAATTAATTTGAGTACTGCAATCAAAAGCTTTCATGTTGTTCTGTTGATTGCGCTATTCAAATTAATTCACGAAAAAAAATGTTACTTAGGTATTTTTGAAAAGTTAGGCGAGATTTAGCTGCTGAGTTGGGTACGTTTCAACTCACGATTGATTCGAATCGTTCATGAGTTAAGAGATTTTGAGTTTATCCCAACACTGCTTACGACATCCGACTTCTGATTTCTGTCGCTTGCTCTGGCTTCTGACTTTTAACTTCTGTCTTCTTAATTCTGATTTCTAACATCTGCCTTCTGACATCTGCTTTCTGACTTCTGACGTCTGACTTCCGACCTCCAACTTCTAACTTCTAACTGTTGATTTATGATTTGCATCTTCTGTCTTATGACAAAGCCTTCCGACTTTTGAGTTCTAACTTCTAACCTCAAGAGTTTTGATTTTTGACTTCCGAATTCCGACTTCTAACTTCGAACTTTTCACTTTTGATTTCTTCTGACTACTAAATTCTGCGACCGACTTCTGACTTGTTACTTTTGAAATCTGCCTTCTGACTTCTGACTTGTTATTTCTGACTCCCGGCTTTTGACGGACTGTCTGATTTCAGACGTCTGTTGTTTGATTTTAGACTTACTTCTGTATTCTGATTTCAGACATATACAACCAGAAGTCTTGTTTCTAACGCCTTACTTCCGATTTCAGATTTTCGACTTCTGACTACTAAGTTCCAATTTCTGAATTGTGTCTTCTGACATCTTTCTTCTGACTTCTGATTTCTGGCTTCCGACACCTGACTTCTAATTTCTATATTCTGATTTCTGATTTTTGACTTCTGGCTACACTACACTGAGTCTACACTCAAATCGGTTTTCGCGCGTGAAATTCGTTCCACATTCAAAACCGCAGGTCTCTTGTTATAGGGTTGCTAATATTTATATCCATCATCGTGTTTCCAGACTGTTCAAGGAATGGGAGGACGTTACTCTATCAGTTAAGAATTAATTTAATTAATCCGTACCTTCTATAAAAAGTTCCCTTTAGGGGTGAAATAATTGCCTTTTGGTATAATTTTGTTGCGCGCGAAATATAAAAATATAAACCAATGAATATCAAAAACAACAAAACAACTTTTCGACTACGAATATATAGAAAAAAAAACTAGCAAGTAGAACGGTATTAGGAAGAGAAACCATCCCTAATTCAGTATTATTGTCTCCACCATTACAGCTCTTCCGCACCGTGAGCGACTTCTCCGCCAAGGCGAACAAAAGCATCCTCCCGAACGAATACGGTGGCACAGCCGGCCCCCTGTCCGGTATGATTGCTCAGTTCAAGGAGCGCTGTCGGGTCAAGAGGGCCCAACTGCTGGCCATGGACGAAATGCAAATCGAAATCACAAAATCTTCCTCCTTCTACACCGATACGTGCCGTGGCGATTTGGACAGTGGCATGATCGGTAGCTTCCGAAAGCTGGAAGTTGATTAGACGCGAAGCTGCTACCGCGCTTGGAAAGCGACTCAACGTTTCTCCTATGAAACCAAGCAATTTTCGTTTACGAACAATAAAGGTGATATTTTTTTCTAATAACCACGTGATTTATATAGATGTATATTGCAATCCATACTAAATGACGAAAAGTTAATTCTTATGTATACATGTAGGGATTAAGGTGAATAATTAAAATATAAGAAAAACTGTTAGGTGTAAATAAAAAAGCTTCAATAAACATTTGTTCCATATAACATAATGTTGGTTTAATAGCTTAACGTGATTAATATCACAATGGAAACGCATGCTCTTGCAGTTGCTACTGCCTTAGTTTATTTAATTGGCCTTTCTATTTTGTTTACTCACGCCATAAACCAGTTTAGGATAAGAACGTGGCCACGAAACGACACTCTCTAATCGATAGTCAAGAAATCTAGCACTAACCAAAAACTGTATTAATTCACAGCTCGAATGAATGGTTTGTTTAAAAACCTACAAATGTAAGTCCATTTTCCAAATATCTGAAGAAAAAACAATGAAATGTTTGCGTTGTTTCTTCGACATAGATCAATAGCTAAGACCAAAACCCATGTCTTTTAAAGATGCAACATATGCAGTTTCTCAAACAAACACTTCGAATATGCACCACCCCGAAAGCAGAGAAGTCGATAACCTTGATCTCCAATAGCATTCGCTAGTTAATGATTCACGAGATCTACTTAGCAGCCCACCCGGTGATTTGTGACACATATAGAATAAATCAGTGATTTGCGAAAAAAAAAGTTGTTATCCTTACCGATGCCAACCTAGTGGAACTATGCCGAAAGCTAGTAACGAAGAACCATTTTACCGTCAATGGTAATGATGCAATAGCTAATGGATTCTGGTCGAAAATAAGATATGCGGAAGCAAAGACGATCTTCCCCGACGTCCAAGGCCCTAACAGCTTCAAACAATTGTCAATCTTTTAGTAAAAACAGAGGCACTTGAAGCGCCCATTCAATGCTACAACGACCACTTAAATAGTTTGATGGGACCTTTACCGAGCATAATTGAAACCTGTTGACGTATGCGATCTAATGTGCTCGATAGGTTGAGCAGCGTGCGATCGAACGACCTGTGTTAAATAGCTTAATTTGTGACGCTCTCTGTCGACGAAAATGATTGGAACAGCGCTATTGAAGGCCAATTCTGCAGTAATAGGCACATGTTTTTTAGACAGACTTTTAAATAAGAAAACGTTAATAGCATATTACACCATGGAGAAACTTTAAATATCGATATTATAGTGGAATAACATTATTATGAATATTTGTAAGTAAGCATGGAAGAAAATTTGAAACAAAAATACAGAATATAAAAATATATTATTGTATTAGTATGCAGTGAATATATAGAACAAAGAAAATATTACAGAGGAAATTGGTGCTAAGTTTTCATCCAATCAAATACGATCAAACATCTGTTGATTGATTGGGCCATCAAAAACACTTCGACATCTATAACACGATACGCACGCCTCGGCCTTTCAACGCTACGCGTAGGAACATGGCGTAAAAAGACCGTGATGTGCATCAGAAAAAACGGTAGCGCAGCGTTGCCGCGCCGATGCACACCTGCGCTATATTAACGCTGCGTGCACGTGGCGTTTAAAAGACGCTACGCGGGCAACAGGCATAATGGTATATGGTACATCGAATCGAAAAAAAAAACAAAATAACATGTTTATCGATTTTCAAGCTCATAAAGGACTCGATTTTTGAGATGTAAATAATGTTTTAACGAATCTAAAACAACAAACATGAATAACATCATCGCCAAAACAAGAGCGTCAAACAACTATAGGTAGGGGAAAATACAAAATCTCAGCAATCTATGACGTTCGCCAAATTCAAACAAGAAAATAATGATTATTTACTCCAAAACACGGATCACGGATGAAGTTCAAAGGGTATACATTTGTAAACTCTTCCTTGGTGATTGGTGCTTACTTACTTACTAAGAAAAGCTTACATTATTTTAAGGTCTCATACAATATTGTATAAGAATTCAGCAACATCACATATGCCCAGTTCTTTTGCAGATATTGGCACGAAATATATCATTTGCAGATCATAAATTTGCCACCAAGACAATGAATCGCCTGCTTTGAGCGTGCTTACAGCGGCACACTAGGAGTTAACTTTCTGAAATCAGTATGGCGACAGGCTCGATTTCTCAAAATGAATATGAAAGTATTTGGTAGGCGTTGTAGCGGGCACCTTCCTACATAACCGGTACCAAATATTTTTCATGAAAAGTTCCTTATTTTGATAAAACCCACATTAGATGTCTTTCGCCATACAAATTTCTGGCGGTTAACTCATGCTGGCTATTTTATGCATATACTATAGCGCCTGGATGTGGCAGCGGCGGGTAGAAAATCAGCCACTGCCAATAATTCATTTTGAATGAAAATATGTTCATATAGTGGGAGATCCCCCATATGGGGAGAAAAAAGTAGAATGTTGTATCAAAGACACGACCGTAAATTGAACGTTGAATTACGTATAATGCGATAGTGGATTCCAAATTCTAACATCAACATTCTGTGCATATTCATGTCGGATGAGTAATAGCCGAAATGTAGGCAATTTACTGAAAAAGTGAAATTCCAACAATACCTGAAGAAATTGAATTTTTCAATGATAAAATGACTGACATCAACTAGAGTGAGAGGGTGCGTCCTATGGGGTCTGCCTAGGATGTGGTGGAGTTCGACAGTTCGACTGTTGAACTTCTATAAAAAGCTGCATGTGTCCCCAAGCAGGCCCTATCAAAACGACCGTGTGCCGCTCAAAGCGCACTAGCCTAGTCCTGGTGGGGACTTTAAGGTGGTTATACAACAAAGCCACAAATCGGCCATCTCGGAAACCACGTTTCAAGAGCACGAATTGAGAGAACCACAACGCCCATGGAGAGGAAACATCCGTAGATCGTTTGCTTACTTATGCTAAACAATCGACTTTAATTTCAGCATTGTACGAACATTATTACGCTAGATTTGAACTTTTCATAATAGGAGTAAAACCGTGTGGTGAATTTGAAATTCACCACTTGGCTTGATTGTATAATCACCTTAAACAAATTTGACCCGACTGATCGAGCGTCTGTCCACCAAGGAGGTGCGGCTTCAACAGCATCCGTTCTGGCATCCAGCGGCTGATTATGAAATGCTATTCCCCGGAAGCTATACCTAAGATGGCAGCCCCATCCCGGTGGATAGGGAACCTTGGGCCAACAACCTACTGTTTCCGAAACTTCAATTTGTTCGAGAATCCAATAATGAAAGAATACGGACTGATATTACGGCGACGACTCTAAGTGCGAAACAACGGACACGAATAGGAACATGGAGCGTTTTAACCCTAGCCCAGCAGGGTAAATTGGCACAACTTGCCAATGAGGCACGCCGCATGAAGCTTGAGATCCTGGGACTGAGTGAAGTCCGTTGGCCAAACTTTGGAGAACACAGAACACCGTCGGGACAAGTTCTGCTATACTCTGGTTTACGAGGTGAACACGCTCCCCGGCATCGCGGAGTTGGCTTCCTACTAAGCGCTCAGGCACACTCTGCGCTTATGAAGTGGGAACCTATAAGTGAAAGGATAATCGTTGCCAGATTTAGAACACGGGTCCGAAACCTTACTATAATCCAATGTTATGCGCCAACCGATGCTACCGATCTGCAAGACAAAGAGAACTTCTACAGTCAACTCAATGCCGTCGTAGATAGAATTCCGAAGGGTGATATCAAGATCTGTTTGGGCGACTTCAATGCGAAGATCGGATCCGACAACTCGAACCATGAGCGCATTATGGGACGTCATGGTCTCGGAGAAATGAGCGAAAACGGAGAGCTGTTCGCAGAATTTTGTGGTAATAACGACATGGTGATCGGGGGATCCCTCTTCCCTCATCGACCGGTTCACAAGGTCACGTGGGTCTCCCGTGACGGCTTTGCAGAAAATGAAATCGACCACATCTGCATCAGCCGAAAATGGAAACGGAGCCTTCTTGATGTACGGAATAAACGTAGTGCCGATATCGCATCTGATCATCACCTCCTCATCGGCGAAATACACCTGCGCATTGCGCGGATTCGTCGGCAGGAGGAAAGGAAAGAGTTGGACGACGATTCAACACACACCGACTAGCAGATGCCACGGTGAAACGGTCCTTCGTTGAAGAACTGGAGACGCGTGCTGCAGATATTCCGGAAGGTGGCAGCGTGGAAGACCAATGGACCGCCATCAAGAATGTCTTCATCGCCACCAGCGAGAACAATCTGGGCGAACTACGCTCCCAGAGAAAACAATGGATCACCGATGGAGGAAGATAGAGGAGCGAAGAGAAGCCAAAGCCGCGATAGAGCGATTGAAAACCAGAGGAGCCAAAGTCTTAGCCCGTCAACAATACGCGGCTCTTGAGAAGGAAGTAAAACGCTCATGTCGACGGGACAAGCGAGCGTGGGCAGACTCTCTGGCCGACGAAGGAGAGAAAGCCGCCGCAACCGAGGACATTCGCCTCCTCTACGATATCTCACGACGCTTAAGCGACGAAGATGAATGCAACGATGCCTGTGAAAGACGCGAATGATCAGTTATTGACCGACCCAACTGATCAGCTGAAACGCTGGTTCGAGCACTTCGAACAATTTGTTCAAGTGCCAGCCAGGCCATCACCACCTCGGCATGATCTGCCTAGGATCCGACGTATAACACGCGTCAATACCGAAGCTTCATCACTGCTAGAGATTCAAACAGCCATCCAAAGCATGAAATCGAATAAAGGCCCAGGGGTCGACCGCATATCAGCCGAGATGCTCAAAGCTGACCCCATGATATCCGCTCAACTACTGCATCGTTTATTTCGTAATATCTGGGACACCACAACTTTCCCGGTCGACTGGATGCAAGGTATCTTAGTGAAGGTGCCCAAAAAGGGTGACCTGACTGTATGCGATAACTGGCGAGGCATTATGTTGCTGAGAACCGTTCTCAAAGTTCTGTGCAAAATTATCCTAGCCCGGATTCAGGAGAAGATCGATGCGACTCTCCGGCGGCAGCAAGCCGGATTCCGTGTCGGAAGATCCTGTGTGGACCATATTGTCACGCTCCGCATCATTCTGGAGCAGGTCAACGAATTCCAAGAGTCCCTTTACTTGGTGTTCACGAGAATATGTGGGGCGCCCTGAGACGCAAGGGGGTTCCTGAGAAAATCATCAGCCTCATCGAAGCACAGTACGAGGCCTTTTTGTGTAGAGTGCTGCACAATGGGGTCCTGTCCGACCCTATCCGGGTCGTAGCTGGTGTGAGGCAAGGATGTATTCTATCACCGTTACTGTTCCTCATCGTAATCGATGAGATTCTGGTAGATGCGATTGACCGTGAACCAAACCGCGGGCTGTTATAACCTATAACCATGGAGCACCTAAACGACTTCGAATTGGCTGATGACGTTGCACTCCTCGCGCAACGGCGCTCTGATATGCAGAGTAAGCTCAACGACATTGCCGAGCGCTCCTCCTCGGCAGGCTTAGTCATCAACGTCAACAAAACCAAATCGTTGAATGTAAATACGGTGACTTCTTCTAGTTTCACAGTAGCCGGGCAACCAGTGGAGAATATCTTGGTAATTTCCAATATCTTGGTAGCCAAATGGCGTCAGACGGCGGTACCAAGATCGACATAGGCGCACGGATCAAGAAAGCAAGGGCTGCCTTTGCGAGTTTAAGAAATATCTGGAAAAGCAGACAGATACGTGAAAGCACCAAAATACGAATTTTCAACTCTAACGTGAAATCTGTGCTGTTATACGCTAGCGAAACATGGTGTGTATCAGTGGAGAGCACTCAACATTAACAGATGCCTGCGGTATATAATTCGGGCCTGGTGGCCTCACAACTGGATCTCAAACAACGAGCTCCATCGTCGTTGTCACCAGAGGTCGATAGCAACAGAAATTCGGGATCGGAAGTGGGGCTGGGTCGGGCGAAACGAAATCTGTAAACAAGCATTAGACTGGAACCCAGCGGGACATCGCAGCAGAGGCAGACCCAGAGGCTCATGGCGGCGAAGCCTCAATAAAGAAATAAAAGAAGTCGACCGAAATCTAACCTGGCAACAGGTTAAAGCGATAGCAGGGCAACGCTCAGGATGGACATCTTTCAAGTCGGCCCTTTGCACCACCGGAGGTGTACAGGATCCATAAGTAAGTAAGTAAAATGATAAATTGCATTGAATCAATTGTTTACAATAGTTGTATGAAATCTTAGAGAGATTATTGATCGATTCATACCAAAATCTCCAGAAACCGTTGAAAAACGGCTGAGTTATTGGCTTCTACTTCCTGACCACTTTTCGTGACGGTCCTAAATTTGAAACTTTGGAATGACCCCCCTATCTTACCGAAAGACGTAATTCTACGTCAAAAAGTCGTTGGATTCTACGGGGCACCCCCCCGAATTTTGCCTTTAGGTAAGAAAATCATTCTTTGAAAATTTCAGTCTGATCGATTATTGCATAAGCTGGCGCAATTGATTTGAAGTTAATATGGGGTTTTCACCCGAAATACATGGGAAAATACACCTCTGTTACTATTTTGTACAGGAAATTGGATGGAAGAGCCTGATTGAGCCCAGATTTGCAGGAAATGAAGTTAACATGCCAATGAACAATTCCTCATAAAATAGTGTGGGCTAGTTATGCGGTATTAGAACTGCTACAGTAAACCGTTAGAAAAGTCATAACGAATAACGCGCATCACAGCATGCCATGCGCGACACCACAGCCCACGCGCACCATAGTAGGCGGCGATGAGAGCTCGTCCTCTTTCAGATTTGGCAGCCCAACAGGCAACACGTGTTCTTGGTTTCATCCGCGATTTACAAGTGATAAAGTCTGTCGGTCCGACCCACAAATAGTATAATTAAATAAACTTTAAATTAGTTTTTTGCGGATTTATTTGGAGTTGGGTCGAGCACTTTGAAATATATTAATTGCCATGAAAGCATATGCATGAAATCAAAGGTGCCTGCGATGCGTGGTTTCACGCGCAGTGAAACATAAGTAACTACACGCGCGCCACAACACATATCGCAGCTACCTTCGATTGCATGCGCTTGTTTTCATGGCAATTGATGAATTTCAAAGTGCTCAACCCAACTCCAAATAAATCAGCTAAAAACTAATTTAAAATTCTTAATGATAGTAGAATTTCATGTGGAATTGTTCATTGACATGTTAACTTCATTTCCTGCAAATCTGGGCTCAATTGGGCTCTTCCATCCAATTTCCTGTACGAAATTATAACAGAGGTGTATTTTCCCATATATTTCGGACCACAACAGAATACAGTCCCTTCCCGATTTTGGCAACACGACCGGATTTTAATGTCGCCAAAATGGAGATGTTGCCAAAAACGAAAAAAAAATTTCAATTTTTTTGTTTGCATGATTGAAGCTAAATACTTAGAATAGGTATGTACTACAAAGTATGTAGAGTGTATTTAAGTGATGCACGTGCATCATAATTGACAATGTTTCGATCATGTTTCTCTAGGCTTCAATCACACGCACGTATAAACCCGAGCAGCACAAGTCAGGCAAATCTGGTTGCAGCAACTTGATTGCGACTGAATCTGGTCACATATGAGTTGCAGTAACCTATATGGAATATGTGTGCTGCTAGGGAACGCTCCCGAGTGTGAATCAATACACTTCTCTTTACTTGCACAATCTCTGCACATTTCAAGACGAAGTGTGGGAAATGGCCAACCCTGCTAATTAGCCAATTTCATAATCAAAATTTAATAATAAATAATATTTGAAATTAGCAATAGCGTCGGCCACGTCTTTACAAAAAATGTGGTGATAAAAATAACGTTTCTATTGTAGTCCAGCCTTCAATCTGACATCTCATATAAATTTTAGTCCACCAAAAATGCTTTTTTTATCATAATTCCCTATGTAAATCAAATAGCGATCCGACGGATACAAGATTACTAAATGTGCTACAAATTTCGAATTCTTATATAATGGATTTTGATGGAGGCCAACTTTCTTGTGGTCGGTGTGATTAAGAATAAAGTTCTGTGCATAATTTTCGCTGACATTATGGAAAAAATGAACGCAAGACATAAGACATTCCATTGTTTTAGAAAATGGTAACGGAAATCTGCATTCTGCACATTAGTCAAGCGTATCCAATGTAATGTGATTATGGTTTAACTACACTCGACTAACTAAAACCAAATCCCTTTGCACAAGTCGGTCTCCTAGCACTCAAGCCAGGCATATTTCAGGCGGAAATGATTGATCTATGAGCACAATGTGCATCTCGAACTACGAGTGACTTGGCACTTGGAGTAAAAATGGTTCTCTACAGGCACAAGAAGGCGAGGTGTGGAGCGATCAAGGTGGATCGATCAGGTGGAAGACGATTTACGGACCCTTCGTAGACTGCGTGACTGGTAACGAACAGCAGGTGACGGAGACGACTGTTATGTACCGCAGACGCATCACTCGCCTATCGAAGCTGCTAGAATTACACCAGCGATCTCATGGGAACTTCACAGGAGGTACTCCACTTCTGATACTTCGCCATAACAAATAGAACACTCGAGAGCAGGCATTGGAAGTGTGAGTGAGCATTGTGAGCATTGATCTATTCCAATCGTAGCATCCATAGGTAATGAGTGAACTGCCTCGCTCAGATGGATGCCAAACAACGAGTAGGAGCGATCGTTGCTGTGATAAACAATGAGCAACACCGTCTAACAAGCTAAACCGTGGTGAGGTATCCATGTAAGCTACGATTTTTGCATTCGTACCCCGCTTGCTCTAGAGCTACTAGCTAGTACAATGAAACCAAACTATCAAACCACATCATGCGTTCTGCTGTATTCACTCTTCTTTCAAGATGATAAGATAGTCGAGAGAAAATATCAACGCCTCCCATTCAGTGTGCTTGAGTTCCCGACTCATAGAGGGCTTCATTTTTGGAATGCTTGAATGGCTCTTACTATCAGCGCACCGTAACGACGCTCATTGTTGTGTTACCACCAAGTGATTTGCTTCACTCAATTGGCTTCCATTGGTGATCGTTGAAGATCATTAAACGGCGAATCATCGAACGTCCAATCTCAAAGATCTCAGGAACCTCATAACCTGCCCCGCATAGAGCATCAAGATGGTTTATATTAACATGATTTTTTTTCATGATCAGATTTTTTCAATGCCTTCTCGAGTGCCGTACGGTTACATGTAACCAAACTCTTACAATAACTGTTAAACTGTTGGCAACCATGCTGGAATCAATAGGCTCGTTATACAATCGGCACATCATGAAACAACAGTGTTGTGATATTAATCGCTAGACAAAGTCGAGAGAGAGGGAGAAGGAGAGAGAGAGAGAGAGAATAAAAAAGTAGAGAGAGAGGGAGAAGGAGAGAGAAAGAGAGAAGGAAAGAGAGAGAGAGAGAAGGAAAGAGAGAGAGAGAAGGAAAGAGAGAGAGACAAGTCTTATGACAAGTGAGTATAAAAGTAAACGTCACATAAAATGACAAACAGTGCATTTTGAACATACCCTCGGAAAACCCGGAACATCTCCGGTGGCTAAAGACCAATCTCAGGTAAGGGGACAGTATACAAGAAGAGTGTTCGCTTCTGATGGTCCTGGTTTTCTCAAAATCGGATTATTCTACGCGAAGTGATGTTGATTTGAATTTTGACATAATTTTACCTATCTCAACCTTTTTGTCTAACCCCTGTAGGCAGGTTTTGTTCTATTATTGGCAGGGGGTTTTTTTATGACTGATTATGCTCAAATTTGGCCTAAACATTCTTTGCATATCAAAGAATATTGTGGCCAAATTTCATAAAATTTGGTCGACAAAAACCCCCTGCCAATAATAGAACAAAACCTGCCAAAGCCGTCTTTCCCCCTATATAGAAATTCGACATTCCATAATGTTTTTCCAAATTTGTATTAAAATCATAATTAATATTTCAAAGAACCTTTTGATGACAGAACAGATCAACAGAAGAGGGAAACAAGATAAGACGATTCTCAAGTCGCCCAACTGGTACGATGCTAGCGATGGAATATACTCGATTAAGTTGAAACCCGGAATGGCGGACTATCGAAGTTGGATTTTTCTCGCAATCCGTACGTTAAACCTAACTTCACTAGTGGCGCGCTAGTCTAATTAGGGCCTAATTAGACTAGCGCACTACCCTGGCACTACTAGCGAAGTTAGGTTTAACGTACGGATTGCGAGAAAAATACAACTTCGATAGTCCGCCATTCCGGTTTTCAACTTAATCGAGTATATTCCAGTATAATATATTTAAAAATCGTATTGAAAATGTTATGATGCTCATATGTAATAATTATTAATATTTATAAGATTTTTATGTGCTCTCAAAAAACTTAAAATTGTCATAAGACAATCTCACGAAAATCATTCTCTATCTAACAATAGGACAAGTTTCTGCGTTGAATGCAACTTGTTGCGAGAAAATCCGTTAAAGATAAGTACCTGAAAAATGAATGAGAATTTTGTACGTGTTTATTATGTAAAAAAATGAATTTTGGCCATAACTTCGAAACCCATAGTCCGATTGGGCCAATTTTCAATACGGAACAATTGGGCAAGATTCTACTTCGAATGAAATTTGTTGCGAGTAAATCAGCTAAGAGTAAGTGCCTAAAAAGTGAGTGAGAATTTTTCTTATAGAAAAATATATTTTGGCCATAATTCCGAAGCCCATGGTCCGATTGGGACAATTTTCAATACGAAACAATGGGACAAGGTTCCGCGTCGAATGCAACTTGTTGCGAGAAAATCCGTTAAAGATAAGTGCCTGAAAAATGAGTGAGAATTTTGTACGTGTTTATTATGTAAAAAAATGAATTTTAACCATAACTTCGAAACCCATAGTCCGATTGGGCCAATTGTCAATACGGAACAATTGGGCAAGATTCTACTTCGAATGAAATTTGTTGCGAGTAAATCAGCTAAGAGTAAGTGCCTAAAAAGTGAGTGAGAATTTTTCTTATAGAAAAATATATTTTGGCCATAATTCCGAAGCCCATAGTCCGATTGGGCCAATTCCGCGTCGAATGCAACTTGTTGCGAGCAAATCGGTTAAGGATAAGTGCCTGAAAAATGAGTGAGATTATTTTGCGCACACACATACACACACATACACACACATACACACACACGCACACACAGACATCACCTCAATTCGTCGAGCTGAGTTGATCGGTATATAACACTATGGGTCTCCGGGACTCCTATCAAAAGTTCGTTTTTGGAGCGAACATATAGCCTTTACGTATACTTTGTATACGAGAAAGGCAAAAAATGGTATAATTTTCGATCCCATATGGCCGATATGGCCAATTTTCAATAGGAAACAACGGGACAGGATTCTACGTCGAATGCAACTTGTTGTGAGCAAATCGGTTAAGGATATGTGCCCGAAAATTGAGTGACATTTTTTACGCGATTTTTTCGTATGATTTTGTATTTTGGCCATGACTCTCGATCCCATAGTCCGATCTGGCCAATTTCAAATAGGAAACAATGGGACAGGATTCTGCGTCGAATTCAACTTGTTGCGAGCAAATCGGTTGAGGATAAGTGGCCGAAAAATGAGTGACATTTTTTACGCGATTTTTTCGTATGATTTTGTATTTTGGCCATGACTCTCGATCCCATAGTCCGATCTGGCCAATTTCAAATAGGAAACAATGGGACAGGATTCTGCGTCGAATGCAACTTGTTGCGAGCAAATCGGTTGAGGATAATGCCCGAAAAATGAGTGACATTTTTTACGCGATTTTTTCGTATGAATTTGTATTTTGGCCATAACTCTCGATCCCATAGTCCGATCTGGCCAATTTCAAATAGGAAACAATGGGACAGGATTCTGCGTCGAATTCAACTTGTTGCGAGCAAATCGGTTGAGGATAAGTGGCCGAAAAATGAGTGACATTTTTTACGCGATTTTTTCGTATGATTTTGTATTTTGGCCATGACTCTCGATCCCATAGTCCGATCTGGCCAATTTCAAATAGGAAACAATGGGACAGGATTCTGCGTCGAATGCAACTTGTTGCGAGCAAATCGGTTGAGGATAATGCCCGAAAAATGAGTGACATTTTTTACGCGATTTTTTCGTATGAATTTGTATTTTGGCCATAACTCTCGATCCCATAGTCCGATCTGGCAAATTCCAAATAGGAAACAATGGAACAGGATTCTGCGTCGAATGCTACTTGTTGCGAGCAAATCGGTTGAGGATAATGCCCGAAAAATGAGTGACATTTTTTACGCGATTTTTTCGTATGAATTTGTATTTTGGCCATAACTCTCGATCCCATAGTCCGATCTGGCCAATTCCAAATAGGAAACAATGGGACAGGATTCTGCGTCGAATGCTACTTGTTGCGAGCAAATCGGTTGAGGATAAGTGCCCGAAAAATGAGTGACATTTTTTACGCGATTTTTTCGTATGAATTTCTATTTTGGCCATAACTCTCGATCCCATAGTCCGATCTGGCCAATTTGAAATAGGAAACAATAGGACAGGATTCTGCGTCGAATGCAACTTGTTGCGAGCAAATCGGTTGAGGATAAGTGCCCGAAAAATGAGTGACATTTTTTGAGTAATTTTGCGCACACACACACATACACACACACACACACACAGACATCACCTCAATTCGTCGAACTGAGTCGATCGGTATATAACACTATGGGTCTCCGGGCCTTCTATAAAAAGTTTGGTTTTGGAGCGATCATATAGCCTTTACGTATACTTAGTATACGAGAAAGGCAAAAACATAAGTTATTCGTATGACTTTCACTAGTTTTCTTGGCTGAGTGGGGATGTCGACACAAACAATAATTAAAAAGGGGGGGACAGGATTCTGCGTCGAATGCTACTTGTTGCGAGCAAATCGGTTGAGGATAAGTGCCCGAAAAATGAGTGACATTTTTTACGCGATTTTTTCGTATGAATTTCTATTTTGGCCATAACTCTCGATCCCATAGTCCGATCTGGCCAATTTGAAATAGGAAACAATGGGACAGGATTCTGCGTCGAATGCAACTTGTTGCGAGCAAATCGGTTGAGGATAAGTGCCCGAAAAATGAGTGACATTTTTTGAGTAATTTTGCGCACACACACATACACACACAAACACACACACAGACATCACCTCAATTCGTCGAACTGAGTCGATTGGTATATAACACTATGGGTCTCCGGGCCTTCTATAAAAAGTTTGTTTTTGGAGCGATCATATAGCCTTTACCGTATACTTAGTATACGAAAAAGGCAAAAACATAAGTTATTCGTATGATTATCATTAGTTTTCTTGGCTGAGTGGGGATGTCGACACAAACAATAATTAAAAAGCAATTTATACATACGCAATGAAAATAAATACTAAGGTATGGAAATCCATATATTGTATGCATGCCTTTCGTGTATGGCGAAAAAGCTTCCACTACTACATTCGAAACAGCTCCCATAAGAAGCCGTGCAAATATGTACGTCACCATTTGATGTTTACATTTTCCATTATCCACTAATACACTTGCATTTGGTCTTCTTCCTCACCTTCTATCTATTCTCATTGATACATACGGAAGACTGAACTGGTCTGTTCCATAACTGTGAGAAAATATATTATCGTGGTTACAATTATTGAACAATGATCAAATGATAGTTTTTTAGATAAAACAAATTTAAAGCAATTTAAGCATTTAAAGCAGTTAAAACTATGATGGGTTTGAAGGTAGATAACTAATATTGCTGATAGGAATTCATTTACCATTGGAAAGGGTGAATTTGATCGTGAAATTATTGCATTTTGGCAAAAGTGTTCCATAATTGTGGGGGAGTGTACATATTGTGTCGCCAGCACTAAATTGCATTCCGACTTCCGACGCTTTACTTCCGAACTTACTTCCGACGTCATGAACGTCAGAACAAAATTTGAAATTGCTACCAACACATTGTCGGAAGAGCGTTCGGAAGTGTGGAAATCGACTTCCGAACTTCAATGTGGTGCCAGCGACGTTGTCAGCGACAAAACAAGCTCGATTTTGTGACAGATAACACCGTGCAGTATATGCTGCATATTTAATTTATTTTTCCGTGTGAATCTCGTCGGAAGTGGGCCTTGCTGCCAGTTCATCAGCGTCATACAAACAGTTTTGGTCTAAATGCACAATATTAAATTTGGCATTACTCATTCTCACCTGTAAAAAAAAACCCAGATTAATCCACCTAGCGTTGGTGGTCCCTTTCTCGCATTTAGTTAAGACACCACCCTCTATGGGGTTTATATGGTCCGATGTACCATTTTCTTCATAACTTTGAAACGCAATGACCGATCGTTATAAAAATCAATAGTGATCAACAAGGCTTTGTCCCCTGTCGAATGAAACTTGTTGCGAGAAAATCGGTTAAGGATTACTATACGAAAAGTTGGCTAATGTTTATTATAGATTTTGTGCACACACATACACACACATACACACGGACAGACAGACATGTGCTCAGCTCGTCGAGCTGAGTCGATTGGTATATAATACTATGGGTCTCAGAGGCTTCTATAAAAAGTTCGTTTTCGGAGTGAAATGATAGCCTTTCGGTACAACTTAGTTGTACGAGAAAGGCAAAAACAGAACTCGCCCCCTTTTCGAACGGTTAATGAACAAATTCTAATTCTAGTAATTTCCTTGATTTTATTGTATTTGTGTAAACGACATATTCTAAATCAACCTATTCAAAGCACTGTAGAAATGTGATCAATGCAATCAAATTCTCGTTTTATGGATTAGCTCTTTCACTTCAAATTGCATTTTACCGATTGTTTGTTTTGATAACCTCTATTACCGGCAAGATGAAATAACGGAAGAAAAACTCATCGCACACAGGGTATGCGCCTTACAGTATGCACCTTCTATGTTATGGCACCCCATCTGAGGGTGCTCAAAACAAAACGCAGTTGCTGTTCTGCGTAGAATTTGTTATGAACATGTCATTAAGTTTCACATCAATGTCGTTATCAGATCATTGATCGGAAAATCAATTGCTTCTAAAAACAGATTTTAATGTTTCAATACCTACCCAGATAACAATCATATAGCTTACGCTTGCTTTCCTATCGCATGTCACTTACCCATCGCTAGAACCGCACCATTGCATACATCAGTATATATACAAGTGCTGCTGCTCACATCTATCGCCCAGTCGAGCCTCGGTGGTCCGGGGTGCAGGCTTCAAACCTGTAGTCGATTAGCGTCGAAGTGGTTCGATTCCACCTACTGGGCGGGAAGAAGAATGTGTGAAATGAATGCTTTTTTTTATTCGAAATCGAATAAAACGAAAAGCTGAAAGCCTTTTTTTTTTTCGAAATCGAATAAAACGAAAAGCTTTTTCTATTCAAGCACTTTTTTTGTCGGAATAATTGTCTCTCAGACAAAAACTATAAAACAATTACTTTCGAGCGACTTATCGAATATAACGAAGGGGGTGGCAAATAAAAAGATAATTGGATTAATTGATAAAATCGTAAAACTCATCAATTTTTTTAAAGAATTTTCTTGGAAAGCTCAATATTTTATTTATTTTTCCAATCAAATTTTAAATTCCCCCTAAATAATAAAATAAAGAAGAAAATAATATTTGTTCCAGCCTAAGAGGCAAACCAGAGTAAACGCGACGAGCGATGCGACGCGACGCGACTCACGTAAAAGAATAACAATCATTATCAACAGGCTGTCAAATTGCACTGTCGCGTTTACTCTGGCTTGCCCCTAATGGAATCCAGCAAAGCTGTAAACTTGCCTAATATTCTCAATAAATTTTTCATGAAAGTTCGGATAAAATCACTATTCACTTACCCTATAATTGTATGACAGACTTTTAATGTTCTATAATTGTGATTGTATGTAATGTTGTTACGGTTTTTTCTCCAGTTTTTAAACACTACATAACTATGCATTTCATTTGTGGTTGTTTGTTAATCTAACTTACTTTTACCCAAAATTTTCTCTAGAAATATTGTAGTCTTTCGCTTCTAACCAAGCGCATTGTAGTGGTTTCTGTTTTATATAAAAAAGTGCTTTATCCCCGGTGCATTTTGTTTTAACTGTCACTCTTCATTATTTCCAATCCGCCATTATTATCGACATCATCAGTGGGATTCAATTTCTCTGAGCTTAACATGGACTTGCTAAATGTGTTCAGGGTCAATGATTAAAAAGAAACAATAACATATGGAACGGTTGAGCAATATCCGTGGAAAATGAAATCTCGTGTCATGATCTATCGAATCGTGCGTGCAGCATATTAACCTACGACACTGTTTATAATGTTTTTTCGACAGTCGAGTGTACGAGATACTGAAGGTTAGTAACCTGTTGAGAACTGTAGCGTTGATTCACTTTCGGGCTGTCTCTCAGCACAAACGACATTGGAGTCGTTTGTATTTGTCGTGGAACTAAAGTTATACAACAGTCATCGCCGGTAGTAGAAACTATTTAGCTAATCTGTCTAAACAGAACTGCACGTGTCTCAATCGAAGCTTATTAAACTTACAATTATTAATAGAAAATTTTCAACGAATCATTTGTCTGTGAAAGTTGTGAATCCGATTATAGAAGTTCTTATCAGCTGATCAGTTTATGTGTAGCCACGCTTCCCAATATTTGGTAATCACTATTTAAGTGAAATTGACATCATAACCCAATGTGGTAAGGAGCTATAAGCTCTTATACGCTTGTGCGCTGTATGCCCTCTTCAAGGGCCCCTTTTCCAACACATTCCTTTTTCCTCCCTGATGTTTTACAGATGCATTAATCTCAATAAATATGCACCACATTGAGCACACAATTGAAATATCAAATTCGTTGAATCAAGAACGAAGATTTATTGGGCTCTTGAAAATCCGTGTCACAGCAAGTTGGTTATTGTGATTGCTACTGGATTCTGAGAAGGCCTTAAAAGTATATTTAAAAAAATCTCTGATAAAACTGTAAGATTTTCATGTTTTATTTTTAGAATGCTAGAAAACATGCATACATACTTTGTTGCTCATACAAAGTAATTTACAATTTAAATGTTTTCAATATATCTTTCTATCAATTTTTTTCAGTGGATCTGGAATGGCATCCTGTAGACATTCCTCAACTTGAAATATAGCAACTTAAAATGTGTTTTAAATGTCAATACATGTGTAGACAAATAAATGACCAAAGAACGGGTTTCAAATTGATTCAGAACGTATGTTCCGACCTAACGTGTAGCATTTTCTAATATAAATTTGAATAATCAAAATAGTATTTCGACGATAATTGCTCAGAAAAGACACAATATTGTATGAATCCGGGGAAAAGTAATAATAACAACTATGATTGAATCTTGCATGGACTCTACACGCACACATTCCCTCGCCCTCACCCTCTCGCCACAAACTAATGGTCGTCATTCTCCGCATCGGACGAATCCGTAGTGAATTCACTCTCGTTGGCTTGCTGCTCATTCGCCTCCGACTCGGAGTCGCTGATGTCCCACTGCGGGTGTTCAGTCGGGATGGCGGCCGCTTCCTTGACGTCCAGCTTCAGGTCGACCTGCTGGTCCATTCCGAAGTAGGAATCCGACCGGAGGCAGACGGTGAAAACGTACACGCCGGGCCACTTCGGTGCGGTGAACTTGAGGGCCACTTCTTCCCGGTGCACCAGATTGGTGACGTGGTACGGTGCGGTCAGGAGGGTGCGCGACTTCCGGTCGCAGATGTATGTCCACCAGTATTCGTATTTTTCCTGTGAATAATAAGGGATGTATTTTCGTGACTGAACGATCGACACGACTGTGTTACCTCAGGGAACAGTGGGCAGTGCACAGGGTGGGAAACCTTAGATTTGCCTTCCAGTTTCTCGCGTTTGTTTATCTTTTGTTGGAACCTAAAAATAGTTAATTATGAAACACTGAAAAATAAGGAAAATAAGTTGCTTTACTTTTCCCATTCGACATCGTCGTCTTCCAAGGACGACTTCTTCCCTTCGTCTGAGCTTAGATCATTGTCACTTTCAGCGCCACTGTCAGCGTCCGATTCCTCCTTTCGTACTTTACCATTGATTTTATTCTAAAACGATATAGAACCATGTTTATTTTTTCATATTTTTATAATTGTGATAGGCAGTGATTTTTTTTTTCGAAAGCGTTAGAGCGTTACGCTGAAAGGAAAAAATTCGAACGTTACTGGCGCCTTTATCTTTTGATGGATTTTGAAGATTCATATATCAATCGACTCTCCAGCAATTTCACGGGCCTTTGGGTCTACCGCAAGATTTTCTTTGTGTATAAAAGAAGCAGCAATACATTCGCTACGTTGGCGAATCAACAACGCTGATCCGAAAAGGAATCTCCGATGGTTGCCTCGGAAAAAGCAAAAATACCACCTTCTCGTGGTCAAAATGTCTCAACGGTGCTCAACGCTTATCGAGAAAATGCAGTCGTGTGCTGGCACGCGGTCTATGTTCAAAACCATCAGAAAAATAATGTGCGCCACTCCCGAAGAGTGTGCGGGACTTCATGCAGACGTACGCGGTCTCCCACCCATACAAATACAAGCCAAAACTAACAGTGGGTATTAATGTTTGTGATATAACCGCGAAGCGGACGTTTGACTTGATTTGACCATGCCTTTAAAAATTCATAAAATGTCCAAATCTCTTACATCCAGGGTTACTGGAAATCGCATCAAGTATATCGCATTCACTCATATTTTGCGAACGGAATCGGAAAAGAACGATAAACGATGCATCCCGAATGAACCGCACAAAATATATCTCCCCAAAGCTGACGAGTCTATCCTGTATGAATATGTTTCGTATTTATTCGTACTGCATTAGCTTCGGGATTGATTCATCACCATGTGGTGAGTGACTCCGGTGTGTGCAAAAGTGTTGTACTTTTCGTACTGCTTTTGCATCGGCCTCGATTTATCTCCAGCAGATTTTGGAGATTTGCGATCGGATGCGATGATGATTGGCGATGAGTGGTGATGGCGTTAGAAAATTTGAATCATCGCGGTGCGCCGGCACACATTGCAACGGACAGCAAGCGATGCGGATGTAGAATAATATACCTATGAGATGTATGGGGCGAGGTTCAAATGATATCGCTGCCCGTCGTAGTTTACCATAGATTACTTATAGCATGACAAATTGAACGTAATTTAATGAACCACCCACTTTGAGCGTGCTCACAGCGGCAAACTAGGAGTTAACTTTCCGAAATGATTGTAGCGAAAGGCATCTAAGGTTCGATTTCTCAAAATTAGGCACCTTCATAAAAATTTCTGGCGGTTAACTCATGCTGGCTATTTTGCGCATATACTACAGAGCGCCTGGATGTGGCAGCGGCGGGTAGAAAATCAGCTACTGCCAATAATTCATTATTGCTATATGCCTACGTGTTTATGTAAGCTTCTATTGAGATTATTATGCGGATATATTTAATACTGGTAAACATGGCTTATCATATCTGCATTTCTTATTAAGAATAAAAATAGAGTGTGCTGTGCATCATTCTACCACATATATCTGTTCAAAGAATTTATTTATTCAAATGCATTGAAGAAATTATGAATTGGGTTAAAACATTTCCCAAGATTTCAACGTGATAGCAAAGACATATTCCAATAGGTTTTCGATATGTTGGCACCAAACGGAAGTCTTAGATTTCTAAAATAGGGCGCGGAATGCTTCTTCCAATTTGTCTTCAGGGAGCCTGTACTAAAGAGGTGGTGCTGTTTGAAAGAGATAGCGCCACAACATTGAAAGTATAATTAATTTCCTTGTATGGACAAATCACCCATTCTCACCAACTACGCATTTCATCGATATAAAATTCGGATAAAAAATGCATGAATTATTTAATAGGTTTTTTTCTTTTGTACCACGGACTCATTCTTCAGTTCAAAACGATAAAAGAGCATTAATTGTGTCTCCATACTAAACTCTAGTTATTTACATTAAATTTATTCAATGCTGTTCTCCACATAGTGTGTGTGGAAGGAACATAGAAAATTTACTATATTGAACAGCAGATATAACTAATGTTTATGCTGAACCACATTGTTACAAATACGCAACATCATAACACCACCTGTCACCTGGTAATGTATATTTGCAATTATACCATCATGTGTAGTAGCTGTTGAAATGTTCTAATTGGGCTCAGCAGAATTTTTACTAGAATGCAACTGACTGTCTTATGAGACATTCAAAAACCTCAAAGACTTTTTTACTCAAGTCAAATATCGGTAGCGAACCAACATGTATTCCTCAAATAACTTAACCTGCATTCAACAAAATGATTTCTGTTCATCTTGTGATGCGTATCGAATAGCCTCAAGACAATTTATTAAGGCAGCCTCCACAAACCCAAAAATCCATTTGGTTTGTAAGAACAGATAAGAACCATTTACATAATGAAAGTAAGTTTAGACTGCAATTCAATAGTTTTACGGCGCTAGTGTATAGGCACTGATGGAACTGGGACACGTGCCCTATCACCCACCAAATTGAATGTTTATTCGGAAATATGATTATATACGCCAATTTTGATAATCATCAACAAAACTGCAAAAAAATGTTTTTCATTGATAATGCGTTTTCCGACTAGGACTCTTTACTAAAAGATGTAACGTGCTTTGTTTTGAGTTGTTTTACGTAAAACCTCATTTTCAAAAATCTTTTATTTTTGTTGATGCTGAAATTGCGCTTGCAAGGCAGTGGCAAATATATTGCCACCAATGATGTCCCGCTTGCAAGACAGTGCCAACAATTTTCTAATGTTTCTGAACTGTTTAATGTATAACAAACATACATTCGAGTTTAATACCATGTAAACAGTGTGTTACTGATGTTTTTGTTAATTTATTGTTCAGATTCGCCTCCCTTATAAAGGGTTAAATCGTATAAGTTTCGACCCCATTATGTCGTTGCACATACGCTAGCGCTGTCAAGCGGATGCATCCCTAAACTCATCTTCAACTAGAAGCCCTAGATCTCCCAAATAACTTTGATGTAGACTGTATGCATCTATCTTTTAAGTTTGAAGCGATATAGCAAAAATTCACGCCCAAATGTACTAAATACAAAGCGCGTGTTCTTGCGCTTCAAATGTTTCGAAAGGCTAACGCAGAACCTCTAGATTTATATCCATAAGAGAATCCTGTGTAACGCTCCCTACAACTTCCAATCATACCCAATCATCATCACTCGCGATGCGTTTTGGCTATCCATCGCTCGTGATGCAATTAACAAGGAATGCGATGAACACTTTATACGCAAAGCAAGAATCCGTGCAGATACGAATAACTGGTGAGTGCCGTTTGCTTCCAATTTGCAGATACTGGTAACTCAGTGATTGGCAAAAGCACGGATGAAAAGGGAAGCCCAAAATATGTGGTTTGATTCATTGCGTATCGTGCTCTCACGTGTGACGAAGACATACGAACAAAAGTTGTGGTATTCATAACTGAGTGGCATCTCAAGCGAAAGATGATGCTATGTAGGAATCAGTAACCCTGCTTACATCATCTAATTTGGATAAACAACCGGCGATGTATACCATTCTTTGGCAATATCTTTTCCTCAACCGACATATAAAACTGCGTCGAACAGGAAAAATCAAAAACTTTTCAAGAAGTATCTGTCCGGTCACGGACGGGTAGGTAGCGGTTGAACTGTCGAAATATTAGCCTCGAAAGCGGCAACTTTCCCACTGAAGGACTGCCTGGAATGAGCAAACAGTAGGCTTAGCAGGGAATGTAGACTGTATCTTTGGCCTTCTACTGAAGGGACTCCGAGTCCATACGATAGCGACTGAAGGAGGAACTTATTTAACTCTCATAGCCTTGAAAAAGGTTGCTTGTTTCGGCTCAGTCCAAATAATAAGAGAGCGATCTTTTCCAATAACGATGTATTTTGCGTGATGGTATAAAAAAGACAGAGAGTGAATGCACTTTTATTTTATAAATAATTTTGAATCCTCTCTGCTTCCCGATTTTTCAGCCAATCAGCGAGCGTCTTGTATTTCGTTCCTTTTTCAACCAAAGCGTCATGATCCTCGACGCGTTCGTGATGGGCTTCTTCTTTTACTACTCTTATTGCTCGCTGCTGGCGTTACAGACCAACAAACCAGGCAAGCGAACTAAGAATTGTAGAATTCTAGGAACTTTTTTCAAATGGGCGTAATTGATTCTGACCTTGATTTTTGGAACGGCGATTGTGCTCTTAACACAAGCTGTTTTGGCCAACGAATGTACCCAATAGAAAGAATAGACTTCGGACTATCCGGTAGTCACGTCAGTTAAACGAAATTTGTTAAATAGACAGAGTATGAGTCGTTTCAAATTTCAAGGTCAAATACAGTTACGCCTATTTGAAAAAAGTTCCTAGAATTGTTCTTTTAACTTGCTACGATTTGACAAAGGCATTGGCGCAAATAAGGGCGGGGCTGGGAGAGGCTAGCTCTCACTCGAAAGAAATTAGGCACCCTAGGATTTGAAAAGTTAATTGGCAGTGATATCAGATTTTAAATGACTGAGTTTGAAGACCCAGTTTTCCATATTCATCCTATCATAACGAAATGAATGAAAGACAAATGGGCTAGGCCTGCACGTTAGGGCGATGGCGTTTGTCGTCATTTTGCTAAGCGGCGGCGGTGTTTTTTTTTACCAAATTTTCTTGGGAAAGTTTACAGAACATTCAAGTAAATTTTTCCCGAGCAACTCTTCAGTTTTTTTTAAGGAAAATTCTTCGAAATTATTCCCCAAAAAATAGATTATACTCTAGAAATTCAATGGAATTATTTAACATCTCTTCGGAACATTCTTCACAATTACCTAGAAATTCTTCGAAAAACTCATGGATTTTTTTTTCTATAATTCCTTGAAAAGTTCTACGTGGTTACACAAAATTTCCTCCGAAAGCTTTTCGGAACACTCACTCATGTATCCTGAGGACCCCCAGAAGTACATAGGGCCAACGTAAAAGATCTCCATCCTGGGCGGCTGCTCGCTTTAGCCTTGAACTGGGCCCAGGTCAGATTCCTGTTGACTTCCTTTATTTCTTTGGGGGCAACCCCAAATGGCATAATTCCATTTGGCATAATGCCGTTTCGCACAGTCCGTTTGGCATAACGATTTGAATAGCCAGGGGCCATTTGGTATAACGACCGTTTGGCATAATAAAGAAAAATAGTCATAATGATTTTAGGGCCATTTGGCATAACGACCATTTAGCATAAAAATTGAAAGAATTATAAAAACTCTAGGAAGACGCTCAATTTTCATCTATATTATTGCCTTATTCTGGGCATATGTGTGTTTTAAGGAGTAATTTACGTTTTCGCCTAATTCCGGGTAAATTTAAAATTAAATGGATTTAAATGAAGAAATAATGTGCTAATTTGCCTTATTCTCAGGGCTGGTAGCGACTGAAGCCACTCAAAATAGTGACTTTAGTGACCAAAGCTGGCGAAAAAAGGGACCAAATAGTGACTTTGAGTTGCAGAAAAAGTGACCAAATAGTGACTTCCAATTTCAGTTGCAAGTTCGATGAGACGAAATCAGGCGTTTTTGGATCGAAGGAGAATATTTTTTTCGTAATTTTCTCTCACCATTTTTTTCTCTTACAAGCTTAAAATCAATAACACAGAGATGTGTTTGCATCACACAAAACGGACCTAATGCGGAACATCCCCTAGATGAGCGATAGTTACACAGCCACAAAAATAGCTCGTGTGGTTTTATTGAAGCTTGGATTTCAATATTTTCAACAGTATTTGGTTCCTCATGAAACAAGGAATCTGTACAAACGTTAACATGTTGAAAAGGACCGTTATCACGACCGTACGAGGCATTTTGTGGCTGTGTAACTATCGCTCATCTAGGGAATGTTCCGCATTAGGTCCGTTTTGTGTGATGCAAACACATCTCTGTGTTATTGATTTTAAGCGTGTAGAACGAACTCAGAAGAGAAATGAAAATCGTACTCGCTAACTTTTATTTACTTAGTGACTAAGTAAATTTGTATTGCCCTCTCTTTTAACCCCACGGAAATTTTACTCAACATCTGTAAAAACAGGACAATTCAAAACTATGAGTAGTCTGCAAGCAAATCAAATTTTTACGCCACTGGGAGTGAGCGAAATATGGTTATCACTCTGTTTTTCTTTTCTGAAAATTATTTCTCGGCAAAAATCCGCGTGAATGAGCATTCTCTTCTTATGAGAATGAGTGAAAATTTCGATCATTGGATTAGCTGAACACCTACTTAATAAAGATACAGAGAACTCTACGATTTGTCATAGGTGAAACGGATGTTTTTTTGAATTTTTAGTGCGACAGGAACAACAGTACGGATAAGTTTTAGTAGAAAAAGATACAAAAATTATGGAGATTCATGTACAACGAGCCTGGGATTGAACCCTCGACCTCCTGCTTGTAATGAGGACCATGCTCTCTGAACTTTTAAATATTTTTATTCCAAAATACGCAGTTTTTCCGACTTGCTGTGCGTATTCATGAATGATTTCTGCTATGGAATTCGACAGCGCATGCAATCTTCAAAATTGGGGAGATTTGATGATCGGCTTTCTATGATATCTATGATACTCAATACATATTTTTTTAGAGCAAACCCTTCATCACATCTTCTGTCAATCTTCAAAAAAAATAGCCGCTTGAGAACAAATTAAATTTTCTTGTATTTTTTAGACAAATTGGTATATGGTTGCCCAATGAGGGAAGTCTGTTCGAATTGAGGCAACAACTTAAAATCCAAATATCCTGAAATTGTGGTGGAATGATGGCATTTTTTACAATGAAGGTCATTTAGCATATTTATGGATTTGTGCTGGGAAAAAATTATAACATTTGGTCATTATTGGGGGAAGTTGTTATAATTTTGCGTGGCCACTAAAAAACATTTTTAGGAGGAAGAAAACACAGTAAATAAGGTTGTCAATTGAAAAAAAAACTCGCAACATAACGATCGTATGTCTAGAGGATCTGTTATAAAAATACGCTATAACAATACTACTTTAGTTCTTGGTAAAACAGGGAAGATCAAGTCTTCCCACCATCCTCTACTGCATAAAGTTTGAGTTCAAAAAAACTCGAAATCGACCGGTCTCCTGCTTGCATGACTATACCAATTTATAAATTGTGACGTAAAACACCTTCAATTAGCTACTGGTGAAATGCCAATAAGGTCAGGGAGTTAAATGGCTGGCGAAGTTACAGAGCAATCATTTTTCCAAGGTCCGTAATTTCATTTCCGGCATGAACAAAGCATCTTCCGATGGATACATAAAGCCTTATAAAAAACCCAGATCAATCCACCTAGCGTTGGTGGTGCCTTCCTCGCTCATTAAAAAATAAGAAAAACACATAAGAGAGGTCGAAATAGCACTTTAGGGGGATAGATTTAACTTTTTCCATCAATTCATATGCATTTGCGGTCATTTGAATCCATTGCTGCAATCTTTGAAAAAAAAATTTTTTTTCGTTTTCGAAAAAAAAAATCCAAACTTTATGCAGTAGAGGATGGTGGGAAGACTTGATCTTCCCTGTTTTACCAAGAACTAAAGTAGTATTGTTATAGCGTATTTTTAGTATAGATCCTCTAGACCATGGTTTCCCAAACTGTGGGTCCCGACCCCCAGGGGGGTCGCGAGCGGATTGTTGGTGGGTCGCGCAGAACAAATATTAATTGCAGCTCGAATGCTGAACCTTTTGATCATTTTTTTTTCATTTCATTTCAAGTTCAAACCGCATTTTATTTTAAATATCCATCACCACGCTATTTTATTTAAACATTTATGCCTAAAAGCTGTCCCCTTAATGGAGTAAAATAAAAACGCTAACATTTTGACAAACAATACCATGTTCGTCATTTTTTGCATTTGTACATGTAGGGTAACGTGAATATTTTTTATGTGGAAGAAGCCGAAACAGATGACATTCTGATTCAATTAATCGCGAGACATATAGAATTTTGCTAGGTGGGTCGCATACCCAAAGGTTTGGGAAGCTCTGCTCTAGACATACGATCGTTATGTTGCGAGTTTTTTTTCAATTGACAACCTTATTTACTGTGTTTTCTTCCTCCTAAAAATGTTTTTTAGTGGCCTTTGTAGAAAAACAATGTTTTTTCAATAACTTTGGAATGCAATGACCGATCGGGCCAATTTTCAATAGGAAACAACTAGACCGCAATCCGCGTCGGCTGCAACTTGTTGCGAGCAAATCGAATAATGCTAAGTACTAAAAAGTGTGTCTCACATTTTTGTACACACACACACACACATACACACATACAGACATCACCTCAATTCGTCGAGCTGAGTCGATTGGTATATAACACTATGGGTGTCCGAGCCTTCTATCAAAAGTTCGGTTTTTGAGTGATCCTATAGCCTTTACGTATACTTTGTATACGAGAAAGGCAAAAATTTTAGTCAATAGTTTAAAAAAAGTTGAAAATAGTGACTTTTTGGGAGAAAAAGTGACCTTAGTGACTTGAGGTCGAAACAAGGGACTTGTTAGTGACTAGCCCGAAAAAAGTAACCAAGTCACTAAAAAGTGACCCGCTACCAGGCCTGCTTATTCCTGAAAATGTGATCTCTTAAGGTATTTTTTTTTTCAGATGTGTGCTTCGAATGGAGGAATGATCTACTCATTAGAATTCTTCCAACCAAATGCATGCATGCTTTCCAATAATTATTATTATTTATTCAGACTAAGGCCGAAGTGGCCTGTGCGGTATATAAGAGTCTTCTCCATTCGGCTCGGTCCATGGCTACACGTCGCCAACCACGCAGTCTACGGAGGGTCCGCAAGTCATCTTCCACCTGATCGATCCACCTTGCCCGCTGCGCACCTCGCCTTCTTGTGCCCGTCGGATCGTTGTCGAGAACCATTTTCACCGGGTTACTGTCCGACATTCTGGCTACGTGCCCGGCCCATCGCAGTCGTCCGATTTTCGCGGTGTGAACGATGGATGGTTCTCCCAACAGCTGATGCAATTCGTGGTTCATTCGCCTCCTCCACGTACCGTCCGCCATCTGCACCCCACCATAGATGGTACGCAGCACTTTCCTTTCGAAAACTCCAAGTGCGCGTTGGTCCTCCACGAGCATCGTCCAGGTCTCGTGTCCGTAGAGGACTACCGGTCTAATTAGCGTTTTGTAGATTGTCAGTTTGGTGTCGGCGGCGAACTCTATTCGATCGGAGCGTCTTGCGGAGTCCAAAGTACGTACGATTTCTAGCCACTATGCGTCTCCGAATTTCTCTGCTGGTGTCATTTTCGGCAGTCACCAGTGAGCCCAAGTACACAAATTCTTCTACCACCTCGATTTCGTCACCACCGATGCAAACTCGCGGTGGGTGGCTCACATTGTCTTCTCTTGAACCTCTTCCTATCATGTACTTCGTCTTCGACGTGTTGATGACTAGTCCGATCCGCTTAGCTTCCCTCTTCAGTCTGATGTAGGGTTCCTCCATCTTCTCAAAGTTACGTGCCATAATATCTATGTCGTCGGCGAAACCAAATAGCTGGACGTACTTATTGAAAATTGTACCACTCGTGTTAATCCCTGCTCTTCGTATTACACCTTCCAAAGCGATGTTGAATAGCAAATACGAAAGACCATCACCTTGCCGTAACCCTCTGCGGGTTTCGAAGAGACTCGAGAATGCTCCTGAAACTCGAACTACGCACATCACCCGATCCATCGTAGCCTTGATCAACCGTGTCAGTTTATCCGGAAAACCGTGTTCGTGCATTAGCTGCCATAGCTGGTCCCGATCGATTGTATCATATGCGGCTTTGAAGTCGATGAATAGATGATGTGTGGGCACGTTGTATTCGCGGCATTTCTACAGTACTTGGCGAATGGCAAACACCTGGTCCGTGGTGGAGCGTTCGCCCATAAAACCCGCCTGGTACTGCCCCACGAACTCTCTTGCAATTGATGCTAGTCGACGGCATAACATTTGGGAGAGTACCTTGTAGGCGCCGTTCAGCAATGTTATTGAGTGGTAGTTGCTACAATCCAGCTTATCGCCTTTTTTGTAGATGGGACACACAACACTTTCCATCCACTCCTGCGGCAAAACTTCCTCCTCCCAAATCTTGGTAATTACCCAGTGCAGCGCTCTAGCCAGTGCCCCACCACCGTGTTTAAATAGCTCTCCTGGTAGTTGGTCAACCCCAGGGGCTTTGTTGTTCTTGAGCCGGCCATTCTCCTCCTGGATTTCCTGGAGATCCGGAGCCGGTAGAATTATGTCCTGCGTGCGTTCTCCCAGGTCCATCACCATACCGCCATCTTCGTCTGCCACATTGCCATTCAGGTGTTCTTCGTAGTGCTGCCGCCACCTTTGGATCACCTCACGCTCGTTCGTAAGAAGGTTCCCGTTTATGTCCTTACACATATCGGGCTGTGGCACGTGGCCCTTACGTGAACGGGTTAACTTCTCATAGAACTTTCGTGTGTTATTAGCGCGGTACAGTTGCTCCATTTCTTCACGGTCTCGATCTTCCTTTCCAATAATAAGGAGATTTAATCGAGTGCTTTAAAAGATGGGATCATCAGCTCATTTATCTTATTCCGATCGTATGCGTAGAAAATAAATCATATCAAGCCCTATCTGGTAAAAGGGCGCAGAAGAGAATTCTTTTCGTCGACCTCCCCTCTTTTGAAAAAAAAGTGACAAGCAGGGGATTTCTTTGCAGTTTATCATCTCAGAATGCAAGTTTGCATTGTTTTCTATCGTTCTGAGGTGATAAACCAAAAAGAAATCTGCTGCTTGTCACTTTTATTTAAAAGAGGGGAAGTCGACGAAGAGAATCCTCTCTTGCGACATTCGCCCTTATTCCAGATAGAGCTTGATATACGCTTCGACTTATGCGTTCTTTCGAAAAATGGGTCATTTAGTATTCTGTCCAGAAAAGGCGTACTTTTGAAGAAGGGGTCATTTACTCTTTTCCGGGCAAATGCGTACTTTTAAAGGAGTCATCTTCTCCAGGAGTCTCTAATCTTCCTGAAATCGGCAGACGAAGTCAATGTTTACCTTTGCGACTTTCGCCCTTATGAAACAACAATGTCGAATATATTCCTACGTTTAACCTTTTTTGTGCCAAATGGTAGTTTTGCTAAACGGCCCATTGTAATTAATACATTTTTCGAGGATTATGCCAAAAGGGCCTCGAGGTACCCAACAAATTATCAGTGATGAACTTTATTTCTAATTCAAAAATCACTTTAATAAAGAAATTTAAAAAAACAACAAATTATTTACTATGTCTGAAACTTGATTATGCATATGTACAACATGTGATAGATTTAGTTCGGAAAAGGTATTGGAGGGTAACCGCCCCTTCGATGGGGTTTGATCCCACGACCCCAGTGGGATCAAACCCCACCGAAGGGGCGGTTACCCTCCAATACCTTTTCCGAACTAAATCTATCACATGTTGTACATATGCATAATCAAGTTTCAGACATAGTAATTAATTTCCACTCCGGGTGGCTTAATACCCGGCATATAGGCAATTAACTTTGAATGTACAACAAATTATGCCAAATGGCCGCTGGACATTTAAATCGTTATGCCAAATGGCATTATGCCATATGGGCTTCCCCCATTTCTTTGTTCAGGCTTAGTCACCACGAGCCCCTGAGTCTGCCTCTGCTGCGATATCCTGCCGAATTCTAGTCCAGCGCTTGCTTGCAGATTTCGTATATGCCCTTTCGTAATGTGTGGCCGACCCACCTCCACCTCCGAAAAAAAAATTGTTCTGTTATGCCTTATTGGCAATTAAAAGTAAGGTTAGGTTCCGAAAAATTTCAAAACTGGAATGAAAAACACAAGAAACAGTAGGGGAACAGACGGCTTTGGCAGGTTTTGTTCTAATATTGGCAGGGGGTTTTTGTCGACCGAATTATATGAAAGTTGGCCACAATATACTTTGATATGCAAAGAATGTTTGGGCCAAATTTGAGCATAATCAGTCATTAAAAACCCCCTGCCAATAATAGAACAAAACCTGCCAAAGCCATCATTACCCCTACATAGAACGCGTCAATCATCACTTTATCGAATGATGATCCTTCGTTTTTACCTCAGTTTTATCTGCCAATAGCACATGTGCCTGGTGCATAAAAACGCATAATAATGTATCTACTTGTCCTGAATTTCAAATTGATTCATTCGTTGAAATAAGAGTGGTAAGATGTTCAAGAATTTTAGAAAAGAAGCTCAAAATAGGGAAAATAGGTGGAGGGCTAAAGCCCTCATAGACATCGGGGCTAGTTACGCCAATGAACGAAGGAATTTCTACTGTTGAAGTATCGATATTTTAAATACATATGCAATGTTTGTTCATATCAAATACATGCGAACGAATACACACAAAAATCATTCAACAAAGAAGACATCACTTTCTACCAAAAATTCTACATGATCACGTGACCTTTTTTTCGAACAGCTCATAAATCATACCTTTTCAATCTTAGTGGCCTGAGTTTGAGCGAGCGCCGCAGCAGCTGCCGCTGCCTGCCGATGTTTATTTCTGTTGGCCGCACTTTTGCTCTTCCCCTTGTGTCCCTTGCCGCCTGTTCTGGGCTGCCAGGCGGGTTTCTTCGCCTTGGCATCTTCCTTTTCGTCCTTTGGTGCCACTGCACCATCACCTCCACCTCCATTTTCGTCACCTTCAGCGCCGTCATCATTTGCTTCACTGCAAAAAATGTAAAAATTCAATCAATCGTTTCGTTTTATCCGAATAGATTCAAATTCAAAACGAACGTTATGCCCTGCTTCTCCTTGGCGGTGGTGTCCCCGAATAGCTCGCTCATGCTCCTCCGAACCAGCTCGACCGTCACGGTCACAATGGCTCCGGCCGTCACGACGTTGGAGTTCTCGTCGTCCACCACTTCGCACTTCACAGCAAAATCAATCAGCGGCATCTTGCCGAGCACCTTCGTCACGTTTTCGTACTCGAAGTCGCTTAAGCTACGCAACACCAAGCGACTTTCCTCGGCCGGTAACTGGGCGAACTGCTGAAGATTGCGAATCGGAGGCTTCTTCGAGATGAAATACCGAAGATGCTCCTCGGTGACATGTGGCAGTTGAAGCAGAGGGTTCTTGAACTCCCACAGTCCTTGGATAATCATCGGCGACAACTTCATGCAATTCTCGATTGTTTCTATAGTCGGGAGCTTGGAGACTGGGATAAGGTATAATAAGTTGAAATTCAGACGAGATAAACATATTTTGAATCATACTTCTCCGAGCATAAGCCAACATAATCAACTGGTTAACACAGCTGACCATCTCCTGGATTAGGTATGGACACTTTTTCACGATGAATTGACGATCTTTATCTAGCGTATCTTGATTCAGTGCCATTCGACTAAGATGGGCATGTAGAATGGCACGAGCCTTGATTGAATACATTCGACACAACGGAAGTTCCTTACACTTTTCGTTCAGGTTCGGTAATTGTCTGATGAGCTAAAAAGAAATGATCCATCGAAAATGTTTTCAAACAAGATAGGTACAAGTATTGAGAATACTTTCTAACTATTTCCTAGAATTTTACAGTTTGGAATAAGTTTACTTCCCATATTTTTGCCTAATTGTAATTCACTGCGACTTAAAATATGTCTGATATTAATCAAACTAAAAATTGTACAGTATTAAATACGTGAGTACATAGTTGTTGTCATGTTCGCTGTTTATATGAAATCGATATTTGCAGAGTAATTATGGATCGACCTAACATTGAATAAGGTTTATCATTTGATAATTAAGCCTAATGAAGTAATACTGATAGAATCAATCAACTGATTCAACAATCAATAAACTGATTATCTCTAATGAGCAATATATATATTAATCTTTATCACTTACCATGGGAACCTCCTCGTTATCCGACTGTCTTTCCACCACGTTGGTGTTGTGCCGCTTATCAAACTCCAAACTGGCAGCCAGTATCATCACCACCCGCTTCAGCGCCATTTGAGGAGTCTTGTGGAAAAAGTAGAAATACATCTGGGTCGTGTCCAGCAGCACCTTATCGCCACTGTAGCGTATCGATCGATACCACCAGGTTCCCACCACGGTGGGCAGGGCCACCATGAACACCAACGCATACAATCCCAGCACCCAGACTGAATTCTCCTTCTCAACGATCCACGACGGTAGCGCAATGCCGAACGATGTTGCTCCCGGGCCGTCCGGGTTGCCGTACTTTTCCCAATTCTTTCGTGCTTCGTCATCTGTCAGCGCTTGGTAAGCCTTCGTGAGCTTCATGAACGCTTTTTCGTCACCAGTTTCCTTATCCGGATGCAGAATAACCGACAGAGTGCGGTAGGCTTTCTTGATGTCCTTCTGGGAGGATCCCAATGGAACGCCAAGAATTTCATACGGATCAAAGTTGGACATCTCGTAGTCGAATTGGGACACTTTATAGGTCAAGAATGCGAGCAGTACCCACCCACCGACGATGAGCACCTTGACGAAGAACGCCTTCACACCCTTGTACGGGTCGGAATGTGATATCAGTATGCGCTTTTTCTTGCATGGTTCGCACTGGCAATCTGCTTTGTGGCGTTCTGGGTCTAGAATTAAAAAAAAAACATATAGATTAAGGTGGAGCAAGTTGAATCAGTGTTATTGGTGAACATCAAATAAAGGGAAATACGCTTCGGCATACCTTTTTAAACAATGGTCCTAATGTTAATTTCAAATTAAACTAGCAGCCATTAACCCATTATCTGAAATGCCTGCCACAGACCTACTATTAACTAGGGTTACCGCTCCTGGACTTCATCTCGTAGCTCCAATATTCATCCCACAAAAAACAAAGCAGTGAAAAGGCATTTGACTTGTTTCCATTTTTGTCATTTTTTTTCAGCATTAAGCACGCATGGAAGTAAAAAGAAGCGACGAAGCGATACCATGAAAAATATCCAACTCCTCGACGTATTTTTGACGGTAATTTTATCATAAAATCAACAGTGAAAACTTTATTATGTTTGGTCAGTTACAACCCTAGCAGTTCCACATGGGTTACGACAACTCATATGTGACCAGATTTAGTCACTATAAAGCTGCTGCAACATTTTTTTCCTGACATGTGGTGCTCGTATGTAAGCAAAAAGCTGAAACGTGTAAAACTTAATCTCTAGATTCAAAAAAAACATTTTAATAAAGTTAAAAAAATAAAGCTGAAATCAAAATAAAAATGTTGCTCAACATCGGCTTGGTGAATCTTTCCAATGTTTTGAATGTATGTGTAAAAAGTAAAAACGTTTAAATTTTCATTTAAAAAACCCAGATTGATCACCTAGCAGTGCCTGTGCCTTTCTCGTGCATTATTGAATAACCCAATCAAACAAACAAATGCATTATCAAGAAATTCGTTGGAATACTGAATAATTTGTGATATTAGTTTTAAAATCACTAAGTAAAGTATTATTAGCGTGCGTGTTTTATGCAATTATTATACCAGGAAGCTGCAGAAACGTTATGCGTCGTAAACTGCATCCAATCGAAGCTTGCGCTTTTTTTTGTTGTACTAAAATCGAGTAGAAGAGCTTGCATGGGTTGATTCTTCAAGGCATTTTATGGCATGTTATGACTTAATTACTATGTTTCATAACTATTATAATATGAAGATTCTTTTTGGAATGCGCAATCGTGATGAAATTCAATAGTGATCAACTTCGGTTTATTCTCTGTCGAATGTAACTTGTTGTGAGGGAATCGGTTTAGAATTACTATGTGAAAAATTGGCTAAAGTTTTTTATGGCACATGTGCACGCACACACACACATACACACGAACAGACAGACATTTACTCAGTTTGTCGAGCTGAGTCGATTGGTATATAACACTATGGGTCTCTGAGCCTTCTATAAAATATAGTCACGTTTTGCTTAGAAGATATTTTATTCCAAAATCTATGACTGAAAATACTTCAATTCGTGCCATAAGGTTGCAAATCATTGAAACAATAATAATATCGTTCTTTTAACAATCATTAATTTCATGATTTGGAAAAACTGTATAATCTGATCAACATAGATCATCCCGTCTACAAGAAGTAAGCACGGTGCAGTGGTAAAGAGGATGACTCTCACTCCCCATGTAACTAGTTCGATTCTGGTTCTGTCACTTTTTCCTCTTTTGTTGTTGTTATTATATTGTCGATAAAGTAGTTTCACAGCATTTTCAAATGTAAAAACAACCATGAATATTGTTTTTTAATGCATTATTTGACAGTGACAGCTGGAAAGCATAGTTGAAACAAATATATTCGAGAGTTGAATCAACTATCGCGTATGGTTGATTCAATCCTATTTGTGGTTGTATCAACAATAAATATTGTTATTCATAAATCAATGCAAAAATATTGTTGATTTGAAGCAAAATCCGGTTGATTCTACCGTATTTTTTTCTCCGTGTTGGTTCAAAAGTTGCGAAGGTTTGAAAACATTTTTTGAAAACATCGTTTTTTGTATATAAATTTTCGACGGACACATTACCCGCAACGCTGGGTAGACACCTTTACGTGGTGCGTTACAGGATAAGATCTACCACTGTCTTATTGCCAACTACAGGCAAATGTACACAGAAAAAAAAAATCGTGGTAAAAACAACTATTTTGTAGACTATGCTTTGTTTTTAAAACCACCATGAAATTTCAGTAAATTATACCATGGTTTCAGAGAAATTCACCACTGTTTCAGTTCATGTGACAACATTCCGCATAGGCCACAGTTGATTTTTACTGCCCGCATGGTAAAATCAAACGGGTTAGTTAGGTATCTGCTGAAAATCGTCAGTGCATATTCTTAAAATAACCCTCGGAATGGTAGTTTCGACTGCAATATTTTTTTTGCGTGTATCCTTCTGCGAGTGGCGATGTGTCGCTTCCTGATGCAAACCAGGGATATCAGGCATACAGATATGTTTGTTATTATACCGAAATTTGATCTTGCATACAGATTACAGACATTATACAGACTTTTGATTGAAGTTACAGACATTTGTTATTTTCAAAAATTTTGGGCTTCCAAACGTAATCCTGTTGTGCTTTCGAATGGAATTGTTTTGGGTTTTCAAACAAAATTCTTTAGGGCCATCATACGGAATCATATAAGTGGTTCCCAACCTTTTCGGTGTCGCGACCCCCTTGACGATTATACCAGTGGCCCACAGCCCCCTTAATATGTTATGCCGAAATCAAGAACAAACATACATTTTAAGGTATATTTATTTCAATATCTTTTTTTATTTCAATATTAAATTTTCCAGCAGTACCCTGGGCTTTGGATTATAATTCCCCCCAAATATTGATATATTCTAGGAGAATTGTAATCTGTGCTGGTAGGAGTCTACGAACTGGGGTTGGAATCTATTTGAATACACATGAAGAAAGTGGTGTAGATTATGGGAATTGAATTGTAAGTTCGTATACTCCTATTCGGTTTCCTCAATGACCGACAGGGTGCGTGCTACATGTCGCGGATAGAAGCTAAGGGAGGTGTGGTATAATTCGACTGAATTTATTGAATAAAGAGCCTTTTAATAGTCAGTCAATTGTGCTTAGCCTCCTATTGTGTTGTAACTGAATAATGTCAAAATAGGTAATCGATACAGGCACCTCCTTTCACAACAATCTATAATTCATTTGAATGTATTCAACATTGGCTCCGTAGCTTAATGTCCTATGTGACATAGTTTTGAAGATACTATTTAGCTGATCCAAGTCTAGCATCCTATACTAGAGAGTTACTTTAGAAGAGATTTCTCATAATTTTATCGTAGTCAACGTTTATGTTAAAAATAAGTTATAAAATGGAGTGCTCATTATTTCCTGCTAGATCAGTTACAAGACAACGTGGACCACATTGAGGAAAAATTATTCAATAAATCGATATTATCGTCGAAAGGCCCAGCTATGCTGTAACCAAATTAATCACTTATTATATACATCTCTAACTGAAATTAGAAAAAAAACAAGCTACTTAATTAAATCCGACTGATATTAAATATAACACTACACTAATTTGAGAATCCCATTTAAAAGAACCTCATAAATAATAAAATGACATTTACTAATATCCATTCTTTTCATTATTTTCCTCACTATCTAACCCGATCTCAACTATAATAAATTATGATGGAGCTTCGAAATTGAGAAGACTCCGAGTCAACACCAAATGCAGCATGATCCTACTAATATCGTCAGGAATCGGAAGAATCTGAAATCTGGTAAACACTTATTAAAGCTAATAAGTGGTAAGTAGATAGAAAGAATACATACATGGTAAGTGCAAATAACTTATAAATTTATCATATTTTTATTCCATTGCGTAAATGTATATATCATATGTGTTTACTTTGTAAATGATAACCGTACTTTGTTTATATATATGCACATTTGTGAAAAACGTATATATGTTTCTGTGAGTGTGTGTGTATATTATATCAAAACAATAACCTAAAAATTGATTTAGGAAATAGGTGGAAAATTATGCTGAAGTGTTGTTTAGGATGGTTACTGAGAAGTGCAAAATATAGTTGATGTAAAAATTGATGTAGCGGTGTTGGCGTGAAGTGAATTAAGTGAATCGACTCATCATTAAACACACGACTGCAATATATGTTCAACAAAATCGTAAGCAGTGACTTATATACTTATTAATACTATGTTTGCACTACGGCCTGAATAACATGTTATTCAAATTATCGACAAAAGAAAGCTCATCAAGATAGCCGAATAACATGTTACAAGGCCCTAGTAAGAACATAGTATAAGTCGTGACGTGAATTTGGAAAGGTTGAACGGAATTATGAACAAAGATGGTGCCGACGATTTAGTAATTTGGTTTTGACCGTTTGGTGATTTTTCGGTGACTTGTTTCTGAGGCTGGTTTCCTGCTTAAGGGAGTTAAGATAGTGGAAAAGTTGAGAATGTGAAGAAAGAACGATACGGTGATAGTGACCGCAATAATTTTCGGTGATCATGATGACTATGTTAACATTAACGTAATGATAGTAGGTGAATATGATGCGTGATTTCATTGCTTATACTGAGTGAAATGATTCGTAGTGGCAGAAAAACTTATATACTTTTGTAAAGGTAAAGAAGAAGAAAAGAGTGATGTTGATATTAGTGATGGTAGTTTGACAATACTAAGTGCTTATAATGATGGGGTGGGCTGTTATACAAATCCTTGTTTTCATCAACACGGCCCATAACAGTGACCACATGAGCAACATCGCTTAGGAACGTCTGTGTGATGATGAAAAACGGGAGGCTCATAGAAGCCAATATGGGCGGGGTACAGTGTAGATTAATAGCAAGGGACAGCTGCCATTGTAACCACCACAAAAAAAAAAAAAAAAAATATTAAATTTTCCAGCAGTAATTCTTTCAGACTGCCTTTTGTACTTGTATTTGTTATATTCAAGCTCTATCTGGTAAAAGGGCGAATGTCGCAAGAGAGAATTCTCTTCGTCGACTTCCCCTTTTTTAAATAAAAGTGACAAGAAGATCATTTCTTTGCAGTTTATCACCTCAGAATGCAAGTTCGCATTGTTTTCTATCGTGCTGAGGTGATAAACCTCAAAGAAATGATCTGCTTGTCACTTTTATTAAAAAGAGGAGAAGTCGACGAAGAGAATCCTCTCTTGTGACATTCGCCCTTATTCCAGATACAGGGCTGGTAGCGACCATTGCCACTCAAAATGTTGACTTTAGTGACCAAAGCTGACGGAAAAAGGGACCAAATAGTGACTTTCAGTTGCAGAAAAAGTGACCAAATAGTGACAATAAAATTTGCAGTTGCAATTTCGATGAGACGAAATTAAGCGTTTCTAGGTCGAATGAGAACTTTTTTTCGTAATTTGTGGCGGAAACCATCTTTCACTCACCACTCTCTCATAACGAACTCAGAGAAGAAATGAAAATCGTGCACGCTGACTTTTGCCCTCTCTTTTTATCCCAAGGAAATTTTACTAAATATCAGTCAAAAAAAAGGACTACTTAAAACTATGAGTAGTCCTGCGAGCAAATCAAACGTTTGCGCCACTGGAAGTGAGCGAAACATGGTTATTTATCACTCATAAGACCTGTTTTTCTTCCCCGAAAAATGATTTCTAGGCAAAAATCTGCGTGAATGAACATTCTCTTCTCGTGAGAATGAGTGAAAATCACTGGATTAGCTGAACACCTACTTAAGAAAGATGCAAATTTGCTATAGGTTTAAGAATTTTTTGGATTTTTTAGTGCGAAAGGAACATCAGTACGGATCGTTTTGGTAGAAAATGGTAATTTAAGCTAAACTCAACTTTCTCTCTCAAGCCTCTAACTATTTTAAAAATCCAAAACAAAAGTTAAAAAAATGCTACACATGTGAACCGGTTAGAAAAATTCACCCGCTGTTCGTTCAAAATCGGGCGAATGTTAACCCAATCTCTTTTTTTTATTGTCTTTATTAATGAGGTTTTCGGCCCTAGACCGGTTCACCTCATAGCCCAATCTTGAACAACAACACTTTTTAAATATTTTGTTTTAAATTTAAAAAAATACTTAGAGGCGTCAAAAAATATGGGTTCTTTGGGAGAGTTGACTTTAAATAAAATAAAGAATCGATTGAGCAAGTTGAAAATTTTGACGGGAAAGGTCAATTAGCTACTGGTGAAATGCCAATAAGAGCAGCGAGTAATATGGCTGGCGAAATTTCAGAGCGATCATTTTTCCAAGATCCGTAATTTCATTTTCGCCATGAACAAAGCATCATCCGACTTATACATAGAGCTTCATTCAAAAATAGTCAATAGTTTCAAAATAGTTGAAAATAGTGACTTTTTGCGAGAAAAAGTGACTTTAGTGACTTGAGGTCGAAAAAAGAGACTTTTTAGTGACTTGCCCGAAAAAAGTGACCAAGTCACTAAAAAGTGACCCGCTACCAGGCCTGCAGATAGAACTTATGTAGATATTATGTAGATGTACCAGCTTACAAGCATGCGTGTCTGATAAAGTTAATATCAAATCGACCTCAAATTATAATCTGTTTTTCTCTTTGGTCTTCATCTGGAGATGTGTTGAAAATCAATTCTCGCATAGGTATGTAGGTAGAAGCAAACGGTAATAGAATTTTCAAAGCTTGTTACGCAACTTTGGGATACGATTCGTACATTGCACACCAAAACTGGGGTGACATTGCGCACCTCGACTCGAAACGAGCAAACCATGCAACAAGCCATACGAAAAAGCTGTCGAAAGGAGATGCGCAATGAGGCCCCTGGCTCAAGTGGTTTTCACCGAATAACTGGTCATGAACCATGCAGTATGTCCAAATAGTAATTCAGAATTTCGTCGGGAAGGCTCACCATGTCCAATGTAAACGAAAACCAATTGCTAACTAATGAATCATCTTCTTGAACCACCTCAAGAAAAGAACAAGTGAGCTACAAATTCAATGATCAAAACCTAGTAGCCAAAAGTTCCTTTAAAAGTACGCTTTTTGCTTCAACAGCTTGACAGAGAAGCTGATTAAGCAAAAAACGTACACAGGATTCTGTTTTTACACGATTTTTTTGCTCGTGTTTTTGATCGTGTGACTTCAATTCACCACCAAAATCTTTGCAACATGTTTCAAAAAATCCTAAATAATTCAAAGAAAAATCACATGGTAATTAATATGCATTAAAATTTTTGGATGGGTGCAAAATTGAGAAAGTGTAAATCGTGTCAAAACAGAATCCAGTGTACTTTTAAAGAAACTTTTGGTTATTTGGGAAATGTCTGATAGGTAAGCGAGACTTTTCTACCATCTTTCTTCGAGATTGTCAAGGAAAATCATAGGGGAAAGTGGGGCAAGATCGTCATATGGGGCAAGACAGCCAACGTTGTATATGACTTAAGGGAGCATTATTTAACACATTATTTTTATGAAGGATGGTTAACAATGATGTAAAAGAGTCATAAAAGTGAAAAACTCACTCTGACAATCTTACTTGTTTTTAAAATATTGATTCTAAGATGGTGTGGTTGAAATTCGAATTTTCTTATAATTTCGCGGTTGCATAATTTAAGGTTAAAAGCTTATATTTCTTGTTTTTCAGCATAAATTGATATTTACCAAGGTTTTTACTTAACTAATGCTTATCTACAATAATAATTTAAGGATATTCACAGTAATTATGATCGACATGATATAAAACTTTGGACATATGTCAGCTAGGGGCGTTATTGCCAACTGTAATAAGAACAAGTTCACCTCCAAGATTAAGAATCGTCCAATCCTTAAATGCAATTACAAAATCATTCAAATAGTTTCTACCTGAATCATGATTTAAAACAACGATGATGGTTTTAATCGTGAACATTAGATTTAGGTTAATTCAGATATTATAGTTAAGCCAAAAGCCAAAAAACAACATGAAATAAGACATTTTTAGGCTAAACATGATTTGTATATAATCCCTAGAAATGCAAAAAATGTATCACCAGTTCTAAATAAATTCAGCACATTTTTATATAATTTTTGGTATTTTCTCATCTTGCCCCGAGGGGGTGGTCATACCCAGGGTGACCACTCTAGTCGACAAAACAAATTTCCGGGTTTTTCCCGGTTTTCCCGGTAGGCTTTTCAAAATTTTCCCGGAAATTTTTAAAAGTGCCTGAGAAGTATTTGATTATGTAAAAAAACAAAGAATAGTTTCTGTCGGCAGACTGTGGAACCGATAAAATATCTAAACCGTCGCGTATCGGAACACAATAATATAAAAGATTAGTGCGGAGTAACTTGTCTGATTTATTCGTAGATATTCATTACTGACAAAAGTAGAATAATAAAAACATGGAAACATATACATAACAAACTGTCAACTGAACTGTCAGCCAGTATGTGGTACAGGGGTGTACTCGCGTTGCTCATTAATAGGGTCATCTACACCAACACTCCTCCTCGCGATTCATCCCTGTACTGCTAATTCATGTGCGCTGCAGGTGGCCAGACTTCCTCAACGGTATACGAAACAATATTTTCGCCAGATATTGATTTTCCTCGCTTTACAGATGTCGTAGTCATAACGTGATCCTTATATCGCGCTGGAAGAGTTCCTCTTGTAGTTCTACGAACCCGAGATAATTCTGCTCGCTGGTCATCATCATTTTCCATTTGTTCTTCTCCATAGTAAAGCTCTTCGCATGATTCAAAACCCAACGTGTCATCTTGTCGTTCCGTACTACTTTCTGATCGCATACTGTCATCATCGGCTTGCTTCGAACTGTCATTGTACGATAGAAGCTCCTCCTGTCCTATAGGTCCCCCAAAACTAGGTACCAATGGCTCCAATATGATAATTGATTCCTGTTGATCAGCAATCTTAGGATGAAGGCATTCCACAAATTTAGCATAACTGCTTATTACAACACAATCATTTTTCAAATCCAGAAAACGATACGATTGCTTCTGATTTGAGTAGCCCATAAATTTCATTTCACGAGCTTTTCCATTCCTTGCATCTGGTGCTCGAACCCATGCCAGGGAACCAAATCTTCTGAAGTATTCTGCATCCGGCTTGAACCCGTTCCATTTTTCGAAAGGAGTATTGTCCTTACAATTGGCCGACGAACGATTCAGAACATACACCGCTGTCGATATCGCTTCGCCCCAATATTTCCTATCAAGTCCTGCATCAACTAACATACGCTTTGCTCTCTCCGTCAACTGATTACACTTTCTTTCCGCCAGTCTATCGTGTTTCTGAGAATATGATACATGTACGCCTTCATTTCTCAAATACCGCTTCAAACCAACATCTACGGACATTTCTGTTCCATCAAGTCGTAATTCCATTGGTGCTTTTCCGTAGCTCTTCATACAAAATTCGACGAAATCCTTGATTTTGCAACTGATATCCGATCTCTCCCGTAGAAGGTACACAAATGTCATTCCCGTCAAGTCGTCAACAAAAACCAAATAATATTTATCTCCAAAAGGTGTATTCACCATCAAACCACTCAGCTTTATATGCACAACTTCTAGTTTCTTCTGCGCCTTATCAACTTTCCTTGAAACATGGTTTCGGAATGGTGTACTTCCCCTCCTATCATAATTTTCGCTCATTCTCCTATCCGGGGTTTGCAAACGATAAAGACTGCCATGACGATCAGCAATCACCGTTATTGCTCCTCCTTGATTGATTATCTTGCATCCCTTCTCACAAAAATCAACACAGTAATTCTTACTTGCCAGTGTACTCACAGAAATAAGTCCACTGGTCAATTTCGGTACGAATAAAACATCATTCAGCTGTATCTGCACCGGAACACCGGAGCCATCCATTCCGACAATGCGACCGTACCCGACTCCTGTCGCATCAACCTCCTTCCCGTTTGCCAGTGAAACACGAACATCGATTACTTCTTGCAATCCATCGAAAAAACTTTTGTCACCTGTCATGTGTCTAGATGCGCCGCTATCAACAAACCAGTCAGACGATGATCCTCGACCCACCATAAACGCAATAGGCCCCTCTACGACGTTTTGCACCTGCTTCGCCTTTGGAATTTCTTTCGCACTCGAATCTTCTTCTTTCCGCCTGACATCATGGCCGGTTGAATTTTCCTTCTGCATGATCCTACAGTTACGTTTCAGATGGCCAGGCTTCTTACAATAAAAACAACTGCGTGTGTCCTTGTTGACCTGAACATCACCTCCACGGTATTTCCAATATTCAGCCCGCATTGCTTTCTCACCTGAGCCAGTGGAGTTCCCAAATCTTTCACGGCGCTTTTCTGCTTCCGATAATAACTTGGACTTAATCAGATCGATGGTAAGCTCATCCCTTGGTCTCTGCTCAAGAACCGTTGCCAGCGAATCGAACGAATCTGGAAGCGAACAAAGCAATAATGCTACCTGCAACTTTGCTGGAATCTGCTCTCCCACATCCGCAATCCTTTGCAATAAATCAGTGAAAATCTGGAGGTGCTGCTCCATATCTCCGTCTTCTGTCAGCTCTAGACGAGTGAGCTTCTTCAACAGGTAAACTTCCGATCCTTTGTCATGATAATCTTTCAAACATTTCCACGCATCCTTTGCATAGGCACAATTCCGTACCAGACTAGTCTGGTTATCCTCCATACAAAGACCAATGGTAGCTCGAGCCTTAGCATCTGCTTTCTTCCAACTATCAGTGATGGGGTTCGGTCTTTCCTCTGCAATAACGTACCATAACTCTTCACGCACTAACATCATCTCCATCTTAAATTTCCACGACTGGAAATTGTGGTTATTAAGCTTCGGGAGTGGGAAACCTGGGAAACGCTGCTGGTCTGCCATCTTCTTTTCATCCACTCACGGAAATCCTTGGTCGAAACGCGTTTAGAGCCTTCGCAGAAAAAATACTTAACGATTTCCGACCGAAAACACTCTCGATCTCGCGAACTTATGCTGGGCACATAACCTGTCGGCAGACTGTGGAACCGATAAAATATCTAAACCGTCGCGTATCGGAACACAATAATATAAAAGATTAGTGCGGAGTAACTTGTCTGATTTATTCGTAGATATTCATTACTGACAAAAGTAGAATAATAAAAACATGGAAACATATACATAACAAACTGTCAACTGAACTGTCAGCCAGTATGTGGTACAGGGGTGTACTCGCGTTGCTCATTAATAGGGTCATCTACACCAACAGTTTCTTGGTATATAAAATGTACAACATTATATTTAATTATTAATTCAGTTATTTGATAATAAGCATTGAATTCTAACATTCTAACAGACTCATGAATCGCTGTATTTTTTTTTTAAGTTGATTGCAAAGCACAGAAAACAGTATGAAGTAACACTTGACAAAGACTCAGGTCGATATTCACAATGCATCAAAATTTGTGCAAAAATATCCATGGAATTCGAAATATTTACAAAAACATGAAAGATTTTTTTAATTGAGATTTAACGTTGTTTCTGAACATTTTCAGATTTCCTTCTAACGATCTAACAGTCTTTTGCTGGAAAAGGCAAGCTTAGACTTTATTTTCAGTAAACCTATCTTGTAAAAAGGGTCCTCCACTGTTTTGTACTCGGTAAATCTTTTAATTTTTGCAGTACCTTTGGTAAATCTCTCGTAGGCGTACCTTCTTTACTGAACTGTCCATTGTTTAATTTCAAAAAGATTATGAAATAAAGATAGGAAAGTTGAACAGTTTAGTGTGTCAAAAATGGTACCTGGAAATCTGCGTAAAATGCAGGAAGCTCCCAAGGAAAATAGACTTCATAAAAGTTCCTGAAAATATGGAAGCTTCTGGATTCTTCGCAATTTTATCAGAATATTTATTGTAAAAGCAGTAAGAATTGTTGATAAAACTAAAGAAAATTATTTAAAGCTCGTAAGACTTTTTTGAACAAACACTTGAAAAAAAAACAGGAATTTGAGAGAAAGCGATAAAACTTTATTAAATATCGATTGAAGACCTAGCATTAATTTATAGTAATTACTATACTGCCGTCATACGCATATTTGTCCCATGTTTGCTGGGATTCCCTATATACATGGGACAGTTATGCGTATAACGGCAGTATAAGTCATTATCAAAATCCAAAGCGGCTAAATATTGGTGAAAACTTATAAGAAAGTACCTAATTAAAGGAATTCTGATAAAATTATATTACTAAAAAATTAATCAAATCAATATTTACCGTGCTGTGACCTTATTCCAATCAGCGCCTAATTCCGTTCACGCAAGACAAAATGATAAATAATAAAGAGTTTGTGTCTAAAAACAACAGAAAAATATTCTCGTACTTTTCTATGGTTATGTATGCATGAAATGAAATGAAAACCAGCGTCATTTTTAGCGATTTATAGTGAAAATTTAAACAAAATTTGTTGGTCATCACTACAAGCGCCATTTTGACTGTTTTCATTAACCCACTTGCTAAGAACGTCTGTCATAATATTTATGCATTTTTAGTGAAAATTTGCCCTGGATTTCAAACACAGCAGCAAAACAAGACAAAACAGGTAACATTATAACGTATTACCAAATTGTTACTTGTATTTTCCCGATAGAAAATGCTGAAAAGTGAAAAATATCTTGACCGGAATAAGGGTACATCTAAATCTACTCGTTCCTTATTCCGTTCATTGGGTTTGGGGGATGGATTCCAAAAATTCCGTGTTTGAGAATATAATCTATGAGCAAGAAAAGGTGGACATTTGAAATTCTATCCCTCTACTCGAAAACATTATGGGACCTTTTACAACTCGTGCCGGGAAAATACAGTTTTTTCAGTTAATGATTTAATGATGATTTATAAAGTGAATGCTGGACAATGTTAAGAAAGGATTTCCGGAGAATACGGACAGATTTAAACAGCACAATCCATAATTGCGGCGTTCTTGTTTAAAAGCTTTATCCGGAAATTTCTTGGCCAAAAAAAACACTGCCCTCTCTGAGCTGCAAATAAGGTTATGTTTTACCGAAATCCGTGAATACTTCGTAGAAGTAGGATTATCCGGTACTTTAAAGAACCGGAACTTCAAAGAATATTCAATTTGAACAAAAAAGTGGTACGAACAATTCCAAACAAACAGAGACATTGTTTTGGAAGGTTCAGGTCAGAATTTAAGGCCTAGTATCCAGGCTCTAGTCAAAATTACGTTGACGATAAGGTGTAAAACTCCGATAAGGAATCGTATCTGTCCTTTTCTGTGGTACCTGGGCAGCTAGCATCAATGATTATGTTGAATATATCTCGAATAGTAAGTGAAACAAACGAAAAAACAGTCAACTTGGCTATACTAAGGAAATATCATTCATTATATTTTACATTCGGAAGGAAATTACATATTAAGCTTTTTATTTGCAATATAATAAATTAAAAGATGGATTTGTGAGAAAAATTATGCCTGGTATTAGCATCTCCAAGAAATCAAATGTTTTTCGGGTGATTGGAATTAGGAACACGAATGAACGGAATTAGGAACAATGCCATTTCAGATGATTGGAATTAGGACCACATAATTGGTCAATTTTGTTTTCACTAGTGGAGCCTAAGTGTATGAATGCATCCCAACATATTTTATTTTCAATTGTATATAGAAAATGACACTATGTAGCGAAATTGCAGCTTCAAAATACTAAACGGCTATTTTTTAGAGCTTTTAAACATAGCGCATTGTCTTAGGTGAACGGAATAAGTGCACACCACGGTACTTAATCAAAGCATTGCATTGTTTCGGGACTGATTTGCGATTCGATTCTGTAGAATGCAAACGTTTCACTAGATCAAACTTTGGATTCATAAACAATGGCCAAATTACAATTTGTTGACCAAAAAGCCCATAAATAGCCAAGAAATTTTTTGGCGCCTATTCTCAAACAACAAGTGGCATTCAAATGGGAATCTTGTCTTATCGTTTCATATTGAAAATTGGCTGGATCGAACTATGGACTCAATGGAATCAAAAATTGTGGCAAAACTACTACTGTTACCAAGGGGTGGGACGCTGAGCACAATGTTCCAAGCACACATTTTAAGGATTTTATTCACAAGTGTGGCACGTGGTGGCACACTCTGCGGCACACTTTTGACATTTTAATGATCAGAATAAAAAATACCGGCAACCTTGCTAAATTTTGTTTCGACTTCTTCGACTTATGAACGAATGCAGCGTGACGTCATCTGACATCATATTAGGACAATATTTACATGTTTCCGACCGCGTATAAATCCGAGTGGATTCACGTGGGGGCAATGTTTATATTTTTTATATGGAGTTTTGGGAACAAAATAATTAAAGAAATAAGGAAGTAAAAGATAGTGCAGATCTTTATGTGTTTCTCGGAGAGGCTGTTATAGCTAGTCGATCATGCAAATCATTGATTTTTTTTAAAGAAAATTGTTGTTTGTCTAAATTTCTTTGCTTTTGCTGAACAAACGGCCATCCACAAAGTACGTCACGATTTCAGGAGGAAGTGCTCTGAGCAGCGTGACGATTCATTCAAAAAATTCAGAGGTTTAATACAAAAAGTGTGAAGAAAGAGGATGGGGGCGTTGAAAATCGCCGATCACGTGACGTATTTTGTGGATCTTCCCCAATAGGAAGCAAAAAATGTGTGAAGTAGCCCTTGATTTAATAATTGTCTTCTTTTGAACCATCTACTCTATTTTTGTTACCACCGAATCATGCGGATTTACTTTGTCTGTGGATATAGGGGAACGGTTCGCCACTTCATCTCATAGCTCCTATTTCCATCCTATCAAAAACAAAGCAATGAAAAGGAATTGGTTTGTTTATTATTTTTGTGATTTTTTTCAGCAGTGAGCACGCATGTTGACAAAAAAAAGCAACGAATTTGGTGCCGTATTTCATTGTTGAGCGATGAGATGGATATATGTACAGTGAGATGGAGATCGGAACAGTTCCCCTACTGCACCCGATGCTAATGAACTGCATTGCACTCCGATTTTTCCTATCACGGCAAGAGTCTGCTTGATGCTAAGCAAAAACATCGCAAAAACGATGTTGGGAGGAGTGCCATAGAGCTTGCTGACGTTTAATCATCTTTCTCTTTCAAGTGCATAGGCAGAATAGGATTTGTTTTCATCGGGAAACGTTTCCCGATGAAAACAAATCCTATCCTTCCCATGCGCTTGAATGCGAAAGATGATTAAACGTCAGCAACCCTTATTGTATCGCGTGGTATCACGTATATGACAGCCGTTTCACTCTGCTGATGCGTCTAGTCGCTAGTGTTGCCAGATATTTCTGACTGTCAACATGACAATGTGTCATACTTAAGGTGAGGCACAATTTATGGCACACTGTGGCACACAGAGTCACAAGGAATGTGATGAACACAAATTGAACTGTGCTCAGCGACCCACCCCTTGACTGTTACATAATATACCAAAAAGTTACCTATACCGCTAAGTGGATTAATCATGGTTTTTCCTGAATAATTTCTTACTACACCACTGCAAATAAAATAAAGCATAAGTTTTTCGTTATTTAATTACAGATTTGATTATTTTTTTTCTGGTGATTCGATTATCCGGAGGATTTGATTATCCGGAGTGAAAAAAAAATGATACTCCGGAGTCCGATTAATCGATTCAAAACCTGTATGGATTTGATATAAATTTGAAACAAAAAACCGGTGAGCTAATCAAATTCCCGGGGTTTTCCCGGCTTTTGCCGGTGATTTCAAATTCCCGGGTTTTTCCCGGTTTTCCCGGATTCCCGGGTGAGTGGCCACCCTGAACCGCCCCATATAGTAAATATTATAGGCATCATAAAAACACCTTTCTTCAAACCGATTTATAAGATACTGAAAACTTATGATTCAGCGTTTATTGATACTTATGTCAACGATGTTTCATGGACAAATCAACAGAATTCAAGGGAGTTTCACTATTTTACAAGGGTTACCGCTTAGAATGACCAACTTGCCCCACTTTCCCCTATACTGGCTTCTTGGGAAAATTTTATTATTTATCAATCCCTAAGTTCAAAACATCACCTTTTCCTAATCAACGTATGGCAGGGTTGAAAAGAAGGCCTTCTTGATCTTTATTTATTTCTTTGCAGAGTTCTTTGAACAGACGTATGTTGAACAGACGTCGGGGCTCTCCTTAGCCGTGCGGTAAGATGCGCGACTACAAAGCAAGACCATGCTGAGGATGGCTGGGTTCGATTCCCGGTGCCGGTCTAGGCAATTTTCAATTTGGAAATTGTCTCGATTTCTCTGGGCATAAAAGTATCATCGTGTTAACCTCATGATATACAAATGCAGAAATGGTAACTTGGCTTAGAAACCTCGCAGTTAAAAACTGTGGAAGTGCTTAATGAACACTAAGCTGCAAGGCGGCAATGTCCCCGTGAGGGATGCAATGCCATAGAAGAAGAAGAAGAATGTTGAGAGCTTCAGATTTGATGTAGCTCACGATTCTAAAAACAGTCTCTAGCTCTTTTTGCAATGGTTGCGGTAAGGTCTTACAAACAAGGGCATATCGGCAAATCATGCAATGAACACCCTTGGCATTTACTCTTCTCTGAAATCCTGATTTTGACAAAAGCATTTCTGATCAACCATCAGTACACCATCGTCAAACTTTTTTTCCACTGCAAGCCACCAGATTCAAAAAGATTTTCATTGTAGTTTTATGATGTCGTCGCTTTTGGTTGAAGTGAACAACAAAAAAGATTACTTTTTGGCAAAGGTCTCACGACCCCCTTGGTATGGTCTCGCGGACCACCGGTTGGGAAAGACAGGACTAGACTCAAAATAATGACCAAATCACTAAAAAGTGACCTGCTACTAGCCCTATTATTACCACTAAAATACTGTTTTCAGGGTGTCCATTTAAAATCGATTTTCAGATTCCCGGTTTTAGGAACTGATACTAAAATATCATAACAACGGATCAAAACAAGAAGTTAGCTAATTTTTATGTTTGTTTTTTTAGAGGGGCAGTAGAAAGCTCTTAGTATGAATCAATTCCAGTTTTGTCACATGCGGAATCGGAGGAATTAGAATCCACAATAATTTCTAGTACACTGTCTCTTTAATAAAGACAATCAATCACTTAATTCAAGAAATTCCAATATAACTTTTGATACAACAGAAAAAGCAGAACCACAATTTATTATTGAAGTATGTTAGGCTTGATTTTCCTCTCAATTCCTCAGGACAGGATTAATCTGAATAATCTTCAATAATATAACTTTAGAATCCCTTTAAATTGCTTCAAAATTTTATTGATGATGTTTTTTACCCTTCTATGACCATAATTTTTATTTTTACTGCTCAAAAACACTTTCTTTAATCGATCTTATCTAACGTGTTAAAATTTAGAATTTTTAGAATTTTGATTTTCAAGATTATCGATTCATGCCGATTTTTCACCAGATATAAAGTTTTAAAATTTTCATCTAATAATGCAATATTAGAATTTTCAAAGTTATGGAACTAATTCTTTATCTTTTTTGTGAAAAGTTAGAAAAATATTCTGGATTTAAAAAAATATGTTCTCAAATTGATAAAAATTAATCAAAATTTTCCTTATTATCAGAAATTATTTTAGAACTCCAGATTTTTTATCAACAAGATATTAAAAATAGTTCGAAAGCTGTTCCACCCACCCACAGTCTTCTCATGAATCCTTCTAGTTTCTCTTTGAATTATCGGTTTTCAAGAAAAAATCATCTGAAATTATTTATCATAATTTGAAACTTTTGAAGATATTCATCAATAAGTTCAATTGGAGACTCTTGAGAATGCCTTGCTCTTCGTGTTCCTCAAGAAATTTCCTCATCAATTTCTATCAATCAGGCATAGGATTAAGATCTTCACTTTATGGTGTGATTCACTTATGTGTATAAGTTATGGATTGGGCGTTCAAAAATTGACGACAAACAGCTCAAATAAAGTAAAATAGATGTTAGAGCAATGTAATCCACCTTGTCAAATCATAAAACATCGACATGATTTATGCGACCCACCACTTTTAGAAACTACAATTTATATCATTATTACCACTATTGCTAGACATATTATTGTTAAATAGGGTCGGTGTACCAATTGTCGCCATACATAAGAACAACAATTTAAAAAAAAAATAAGTAAAAGGCATGTGGGTAGACTTTTTATATCAATCGAAAAGTTTTACTTCCTTCTCCTTAGAACAGCTGTGAAACCCATAATAAAATTTGTTATAATCCTTAAAATTGATGAATCCATAATAGGAACGCATGCACCAGTTGTGGCACTATTCTTAATTTTGGTTCCTTATTTGGCAAATCCCATTGTTTTCTTATGAGACTGGCCAAATTGGGACCAAATCAATTTTTACAATTATGCTTGTTTGTTTTGGAGAAAATCAAAGGTGTTATCGTGTCATATGAATATGCTTTATCGATATGAACTTGGTTTGCGATGATTTGATTGGTCATTTGGCATATAAAGCACTAGTGCGACAACTGGTGCTATAGCCACAACTGGTACACCTAGCCGAACAGTTATTTTCGACATTACAAGAAAAAAATAGTACAAAATTATGGTTATAAATGTTAATGATTTGATCAATAATTCAATTTCCCGATTGGTTTCATGATCATTGTTTCATGGTTTCTCGTCGTCATCGGCGAGATTCTGGGAGGTGTGATTTATAGATAGTAGAATCTATAGAATCTATATAAAAAGTTGGTTTTGTAGTGAGATAATAGCCTTTCAATACAACTTTGTTGTACAAGAAAAGCAAACATCTTGAAGAGATTCGGTCTCTGTAATCTTCGTAAGTTTTAGATGTTCCAGGTGGTATTGAAGTGTACATCATTTCCAAGTGTTCGAGAAACCGCCGACAAGAAAATAAATTATAACATACCGTGACCGCCCTAATTCTGCGCAATGTAAGCAATATTTTATGAAACATTGCAATAATCCTCCAATAATTATCTTCAACACTTGCATGATATTGTTATTTACTCACGCAGGACGCGGTGCTTTTACAGTAGTCCACAGCGCTGGTAGTGCCTATTTGAAACGCACACAAGTTTCTAAAGTGAATCGCATTAACAATAATAAATGTTTTGATCGTCAGTATGCCACCAAAACCATGACTAGCGGCAAGAGACCCTCAGATGCAGACAATGCAATACTAAACTCTGCATGAGCCTGTTGAAAATTGAAGCTCACGAAAATGAATGAATAAGTATAGATGGTCCTGTAAACTGTGTAGAAATTTCACCTGCATCTGCCTTTTCGTTTACTTCGTGTGAAGCACTTGATGTCAAACGCGCGCTACACATAAAAGCTAGCAAATAGCAAAGGGTTACAATTCACGTTGCAAGTATAATTTAGTATGTAGGGTAAAATGCCCAATAGTGGACCCCCTAGTAGCGGAATTTTGCTCTTCCTGTCATAAGGCTTAGAAATTTTCAACATATTAACTCTGCTTGATATCTAACAACAAGCTCTGCATCCCCTCTTCACGATACATACATAAAACACCCAAATACACGACGTTATTCGTTGAAATTAACATTTTAATGTCTAACTGAATTCGCCCTATAGTAGACCCCCTGGGGGTCCATAATAGGAAATTGCTTCCCTATAGTCGACACTTCATTTGATTTTCATGTCCCGTTTCAGGACGTTCTTCTTCCCTATTATGGACCCCCAAAATATTCCTATAATGGACACTCTCGTGTTTATTTTTTATAGAATTGAAAAAAAATCATATAATTTGACTTTCCATAGCATTCCCAACGCATGTAATCAAATCATAGGACTGTAAGGTAGGTTCTCCCGATAGAATTTCATAGCAGAATGTTGACATTGTGCAGTAATAATGCAAAAATGGCTGGAGGGTCCACTATTGGTTGGGGGTCCACTATTGGTCACTTTACCCTACATCAGTAAAGGTTTCAATGGTTTTCGTTAAATTCGAAAAAAAAAAGTTTCCCGAAATTTAAACAATTTACCTATACTGGACTGATAAATTGTATAGCCCGCTTATCAGGAATAAAAGCAAAACAATATTTAGACTAACTCCAGTTGAGATGATTAATTGTGCAACATTAATACAGGCCATTCACTTATTTTTCTTCTATGAACAGCTATTTTTTTAAACGTGCCGTTTTAAGCATCATTAAAAAATGATTTACGTATCAGACAATAATTAGTTATTGACGGCAGTAATATTCCGCGAAGCAGTTTCCGAATATGTATTATGAATAATTGTCACCACTGTCACCATCCAATCATTTTCCTTCGATGAACATTTTATTCCATTTGCCCCTAAAACCATTCTTGGCAATGTTTTTTGAAAGCTCATTCCACATCACGATATGGACATGGCACTAAAAGAAAGTCATCTCCGGTATAATCAGCTGAATCAACAGATTAGATCCCGAATGACCCAATTCTAGAGACAAATCCCAAGACCCTTCCCTCGTCACCACTCACCTTCCTTTTTCTTTCGCGGCCAAAAATAGAAAGTGGCCGGTATCAGAATCAGCGCCAGAAACGACAGAATGAAGTAAAAGAAAGTTCCACCACTCTCATCGTACTGGAACTTTTGGCCACCCATCTTTCTTTCGAATGATGTTTTTTCGTGTGCTGGTGATCAGCCCTGGTTGCGATCCGGTGCGATTTACGATACGTTTTTCTTCGGCGATATTCCCCAACTGAATCCTCCTCTCGTCTGCATTGGTGTGGCCCTCGGGTGGGACAGAGTGTCACGGCGCGGAACCGATATTCTCAAATTGTTGCACGGGATCAGGATTTTTTCCTACAAGCAGCTGCTCTTAGTACCTTTTGCGCGACACAAACGAACGGTGATTCCAGAGGCACCGTACGAAACGAACTGAACTGACGTCGAAACGAAAGCAAAACGAACACATCGAGAAAAATTTGACACGTTTTCAAGCATCCATGCGGGAAAGTGAGCAGCAGATGGGGTGTCAGTCCGTTCTGTCGACTTCGAGGAGTCGACATACACGCTAAAGACAGAAAACTCGAAATGGCAAATAAATTAACTCAATTAGAGCTCAAATGTCTAAATAAAAGATATTTTAGCTAGCCAGATGAAGATTGTCGCTGTCGTCGCTGTCCGGAACATCTTTTGCTGGCAAGGATAGGGGATCTAAATGTCAATGAATTGAAAATACATACGATTTGACAGTTAGGTACCACACATGTTTCGGACAGCAGAACAAAGGGAACCGAAGCGACAATCTTTATCTGGTAACTAAAATATCTTTTATCTAAATATATCTCACACCAAAATGAGAATTTCACGTATACGTATAAAAAAAAATTTTACCGGAGAATGAGAATTTTATTATATATCTGCGCAAATTCAATAGTAATTAATAAAGTTATGATAAAAAAAATCTCAAAATGCTAATTTAATCATCAAAACAATCGCATCTCCTCGAAAATAACTATATTCAACATATTTTACCATGCATATCGGACTGTATTACATTCCATTCTTTTACATCGCTATGGTTACGTCGTCTTTTTGATTACATCGATAAAAATTACATCGCTCCTACTTATTACACAGCAAGCTCTTGAGTACATCGTGCAGTGTAATATTAAACAATCGATGGATTTAGGTGGTTGCAGCGATTTCGATGTAATATTCAACAACTTTTTTTGCTGTGTATATTTTATTTATGGGATTCAATCGAACATAACGCTTCTAATGGGCTTGAATCAATGGAGAGTATGTATTGCGATAGTGCTGATAAATATATTGTGAAAATTATTCCAAAAATATGAAATTCTAGTCCAAAGAAAAGGGTCTAGGAATTTGGACTGGGATTTACTAATTGACCAACACTGTGTTTGCTTTGTGAAAGCATATCATAAAAACTAGGGATCCTACATTCAGAGACATGCGAAAGCGGCCATCTTGAGCCAATCGAGTATTGAGAGCTGTCAAAATCTGAGCCAAATGAACATTGTTATTGTTGCGGATTGAAAGGTATTGCGATTGTAATGAAAAAGATTTTACGAAAAGTTTTGTCGAATAAACAATTTGTTTTATATTGGCAAGTTGAAGTAGTCTAGTTTATGCATGGTACTTTGTTCATTTATATTGCACTTTTATTTTAGTGATAATGCACTGTTGGACGTTAGATAACGAAATCTGAAAATGCCATTATACGTAAAGTCATGTTCGAGCTCCAACATTTTGCGCCACGGCAAGTGCTGGCAGCGTTTGTTTACTAAAGTAACAGCGTTGCTAAATCGTCTGGAAAAGTATTCGCACATCTCTTAATATAGGATCGCTAATAAAAACGTGCGAGCCCTGTTATTCTGTTTTGAACCCTTTGAACCTGTTTGGGTTATAACCCTGGAATTGAAGCTTCATGTCTGAAATAAAAACCCAAAAATATCGGAATTACAGTCAACAATAGAGAATAATAAGCCAAAGAGGAAGATTGTCGCTGTGATTCTCTTTGTTCTCGTCCCCAAACATGTTGGGTACACAACTGTCAAAACGTATTGATTATTCCATCGTTGACATTTAGCACCTTATCATCGCCAGCAAAAGATGTTTCCTAAGTGATGAGAGTGACAACCTTCCTTTATAGTTTATTACCTCTATTCAGTCAACCCATCATCAAACTTTATCGGATTTTCTCAACAATTCCTTGAAAATTTACTTGAGTAGCTGCTTCTGCAATTTCTTCAGTATTTATGCAGCTGATATTTCATTAATTTATCCAAAAGATCTTCCCGACATTAATTTATCCAAAAAATCTTCCCGACATTTTTCGTAAAAAAAAACACGCACACTTACAACCCGCATAATAAAAAACAACATGTTATATGGTCAGAATCATTATTACGATGTAAGATATAGCTTCACAGTTTACGTTGCGGTTATCGAATACTTTTCGATCGATTCAACCATAACTGCTCGACATCATCACTAAATGTCAACATATAACATGCTGTCTCTAAAATGTTCTTTATTTCCTGCATTATATGTCAACATTTTATCATACTGTTGAGCGAAAATTTTGCATGCGAAAACAGACGATTTTTTATGGTGACATAACTTAACAACCCATTCAACATATTGTTATTTGTCAAATAACCGTACCACAAACTGTTAAAACTTTATATGAGATTGTTCATTTACAGTTGTCAACAGTAAAGGATACTGTTGTCGACCGCACGGGAAAATATCCATGTACAGTTTGTAATTATGCGGGAATATTTCTAAGAAATCCATAGGAAATTCTTACAGTGATTCAGATACATATTATTAAACTTCCGAAAGAATTTCCAAAATTCTTGAATTTCTTTGTACATTCCTCAGAGAAAAAGATCCTGAAAATTATTTTGGAAATGCAACAAGTCAAGATATTCCTTAAAAAATTCAAAGAAGAAATTCTAGGAATTTCTTCAGAATTTCCCTAACCAGATCCTGCTGGAATATCACGTACACAGCAAAAAAAGTTGTTGAATATTACATCGAAATCGATGCAACCAATCGAATCCGTCGATTGTTGAATATTACACTGCGCGATGTACTCGAGAGCAGGCTGTGTAATAAACAGAAGCGATGTAATTTCTTCCCGATGTAAAAAAATTCCAACGTAATCGAGGCGATGTATAATTAAGCTATGTAAAATAGTGCGACGTACAAGGCATTTGTACCATTCAGTTTTCTTTCGTGGATTTCTTTCATCAATATTTTTTTGGTCTAGGTAGTTTTGTGAAGGATTCGTAAATTTATATGATTTCATATTTCAGGACATTCACATATGATACTATACATCACCAAATCTATCACGAAAACGCCAATAGGTCGCATGCACATCGATGAATCATTAGACATCCGCAGTATCGATCCACAGACCCAGGGTAGCTCATTACTTGCTGGATTCCCTTCGCCTTCGGAGGCGCTTCAAAGCCGCTGAAATTAATGAAACATGTTTAGCATAGTGTGCGACGCTTTGCAGTAGATCGTAGATGGATAAGAAGCCGGCCCCGATTAGTTGTAGTTGCTCTTTGTTATAGATTAAAGGAATTTCTAAAAGAATTTCTCATACATTCTCAAAAAATTTCGTAAAGGAACCAAAGGAACTCCGAAGAAATTTTCAAAATTTTCTTATAATTCCTTCTTTGAATTTTCAAAGGAATGTATTGAGGAATTTCCAAAGGAATTACTAGATTTATCTCCGAAGTAATTTCCGGAGCATTTTCTGGAGGAAATTCCGAAAAAATCGGAGTGTTAAGAGCTAAGATAAGACTTGCGAAGACGCTGCTTCTTTTCTCTTGTTTTGACACTTGTTCTTCTTTTCATCATAGTTGACCATCGAATTTCAACTGTTTATTGACTGTTTCACCTAAGCCCCGGGTGGACACTTCTGAGCACAATAAAAGTGTATCCAATTCGTGAATTAGTAAATTCATTTTCATAAGGATTTTTATACCGGGAACAAAACACACGTTTATAACTGATTCATAATAAGCTAACCGGATGATTTGGAATACTCGTGAAAATGATATCTAGCTTTCCACGCTCAGTAATGGCGGCTTGTCGGTGTGTAAAAATCAATCGTTCACTGTACTTTTTGACACTAGCTGGAGGAAAGCTCACTGGCATTCCTGGGGTGAGGGGAAGGGAAAAAAGGCCCTTTCGCCAATGAGTTTTCCTCCAGCTAGTGTCAAAAGATACAGTGACCGATGGATTTTTTCACACCTACAAGCCGCTATTACCGAGCGTGGAAAGCTGGATAATCTTGTAAAACAAAAATCATGCGAAATATTTTATTTGGGATACCAATACTTTCACACATAAAGCTGCTGGATGCATCTGACAGTTCGGGACAGCAGTTGACTAGCAGCAGATGAAGCTGCATTTTTTCCTCTTTGAAAATCCCGTCACAGGTTTAGAGGTATCACAGATAACAGATATTTAAGCTAGAACAAATTTTATTGAAAATCCTGTGTAAACTTTTGAATTGATATACGTTGGCGTACTACTGCCATCTACTCAACTGATTGCGGTAGTACCAATGAAAATAAATACTAAGGTATGGAAATCCATATATTGTGTGCGTGCCTTTCGTGTATGGCGAAAAAGCTTTCACTACTACATTCGAACGAGCTCCCATAAGAAGCCGTGCAAATATGTACGTCACCATTTGCTGTTTACATTTTTCATCATCCACTAATACGCTTGCATTTGGTCTTCTTCCTCACCTTCTATCTATTCTCATTGCGGTAGTACATACGGACGCAGCTGATTAACAACCCTCGAACACAGCCAATGCATTTGACAGTCGCATTCGGGCTGCGTTTTCAATTACAATGATCCTTGCGCCATCTCCATTCGATTGCCAAACGCGGTCCCAATTTAAAATACATTTGAATTAACGGTTGCGGATGTTTACACACGTATCGGATGCCAGCCTCAACATCTGTTATCTGTGGAGGTATCATGTTTCTACATATTTTGAATCTGCAGTATAAACTGAGTCAAACTCTAATTTTTCAGAATTTTTGGATCCTCGGAACTATTTTAACTTGCATTCTAAATTTATATGGGACTGAAAATTTGTTCTTATGCTGCATGGGCCAACTGTCATTCTATGAATGCTATAATAGACTAACGCAAAATGAACTCCCCCAAGAAATTATGATGTTTGAGCGGGTCGCATAATGAACGCAAAATGAACTTTTGTTCGAGAAGACGACCCGCTCAAATGTCAAAATCTATAAGGCATTTAGAGTAAAATCAGCAGTGATTCAAATCGTTCGGGGCTGTCAGTTTGAAAATGAATTTGAATCATGCACTTTCCCAGCAGTGGCTCAAGATTCATTTTTTATAACAGTCGAGATTCAGAATCTTAAAACTGTTATACCACTCAGTTCTATTTTCTGCATATTTGAACCACGAATGAATCACGAGATTCAAATATTTTTCAATTGTTTTGGTGTATGAATGCGTCATTTTAGGTACGGATCAATCCACTTTGCATTTACCGCACCTTCCTCAGCAGCAACATAATAATTTCATTTAATGGAAAAAAAATCAAACATGAATAGAACACGGCTGTGGAAGCCTGTGAGTTTGTTCTATTTTGGCTCATATTCAAACTAGAATAGTATTCGAAAATTTGCAACCAAACTGAATCACTACTGATTTCACTCTTAATGAGACGTTTCGTGGTGGCCCGAATATTTACTTTTAATGTTTTGTTTTGTTATGATTCTGCGTAAACATTCCGTTAGGTCCGAACATAAAATAATGTTTGTAACTTTTTACTTTTCATTCATGTTTTCTTCAGCATTTCATGCTTAGAATGCAATGGTATGAATCATATGAAAATCTTTGTTCTAAAGCCCTGGTAGCCGAAAAGTTAAACAGGTAGAATTGATGATGAGACCCATCGGAATGTTCATCGCAAAATTACCAAACAAACGGGCTCCCACTAATTGTCAAAGTAGATAAACACAAGGAAACAGCTGTTTCGATCAGTCTCATAAAATGCCTTATATCGATTGAAATGGCTTATTGTTTGCTGTACAAGAAAGTAACATTCAGAGGTCCGAACATTGACTCTGATCACTACCTCGTTCTCAGTAAAATTCGATCACGGTTGTCAACTGTATCGAATGAAAGATCACAGCGAACGATGCGTTACAATATCCAGCGATTGTCGGCGGAAGGATTATCGGCTGAGTACCGCCAGAAGCTCGACGAACGGATAAGTGCAATCAACTTTAGCGAGAACATCAACGATCTATGGGAGTCGATCCATGGAGCGGTGAGCACAACAGCACGAGAAGTGGTAGGCACTGCACAGAGGCGACCCAGGACGGGTTGGTTCGATGTGTAGTGTCAGAGAGTGACAGACGAGAAGAACGTTGCCAGAAGCCGGATGTTGGTGTCAGGTACCCGATCGAATAGAGATCGGTACAAGGAAACAAGAACAGCCGAAAAACGAACCCACCGCAGGAAGAAAAAAGAGTACGAAGAACAAGTTATTAGTGAGGCGCAGGAAAAAATGGAGCGGAGGTTTTATGAGTCTGTCAATGGCGTGCGGAGAAAGACAGTGCCATCTCCCGTCATGTGCAACGACCAACAAGGGAATTTGCTGACAGATAAAACTGAAGTGGCTGTCAGGTGGAAGCAACACTTCGAGACTTTGTTGAATGGAGGAAGTGACGGTGCATCGGTGAACAGAATAAATATTAGCGACGATGGACAAGCTGTGGAGTCACCTACACTAGATGAGGTTAAACAAGCTGTCAAAGAGCTGAAAAACAATAAGGCTGCGGGGAAGGACCAGCTCCCGGCTGAACTTTTCAAACATGGCAGTGAGCAGCTTTATGAAGTTCTGCACCATATTATGTCGAAAATATGGGAAGACGAGGAAATGCCTGCTAGCTGGTTGGACGGCCTCATTTGCCCTCTCTTTAAGAAAGGGCACATACTGGAGTGCTCCAATTACCGAGGAATAACCCTCCTTAATTCGGCGTACAAAATTATGTCCCGTATTCTGTTCAACTGATTGAGACCGCTTGAAGAGTCCTTCGTCGGCGAATACCAAGCAGGTTTTCGTGAGGGCCGATCAACGACGGATCAAATGTTTACCCTGAGACAAATACTTGATAAATTCCGGGAGTACAACTTGCAGATACATCATATGTTTATTGATTTCAAGGCGGCGTACGATTCAGTGAAACGGAATGAATTATGGCAAATTATGCTTAAACATGGTTTTCCGGCGAAACTGATACGGCTGATTCGTATAACGTTGGACGGATCGAAATCAAGTGTAAGGGTTGCGGATGAAATATCGACGTCATTTGTTACCTTAGATGGATTAAAGCAGGGTGATGCACTCTCGAATCTACTGTTCAATATAGCGCTCGAGGGAGCGATTAGGAGAGCTGGTGTGCAAAGAAGCGGTACCATTATCACAAAATCGCATATGCTCCTGGGATTTGCGGACGATATCGATATTATCGGAATTGATCGCCGTGCCCTGGAAGAGGCTTTTGTGCCTTTTAAGAGGGAGACAGCGAGGATTGGACTCACGATCAATACCAGCAAAACGAAATACATGGTCGCTGGCAATCAACGTGGGTTCATTAGTGGTGGTGGTAGCGAAATAGTGCTGGATGGTGAAAAATTTGAAGTGGTAGAAGAATTTGTGTATCTTGGAACATTAGTGACGTGCGATAATGATGTTACCCGCGAGGTAAAAAGGCGTATTGCAGCTGCAAATAGGGCTTATTACGGACTTCGTAGCAAGCTTAAGTCCCGTAGTCTGCAAACGAAAACAAAACTCGCGCTGTATACTACTCTGATTCTTCCGGTGGCTTTATACGGCCATGAGACATGGACGTTAAAGGAGGCTGATCGGAGAGCTCTCGGAGTGTTTGAGCGTAAGGTGCTGCGGACAATACTCGGCGGTAAACAGGAGAACGGCATCTGGCGGCGTCGCATGAATCACGAATTGTACCAGGTGTATAAAGGGCTGGATATTATTAAGCTTATACAACACGGCAGACTACGGTGGGCTGATCACGTTGTTCGTATGCCGGAAGAACGTCAAGCGAAGATAATATTTAGTAGAGAACCCGGAAGAGGCCGCAGGCTTCGTGGAAAGCCGCGTACACTATGGCTTTTTGCAGTTGAAGAGGACCTGAGGGCGCTCAATGTTCAGGGCGACTGGAAGCGATTGGCCCAGGATCGAGTCTAGTGGAGAAGGATACTCCATTCGGCGTAGGTTCATCGAAGAGCTGTAGCCCATCAAGTAAGTACAAGAAAGTAAATAAAAGGTTTATTTACAAACAAAATAAAAATATGTCGGAGATCAGAAAAGCTTGAACTTTATGTTAAATTGTAAAAAAAGCATGTTTTCTTTCCTTTACAACCAAATTCTTGAATAAGTTCCGTTAGAAATTTTTTTGGAAACTCCTAAGGAAATTCCTAAAATTTTGTCCTAAAGAATTGTGGAACGAACTCTCGCCATTAGTTTTGGAGGAATTACGAAGAAAAATTCCGAAGAAATGGAAAGTTCCGAGAAATTGTTTAGAACATGAGATTGAAATTGCTGTTGAGAATTCTAGTCAATGGTAAAAACCCGGTTTGGACTCTGAAAATGCTTGCTAGAAAACCCCAAAAATGTTACATTATCCATGACCATTATCAAGTTCGAAGTGAGAAGTGAAAAGTGGGAAGAGAAAAGTGAACTGAGAACTGAGAACTAAGAATAGAGAACTTCTTTTCCCTTCTTTTTTTTCATCTTAGTTTTTCTCCCCCCCCCTTCCTTCTCCCTTCTTCCTGCTTCTTTCTTCCTTCTTTCAACTTTCTTCTTTCTGCTTCTATTTCCCTTCTCCCTTCTTCCTTCTTCTTCCTAGTTTTTACCTTCCTCCTTCCTTCTTCCGTCTCCCTTCTTCCTTCTCTTTTCTTTCTTCTTCCTACTCTCTTCTTCCTTCTTTTTTCTTCTTCCTCTTCCTGTTTCCTACTTCTTCCTTCTTTCTTCTTCCATCTTCCTCATTCCTTTTTCTTTCTTCCTTCTTTTTTCTTTCTTCTTCCTTTTTTATTCTTCTTCCTTTTTTTCTTTCTTCTTCCTTCTTCCTTCTCCCTTTTCCGTATTCCTCCTTCCTTCTTCTTTATTCCTTTTTCCTTCGTCATTATTCTTTTTTCCTTCTTCCTTCTTATTTCTTTCTTGTTCTTTCTTCTTTCTTCTTTCTTATTTCTTCTTACTTTTTCCTGTTTCTTTCTCTCTTTTTAATTTTTCTTTCCATCTTTCTTCTTCCTTCACCCATCTTCCTTCACCCTTCTTTCTTTTTTCTTCTTCCTTCTTCTTTTTCACTTTTTCCTTTGTCCTTCTTTTTCCTTCTTCTTCCTTTATCGTTCATTCAGAGATGATCTTTCTTCGTATTGCTTGCTATTAGCTATCTCACTTATCACTTCTCACCTATCGCATCTCTCTTCTTATCAACACTACTTATTTGTCACTTCTCACTTCTTGCTTCCCACTACAAACACTATTCCCTACTCACTTCACACACTTAGTAAGGAAACGTATTCCTACTATTTGGCCAAACGGCATTCAGCCCAAATGGCGTTCGGCCAAATGACCCTAAACCGTTTGAAGCTTGACTAATTAACGCCTCCAATTATAGTTCTTACTATTAACGTCAAATCATAAATGAACCAAATACGCCAAAAAATGCTGGTGCTCCATCATTTTCAGAACTCTGGCACCACCATTGCAGCCAGGGTATGATTTTCAACAGATCCAGTCTATTTGTTTGTTTCGCTGATGATATGGACATTGCACCTTCTTCCCCCTCCCGCAAAAATATCACCAAGATAACATCAAATAAGCAACCACGTTCTAATCGACGGGAAATGCTTTATCTACCGCAGTGCAAATATAAAATGTGATCACTACCTATCACAAGACCTTGCAGCCTAGACAGTCCAATTTTTGCCTATCTATATTAGTTTCCTTCTTCTAATCACGAGGAAAATTTTATCTTAAACTGCAGTTTCCATGGAATGGTTTGAAAATAAAAACTTAATCTTTTCGATGAAATGGTTTTTTGTACAAATGGAATAATTAAATTTTGACTGGTCTTTCGTATAATTTGTTATGATAAAATGTTTAAAACATGAAAAATCATTCCGAAGAACTGATGTGTTTGATAATTTGTGTCCACAAAAGATTATGTCAGAAAACTGATCAATTTTTAGCGAGACATAGTTCGCCGGGTCAGCTAGTTCCAATATATGTTATTTTTATTACTTAGCAGGATTGTAGTTACACATACGTAAGATTGGGCAAAAAGCGTTTAATGACTTGGACAACAGCCTTGGTAATTACCAACAGACAGTACATCATTTTGTGAAATAATTAAAACAAAAGCTGATGACAAAAACCGAACACAGCGGTTAACATGTCTGATTACCGCGAGTACAAAACGCGTGTTTAGTTCATCATAACCACTGTTGGGTAACGGTTTAATCGTTTTCATTGAGCTGTTGCAATTGCCGTCCTGCATGTCCATATACAGTCTCTAGCAAAAGTGTCTTTGCTCTTCGAATTGGTTTGTACAGGCATTTGCTGCCTTAACTATGGTTTTATGTTTGTCACCATAACTTTTCGAGCGAGGAAAACAGACGTCCATTAAGCCAAGCTTCGCAAGTTCATCGAACTTTCACTCTCGGTACCAACCGAGCAGGAAAAACTTCCATGAAGTGTAAGCTAGGTGAGGTATTATGCTGCGCGGTGGCTGCAGCATAATGAGCCATCGTCGTTCGGCATCCCACCGTTTCTTCCTGGGACGGAGAGACGCGGACCCGCCAAACCAGTTTCCCGTTTGACGACACACTTTTCCCGGGGCGCGAAGACCGCAGACGGCGATGGAGCGAAGAGAGTCAATGAATGGCAAAGAGCGATGCCGGACAAAAAAGTGCAATGTTTCATGAAAGTGAAATTTTCTTACGGTTCAATGTGAGCTGCAAGTACACAAGAGATGACTCTTGCTTAGCCGTAAACAGAGGCATGACTTGTGGTTTAATTCAGCGTTTGTACAGTCTGGTCTCTTATTTGGCGAAAGGAATTTTGAATAGAGTGATATGCCTAATGGATGACTACTTTTGCATGAGTCGAACAATGCATCGCACCCAACGTTGTTCTACAATGTTTAGTAAAAACTAAGTTGATTTCCTTCCGGAAATTCGAAAAATAATATTCGGGGTAGGGTAAAAGACCCAATAGTGGAGGAACTAAGCTCGTTCCACCACTATTTGTTGGTTCACACCAAGCATACACTTCATTTCACTTACCTCAAGGGTGCACATGGAAGTTTATTACTTATATTTCATCCGAAAGGAGTCCTCATTGCAGCAGCATGCATCATTGTTACCTAAAATGATACCTCCAATTATTGGTGCAGTGTTCCAATAGTTGCGGTATTTTTTAATTTGTGTTCCTATAGTTGCGAATCGCATTGTTTTCATATAGGACTCGCAACTATAGGAACACTACCGCAACTATTGGTGCAAAGCAGAGAAAATGAAAAGGTATTTTAGTGATATTTTACCAATTTTGATGCAATTCTCAACCTGTTTTCCTGTATTTTGTGTAATGACAGGTCAACAAATTGATAGACTATATGGGTTGCTGCGTTAAATACGTAGATTGTGTAAAAACAATACTACCGCAACTACAGGAACACCCACGACTATCGGAACATTTACCCTAATTGAAAAGACTTCTGTTGAAATTCTGAAGATTTTCCGTGATTCAAAAATCGGATCTGTTATAGGTGTTGTTATGAACATAAATTTTACTTAACATAAAATTATTTTTCAAGCCAGTATCATCTTCTATCTGCTTCTCCTAACTCTATTATATTACAGGGTAAATCCGGGTGAGATAATACATCTTTAAAAAAAATCGATTTTAGAAAACCAATTGTAAAAAACTATATCCTATTCAAATTTTCATTTGGGTCTTCTTTACCATCATCGAATAATAGTAAAAGTGTAGAAAATAATATCACCTAATAATTTTCCCTTAAAACTGCATATGATTACACGGATTACACTAATCAATATTAAATTTGTATTCACGATGCTCATGTGTTGCATTTGTAGTTCTCTAAAATCTATCGGTTACTGGCGTTTGCTGTTTGATTGGGAAAATTCCGAGATTGGTCACAAAGTTGGAAAGGGTTCGCTTTAATGGCGTTGAAGTCACTTGCATGTTCAGATAAGTTAAAATATTAATTACGATAATTTAAGTTATTATGATATCTGAATGTGCCCATGAGTGTTTTTCAGCCAAAAATTGGCCTCCCAAGGGAAACGATAGCAATGGATTTTGAAAACTGTTCAGCAGCATATAAACATATAAGCATATGGAGACGCATGGTACATTTGTGCGATGATTCTTCTTGAGACTAAACTTTTTATGAAAATATCATCACATCCGTTTTATTAAATAAATGAACAAGTGTGTAGGAATGTCTATGAAACTTGGATTTTGGGAAATCAGAAACTAATTGCATATTCGGAGGTAAATGTTCTAGATTAACATGTCGAATACTGCGATCAAGAAATCATTATAATCATGATTTTAAACAGCAGGTTGTCTTATCCACCTAGGGCTTCAATTTTTCACGGGAATCAACTTCCCGGAAAACGGGAAATGAAATAATAATTTCACGGGACTTCCCGGGATCCCAGGAAATAAAAAAAAACTCTCGAAACTAATTCAAAATCGTAGTTTAAATTTTGTCGTAAAATATGGTTTTGAAATAGTAGTTTGTGCAACAAGTTGCAAAAAGGTGATTTTTTCAGCACGAGTTGTACGTTATTCATTTATTCAGACTAAGGCCGAAGTGGCCTGTGCGGTATATAAGAGTCTTCTCCATTCGGCTCGGTCCATGGCTACACGTCGCCAACCACGCAGTCTACGGAGGGTCCGCAAGTCATCTTCCACCTGATCGATCCACCTTGCCCGCTGCGCACCTCGCCTTCTTGTACCCGTCGGATCGTTGTCGAGAACCATTTTCACCGGGTTATTGTCCGACATTCTGGCTACGTGCCCGGCCCATCGCAGTCGTCCGATTTTCGCGGTGTGAACGATGGATGGTTCTCCCAGCAGCTGATGCAACTCGTGGTTCATTCGCCTCCTCCACGTACCGTCCGCCATCTGCACCCCACCATAGATGGTACGCAGCACTTTCCTTTCGAAAACTCCGAGTGCGCGTTGGTCCTCCACGAGCATCGTCCAGGTCTCGTGTCCGTAGAGGACTACCGGTCTAATGAGCGTTTTGTAGATTGTCAGTTTGGTACGGCGGCGAACTCTATGCGATCGGAGCGTCTTGCGGAGTCCAAAGTACGTACGATTTCCAGCCACTATGCGTCTCCGAATTTCTCTGCTGGTGTCATTTTCGGCAGTCACCAGAGAGCCCAAGTACACAAATTCTTCTACCACCTCGATTTCATCACCACCGATGCCAACTCGCGGTGGGTGGCTCACATTGTCTTCTCTTGAACCTCTTCCTATCATGTACTTCGTCTTCGACGTGTTCATGACTAGTCCGATCCGCTTGGCTTCCCTCTTCAGTCTGATGTAGGCTTCCTCCATCTTCTCAAAGTTACGTGCCATAATATCTATGTCGTCGGCGAAGCCAAATAGCTGGACAGACTTATTGAAAATTGTACCACTCGTGTTAATCCTTGCTCTTCGCATTACCCCTTCCAAAGCGATGTTGAATAGCAAACACGAAAGACCATCACCTTGCCGTAACCCTCTGCGGGTTTCGAAGGGACTCGAGAATGCCCCTGAAACTCGAACTACGCACATCACCCGATCCATCGTCGCTTTGATCAACCGTGTCAGTTTATCCGGAAATCCGTTTTCGTGCATTAGCTGCCATAGCTGGTCCCGATCGATTGTATCATATGCGGCTTTGAAGTCGATGAATAGATGATGGCACGTTGTATTCGCGGCACTTCTGCAGTACTTGGCGAATGGCGAACACCTGGTCCGTGGTGGAGCGTTCGCCCATAAAACCCGCCTGGTACTGCCCCACGAACTCCCTTGCAATTGGTGCTAGTCGACGGCATAACATTTGGGAGAGTACCTTGTAGGCGGCGTTCAGCAATGTGATTGCGCGGTAGTTGCTACAATCCAACTTATCGCCCTTTTTGTAGATGGGACACACGACACCTTCCATCCACTTCTGCGGCAAAACTTCCTCCTCCCAAATCTTGGTAATGACCCAGTGCAGCGCTCTAGCCAGTGCCTCACCACCGTGTTTAAATAGCTCTCCTGGTAGTTGGTCAACCCCAGGGGCTTTGTTGTTCTTCAGCCGGCCAATCTCCTCCTGGATTTCTTGGAGATCCGGAGCCGGTAGAATTATGTCCTGCGCGCGTTCCCCCAGGTCCATCACCATACCGCCATCTTCGTCTGCCACATCGCCATTCAGGTGCTCTTCGTAGTGCTGCCGCCACCTTTGGATCACCTCACGCTCGTTCGTAAGAAGGTTCCCGTTTATGTCCTTACACATATCAGGCTGTGGCACGTGGCCCTTACGTGAACGGTTCAACCTCTCATAGAACTTTCGTGTGTTATTAGCACGGTACAGTTGCTCCGTCTCTTCACGGTCTCGATCTTCCTGCTGACGCTTTTTCCTCAGGAAAATCGAGTTTTGTCTGTTCCGCGCCTGTTTATATCGTGCCTCGTTTGCCCTCGTGCGGTGTTGCAGCAATCTCGCCCATGCTGCATTCTTCTCTTCTACTAACTGCTCACATTCGCCGTCATACCAGTCGTTTCTCTGATCCGGGGGCACCGTGCCAAGTGCAGCGGTTGCGGTGCTACCAATGGCGGATCGAATATCTCTCCAGCCATCTTCAAGAGACGCTGCGCCTAGCTGCTCTTCCGTTGGGAGTGCCACTTCCAGCTGCTGCGTGTATTCTTGGGCTAGTCTACCGTCTTGTAGCCGCCCAATATTAAGCCGCGGCGTCCGACTTCGACGCGTGTTGTACACCGTCGAGAGTTTTGAGCGCAGGCATACTGCAACAAGGTAGTGGTCGGATTCAATATTCGCACTGCGGTAAGTGCTGACGTTCGTGATGTCGGAGAAGAATTTACCGTCGATTAGAACGTGGTCGATTTGGTTTTCCGTTTCTTGGTTAGGTGATCTCCATGTGGCCTTGTGGATATTTTTGCGGGGAAAGAAGGTGCTTCGGACTACCAGTCCGCGGGAGGCTGCGAAGTTTATGCATCGTTGGCCATTGTCATTCGATACGGTGTGCAGACTATCCGGTCCGATGACCGGTCTATACATTTCCTCCCTTCCTACCTAGGCGATCCATCGTATGTCTGCTCCAGCTGTGCGTAGAACGCTTCTTTCTCGTCGTCGGGTCTCCCTTCGTGTGGGAAGTGCACGTTGATGATGCTATAGTTGAAGAAACGGCCTTTAATCCTCAGCTTGCACATCCTTGCGCTGATTGGCTGCCACCCAATCACGCGTTGGCGCATCTTACCCAGCACTATGAAGCCGGTTCCCAGCTCGTTGGTGGTGCCACAGCTTTGGTAGAAGGTAGCCGCCCGATGCCCGCTTTTCCACACTTTCTGTCCTGTCCAGCAAATCTCCTGCAGCGCCACGACGTCGAAGTTGCGAGGATGTAATTCATCGTAGATCATCCTGTCGCAACCTGCGAAACCTAGCGACTTGCAGTTCCATGTTCCAAGCTTCCAATCGTGATCCTTTATTCGTCGCCTAGGTCTTTGCCGATTATATCGAGTCGCATTATCTCTTATATTGTTCGTAATTATTGGTTTTCCAGGCGGCTTATTGGGCCTGCGCAAACCTCCTGTCTCGCCGGAGGGCCATCGTGTCAGGGCTGTTTAGCGTCCCACCTAACACCCGGACTTGGGCTTGTGCGCTTTGAGCGGCACACGGTCGCTTTGGCGGAGCCTACTTGCGGATACATGCAGCTTTTTATAGAGGTTTAACAGGGCCCACTGTCAAACCCCACCACATCCTAGGCAGGCGCCACAACTCGCAGATGGCCTGGGGAGGGATCGTCAAGCCCTTGGACATAGTCCCTGCTGCCCCAAACGTTAATACGTTGTACGTTAATACTACGTTAATACTACGAGTGCTGAAAAAATCGAGTTTTGCAACGAGTTGCACACGCTATTTTTTGCAATGACAAAAAATGGACTTAAATTTGTTAAACCTGTACCAAAATTGTACAGTCTAACTTACTCCACATGATCATTCTTGCCAATAAATTATTTTGCTGCGGAGAACAATCAGATTCCATGTTACCGTGCCACATTGCATAGTTCGATAAGCCGTGAAGCGATAGATATACTTGACTTTGGAAATTTTTGATGTCATGTCCACCAAACTATTTAATTTATTACGGGGCGCATAGAATACACTATTTGAGCACTTACCATTGGCGTAAATAAGGGGGGGGGGCGGGGGGCCGGGTGGAGGCCTGGCCCCCTCCAGACCTACTTGTGCCCCCCCCAGAAAATTTTGAAAAGTAATTCCAGCTTAGTCAGTTTTTATTTCATTTACATATTTCCTACATATTTCTTAATTTTGATTATGAATTCTATAAACATATTTTTTGTTGCGTTATCACATCTATGACCATTTGTTCAGCAAAGCATCGAAATATTTAAGTTGTACCCCGGGAACATTTTCTCGATTTTTAAGCTAAAATCAATGCCGCTTCTAATTCAGTTGCTAGCTTAAAATAATAAATTTGTTCTGCATTTGTTTGACTAGTATCCGCTTCAAAACTACTATCCGCTTCAAAAAAGACTGAAGCAACTACATCAAAATGAGCACATGTACACAAATCCGGTCAATGAAATTTCGAAATTTTTGAAATTTTTTCTTTCGAAAATCTTCGAGTTAATCGCAAGGTATGCCGCAAAACAGTTGATCAAATTCCTATGGAGCTTTTTGCTCTCGCTATATAATTCTGGCACAGAAAGATATAAAATTATAAAACTTAAGAACCTTTGTTACAATGACAGAAAAATCAACAACGCATTCCATTGAAAGTATTAGGACAAAACTTAGGCAACCTTCGCACTCACAAAAGAGATTGCATTAAAGAAATATTTTTATAATCCTCAAAAGATCTTGTTCCATTTAATTTTTTGGCGATTTCATAAGGATCATCGGAAAACTCTTTTGTGCCTGCTTCAGTTAGAATTTGTTTTTTAGGATAAAAAAAAATTAGGTTTAGAAACCAGTTCGTTTCAGAAAACATTTCTTTTGCAGCACAATTCAGATCGATTTAGTTGCTTCTCAAGTCTCTTTGATTTTTGCAGAGAAATCTCTCACCTGTTCAGAAAACCATAATAAAGCCTCTTCCTAACGTCAGTAACTACAAAAACCCTATGTTATTCTGGAATTTGATTTATGACTCATAAAAAACACTTTAGGATTCCAAATTTGTGTTCATCGTGGAATTTATTCCACATCTAAATAGTTTAAAAAATTTCAAGTTTTAAAAAAATCGAGATCTTTATGCATGGAAATGCTTGAAAACTTTCAGAAATATACTCATATCGAATTTCATTTATAGATAATTCGAAGAAGATTCTTGAATCTTAGATTACACACTTATCCACATTTAGTAACATGGAGAAGACAAGTTGACACAGACACAGCGTTTTGAAGCAATCACAGCATCATTGGAAATCAATTGTATTATTCGCGATTTTTTATGTTAGTTCTAGGACGAATGAGTGATAAACTTAGTCAAACAATTTCTATTGCAATCCATGCGCACAGTGCTTTAAATCGCCTTTGAAAATTACATCCCACCAGCTGGTGCCATGGCCCCCCTAGACCGAGACTCTAGTTACGCCTATGGCACTTACCGAAGCTAATTCAGCAAAATGTAGTCATGTAACTACTGTTCTGATGTTGGTTTTTCATTATAGCACCCAAATGAGTGCTATAATGAATATTATGCAACCCATTTGAGTTGCATAATGTTCATTAAAGCACCCATTTCGTTGGTATGGAAAAGTAGGCCGTTTTATCACTCAAAGACGAACTCTAAACGAGATATTATGATCAGGAATTGCAAAAATATACATTCGACATCAGGGAGGCTTGCTATTTTGTCCTCAAATGATGAATGAGTTGTTGAAAGCCTGAGAAAGATTTTGTTCAGTTCGAAAAGCGTTTACTCCTTCTACAAAACGTTCACCATGTCATAAGTCTGATCTGCTCTGGATCAAGAGTAAGATCTGCAGTGTCCTGATGAGCTCCACTATGTGCTACTTTTCCATATTTTTTTAAAAACTTTTTCAGGTTGTATTCGCTTTTTTTTCCAGTTTTTGGACAATGACGGCTTCGAGAGATTCTCCTCTATTATCGCCAAAATATCCCTAACATGAACTATTCTTATACTCGGCGACTTTTTTTTAGTTCTTAGAATCTTCTGGTCAACTTTGAAGGATAAACCATTTTTATTCATGTACGTCCACTTGAACACGTTTTGTATTCAAAGCAGATGAAATATTTGCTTGATTGTCGTACTTTAATGATTCTGACTTTAACATTTTTTTTCAGTCAAACTTTGCTTGAAATGCCGAACAGCACCTAAAACGCATCAAATTGCAAAAGTTTTGCGAGTATTTGTTGTAAGACAGTTGTAATAATCGCATACTAAAGACATACAATCTGTTTTTCCATCAAGATCTGTTAGCCCACCAATATTATAAAATATTCAAATGAAATATTTCAGAAATATCTCAAAATACAAACGATTCTGCGGAATATGAGTCTGTTCAGGAATTGAATTAAAAAGGATTGAAGGTCTTAAAAAACCTTTGACAATAATAGGACAAACCTGCCAAAGCGGTCACTGCTATTGCCACAGTATCCGCGAACATAGCTCTGCTGTTTCACCACAGACACTAAATACTGAATAAACGAACGATAGATACAAACTGATTCTTTGTCTTGTCTCTCTTCAACACGTGTTGGAATGCACCGTATGATTCTGTAACATTTTCAGTTGTAACTTAAATTCTTAAACTTCAAAAGTGAAATAAATAGTGAGATGATGCTAGTAAAAAATGTTATTGATACCAAAATCCGTTATCATCAAATTAAAAAAATAAAATAAGACAATTATTACAAAATATTTTAGTATGTTCATTTCCCGGGAAACTGATACATAAATCCCGGGAATCGGGAATCCAGGGAAATATGATTTCCCGGGAAATCGTTTCCGGGAATAGAAGCCCTAATCCACCTCATCTAGTTCCCTGTAGATTGCTAGTTTGTTATGTTTCTTGGGATGTCTTTTTTTTGCTAGTTCAGCTGGAGTAGTCATTTAAAATGTAGAAACATTTAATTTACCAATTCAAAATGAGTAAAATTTATCGATTCAGAAAAACTTCGTAAAAGAAATTGAACCAGCATGTTCATTAAAGTCCCTAGAGCCACTGCGTATTTTGTGCTGTTCAAATTAGTTTGGTGCAGATGTTCTAGATTCTTTAATTTCAGTTCAGATCAATTGGTTTGCAAGTTAAACTACGCCTGGTATCCAATCAGAATCAAACCAGCATTTACAGTTCAAATTAGTTTGATGCAGATGAGCCTACTCTCCAAACTGTTCTGGAATTCAGATCAATTGATCTACAAGGTCAATTACGCCTGGTATAATATCAAAATTAACCCAATATGTCCATACATGTCGCTTTGGCCATTGCCTATTATATTCAAATAAGTTTATTCTGGTCCCTGCGTGCAGTCCATATTAGTTTTCTGCAGATGTTTTAGGTTCTCCAAATTGTTCTGGATTTCAGATCATTTGGTCTAGTAGGTCAACAACGCTTGGTATCCATTCGAAATCAACCCAGCATGTCCATACAAGTCCCCTGAGTCCTTGCGTATTATGTGCAGCTCAATTTATTTTGATGCAGATGTTCTAGGCTTTCCCAATTTTTCTGGAGTTAAGATCAATTGGTCTACAAGTTTAACTACGCCTGATATCGAACCAAAATCTACCCAGAATTCCGTACAAAGTTCCTTATGCCTTTGCCTTCAAATGCGCCTGGATGAAAAGATGATCATTGAGGCGAAGATGACCATTTGATGTGTCAGTCAAAAGTGCCTAACTTTTTTATGAAACGGTAGTCAACAATATTATCCGTTCAAGTAATATTACCGCTAGGTAGTAAATCCGAGTTTTTCGATTATTATCATGAAAATGTATTTCGTGGAAGAAAGAGAGAGATAGTCATAAATGATGCTATTTTCGTTTCAAATATTGACTTCGTAGACTTCTTTACGTAGTAAATTCAACATTCATACAAATAACCTAGTGTATTTTGAAGGCTAGGTCATAATGATTTTAGTAGAGCTGTCTTGATCAACTTCACCCCAAATCAGATTACTCAAAAAATGTGTGATAATTTAATTTATTTTAATAAATGTGAACGCATTTCAGAAAACTAAAGTTGTTGATTATTGCAACGTATAGCAGTACATGTTTAATATTTGTTTCGATTTAAAATGTAAACACCCATTGTTATTGCATGACTTGTCTTAAAAATGATCATCTTCCCCCCAGTTGACGGTACCTTGAGTCCTTGCGTATGATTTCGGTTTGAAACCAGGCGTAGTTGACATGCTAGACCAAATTATCTGAACTCCAGAACAAATTGGAAACCTAGAACATCTGAATTATACTAAATTGGACTGCACATTAAACACAAGGGCTTCAGGGACTTGTATGAACATGCTGGGTTGATTCCGATTGGATATCAGGCGTTGTTGACCTTGTAGAACAATTGATTTTAAATTCAGAACAATTGGGAGCACCTGGAACATCTGGAACTGTATCTAAGTCATTTGGACTGCACATAATACGCAAAGGCTTTAGGGGCTTGCAGAGACATGCTGGGTTGATTTTTATATGATGTTCTTCTGATTACCGATTCAACTCATATAGAATTAGTAAATCGAAATTTTCTATATTTTTAATGACAGCATCTACTCTCCAGCTGATCTAGAAAAAAAAAGATTCATAGAAACATAACAAACTAGCAAAAGGAACTAGATGAGGTGGATAAGATAACCGTGAAAGAGTTGTGATAATCGCGGCTACAAAGCAAGACCATGCTGAGGGTGGCTGGGTTCGATTCCCGGTGCCGGTCTAGGCAATTTTCGGATTGGAAATTGTCTCGACTTCCCTGGGCATAAAAGTATCATCGTGCTAGCCTCATGATAATACGAATGCAAAAATGGTAACCTGGCTTAGAAACCTCGCAGTTAATAACTGTGGAAGTGCTTAATGAACACTAAGCTGCGAGGCGGCTCTGTCCCAGTGTGGGGATGTAATGCCAATAAGAAGAAGAAGAATAAAATAAAATAAAAAAAGTTCCATACAAATGCACACTTGTTAACGGACGTGATGAAATTTTCATAAAAAGTTTAATCACAAGATGAATCATCGCACAAATGTACCATGCGTCTCCACATGCTTTCATGCTTATATGCTGCTGAACAGTTTTCAAAAAGCCCATTTTTAAAGGCCCTGGCTGAAAGACACTCATGGGACATTCAGATAATAAGATTGGTTTAGGTTCATTTGGCCATAAATTGTTTGGCCGAATGCCATTTGGCCGAAAGGGTCATTTGGCCGAATGCAGTTTGCCCGAATAGTTGAAACATGTTTCCTTATTAAGTGTGCGAAGTAAGAAGTGTTTGTAGTGGGAAGCAAAAAGTGGCGAATGAGAAAAGGGTATTGTGATGTTATTGGTGTAAGAAGTGAGATGTCATAGGTGAGAATTGGTAAGTGAGATAGCTAGTAGCAAGCAATACGTAGCAAGCTCATCTCTAAATTAAGAATATACAAAGAAGAAGGATGGATTAAAAAGAAAAAAAATCAAGGGAGAATGGGTAGAAAAAAGAATGAAAAAGAAAGAAGGAAAAATCAAAGTAAAAGAAAGAAAAAAGAAGAAGGAAAAAAAAGAAGAAGTAAGATGAAGAAGGAACAAGGAAGAACGCAGAAGGAAGAAGCAAGAAGGAATTTGGAAGAAGGAATTAGGAAGAATGAAGCAGAAAGAAGGGAGCAGGAAGAAGAAAGAAGAAGAAAGAAAGATAAAGGAAATAAGAAAGAAGAAAGAAAGAAAAGGAAGAAAAAAGAACGAAGAAGGAAGAAGTAAGAAGGAAGAATGAAGAAGGAAAAGGAAGAAGAAAGAAGAAAGATGGAAGAAGCTAGAAGTATGAAGGAAGAAAGAAGAAGGAAGACGAACAAAGAAAAAATAAGAAGAATGAAAAAAGGATGAAGAAAAAAGAAAAAGGAAGAAAAAATAAGCAATAAGGAAAAAGGAAGAAGAAAAAAGAAGAAGGAAGAAGAAGGAAGAAAGGAAAAGGAAGAACGTGGAAGGAAGAAGGAAGAAGGAGGAAAGTTGAAGGAAGAAATAAGAAGGAGGAAGGAAGAAAAAAGTAGGAAAAAGGAAAAAGGGAGATGGAAGTAGGAAGAAAATAGAAAGAAGAAAGGAGGATGAAGGAAGAAGGAAGAAGTTTTCTGTTCGCAGTTCTCCGTTCTCTTTACTCTTTACACTTTTCATTTCTCACTTCCTACTTTTTATTTCTCACTCTTCACTACTCGTAATCTGAGGTGATTTTTTTTAAACTTTTCGGCCAAACGGCATTCGCCCAAACGACGACCTTAGATTATCGTAATAACATGCAATCATACAAACATGCAAGTGAATTCATCTTCGTTAAAGTGATGATCCCTTCTCCACCCTGTGACCAAATAATATCGGATTTTTTTCCAATCAAACAACAAACGCCAGTAACCAGTCGATTTTAGAGGTCGAGAACTACAAATGCAACACATGAGCATCGCAAATACAAACTATTTTCTCTGATGGACGACAACAGCCCGAATAGCACACATGTTACATATAGATCACAGTAAGCTATATGTGATCAGATTCAGTCACAATTAGGTTGCTGGAACCAGTTTCACTTGACTTGTGCTGCTTGGGAGTGTTATTAATGATGAATTCGTTTAACGATAATTCATTCTATGGGCACATAAGCTCAAAACGCTGTTCACGGTTGCATATGAGGAGCTATTAGTAGATTGAAGTGGGTTAAGCCGGAAACTAACCGGGTGACGAGATATTTTGAACTGCTCTGGTTAAAGCAGACTTCGTCATCTTCTCTAATTCTAATTTAATTCCAAAAAGAATCAACTAAGAATCGCTTACAATTGTATAACATTTCACTGAAAACCATTTCGTGGAATTCATTTTCGCGGTTGAACATTTCGCGGAATAACATTTGGCGGTATGTAAATTTTTGCGGTACGATACTTGGCGGATTGTACCTTTCCGCCGAATGACTTTTGGCGGAATGTACCATTTCGCGGAATATTAATATTAATAGCTTAGTGTTCATTCAGCACGTCTACTATAGTACCTGCGAGGTTTTTAAGCCAAGTTAACATTTTTTTTTGCATTCGTATAACACGAGATTAACACGTTGAAACTTTTATGCCCAAAAAAGTCGAGAAAGTTTCTAATCGTTGAATTTCCCAGACCGAGTCAGAAGTTTAACCCTAGAAGTTTAACCATAGTCTTGCTTGGCAGCAACGCATCTTCCCGCTCAGCTAAGGAAGGCCTCCCAGAATATGTAGAAGTAGTTTTTGGAATTTCAATTGCCCCTTACAATAATGAAGGGATTATCTCTTCACTTTACTTAGTTATGGATAGGAGTTTTTATGAATAATTCTTTATTTCTTGCTTTCGCCTTATAACCGTCAGCCTTCCTGACCTTCCCGGCTTATAAGTAAGATGGCTTAAGCGCCACTCCCGAGGGAGATCTTCCACCAATATTTGCTTTGCCCGACCGTTGAGACCTTTCAGGGGAAGAAGGCTCAGTTTTTAAATTTGGTCCGGGAAGTAAGATGGCTGACATTCATACGCGTGGAAAACGAGCTTTTATCCGGACAAATACAAGCTTTATTCATAACATTTATCCTACACTAGTGCTCATTTTCTCTTCGCTCTTCTCTCTCAACCTTTCCCATGCTATGGTCCCTGTCTATCTATCGTGTGTGTGTGTGCTTGGCTTAGGTGTGCATTTATCAACGTACTATTTCGAAACTCTCGTTCGCCATGCGAACGCAACGGGTTTTCGATTCACTGAATTTCGATATTCTTACAAACGGTCTTACAAAAACAGCCGTGCACGCCATGCAACGTAAGCTATGTAACGGTGTGAATGGATTAATGAAAAAGCAAAGTTTGCCGAATGAAACGAGTAGATAGCGCCACCGTAACCAGTTCTTTCAAAACCTCTCGCATGTTAACCTACATATACAGTAGCGACTTTGTTTTGATACGGCGAGTGCAAAATGAGTTACCTAAAATAAGGTGCCTGCCAGAGTAGACGCGTCTACGCGACGCCGCGCGAAAATTGCACACAAAGGAATAACAATCAATCATAAGGAGCTGTCAAATCGTATGGACGCTTCGCTTCGCACTTCGCGTCTACTCTGGCCGCACCCTAATCCATTAAATAGTCATGCGCATGAACATAATAGGTGGTGGGTACTCACAGACCTTTACATGGTCTGCTGGCGATCCTGGCGGAATGCTGAGGAAGGGGAAGGATGGTTAGTTGGACACCTACTTAAGAAAGATGTAGAGAACTATACGACCTCTCATAGGTGCCACGGGAGGTTTTGGGATTGTGTGGAAGATTATAACAGTAGGAATCGTTTTGGTAGAACGTGAAACACAGAAAGAACTAAGATAGAAACACAAAGTAGGAAAGGGACAAGCCTGGAATTGAACCCATGACCTCCTGCATACAAGGCAGAAGCGGTAGCCACTAGACCACCGAGCTCGTCAGTGGCGGTTGGTTCACTCGATCATCGCTACTTACTTGAACTACGCGCGACGCGACACATGCGTCGAGGTTACCCTAGTCGTCACTAGGGGAACGGAAATTACGTTTGCGCTTGCTGATACGTCCTGCCTAGGGAGCGTGGAAACGGAAGCGTCCCTCTTCCGGCGTTCCCCGGGAGAACTTCTGAGCCTGATGGTGGGGTCAGAAATGGCCGCTGGGAGTTCGATTGTGATGTCACGAACGGTCGAACGGCTTGGCAAGAAACCTTTAGAATAATTTAATACACGTTCTACGTGTTAATTTAACATCACATTTAGCACAAATAGCACGAATTACCTTCAATTGCACAAAGCCACACACGAGAACACACCGCCTTTTCACGATAGCACACACAATTACTATTTGCTATAACTAAGGGAAAGGAATTCTAGTTGTAGTTAAGATTCACTAATTGACTATCTTTCATGTCACCTTATACAAGACACCGCGGCGCGAGGACTTTGGGCCACTCCTGCCTCTTCCACGGATCAGTTCGAAGTGAACTTGATCAACTTGGGAATCCTCAGATTAACCGCCAAATTGTAAATTGCATCACCGGACATCACGAAGTCAATTTCGTGATTCCAAAAATTACTCTCGCGCTCTAAATAATCATATTCGCGCATGTTTGCGTCAATCATCCATCTCGCTGTTCGGCCCCAAAATCTTGGGTGGAAAGAAAACGCCAAAGGTCATTGCAACCTGAAAGGATTCTCAACGGGTCGATGCACGCGGGCGATAACATGTGCTACAAGCCACCCGGCAGATTTGATCCATTTTTATGGGCAAATAATTCCCACGGCCGCTCTCAACGTTAGTAGGAACTCACATACTCAATTTTGTTTTGCGCTTCTTGCGAGTGTCGCTCATGAACGGAAATGAACGCTATTGCAGTGAATTTGTATTTTGGGCTCTAAACTGGTTCAACTGTTTTGGCAAATTACTTAATTTAAATAAATAACGGATATTACGAGTAATATATATTGAACAATAAAACATGATACGACATGTTCGTTACAGCCTTATACCGAGAAAACATATTCAAGGCATTATATTCTCCCATCGATTTGTACCAGGCAAACTCATCCATTTAAAGAAGGCATTACCCCTCCCTTCGCCTTATACCGGGCAGACGCGTTCTTTTAAAGGAGGCATTATCAACCCCTTTCGCCGTATAACGGGCAGACGCATCCATTTAAAGAATGCATTACCCCTTCTGTCGCCTTATGCTGAGCAGACGCGTTTTTTTTTAAGAAGGCATTAAGGTAGCCTCACACCTCGGGAATTTGATCCGCTGATTTTTTCCCCATGCATTTTTACATATGCGATGTTTTCGGGATTTGGGCACGGAAAATCAAAATCCCGGCCCCATTTAAAATGCACGGGGACCAAAATCCGGCGGAAAATTTTCCCGAGGTGTAAGGTAGCCTTTATCAACTCCATTCGCCTTATACCGAATAGACAGACTACCTCCTTTCTTTTCTTAATGCCGAGCAAACGTGTCCATTTCAAGAAGGCATTCTTTCCTCATCTTATACCGACCGGATGCGATCATTTAACGAAAGCATTACCTTCTTTTATTGCTTTAAATCACAATCCAAAAGAATTTAAACCGGATTGCATGTAATTAAGCAGGATTCAGTTATGTATGTCGTACCGCGAAAAAAAATTCCGCGAATTGTTTTTCGGCGAAATAGTATACAACAATCGCTTACTTATGTTTTGTGTCCAATTTTCCTACAACGCCACTTCTTTATTGTACGATTAAACATTCCTCTGCTAAAGGAGAGTGACTTGAGAAAATCTTCCATCTGTATTTGTCGATTGGGATTGACTGCCTACTCAGATCTCTATTTGGTCGTGCTCGAAAAATGAGTGAGTTTTAGAACAGGGTTAAGCTTGAAAAATAATATTTTAGCTATAACTTTTAAGATTGTAATCCAATCTACCAATCCAGCCAATTTTCAATGGGAAACAATTGGGCAAGATTCCGCGTCAAATGCAACCTGTTGCGAGTGGATCGGTTGAGGATAAATATAAAAAAGTGAGCTAGATGAGCGAACATATAGCCTTTACGTATACTTTGTATACGAGAAAGGCAAAAACTACACAGATTAAGTCGAAATCGTTCCTAGTGCAAACATCATTAATGTCGGAGCATGTTATTAATAATGAAAAAAATATCCTATGACGTCTGGATTTTTTTGGGCAGGGTTGTCCTCCAAGTCACTTGCTATATCTTGGTCTTAATATTTTACATGATTTTCCCATTCAATAATGATATATCCTGATAATTTTCCACGGTCGCATTCGCTGTTGGAGACAGAAGACGGAAGAAGATCTGGGATATCACTTCGTAGGCGACATTAAGGATGGTGATCGCTCGAAAGTTCTCACACTCCAGCTTGTTGCTATTGTTGAAGATGGGGCATATAACCCATTCCTTCACTCCAACTCCGGTGGCTGTTCAGTGCAGGCAAGTGGCAACCATTCTTACCAGTTGCTTTATTGGTCTTTAGCTGTTGGATAGCATCCTTAACTTCCCTCAAAGTGTGGGCTCCGCTGCCTTGGCTCTCACTGCCTGTACTCTCAGCGCCATTTAACCTTCCACCTTTCGATCTCCACACGTTCGTCCAACAATATGCTCTCATCCTTATCTCTACACATCTCGGCTCACGGCACGAAGCCTTTGCGGGATGCTTTGAGCTTCTAATAGAACTTGCGTGTTTCTTGAGAATGGCACAGCTGTTCCATCTCCTCGCACTCCGCTTCTTCCAGGCGGCGTTTCTTCTTCTGGAAAAAGGCGAGTCTGTAGTCTCCTTGTCCGTATACATATAGCGTTCCACGCTCCGCCGGGTTCCTTGCTGTTGCGCTTCTACCTGCGCTGCGTCTTTTTCCTCCAGAATCTGTCTGCACTCTCTTTCGAACCAATCGTTCCGTCGACTTCGTTCCATATACCCGACGTTGCTCTCCGCTGGATCGTTAATGGCTGATTTAACTATATTTCAGCATTCCACGAGAGGGGCCCATCGAGTTCACCCTCTTATGGCTAAGCTGCCTCGAGATGCTGCGCACATGCTGTGGCAATATCAGGTTGCTTGAGTCGCTCTGGGTCGTACCGCGGTGGCCATCGGTACCGAACATTCGTTTTCCCCTTAGACGTAGTTTACGTCAAAACTTCTAATCAAATCAAAAGTTTTTTTTGTCAAATAGATTAACCCTAATATCTAGATGGTTGACAATACTTATTGTCCAATTTTCACAATTAACCGGATGTCAAAAATAGCAGAAACTTTGGTAATGATGTTCTGATGACAATATTGCCAAAAACATGGTGATGCTATTTTTATTTCCCTTAATATAAAGTCATGTAACGCACCTGGAATCTCCAACATATAGAATTCCGGGAAAGTTCCTAGTTGACGACTATCGAAGTATTCGTTACAACGTTGCACGTAAAATCAACTCAATATGCCATTAAAAACGTATGATCTTTACAAACACACGTAGGTTCAGCTAGTTTATGACGTACCTGATCACCATTTTTATTTTCCCAAGTAATAATCAATGACATTTTGACAAAAAATGCCTCCGTTTCCCTCCATTTGGGCCATTCTATTTCACTGACCTGATGCACGCTCTCTGTTTTACTCATCTATGTTCTGTTTAACACCATAGGCTTGCTAACGTTGCTAAAATTCGTTGAAGCATAGTTTAGAACATTTGCTTCATTTTCTTTTTTGCAATCCAATGATTATTATGCAAATCATCCATCATATCCATAACTTGTTTATCAAGTCCACACATTTTTGCTAAATACACAGCAAAACACAAATTTACACAGTTTTTAACTGCTCTCTCGCGTCTTAGAAACTCCATACCGGTCGATGTCAATGTTGATTCGTTACCTGTCTCAAAATCAATAAGTCGCATGACTACTAAGCAACGATCAGTATGTGGTGGTGACGGTCATCTTTGGCTAGTGGTTCCAAGTTCAGCCAGTCAGCCGCCGCCGTCGTCGTAATAGATATATGATAATAAACCTACACCTCCAGATTCAGTCAGCGCTAAAACGAGCCATTTTTGGGGGACATTCCTAATGGACAGACAGCGACGAACCTCAGCACACCAGAATCGAGCGCTCGTTCGATATCGAACGAATACGCACATGTTGGCTTTCGCATTTGATGTTTTCCATTTGTTCGAAATGTGCGGCGGACGACCACGTGCACGTGCGCTGCCGATCGGCCAACGCAATGCAAGAAGGGTGGAAGCGATAGTGGCAACCACCTGAAAATGTGAGAGCGAGATGGTAAAATTCACGGGTTGGGTACGAAAAATATTAGGGAGCATGGTCGTATAAGCTCCAACGATATTTCCCGGTGTTTTTCAATGGTTTCAATATCGAAGCAACTCAAAGCACGGATAAGAATTTTGCAATATGTCTTCTTTTTCTTCTTGTTGGCATTACTTCCTCCACTGGGACATTGCCGCTTCACAGTGTTCATTAAGCACTTCCACATTTGTTAACTACGAAATTTTTAAGCAAAGTTACCATTTTTGCATTCGTATATCAAGAGGCTAATGATACTTTTATGCCCAAAGTAGTCGGAAAAATGTTCCTATTAATATAGTATCTTTCCGTTTTTAACTCACTAATCTCTAAAAAAAAAGCTGAGCTTTTATTTCTCTTCTAGCACTTTCAGCTCAAAACAGAAATGAATTAATCAGCGCGACTAGTTTTCTGCAATTGAAAATAAGTCCCATCGGCCATTGCGTTCCAGAGTTATTGAAAAATTGTTGTTTTTGTTGATTATGATCCTACAATTTAATTCCAAAAAATATTAAAATGGGTGCAATACTGCAGTTGAGACCACTCTTCCCAAAGCCCATGCAAACGATCACCATCATTGGTTGTACGGGGTGGGGAGTTTTGCGTGGCGCGATCGAACGGTGCGCGCATTCGAAAGCTTTCCACCCAACAACCAGTCCGCTAAAGTCAGTTTGGATTTATCCATCTCGGAATTCGGAAGTGCTTGAGCTTCTTCACGACGACGCGATCCGCGTGAAACGTTTGGCCGTGTCCGTGAGTGATATTTCTTTTCTGTCCCTCCCCCGTTACCCTGGTGTGTGTGGGTGAGTCTGTGTGAGTGCGGATTTTGGGAACTAACCTGACCGACAGGATCCAGAGGTCAAAACAGGACCCCACCTCCGGGATATCTAACGCACTGCTACCACTTCCACTGACGTACACCCAGCGCAGTTAGCAACCGCAAGGATCCCCAACTGAAAAGTGAGTGCAGCATTGTTGCAGGGTTTTCTACGAACGAAAGCAAAAAATAAGTTTCCTGAAAGAGAGAGTGATGGGTATTGCATGGGGCACAGTGGAAGATCGAAAGCTGAAAGTTGGGCAAGCTGTTGGCTGTTTTGGACGGTTACGAAAATTGATGGCCCCAACAATAAACGCAGACCTCGGTCTGTGCAGCTCAATATGGGCACGAAATGAGATCGTGGTGGCGGCGGCGCATTATGAGAAAGAAAAAGTAGACAAATGAACCGGAACAACATTTTTGGGGTTGATCCGTTGTTGCCATTATGGGTTTCTCGAAATGCAGCTCGAACAAAGCGAAATCGACTGGGAACCGGAGCACGGGAATCTATCGGAAAATAGGTCAATCTGTCCGAAATGGGAGGAATAATAATAGATAGGAGAAATATAATTCATATGCATAATGATCTGGTTGGAAAAAAAAGGCAAAAACGTGCTATTCATTTTTTGACATAAGATGGAGCTAATTTTTGATCTTCAGTTGGATAATCCATATTTTCAAGAAAATAGCCTTTTCTGCTTCACTGGCATTGCACTCCTCAACTAGAAAGTTGCACTTGGGCATCTTTAAGTGCAATTGATCGAGTCAGCATATTTTATCTATGATGACTCTACATTCCAACCGGAACTTGGTCTGCTTTCAAACTCAAACATTTTCACATTCACAGCAAACATTTTAGATGATCGATGTTTCCCACCCAAAAGCAACTTAAACCGACTGGGCTCTGACTGGGTCTGGCTAATAAAGACAAAAAAACTTAAACCGCACCAAGAATCGCCCTCCGGATTGGCTAAGCTACGCCTATGCTTGCTAGGCTTACTACACACCATAGCATCAAAGGGGTCCATTCCAGATAAAGCCCCTAAAGTGGTGTAAGAGTAAGAGAGTAATTTGCTTTTCCTTTGAGGCATAATATCTCCGGACCTGAGCAACGCAGGGTCTGATTTGATCTGTTAGTCTCTATATAAAAAATAAGGTGACATTTCCTTTGAGACAATATAACTCAAGAACGGATGGATCGATTTGCAAGATTTTCTCACTAATCGATACGTCTTGGAGTCAGCCATATACAAAAATTTGGTGTATTTGACGGGGAACGTCTAAAAATTATCAAAAAACAACGTTTTTGTGAGTTCTGAAGACAGCCAAGCAAAGGCGTAGGATTACCAATATGGAGATGGCGAAATCGATTCTCATGCAATGGCGGGCATCGAAAAGACTTCAAATTTATTTAAACCGTAGGATTAACATTTCTCATTTGAATTATTTGGAATACGGACAGTTTTTGTTTATACAAAAAAAAAATACAATTAGGAATGACCAGAATAAAGATATTCATAATGTAATAATTAAAGGATTTTGAAAACGTACATCCTTAATAAAATTTATTTTGAAGAATTCTCCCAAACTTTTTAAAGAGAACTAAGTAATTTTTTTTTTCATTAATGGATTTGAATATTGCAATCAACAGACCACTACGAAAGCTTTTGAATGCAGTACTCAAAATATATCATGAAAAAAAATGTTACTAAGGTCCTTTTGAAAAATTAAGCGAGAATTCTATCATGATGAACAGCGATTCTCAACCAGGGGTACATCTACCCCTGGGAACATCTTTGCTGGTCTTAGGGGATACCATCACTGCGTAATGGCGGATGTTGGAATCCAAAAGAGTCAACAAAAAACAAATATTTATTCAATTATTATGCATGTTGACTATCTATAGATGGGCAAAACGCATATTTTTGTTGGACGGATCTAATTTGTTTCCTGCATTCTAATGATCCATAGCTAGCTTTCAACATGAACGAATTTGTTGGATCGGTTCAATAAAAGATATCAAAACATCGAGTCATTATTAAGGGTCTGAATCTGATCGCTCTTTCCTGATGTTGACCGTTCAAACCCATTCTTCGTGATTAATTGGAATTATTGCAGTTCTGCAGAGAATTGGCAAGCAAAGTTTCGCTATCTTGATATTCTTATTGTGCGCATTACGAAAGTAACAGAATCTATGGTATTGTTAAAGTCAAGCGAAAAAACAACTGTGTATTACCGGACGGAGTTTCTTTAAACGAATCTGTGGCGATTTATAACACGCTTTTCTAGAGGAGTACACGCGAGTTTCATTCAAAAATGAAACATCGTTTTCCAGAACACAATTTAGCCCATGGATAATGTAGTTCTTACACTTTAATTAGGAAAATTTCTTTCTTTATCTCGACTTGTTTGCCAAAAACATCAAATATCTTGCTTAAGTGAGAATCCCAGTCCACTAACTTGACGCCATACGCATCTTAAATAAACATAATTGATGCTTTTCGTGGCTTTTAATTAAAATTCGCAAAAGTCATCGAAAGAGAATTCCAGATAAACAATGTGACGAATCAATGCCATTTGGTAACGAAATCTAAAACAACTTACGGTGCATGTTGCAGAAAATCATCGGATGGAATTTATTAAAGAATCAATAGAAAAAATCTTGAGGATCTTTTGGTAGAATCCTAGAGAAGTCAATTCAGAACTAATTTGAAAGAGGTGAGCCAGCCAAGGGCTGAAAACCTCTCAAATAAAGACAAAAAAACTAATTTGAGATAGTCCAGAAAATGTACTATTTAAAGAGCTATGTTCAAAATCTAGTTGTCCTATTTTAGATAAAATTTATATGAAGTATTTGTATTCCATATATCTTTCCAAAATCTTCCTTGAAGAAATTTCTGATGAAAATTTATATTAAATCATCAGAAGAGTTTTGATAAATATCAGAAGGAATAAAATTATCCGAAATCATGTCTGGTTGATTGCCCATGAAAAAATTGTAATACCAGGAGGAACTTTCAAGAAACTGATTCCAACAGAAATTCTGATCAATTTTATGCTATTATTATTTCTGTGAAATAAAACGATTATTTATTTATTAAGACATAAAAGGTACGTAAAACTCGTCTCCATTCAGCTCGGTCAGCAACACGTCACCAACCACGCAGTCTTTTCGTCGGATCGCTATCGAGAACCTTTTTTACCGGATTACTGTCCGGTATCCTGGCTACGTGCCCGGTCCACCGTAGACGTTCTCCCAACAGGGGCAGCAGGGACTATGTCCAACGGCTTGTTGAACTCTCTCCATAGTTATGGAGCTTTCCCAGGGTTTTGTAGGGTTTGCCAGTGGGCTCTGTTCAACTTCTAAAAAAGGGCTGCATGTATCCGCAAGCTTACTCTATCAAGCAACCGTTGGCCGCTCAAAGTAACAAATATTCGTTTGGTGGGACTCTAAACAGAACTGACAGTCGACAGTGAAAAAGTCGACTCGATACTATTGGTATCGGCTTAGACATGAGAAGCCGATCTGATAGTCAATCTTGCCTGTGAGCATTGAAGCGTATATTTTATTTAAAGTTTAAATCTGATCTCCCATCGAAAATGCCTAGGGAGTACCTCAAATAATGCCAAGGTACCTCTGCATAAAAAGGTTAAGAACCGCTGATGTACACGTAAAATTTAATTTAATGTTATTTATTATTAGGATTTCTAATACTTTTTTGCTAAAGCAGGCGCTTAATGATATGTATAAGAAAAAACTTTAATTTTTCATCTTTGTCGTTAAATCTAAAAAAATATATAGACCAGACCGGGTCTCCTTCACTATGGTATTGCATCATTCATAAGACTAAATTTCATTTTGTATTTGTAACGCATTCGAGTTATAGTTAAATCTAAAAAAAATGAAGTTAAATCAATTTAATATGCCAATTATTAGTGTTAGCAAAGTTTGAAATAGGGAAGTCGAAGTACATAAATTCTTCGGAAGACCAACATTATTTTTCGAGAGTTCAATCGGTTTGATAGAAGCCAATCGAGAATCGAATACGAAATTTTTCAAGGTTAAAATACTTCAAACTTCCATTTACCTCCGCTATATTCACTTTTTTGTAGTTTGAAGTATTTAACCTTGTAACATTTTCCCCTAAGACGCTCAATATTAATTATTTCACGAAATTTTTACTTTTACATGCCTCCAGATAAATAAAAAAAACAGGGTTACCTCATGCAATGCAAACAATGAAGGAAAATGTTGAGAACCGCTGCTTAAGAACATCAAATCCATAAAACCGCCTTCAATTCTGTTATAAAATTAAAGGAAGATATTTCTTAAGCAGTCTCATATTTTTATTTTCAAAAATATTTCCAAACAGCTTCGTAACATACGATAATTCTCCATATCTCTCAGTTAGAACAGGTTAGAACTATCTTAACTGGTAGTCTCATGCACGCTAAAGCCGCCAAATGCATAAATTTTAAATAAAATCTATTTTAACCAAAATCAATGCTTCCAGAACACAGTACGGGACATAATGTTTCACTTCAAATTAAGAAGAGTTATTCCTCGGTTATTGGCGCACTCAACACGGAAGAGAAAAAGTACCTATCCAGCGAGTATTTTCAAACCTAATTTTGAGTTATTTTTTCTCTTTCATCCATTCTTTTTCTGTTGTCAAAAACAAAGGAGCAAAACAATGTCCAAAAAGATTTCATCCAGAAGTTCAAAATAAATCCATTCGGAGGCCCAAAACGTTAGAATTCCAGTCAAAAAGAATTCCATTAGGGTTCCCAAAACATATCCATTCGCACGGATTTCCGTACATAATAATGTAAACATCCGAACGTTATCCTTCTGGGTTTACTACCAAAAACCCTTCGAGCTTCTGACAGAAATTCTTTAGGGCTTTCGAAAGGAATCGCTCTGGGCCTCCCAAACAAATCCTTTTGGACTTGCAAACTTTTGAGCTTCGGAACGGAATCCTTTTAGGCTTTCGGAAGGAATAGTTCTGGGCTTTTGATTGAAGCGTTCTGGGCTTCTGAAAGGAATGTTTTTCTGCTTCTGGACAATAGATTCCGATTAGAATATTTATGCAATTTGTTACCTAAAAAGATTTTGTTTGAAAGCGCAAAAGCAATAGATTTCAAAACCCAGAAGAGCTCCTTTAGAAAGCCAAAAAGAGCTCCGTTCAGAAAACCAAAAAATCTCCGTTCGTAAACTCAAAACAAGTTCTTTCTCTGGATTTCCGAACGGAATTATTTAGGATTCTGAAAGGAATTCTATTATATTTCTAAGGGGCTTTCCACAAAGTACGTCATGCTCTTAGGGTAAAGAGATTAGATTTTTCTTGAGTCAATCCGGGACACATTATGCAGTATGTATACCTACATTTTGAAAATGTATCGTATCGTTTCATATCCATTTCATAAGAAATTTTTCACATACATCGTGGCCGTGCAGTTAGCGGGCCAGTCGTGTGAGCATATTGTGTAGCATGCCCGAGCAAAGGCAGATAACTGAAATGATATCAAACTGATAACAGGATTAGTTATCCTTATTATCATCTTGGTATTTAGTTATCAATCATGTGATTAACTGATAACTGAATAATAACAAAATGTATTATCAATACAACTTTGGTATTTTCTTCTAAATTTCGCGTCGTTCAGATATCGGGCTAAGCATTCTATTCTTTCAAATATATTGTACAGCGCATAAAAAAATCTATTCATCCGCTTATTTTTCGACGCAACCAAAAATAAGCACCAGATAGGCGCCTAAGAAAAACATATCTGTAGCAAAAAAGCTACTTTGATAATTTTGAAAATTTGACAGCCACGCGGTGGTTTGTAGCGATGAATCTGTAGAAGCCTTGAAAAAATGATCATGAAAGAAGTCAACAAGGCACAATACTTCTGCTAAATGTACCTGGCCAATGCTATGAATAGTGTGACAAGAGCTGTTTCCAAACACTGAACTGAACTTTTCGTCTAAGCAGACTGTGATTTTCCGCGTTACTAACGATATCTACTGTTTTGTTTATTTCTCTGTCAACATAGGAATTTCCACAAAAGTTGAAATTTTCCTATCTGTTTTATACTCTGCTTATTAACTTTACTTTCATTTCAGGTGTTGTTGAATAATGAAATATGTATCTGAGAACCAAGAGTTGTAGTTTGATAAGTACTTAAAATGGCCTTGCAGCTCCCGGAACATATGATCCAAGGAAATGTGCTCATTCAGGAACGGTGAATAGTATTGACTAACCGCAATATAATTCGTCTTGGGATCCACAGTGCTTATGTATATGGGGAAGCGGAAAATTTAACTGGAAGCGTCGGATAATCAAGAAATTTCAACGTTCTGGTGTGTTGTGGAGAAAACAATTATGCTCGCACTTTAGTCGATTTATTAATGTGCTCAACCAAAGAGTAATTGCTCAACTACTGACAGTTTAAACCTAACGAGCAAGATCATCTGCAGTCAAACCTCCAATAGTCGATGTTGAAAGGACGGTCGACTCATGGGAATATCGAAATGTGAAATAGAAAATCCTTTGGAAGGTGTTTGAATGGACCATCACAGTAGCCCAAACAATATGTTTAATTAGTCGACCCGGCTGACATTGTAAGCGGAAATGCGCGTTGTGGACTAGGTAGCCATACGAAATGGCCATGGCCCTGGGCTCCCACATAACCTTATGTACCAAAATCAACCTTTTTCGTACATTTCGGCCCCCCGAAAACTGTCCGGTCCTGGATCATCCACCGAATAGCAACATTTTTTCACGGAATAATTCTTCCTGGGATGAGCAGTGTTTATGTTTATATATGCATATGAAAACATGAAACATTTCACTGTGAAATGCAAGGCTGTGGTTTAATTTGAATAAAACCTATAACCGAAATCGATTTACAGCATGGTGCTGCTAGCAACCTAATGATTGATAATATAAGAGAGAAAAACTAACCTAAGCCTATTATTTAATTGGTCACAACTGAAAACGAAATGTATTCAATAAAAGGACGATGAACCGTATTTATCCTAATTGATTGCCGATTCGCTATTTTGAATGAAATTTATTTCGGTTATCATTTTTGCTATGTTGACTTGTAATTCAACCAGAATGATAACAATTCTAGTTATCAATATAACTGGATAATAAAGTTTGTTATTAATAAGTTATTCTGCTTTGCACTCTGTCCAGCCGACTGTTATTTACATAAGTGGTTATGGTATCCTGATTTGATTATAAATAGTCTTCAGTAAATGCAAGATCGTAGAAAGCGTAGTGCTCTTCTCTCCTGCTCCTCAAGAAAGCGTAATTGGGTGAGTGCCTAGAGACGACGCCGTACAATCATTCGATTCGAGTTCGAATCCCAGTGTATGCCAACATTTTTTTCAATGCGTAACGAAGTCGGCAAAGAAGATTTAAGTATTTTGGTCGATAAAACAGTGATGGCTGATAACTAAATAATAACTAAATTAGTTATTTGAGTGAATAACATGTATAACAAAATGTGTTATCAATTTGGTATCAGTGATAACTTAATTTGTTTTCATTTAGTTATTTCAGGAGCAAAATTCTGGTATCATTTTTGTTATGTTGGCTGTTAATTCAGCCAAAATGATAACAAATTCAGTTATCAAAATGTTTGATAACCGGATAATAGAATTTGTTATCAATAAGTTATTCATTTTTGCTCGGGTGTTCAGTATGCTGTCTATAATGAAACGAGAGTTCGATCGTGGAAACTCTTCGAAACAAAACATTCTGCACTGGTCTACTAGGTATTTTCCGTTGGCTTATGTTCCATTGGTTGAAGACAGTGAAATTGATTTTTTTAAGCTTGGATGTTTCAGGCGTTTTCCTGATTTTGTAGAATTTTGCATCTTTGGAGATTAATGGTTACTCCACATTTTATACATTTGCTGATATCTCATTTTTCTAGATTCTGGAGTTCGCTCAGATCGTTCCTATTGAGATCATTGTGAACCTTAACTTTTAGGAAAATCTAGATATTTTTGATTCTGTGTCTTCCATGTCTTTCAAATGCTTCAGATTTCGATGATTTCTACGGATGTTTACGGATGTTTTCTAGATTCTAAAAATCTCTCAAACCTCAAGTTCCAAATTCAACATTAGCAGTTCGCACAAATTCGTAGGTGGTACAAGCCAAGACTATTGTATGAGAGTAGTACCACTTTCATCCGTTACCACAGATATTGATTTGAGACTAATCACTATCTCTTAGATGGAAGCAATGCACGCTCCAATAGTCGAGATCTGTCCTGGCCACGTCCTTGCGAATGCTGAGGAAGGGGAAGGATGGTTTGTTGGACACCTACTTAAGACAGATGCAGAGAACTCTACGACCTCTCATAGGTGCCACGGGAGGTTTTGGGATTCAGGAATCGTAGGAATCGTTTTGGTATAAACGTGAAACACAGAAAGAAGTAAGATAGAAATACAAAGTAGGAAAGGGACGAGCCTGGAATTGAACCCACGACCTCCTGCTTATAAGGCAGAAGCGATAGCCACTAAACCACCGAGCTCGTCACCTCAAGCTCCAAATTCAACAGACCCTTCATTCAGACTTGTATGCCCAAATTCCTTTTTTTTCTGATCATACGGATCTGTTACTGGTTTTCAAGACATCTAATTTCCTAAGGACTCCACAGATTCTTCACACTTAACAGATTCATTATGGAATGCGGGACATTTTCCGGGACGTCTGGCAATGCGGGATAAGTAGGCTGAATCCGGGACTGTTCCGCATAATCCGGCACGTCTGGTGACTTTATCTTAAGGGGGAGGGGGGTTCCGAGCAGCGTGACGATTCATACACAAATTTTAGAGTTTCAATACAAAAAATGTGACGAAGGGGTGGAGGAGGTGCAGATAAAAATTGCCCATTTTTGCGTGACGTACTTTATAGATATTCCTTAAACGGAATTCCAAAAAAGAATTGTTTTTGGATTTCCGAACGGAATTTTGTTGTGCTTCCGAAAGAAATTATTTTTAATTATTTAAAGTTTTAAACGAAGTCTTTTTAGACTTTCGAGTGGAGTGGAGTCATCTGGACTTCTCAAAGGTTTTTTCCCGGTTCTGTACAATGGATACCAAATCTATATCCTTTTGGCATTCCGAAGGCTAAGAAGATTTCGTTGATAAGATGCAATGAAAATGTGTTCACAGCAAAATAAAATGTTCATATAGAATTGGAGATATTCAATAAGAAATAGAGAAATTGCTAATAAAAAATCAGAGTAGAAAAAAAAATAATTTAAAATTCCCCTCGGTAGAGTCAAGTATGAGACACTGAAGACGGGCTTATAGTTGAGGGAGGTCGGAATACGTATCTGTAAAAATTACATCGTGGTATGGAATGGAAGAGTACAAAACTCATCCTATGACTCTAAAAGAGTTTAACATTTTTTTTTATTTTTAATGATTTATTGCTAATATTGATTTACAGTATGACCAATAAAAATCCAAAAGTTTATATAATTTATGTCTGTATACATCAAAGGATTATTTCTACTTTTAGGATAAGACGGTATAATGCGCCCCACCTGGCCAAAACGCCCCCCTTTGATTTCTAGAAAACTATAACTAACTAAGGGTCAAAACCAGTTGGTACCTATAGATATTTGTAAAATCATCGTACTATGTGAATGTGGAAGTATTTTTGTATTACATAATGAAAATAATAGCAAAATACAAAAAGTTGCAGTTTTGATGTAACTTTTCATGTTGGTTTGCTCAACATTCTGGAGCGATGCTAGCATACTGTCCGCTAAACTTGCACTGGAACTAGGGTGGTCGGTATTGGTCATTTTTGACGAATACCGGTATTCGGTATTTGGTAGAGTCAATACCGGTAATACCGGTAAAATACCGGTTTTTGTGATAATTTCAGGTATTAAATTAAAAACTATTGATTTGGACTTCTGGATGAAAAACAATATTTGTTGAAAAACTTCGAATGTTAAAATCATTGTTCGTTGAGCTGGGCAAAGCGAAACTTAAGTAATAAATTGGTTTAGTAATTAACATATTGAGTGACACATCTCCCAATTCGCATTGGATTTTGTTGGCAATGTTGCCAACTACTGAGAATCCCCTCTTTGGTTCAACCTAAGTTGGACGAATGGTTCCAAAGGCATCGTCCTCAGGAATAGTCGTTGTCTCTGTTTCGACGATCGCATCATGACTGATTAGACGCTTCAATATATTGTCCGCTTTTTAATCAAAGTAGCTTTAAATGTCTTGAAGAAAATCGTTTCTGATCAATTGCTTTACGACAAAATTATTCAAAAAAGCAAAAAGATCGTGCAGAACTCACGGCAGAGTAGCTCCACAGCAGTTTGAACAGGTTCGAGGGCTTACATTATTTTCCCAACCGCCAAAATCATCACCGAAGTTTAATTCGGATTATCCATCGTGCTTTGAGGTCAGCCACTAATTCAAATTCTTTTCCGAATTCAGAACGGACATATTTTTGCAGCAAATAGTTGTTCACGTTTTTCTGAGAAACACTACTACGGCTCAGTGATGAACTCTTGTAATAAGAAAAATCACTTTAAGCCTCAAGGAAAGATGAGCAAAGAAAACAGCTTCCTGAATTATTTACCACCTGCGGTGTGTCGTTTGTCTCTCTCCGTCTCCGGAAAATTGTGATTGTGCTAGTGCAACACCGGGCAATATCACGAACACTCATTCAAAAAATACGGATTTATGTAGTGGTCTGTTGCCAACCTTCATTCCCCTTAAAAAAGATTTTAAAAACTACTATGGCACGTACCTTTTTCACAATTTCATTTATTGCGAGAAAATTCTTGACGATGTCAACAATGTTCATTGACAAAAAAGTCATTAGCAGTTTGACAGATGGCAGAGATTGAACATGTATGATTAATGACGATGATGATCGATTTTTGCTGTCGGTGAATTTCCTCGATGATGCTTACTTAGGCAAAGGTTCATTCATGCGCCATTCAATTGTTGTATTTTTGGCACGAAGAGTCTTTATTTGTTTATTTGTTTATGATATATGTAGGTGAAAACTATTCGAGATTTTTTATTCTGACAGCAAAATTTGAAATATCGAAAATACCGGTATTTTCCGTCTCTAAAACCGGTATTTTCGGTATCCAAAATTGGCCGGTAATACCGGTATTACCGGTTTCGGTACTACCGGTTAGACCACTCTAACTGGAACACTCAGTTGGGCAACAAAATAACTTTTCTCAGTGGTTAATATGATATAAAATTGCTTCCATCTTCAAAAATCTAACGATTTTTAAAAATATGTTTCACTGGCCAAAACGCCCCAGTGTAGGCAGGACGATATGCCCTTACCAACTGGACACAAGCGCGGCGAGCTTGCAGCAGTTGCTTCCAAATTATATGGACATTATTGAAATGTAATTAAAACCTGATTAAATGGACTTATGTTGGTTTTTTAATGTCAAGCACATAAGGATTTGTAACCTTTTCATTATGGGATTGATAAAATACTATTAAAAGGCACTTTTTGAAATCCATTTTTTCACGACTTTTCAAAAAAACTTTATTACGTGTTATCTGTAATATTTTTATATGACTACTCACGGGCAATGCATTTGCGACTTCTTGCACTACCAAATAACACAAAGTTTGCATAAATTGCGATGAAAAGTAAAAAGTTATCAAGGTTTTGCCTTAGGGGGAGGCATATTATACCGTCTTACCCTAATATATATGTGTGTTACAGGCCTGGTAGCGGGTCACTTTTTACTTTTTAGTGACATGGTCACTTTTTTTGGGTCAGTCACTAAAAAGTCTCATTTTTCGACCTCAAGTCACTAAAGTCACTTTTTCTCAGAAAAAGTCACTATTTTTAACTATTTTAAAACTTTTGATTATGTTTAGTGAGCATCGTCGTGAAATGAGAAAAATGTTTTAAAAAAATGGAAACTTTATCCGTCGAAAGATGCTTTATTCACGACGGACATGGAATGACGAATTAAAAAAAATGACCACTCTGTGTTGTCATTAGATTTTCAACAGCGATTATTTGAAGAGGTTTTGTTTCACAGTTTATGATTAGGTATATAGTATTGAAAGCAGGATGGTCACAGCGGATTGAGGATCTAAATATATTCACAAAGCCAATAGCTGACTCGGCTGAGTTTTAAAAACCCCTTAACTCTACACTTTATTAATTGATTGAACAGTTTTTAATAGAATTTTTGATAGAGGTTTTAAACTGTTGAATATTTAAATTGATCTTTTTAATTTTAGATACATTTCCTGTTGCTTCGGGGAAATCATTAGTGAGGAAATCATTAGCGAGGGCTTGCTCTAATGCTCATTAGTGCATTTAGTGCATTCAGCTTTCTTTAAAACAAATATTTGTATATTTTGGAAAATAAAATCAAAATATTTATTTTTAAATTAAAATGGAGAAATTTGCCACTCTGATTGATACTGTAATGGAGATTTCTGGCAAAGTTGCTGAAAATCACATAATTTTGGCCGGGATATCAATACTTATTTTGCTGGGCACACGGTTGCACGGATTTTTGCCGAGCTGCAGAAATTAAAACTTAGTGTGTAAGGGATTTCCATAGAAAGTTTCCGTAAGGAGCAAAATGAATGGTCTCTCTATATCTGCTCAGATAAATACCTACTTAAGATTTTTTCAAAATATATTCTGATTTAAATATTTGAAACTGCATAAACTTTGGATATTCCATAGAGTAAAATCGGTAGTTTATTGGTTGGTAGTTCGAACTTCTTGTTTAGGCTTTTAAAAGTCCTGAAAAAAATTCTTTACGTTTTGAAATAATTCTTGGGTTTCAGATTTATAAACAATGTGAGTCGAATTAATTCTATGTCTAAATATTAATTATATAAATTTCTGTCATAAAAAAGTGCTATTTTTGAACACAAGCGAAGATTTTCCGAATAATTTCGAATCCATAATAAACATTATTGCACATTATTCTGTATGACTTGCCTCAAAGTTGTGCATTTTCCAAAGTTTAAAAAAATATTAAAAAGTTCAATAATTCAATTCTATACTTTCGCCTCTAATGCTATCATGAACATGTACGTCCAAGTTTGGAAGATGATATTAGCATTTCCATATCATTGTAAATCGTTTAACTTCACGTAGAAGTAACACACACGAAATCATTAATTTAGTGTACTACCCTTGGTGGGGGCATCCATCAATTAAGCTGTTATTGGTCGACGGTACAGCAGCAGTGCCTTTCTCTGCTTTGTTCTCTCCGAGGCAGCCAAGTTGGTTGCGACGATACGGACGCAATGAGAAAACAGAACTGTGCAATAAAAATCCTATTCGACTAAATGCTGATGTCATATTAGAAATTTGGAGACAGTACTCGTCGATAGCAAATCCTTCCGCACGCGATGGCATATGAGCAAGTCAAACCACCTTCCTTTTGCCAGTGGAGATATATCAGCTTCCACACTGATATTCTTCCCTCCCCCTTCATACGGGAGCTTGGCAGAAGGAAGGTCGTGCGATATGTGCCATCACAAATATTTGCCCTCCGCTCGCTTTCAAATCGACTTCTATAAAAACATTCTTCATGCCTGCCGTATCCTAACGGAACTATCAATTCTATACTTTCGCCTCTAATGCTATCATGAACATGTACGTCCAAGTTTGGAAGATGATATTAGCATTTCCATATCATTAAAAAGTTATTAATCAAATAAAACAAACTTATTAAATTTCACTTGTCAATTTCCTTTTCATTGCATTTGTTGAATAATGTTTTGGCAATTCATATTTTTTTGGAATTTATTCGACCAAAAGATATTAGGGGGAGACATATTTTTTGAAAATTATTTGTCTCAGCCTTATTAACTTTAAATAAAAGTTCATTTCTGTAACTGCAAATAAAATTAAAAGTCACTATTTGGTCACTTTTTCTGCAGAAGAAAGTCACTATTTGGTTCCTTTTTTCGCCAGTGTTGGTCATTAAAGTCACTATTTTGGATAGCATTGATCGCTACCAGCCCTGGTGTTAGCAAACGTATCATGAAATAAACATTTGTATCTAGTGAATGTATTCATAAAAAATTGTAACTTTGTAACATACTCTCTACACTGTGTAATTACATAGCTATGATTTTGACATTTTATGGAAATGTTGTATTATTTCATTGGAAAATGTTGATTTCGTTATGGAAAACTCTTCTTTTATAATAGCAGTTTTGCCGATTAAAATAACTAACATCATTTCATTTTTTTAAATTATGTTTATGTAAATTATGAATTATTTAGAGGAATTTTATATTTATTTATTGCATCCTATTTTCTTTTTTTTTGACAGTTTGTTATTTTTATTTTTTTTTTATTTGAGAAATTTCAAATCTTTAGGGAGAGTTTTATTTTAGTCAAATGTCTTGAGATACTCAACCTCCGAAGAACTATTTGAAATTGAATTGCGAGTCCACTGAATTATCAAAAACAAAACTAACGATAGGGTTTTCAGCAGTTTCAAAGTTTCATGAAATAGGAATAGGATGCCTTATAAAAGAACTTTAAAACTTAATATGTAGGCCCTAACTATATAGGGTAACTGCTCCTGAAATTTATCTTTAGCAGTGAGCTCCCATGATGACAATATGAAACGACGAGATTGGTATTATATTTTTTTGTGGTGAGATGTATGGATATTTCTCAGCAAAAGTGAAAAAGATTGTTTTTCGATTCTAAGTGACGTATATTATCATAAATTAAATTTAATTGGGAAAATGCTATTTACCAAGATGTTCATAAAATAAGATATCCTAAATATTTGTTCGTTGGCCCGGGGGATAATGCATCAGGCAGTAGAATAACGTTGTCAGTAACTCAGCCACCAAAGGTGAAGTTCAACAACCTAAACCAAACAATATTGCAACATCCCAGCCAGTACCGGTACGAGGAAAGACACGTTTCAGTTAGACGACTTAATTTACAGCGGAGAGCGGGGATTCAGCATTAAATAAGTCTATGAACGCGGATAGACATGGATATACGGTCGCGTGGTTGGATTGTAGCAAAAGTGAAAGTTTCGTGATGGTGAACCAACGGTAATGGTGGTGACTATGCAGGGCGATGCTCCAGCTGATGCAACATGACTCGGAGCATGGGCAAAAGTAAACACCAGTGGCTTGCAAATCAGTTTGAGTTCTATAAATTTGATTTTATTCTGAATAGCCTAGTTTCTACTAATGTATTATAATGACATAATACAATATTACCAACAATCCAATTAAATTTTAACGCATTATGAAAGGTTTTAAGGAAATACTACAATAAAAACTCTTCCTAAAGCATAGGAAAATAGGAAAATGCCAATAAAGAAATCAGGGTAGAAGTAAAGAATAAAAATAAAATTTCGCTGGATTATTCAAATTTTCATAAAATTTGTTTCCAAAAAACCAAAGTGTGCAAATTCGGAAGTAGAAGTTGCAATCATAAAAGAACTTTCTATAATTTCTGATTTTTATTGGCAATTTTCTAATTTAGTATGGAAAATTACTAACTCTTTATGAAAATTTTATTTTGCTGCGTAAAAGAAAAGCATATTAGAGGGAGTTCAATGCGTGTTTTTTCTTGTTTCGGACAGCAGAACGATCGCGTGATCTGCCGAAATATTGTGCTCTGCATTGCGCGGCCGGTAATAAAGTTAATCAGTTCAGTGTGTGTTTTTTCGGAGTAGCCATCGAGCAATCGTTTTTCAGTGCGTGTTTTAGTCGCCGTGAAGTAGTTAAGATATCGAATCAGTCTTCGGGAAAATACGTAAGACACGCGTTGCTTTTCCGAGAAAGAAATAATTAGTCGCTTACCAAGGCGATTTCCAATATATTTCCTTCCCAACTAACATACTATTCCTTTCCAGTGCGCTCATGGAGATGCAGAGGATTCCTCGGTCTCTTGTAGTAATGAGTGTCGAACTCATTTTCCTCCCCTTATCCTAATTGACTGTGAGGACGTGGTCGGCATCGTTATTGGTCTTAAATTAAAGAAACTCCGAAGCATGTACAGTGAGAATAGCTTTCTAGTCCCGAGAAAACTATTCAATTGGTGAACTGTGCACTATTTGTTGTTTCTCGGCAAATCACGACTAGCAACTACGATGGGTACAGTCAATCAAGCTAAAGCTAAAAGAAAAGCGTATTAGAGGGGTTACAAATGCTTTGTTCTCCTGAGTTTTTTTTTTGACGAGATTTTTAATCATTAAGGTATTGTAAAGAAACAGTGGTTTGATCATAACTCCGGTACGAAATTATCGAAATTTTTCACCTTGTTTTATATTGGCTGAAGCTGTATGTATACTATACAGGAAACGTGTTTTTTCACTTTAAGAAGATTAAGCTCTTTGTAATTGGTGTTCTCTAGTCTCTGTAGTTCTTCAGGTCTTGGTACTTTCCAACACCTTTACTGTTTATAAACTTAGGTAGTCACCTTCTAAACCATATGATATTTGATACTTATTTTAATCCAGGATGTTTTCGAATAGACGTTCTCGAATCTCTGTGCATAGTGTATCCATAGTGGTTGCAGCACTTTGGGAACGTAATAAAGACAACCGAAATGATTAAAAATTCATCTAATCACAGATACTGTGGAATTGCTCTGAAACACATAGTCGAAAGGCCAGAGAGTAGATCCATCGAAGAAAAAATTGAAAACTTTCATCGATTTATCCTATTTTTGATAAAAAGAAATCAAGTGTTCTAAGCGACAAGCTTTCGGCACACATTACAGGCAGATAAAAATGTAAAAATCAATACACGTTGAGAAATACTGAATACAGATTCCAGCAGCCAAACGAGCGAGGGGAAACTTTGACATTTGCGGCGCATGGAGATGCAGTTCATGTTTTCAGTTTCGGCGACTGGGATGGAGTAATGCGAAATACCAAAAGAAAAGTGAAGGTACTTTCGTTTGTCCAGTGCCATCAGCCTCTTCGTTTATGGTCTCTTGCGAAAGAAAGAAACCGGTTCCATATTTATATCTCAAATGGCCACTATGTATCTCATGACGCCAACAAGAAGAGTAGCGTTTACGCAACTCACCATAAACTAGAAAACGACGGGGATCACGCGTTGTTGCTAACGACTCAAGCAAAGATTCACGCCGCTACCGGCTTCGTTTAGTATTCGATATTTGATTGATACCTACTATTTCAATGCCATTCAGTAACTTTGGAAGTTGTGTGCAGATGTTGACGTCATAGATAGATTACTTTGGATTGTGCCAGACGTCTAAACGAGTTTTGTTAGCAAATGTTGTGCGTCATTGACAACGTGATGGGTTGACGGGGTTGACAATATTGTACTTATATATACAGACCCATTCGATTTTGGCAACACTTTGGAAACAGATCTCAATTATATCAATGCTTGTTATAAATAACTGAAGCTATTGCAGTTGCACTTTAATATTAATGTTTTGCCGTCGAACGTGGGAACCATCCTTTCTGTTTTGCACATAGTCTGATAGTTATGAGTGGACTTTCGCCATGGGAATGAAGAGCGGCATCAGGTTGATAGTCACGAATTGGGCAAAACCCATAAGCAAAGCAAATATAACATACCTACATACATATTTTAAAATTGCTACCAGAGCACAAAATGATTTTTATCTGTGGACTCCCAAAACCAATCGTCGTACCCCAAAGACCACTTAATTTCCTTCTCTTTACTATTCATCTTCTATGAAATGTGCATTTCAAGGTAGATTAGTATCGCGTAATACCTATCTATTGAAAGTGAAATCAGCCGTTCAAGCGCCAATCAACCAACTACTTACAGACTGCCACGCGAAACCGGTTCGATTTACGCACGGCTAACATTCGCGCATTCCCTTTTTCGCTAGCATTTTCCTCGTCTGCGCTCGCAGTCAGCCGCATTACATGATACACCATTATCGGTATCGGTGTCTAATAGAAATGTTGCAATTCGGTGTTGGATAATAATTAATTTTATTGGCTGCTGCTAACGCATGATGAGGAAAGGGCACACTCACTGGCTAACCTCTATCGCGCGAGCGCACTCGCAAATCGTTACTCACCCTGACCGACAAATCCATAACGTGTACTATGAGCTAATCTTTTAGTAGAGTAGGTGAACTAATGCAAGAAAGCGTTTGTTCCAACAGAATCGATAGAATACATCCCGTTGGGGGTTTTTCGTTCATATAACCAAGTAATGACAAATAGTTAGAGACCACGTTTGTATAAGTCACTCTGCTTGATAATTGTCTTTATGCATGCACATAACATGCAAAAATTGAAAACTTAAGCCCTGTTAAACCTGCAGGCAATATATCAGCTAAATTGATTTCCGATTCTGATCTCCGAACATGACCGTTTAATATTAAGATCATGTTGGATCATTGGTATATTTCATAACCGTCGGTATATTCCATGTTTTATCGCACAAAAACCAAAAATAGAGAAAGAAACATTACTAGAAATGCGGATACTTCCTGTACTCAGAATACGTTTAGCCCTGGTTTACCCTATATGCAGCTACCAACAACGTCGTATCCTATTTTACATCATTTGACCAACCAAATTCCATTTTTTTTACCAGGCGGAAAAGTGGCGCCAATCGGTGTATCATGGTCAAGTTAATTAGCAGTCAAATTCACAAAACCGCGATGTAGCATCACGTCCTAAAACTAGTCGGTTGAATAATATCGAGGCCATCGTCTGATGTATCGCGTGGCGTTCATCGGAGCGAATAAATATTTCATGTGTGATTGCTTATTCAACAGCTTTCAACAATTACAAGAGACAATATTTTTTCTACACTTTGATAATTCTGGGTGCTGAATAATCATTCAATTCAGATGTCATTTATGCAGAACACAATACTTTTATTGTGCTTTCCATTGTCTTGAATGGACACATTCCGCTGTGATGAAACAATGTTATTTACATAACGGTTTTGCTTTGCTACCCGCCGTAATAAACTTTGATGACGCTAAGCGACGGTGACGATGCGTGTCCATAAATTGAATTGGCGATTGCATTCGCGGAATGACAAACATTGCACCCAACATAATGAACGCAGTGGAATTACCAAAGCTTCTCGTAAAGCAATATGCTATTTCAAGTCAGTAGACATCGGGGCCCTCCTTAGTCGTGCGGTATGATGCCCGACTACAAAGCAAGACCATGCTGAGGGTGACTGGGTTCGATTCCCGGTGCCGGTCTAGACAATTTTCGGATTGGAAATTGTCTCGACTTCCCTGGGCATAAAAGTATCATCGTGTTAGCCTCATGACATACGAATGCAGAAATGGTAACTTGGCTTAGAAACCTCGCAGTTAATAACTGTGGAAGTGCTTAATGAACACTAAGCTGCGAGGCGGCAATGTCCCAGTGGGGGATGTAATGCCAATGAAGAAGAAGAAGAAGAAGAAGAAGAAGACATATTGGTTGATTGATAGAAAAATAAACTAATGGTAAAAAGCAATATTGCGCCCCCGGGTGGGCTCGAACCACCAACCTTTCGGTTAACAGCCGAACGCGCTAACCAATTGCGCCGGAGGCCGATAATTCTGGAGAAAGTACTACGAATTGAAGTGCAGTGAAAGCTTTATCGTTCTACATGTAGTCCGCAAAACACTTGTCGCGGGCGTCAACAACAATCACATAAGTTGTTTGTAGCGAGTTCCGATAAGAATGTTGAGTTAGTAAGTTGGTTGGTAAGTTGGTAAGTTTACCGTTTTTGATCACTTAAGTGCCTTTGGCTAACTAAGAAAAAACTATTCATTGATTTTTCAAAAATAATCGATCAGTTTCAACAGCGTAGAAGCTTATAAGGCTATTAGGCATGTATCTTCTATCCAGTATTTTGCGCTCGATAATAGCGAACTCGTGAGTTCCTGCTTGACATTAAAATAGGTGGAAATATTTACAAATTTAGACCAATGTAGGCTTTGACTCATTGAAAACATTGGCAGTCATCAAGGTTTACACAAACAAACAAATATCAAATAATTTTCCCTAAAACTTAATAATATTCTCTCTTTTATTTTGGATAATCTCATAGGAATGCTGAATGCTGAATGAGTTTTTACATTCAGGAATATTTTTTAGGGAATTTCTTTTAAAAAAATCTACAAAAACTCTTCTAGGAATACGTTTGAAAACACCTTCAAAAAATCCTTCAGCAATTCTTCCATACAAAGGAATGTAAATCCATAAAAAACTCCTCAAGTTTAATTTTTATTTTTTGAAAATTCTTTCAGTTTCTCGTTTGGAAATTTAAAAAAAATCTTTTAGAAATTCCAGCAGTTGGAAAATTCTCTGGAAGTTTAGAAATTTAATCAGAAATTTCTTCGGAAGGTCCTCCTGGAATTCTATTGCAAATTTCTTTAGCAAAACCATGCATTCCTTCAGTCGAGTCAAGTACAAGACACTGAAGACGGCATTACCGTACCTCTACATGATGTGGAAGGGATATTAAACCAAGTGTTAATCTAAAATTAATTCTCTCTTATTCGATATTGTAATGAATCGCCCACTTTAAGCGTGGTTACAGCTGCACACTAGGAGATAACTTGCTGAAATCAGTATGGCGAAAGGCATTTAAGGTTTAATTTCTCAAAATAAAGCACCTTGATCGAAAAAATATTTTGTTTGTGTAGTAGCAGACACCTTACTACATAACTACACCCATCAGTGACTGTTAGATTTTCTGGACATATGCGAAACTGTTGGATTCTTATAAAAACATATATAATTGTAATATTGTTGTGTATAATTGTAAACAAAGATTGTAAGAAAATCTTGCAAAATTGTAAAGTCTCATTCAATATCTGTATTAGAATCTTGCATTTTCAGCGGGGGTCAGCGTTCTAATGAAGGTTTTGGCAGGTTCTTATACAGAATTGTTAGAAAATCTAACAATCACCAATTGGATGTAGCTCCAATTAGTTTTTCATGAGAAGTTCCTAATTTTGAGAAGACCCGCGTTAGATGTCTTCTGTCATACAAAATTCTGGCGGTTAACTCATGCCGGCTGCACATATACGTTAGAGCCTGGATGCAGGCAGCGGTGAGTAGGAAACCAACCGCTGGTAAAAATTCATTATGGGATTGTAAAAAAGACAGAATCGACCAAAAGTCGTTAAGACTGAACAATGAACACCTAGCATGAGACAACGGACAGGACATTTATATAACACCCAATGGACCAGTGAAGAATTTTCCGTTTCAGGAAAAGTTGTATTCTTACCGGGCAGGAATCGAATCCATACTCCATAGCACATGCGATCGATGTCGCTAACTGCACGACCATGAGGTCCACTAATTCACAGTGTTCGATTTCGTCGATTTCACTATTTAATAACTTCTAAAACGTTGGTTTTGAATGTTTTTTCTACAAAGTTTTTAGACATAAAATAACGTATCTTTTGATGTAATGAGTTGTATGATTAATCCACCTATAAGTGAGATCAAAATTTTCTTTTCACCAAAACATAAGTAAAGAATTGGTTTCATCAGAAAAGGTGTAGAGTTCGGTACTATGAGAAACTTTGACGAATATTCCGAATCTTCATCTATTATGGCTCAAATTACCGCCATCCAGTCATTGAAGAGAAAGACAGCCACGTGCTCGTACCAGTAATAAAACCACCCACCGAGGAGAAAAAGCAGGCTCCAACTGGATGGGGGAAGTATTTTTGTTTCTAAATTACATCATCCAATAGCGAGGGTGCTTGGTGGCCTTGTGTCACTGCTTCTGCCTCATAAGCAGGAGATTAAGTGTTTTGATACCTGGCCCTTTCCAATTTCCTATTAGATAATTTCGTTAATCATATAACTCAATCTCTTTGCAAATCAAATTCTCATTGCTAGCAAGTATGATTCTAAATATAGAATTGTTACAAAAGGCTGCCTGTTACTTTGTAGCAGTAAATAAAATGTAAAAATAGATTGGTATTCATTGGTGCTCGTGCAGGCCTCATACAAGTAAGAATGTGTGAGAGGTTGATGTGCGGGTAGCAGGGTTTCGACTTTTCATTTCAATGAGACCAAAGCAAGCGTTTTTCGGGCCAAGGGAAAATCTTGTTTCGTTGTTTATGTTGAGGATCATCTTTCACCCATCAATCTTTTCTCTAATATTAGCATTGGAAGATAAACGAAAATCTTGCCTATTAGATGAAAATCCTTTTTCGTTTCATTACTTTTTCCTCGCACTCACCTTTCTCGAGAATTATCGCAGAACAATTACAAAATTGTATGGTCGCACCGGGATTCGAACCCAGAATAGTAACAATAATAGCTGTGGGGATGCGCTTACTTTAGCCACACCACCACGCTATCTGTGTGAAAGCGTTAAGTTTTTTGTTCCACATAAGCTACTACCATTCAAATTCTAATTGTAAAAAATGAATCCCATTAGAATTCACTTTAATACTTTCTCATTACTCTAGTACTTCTAATTCTCATTCATATATTCCTATCCCATAGATCGCATCACGTACCAAAGTGAATCCAGATAATATATCCCTTCATACTACCACAATATCCTATCCTAAGACTATCGTGGAGATGCAGAGGTATACTCGGTCTCTAGTAGCAACGAGAGATGAACTAATAATCCTTCCTTCCCTTGATGACCGTAAGGACGTGCATTGAATTTCCGAAATTTGCACATTGAGAATGATAGCTAAACCCAAGCTCCATGCAATTGGTTCCCTGTGCAATTTCGCAAGTTCTAATCAATCACGGAGTAGCAACTACGAATTGTACGGTTATCCTGCTCATGCTCATACATCATCCAATAGCGAAGACTTAAATATATCCGGTGGATGCTTCATTTGGTTGTAGGGTATCTGTTCCTATATCAATAACAATAAGGCAATGCGTATATGAAATGCATTTATTTCTCACCCAATAATCAAGAAACATGAGAATAATTATGCTCGGCTCACGTCATTTTTATTTGAAAACAATTTGGTAACTTCAAAAATAAAATTGTGAAGGAAGAAGGAAGAAGGAAGAAGGAAGAAAGAAGAAGGAAGAATAAAGAAGGAAGAAGGAAAAAAGAAAAAGGAAGAACGAAGAATGAAGAAAGAAGAAGGAAGAACGAAGAAGAAAGAGGAAGAAAGTAGAAAGAAGAAAGAAGAAAGAAAAAGAAAGAAGAAAGAAGGACGAAGGAAAAAGGAAGAAGGACGAAGGAAAAAGAAAGAAGGAAAAATTAAGAAGGAAGGAGAAGAAGGAAAAATTAAGAAGGAAGAAGAAGAAGGAAAAATTAAGAAGGAAGAAGGAAAAAATAAGAATAAAGAAGGAAGAAGAAAGAAGGAAGAAGGAAGAAAAAAAGGAAGAAGGAAGAAGGAAAAAGATGGAAGGAAGAAGAAAGAAGGAAAGAGAAGAAGGAAAAATTAAGAAGGAAGGAGAAGAAGTTAAAAATAAAAAGGAAGAAGAAGAAGGAGAAATTAAGAAGGACGGAGAAGAAGGAAAAATTAAGAAGGAAGGAGAAGAAGGAAAAATTAAGAAGGTAGGAGAAGAAGGAAAAATTAAGAAGGAAGGAGAAGAAAGAAAAATTAAGAAGGAAGAAGGAAGGAGGAAGAAGGAAAAATTAAGAATGAAGAATTAAGAAGGAAGAAGGAAGAAAAAAAGGAAGAAGGAAGAAGTAAGAGGAAAAGGGAAGAAGGAAGATGGAAGAAGGAAGAAGGAAGAAGGAAGATGGAAGAAGGAAGAAGGAAGAAGGAAGAAAGAAGAAGGAAGAAGGAAGAAGGAAAAAGGGAAAAGGAAAAAGGAAGGAGGAAGAAGGAAGAAGGGAGAAGGAAAAAGGAAGAAGACAGATAGAAGAAGAAAGGTGCAAGAAGGGAGAAGAAAGGAGGCGTAAGGTGAAGAAAAAACTTCTCATTTTTCACTTTTTTCTTCTTTTTGCTAATTCAACCTAATGACCATTCGGCCTAATGACCTTCGGCCAAATGGCCTTCGGCCTAATGGCCTGACACCCCTATGCTTGTACCTATATCAATAATACTGTTTCCAACATAAAATACGCACACTATTACTTGTGTGTATACGTAACGATATGATTGCAGTGATGCCGAATTCTTCAATGTTTTGTATTTGAGTTGAAATATAATTACAAAATTCCAGTTTTTGTTGTAGTTTTCCAACTTATCAGTTTAATTTTAGGTTTGTCATAGCTTATCTCTTCGATATACCTTGTTTTACAAACATAAGAGTTGAATTTCACAATGAAAGTTCATTCAAGCATTTTTGAAATAAAAATCTAGGTCGGCAACCCTTGCAGATGCTGCAAGCCATGTAAATAGTTTGGAATACGGACAAGGATAATTTAGACGTTGTTCGAAATAAACCTATATCAGGAAATCGCGTTGGTTTTTTATATAATGATTATATTTATAGTGAAAATGTGTTGTGCTCCATGTGTTGCGAAGTGAATACATTTGTTTAAGCTTGAAATTGAGTGGAAAACAATGAGATGAATCTGCTAATAGCAATCGAGCAGTGCATCAAACCAACAGCTCAGAGGTAGGAAAATGAAAATAAATGTGTTTTACAATTTTGTTTTTAATAATTTGAGTCTTGTGAACTAAATCTTTACTCAAACGGAATTTTAAATAATATTCCAAACATTATATAATAATTATATAATTAATATTCCAAAATCGGTCAACGCTTTGTTCCAAAAAGTGTGTATGGTAACCAGACATGCCCAAAGAACAAAAATATTAAATAAACTCATTTTTTTTGCAAAAGGCAGTTTTTTTCTAAACTAAAGCGAAATACAACCAAATGATGCATCCACCGGATATATTTATGTCTTCGTTTTTGGATGATGTAGTTTTGAAACAAAAATACTTCCCTCATCCAGCTGAAGACTGCTTTTTCTCCTCGGTGGATGGTTTTATTACTGGGGAGTGGTACGAGCACGTGGCTGTCTTTCTCTTCAATGACTGGATGACGGTAATTTGAGCCTTATATCAAAATGAGCGATGACCCCCTTAAAATCAGTTTTCATTTTTGTGATCTTCTTCAAAGTTCTTCTTCTTCTTCTTATTGGTATTACATCTGGGACATTGTCGCCTCGCCACTTAGTGTTCATTAAGCACTTCCACAGTTATTAACTTTGGATCTGGATTTTGAGCCAAATTACCATTTGTATATCATGAGGCTTACACGATGAACGAAGTCGAGACAATTTCCCACCCTAAAATTTCCTAGACCGGACCGGGAATCGAACCTTGCCACCTTCAGCATGGTCTTGCATTGTAACCGCACATCTTACCGCACGGCTAAGGAAGGCCGATTCTGCAAAGTTATTCGGGCCAAAGACAAAAATACGCATTTTTAATAATAGAGAGCAGGGTTCGTACCTTTCGTTTTGGTAATACAAAAACAAGCGATTTTCGCAAAGAAGCAGAATCTTTTTTCCAAGTCTGTAGTGAGAAATATCTTTCACCCGTTACTTTTTTCTCTAGAAAAAGCCTGAAAGATAAACGAAAATCGTGCCTGGTTGATGAAATTCTTTTTTCGTTTCATCACTTATACGCCTCACTCATTTTTCGTGATTTCATTAAAAAAAAATGACAGAAACGGGATTCGAATCCAGAACACCAAGCTGCTGGAGAGTATTCCTCAAACACAGTTTGTTTCGTAGTCAACATTGGAAATTCCACACTGACAGCCATATAGGTATCCACAGGAAGGAGAGAAATAGGTGCGGTCCACACTGACAGTTTTATAAACAAAAAGCAGAAGAAAAGAGATTGCATATATACAACGAAAACACAACCAAAATATCAGACCCCCGGAGAAAATAAGCAAATCAACTTTTTACTTCACTGACAGTGATGGAAAAATGGTTATCCCTCATTAGGCCCTTTTCTTTCCCGCAAAATGATTTCTTCGGTGAAAATTTGCGTGAGTGAGTATCCTCTGCTCGTGAGAATGAGGGATATCGCCAAAAAATTAGATACAATGTTTGTGTTTTCAGTAAAGCTCTAGAAATTCTTTTACTAACTTTGCAGCCTGTAGCGTAGCTCGATATGATCAAACTGTTGAGATATGAAGCGTTTTTGCGAAGGACACCTAAAAACAGTTTTTGAAAATATAGCTTTTTAAGATAAATTTCTACATTTTTACGATCTTCTCCAAAGATGTTAGGATAACAAAAAACACATTTGCTAAAGATTTTTCCAAAGATAATTCCTCCAGGTGTTTCGGAATTTCCTGCAGGAATTTCTTCCACAACTCTAGGACATCTAGGATGAAATTCTGCGAATCTCTTCAGAAATTTCATAAATAATAATTAGAATAAAGAAAATAAAATCCTGAAAGAATTGTAAAAAAATTCCTGCAGACATTCTTAATTTTCCATAAATTCCGATGGACATTCCTCCGAAAATTTCTACTAGATAATGATATGGAAATGCTAATATTATCTTCCAATATAGCATTTATATCATTTCCATATCATTGTAAATCGTTTAACTTCACGTAGAAGTAACACACACGAAATCATTAATTTAGTTCTACTAGATAATTTGTTATCCTAACACATTTAACAACTCTAGAGAAGTTCATAAAAAGTTATATTTAAACAACTGTTTTCAAAGTGCCCTCGGAAAAAACGGTTCAAATCTCAAAACTTTAATTATACACTGGATTTTGTTTCTACACGATTTACAATTTCTCAATTTTCCACTCATCCTAAATGTTTATCGTACATTAATTATCATGTGATTTTTCTTTGATTTATTCTGGATTTTTTGAAACATTTTGCGAGGAGTTTGGTGGCAAATTGAAGGCACATGATCAAAAATACGAGCGAAAAAAAATCGTGTCAAAACAAAATCCTGTGTATAGAGCTACGCTATACTCTACAAAGTTTTTCGTGATGGATTTTTTTAGCTTTACTGATAATACAAACATTGTATCTAATTTTCGACCATATTTTGATTTCTTTTATAGATAGAGCTTCGAAATTTTCTGAAGGAACCAATTCTCTACTTATGTTTTTGGCGAAAAGAAAAAAAATCATCTCACTCCTAGGTGGATTAATCAACATACTCGATACATCAAAAGATTCGTCTTTTTATGTCTAAAACTTTATAGAAGACACCAAACATCCAAAATGAACTGTGTAAAAGTTATTCAATTTTGATCGTGAAATCGACGAATTTGAACACTCTGTAATTGTGAGAACTATATGTAGCACTACAATAAGTACGTTTTCGACAAAAAAATGTGCACGTTTTGTTTGTCTCGAGTTTGTCCTCTTGTATTTACACAATTGAAATATTTGTTGTCATCTTATTCCAGTACTGGCGTATTACCACTCTGGAGAAGCTATTTAGCACCGATTCTTGTTTAATATTCCATCCTCATGCGACTCTTAGCACCTTTTAAAACTAAGTCATTCACCTCCATGATTCATTGATAATCCGAATGGTGCCCGAAGTTGATGGTAATGTTATTCTGTATACTGTTTTTGAAAACTTCCGTCTTAACAGCTCAGAGAAACGCTGATAAATGATTTGTCATTGGCGTTGATTACACACAAGTCTTTTGGATTTTATGAGTGGAACTGATAACTTAGCGATACAATAAAAGGAACTGTTACCGTCTCATGGCAATACCGCGTTCGTGAACTACGGCTCTAGCACAATTTTATTCCTGTTGGAAAATTTAGTTATTCTCTCAGTGGCTAAACGATTTCCTGTTCAGCATTACCGTTATGGAATTAGCTGTACCATCAACCTAGACAGCTTATCATTATATGACGGTAGACAATTTCTAGAAATATAGCATAAGCATACCATCACGATTCTAACGTTCGATTTGTTTTCCTCCAAACAGTGGCCGCCCTAAATGTGTGCAAGGCACCGGATTCGTACGACGCATACACGTTCAACCTTCCGGACAAATACAAACTGGCCGCCCAGGACGAGCTTCGCGAGGACGATGACATCCGGGAAAACGCGCTCAAGCAGTTCCGCGAATGGATCGCCAAACACCCGCTCATCAAAACATGCCGCACCGATGCTCCGTTCCTGTTGCGTTTCCTGCGAACCAAAAAATTCTCCATCCCGGCCGCGACGGAGATGCTGGAGAAATACCTCTCCATCCGCCAGATCTATCCCAACTGGTTCCACAATCTAGACATCAACGATCCGGAAATTGAAGCACTCGTCGACACTGGCTACTTGTTTGCCCTGCCCGAACGTGACGAGCATGGCCGCAAGATTGTCTTCTCCAGTGCAGGCAAGTTCGACACCAGCCGTTTTACAGCCGCCCATTTGATCCGGGTTCATTCGCTAGTTGTCGAAGCGCTGCTGGACGAAGAAGAATCGCAAATCGCAGGCTACGTTCACGTTATCGACGATTCCGACCTGTCGATGGCATTCCTCGGAATTTGGTCCTTCACCGATATCAAAAATCTAGCAAACTGCGTCCAAAACTCGCTACCGATGCGCCAGAAGGAGAACCACTTTGTCAACCTGCCGTCGTTCGCGAACAAATTGTCCGATTTCATTCTGTCCGTTCTAAGCGAAAAACTGAAGAATCGCGTCTTTGTCCACAAAAGCATGGAAGATTTGAAGACCACGGTGAACCCAAAGCTGCTACCCAAAGAATATGGCGGTACGATTCCGATGGCTGAGTGCGTAGCGCAGTTCAAGGCATTCTTGAAGGCAAAGCGAGACCAGCTGATGGCGCTCGACGATATGCAGATCGAGATCAGCAAAAACTCAGCTTACTGGGCTGAAAGCACTGATGCCGATATTGCTGCTGGCGTGATCGGAAGCTTCCGAAAGCTGGAAGTTGACTAATTGACTGTTTTCACACTATTTTAACATCCCTCTAGAAGTCCCCGAAGGTTTAAAGGCCGAGCTAGGACCGGTGATTTCTTTATTTTAAAACTATAAATCTATTGAAACTTAGTTAAACAAAATTAATTTAATTAAAATGAGAAAGAGACGATTTTAATCAGAAGCGATCCTCTTTCCGCCAAACAGGTGGAAGAAAGTTACCAAAACTCAGCCTTCTCACTATTAAAAGTTATCGAGTTGGGCGTAGGACAATAATGGCACAGTACATGCCCAAACAATCCTTATAGGTACTATTTCTTAGCAATATAATGGATCGTACTACTTACAGGTTTACTTATTTTTCGAAAGCAAAACTCTACTCTGTGATCATGGTTTTAGAAACTGGCACAGATTAGGATGAGGTAGACTTAACCTACATATATCCTTAATTTATTGCTCACTATGGCGCTTTACTGTATCTAATTGTTGTGCACGGTACGGAAGAGGAAAATTATTCGAATTATTTTTATAAACATGCATCGCTCCCTGCTTCCATCATCAAAAGTGTATTATCCAACATTTTATTCAAATTCAAATATCACTTATCACATCAATGAACGCTATGCTATTAAAAAGTTTAGGAAAATTCAATCAATGAAAACTTTTTGTTATCCGAAAGCCCGAATTAGAATTCTTATACTTTTCTCCGAATGATTAACAATCATGACATCTCTTGCCATAAATTAATGATCTTTGGAAGAGCCCTTTTTATCACGTACTAAATATTTTTTCGAGAAAAGTTCGTACTTTTAGAAAAAAATAAAGTTCGTACTTTTAGAAAATTTTAGTTGCTTCCGTGCGTAGAAGTTAGCATCATTCTGCTGACAGAAGCCTCAAGCTTTCGCAGGGAATAAGCATTGGACTTCAACAAACAAGAAACGAACCCTGAATAACCTCGATTATTTTCTGCGCGACACTCTGTAGAACACTACTGACGGCGCCAGCCTCTGATAATTTTTTTCCCTTCACTTGTCATAAGACGAGTTTGTACAATCCCATTGAATTCCACCACTTAATTGTATCTTGACAGATACGTATTTCGACCTCAACAGTAAGACCGTCTTCAGTGTCTCGTACTTGACTCGACTTTCTTTTGTTAAATTTCTTGGCTGTGCATATGCACAGCACATGTTTCTAAATGGACAAATTGATATGAAATTTGCGAAAAAGAATCCACGTATCTTGGAGGGACTCGAACTCTCAACCTCCTACTCTCTAGATAGGCGTGATAACCCCTACACAACAAAACCACTTAAAGGTCACGTTTAACTCTGATAATTGTTGGGGCAATCATTGGTGGAAGAATGCTGCTCACCTCTGCCTCCGCCAGTGCTGTATCTGCATTGTTGGCATCCTATGCCAGACTTGGGGAAAAGTGGGTAAAACCGACACCTTAAGCTACTTTCCAGCTCCCCAATCAGTTTTTTTTTTTCGATGTAGAAATTTCATACAAGCATAATTTAGCCCTTTATGCGTCAGTCCACGAGGTTTACGACAATATAAAATTTGATTCCTGATGAAAACGCGAACAGTCCATTTTCAAGCCGAACCGGCTGGGGTGTGGGTATACACTGGGAGAGCCAGTGGAGAGATATCAGCTTCCACATTGAAACTCTTCCCTCCCTCTTCATACGGGAGCTTGGCAGAAGAAAGGTCGTGAGATTTAATACTATCACAAATATTGCCCTCCGCTCGCTTCCAAATCGACTTCTATGAAATATTCTTCATGGCTGCCGTATCCTAACGGAACTATCAAATCTATACTTTCGTCTCTAATTCTATCATGAACATGTACGTCTAAGTTTGGATGATGATATTAGCATTTCCATATCAATTATTTGCACTTTATGAAAAAATCCAGTAGGTAGGTAATAAGGATCGCATACAATAATATTCCGTCCCGTATCGCCGGATAGACACTTTTAAATCGAGTATTACGCCCTGGGGCAAAATGGCCTCACTCATAAAATCACTCATGTAATCTGTTGTAGCACATTTATAAACGAATATTACCATTACAATTCATAATTAGTTGTCCATCATTGAGCTCCATTGGAAGAATTTAGCAAAATCCCTTCATATTCACTCAAATTTAACGATTTGCTATTCTTCCACAACATCCGTAAGATTGTAGCTCAATCCATTAAGAATAAACAAACAACCATGCGTTCACCATCATTTTACATGCAATTGAGTCATTTTAGACCACCATTCGGGCATTTTGCCCCAGGCCTATTTTTAAAACATTTTTAAAATGCGTTAGTCATGAAAACTTTATTGTTTTGAATAGGAGATCATTGTGAAATGTAGCTGGGTTTGTAAATTTTGCACCTATACGTTGAAATGGTTGGGCATTTTGTTTACATGGGCGAAAACATCGAAAAAGCTTAAGGAGTGCATTTTGGACCGTTCTCCCCTGCTTATGAAGGTGTTGCTGAGTCGGTGGCCTCTTGGTTAGTAAGTATCTCATCAACAGCTCCTTTCTCTCCCGAGCTGCGGTGAATCCTGGCGTGGCCAGCATTAGCAATCCTCATGATTTTGTTATTTATGTCTGGACTGAGATCAAAGATGCCTTCCATACGTGATTTCTGATAATGATTTGAAAGGTATGACTTGAGTCCAACCTTCGATTCGTTGATTCGATTAGTATTTAACACTACTATAGGTCTACAAGCCCTCTTTAAATAGTTCGACACAACTTCGTTGTACAAGGAAGGCATAAATATGAACGTTAAACTGATTATATGATGTTGTGCCAGGTAGCCTATTGTTAGGCTATCTTACAATAATTTATTCATTATAGTCAACAAAGTCGACAAATCGATATTGACAATTCACCACACAGCTCCACCGTAATGGTGGTAGAAACACTGGTAGATTTTTTGCTGCCTTATACTGAACAATGTTCGAAAATAGTATGTATACTTAAAATTTTGGCTTTTAAAAATGGGAGTAGATAAACATAAACATGAATATGAAATTCACCACGAGATTATATTAATATTCACCCATTCAGAAACAATTTAATATTTTTTTTCTTTGATTCATGTTCAGCAATGTGGGTTGCAACGTTCAATATGTAGATTCAATTAAACCCGTACTGCCACAATTATTTCTACACCTACATCTATTGGACACTTACCCTATTTATTGCTTTTTTTATCTTTATTCAAATGATTTTGATGTTAAACAACTGGGTGTCAAATTGTGTACGATTTTGAACGTTATTAGCACCTTTATCTGACAATGGATTTTGGAAAATTATATATCGATCGACTCGGAAACTCTCCATCAATTTGCCAATTTGAAACCTTTGATTATTAACGATAAACTACTAAAAATTTCAATACTTTCCAAACCTAGTCAAAATTCAGAGCCAATAAATCCCGTTCATGCTTTCTCAACACGGACATCAGATTGATGTAAGTTGTGGGTATTTTGGCCCACCGCTTTAAGGCTCCCCCAGACCAAAGCGATTTCATCACCGTGACAGCGACAACTAGTCGCCGCGATTCTATCGTTGGGTCGCTGCAGACAATGTTCTATTTACACTTCCATACCAACGGCGACAGAATCGCTGTCGCCGACTGATAGTATCCCGTCGCGACTGTCGCGTCGCGTGTGTTTGGAGGAACCTTTACGTTTTGTGAGCATAAAACTAAGCATAAATCTAAGCCTGCTCAGCGTGTATACCCCCGAAAATAATCATTAAGCTTTACCGGTGATGGATCGACTGAATGTTTAATTCTATTTATTGAACGGCTACTCAGTCTTACAATTTTCACAACGAGTTTATTATTTATATTTATTATATTTTAAAAAGAAAAAAAATAATAATAATAAACTCGTTGTGAAAATTGTAAGACTGAGTAGCCATTCAATAAATAAAAATAATCATTAAGCATTCGCTGATTTTTATACAAAACTAGGCGAACCTGCCCGATCTCGCTCGGGTTTCATTTTCGATCTGTCAATCATTTAGTTGATTGCAGCGTCGCACTCTAGATCGATTTCAGTTCGAGCTTGATGGCTGTCTTCAGAACTCGTAAAACCGTTGTATTTTGACAATTTTCCAACTTTCCTCATCAACTCTTAGTATGTACAAACACAGCTGATCCCAAGACGAATCGATTAGTGAGGAAATCTCGCAAATTGGTTCATCCGTTCGTCAGTTATATTACTTCAAAGGAAATGCACTCATTTTGTTATATAGCGATGGTCAACTTTGAGGATCAAAATCTCGATTTCCAGCGATTAAATTGAGGAGATTTTTGGCATCCCAGTACACTTCCGTGTGGTAGTTTGGCAACTACAATGCACGTGTGCTGGGTTAGTGTGTGAAGTTAGGCCGTGAAGTGTTTCGAGCTGCTAGACTGGCCCTTAACAAAGCCATTAAGAACAAAAAGAGAGCGTCCTTCGACAACTTGGGTGCCAACGCGAATCCGTGGAGTGACGCCTATAGGATCGTTATGGCCAAGACCAAAGGGGGCTCTTCACCCCCCGAACGGTTATCGGACCGGTTGGCGAGGATTATCGAAGTACTCTTCCCGTCCCGAGCCACAAGTCCCTGGCCTCCTGCGTTGCATGGTGCTGCGAGTGTGGCCGAAATGGTGGCTCCGGTGACGAACGAAGAGTTACTCGGCTAATTCCTAATTCTTGGCTAATTCCATTGCGATGAACAAAGCTCCAGCCTTTTTTCAAGAGCTTCTTGAAAGGAGGCTTCCGAGCCTCTTGAAAGGAGGCTTCCGAGCCTCTTGAAAGGAGGCGTCCGAGCCTCTTGAAAGGAGGTGTCCGAGCCTCTTGAAAGGAGGCGTCCGAGCCTCTTGAAAGGAGGCGTCCGAGCCTCTTGAAAGGAGGCGTCCGAGCCTCTTGAAAGGAGGCGTCTGAGCCTCTTGAAAGGAGGCGTCTGAGCCTCTTGAAAGGAGGCGTCTGAGCCTCTTGAAAGGAGGCGTCCGAGCCTCTTGAAAGGAGGCGTCCGAGCCTCTTGAAAGGAGGCGTCTGAGCCTCTTGAAAGGAGGCGTCCGAGCCTCTTGAAAGGAGGCGTCCGAGCCTCTTGAAAGGAGGCGTCCGAGCCTCTTGAAAGGAGGCGTCCGAGCCTCTTGAAAGGAGGCGTCCGAGCCTCTTGAAAGGAGGCGTCCGAGCCTCTTGAAAGGAGGCGTCCGAGCCTCTTGAAAGGAGGCAAAACGCAAAACGCTTAAGATTGCAAATTCAACTGCAACTCGTGTAATAAGAGCCTTCAAGAAGCATCTTAGTGTTCAAAGGAAGGAAGGGAGTGGCCGTAGAAGTAGTCCAATGGACAGTAAAATGCCCAGGAGTGGTAGAACAGCTCAATAAGTTTCCAAACGAAATGTTGCTAACAAGTCCTAGCCGTCGGTTGGTTTGGTACTCAAAAACCATGAAACGTGCTGGGTTACATGTTTACAAGGTGCAAAAAGCCCCAACCGAAATAAAAAGCATAACACCACTGCAAAAACCCGCACCCGGAATTTTACACGAAGTTGCTCACCAAATCCTATTGCTTCGTGATGGATGATGAAACCTACGTCAAGTCTGACTTCCGCCAACTTTCTGGGCATGAATATTTCGTTACCAAGTCTAAGTCTGATATTCCGGAGGATGTCCGAACAAAGAAGTCATTAAAATTTGCTAAGAAGTCATGCGATTTGCGAATGTGGTGAAGTAAGCGCTCCCTTCATTACTTTCGGAACATTCAACAGTACGATTTACACCGAATAGTGTCTCAAGAAGCGTTTTTTTTTTGCCATTCATAAGAAAACACAATGTATCAACACTGTTTTGGCATCATCTGGCGTCTTGTAACTACGGTCGTAGCGTATTGCAGTGGTACCGAGCTAACGGAGCTAAATTTATGCCAAAAGATATGAACCCACAAAATTCACCGGAACTTCGCTCAATTGAAAAATTCTGGGCAGTTGTGAAGACGAAACTTCGCAAACATCCTAAAATTATTAAAACAGAGCTGGAGATGAAGAAAATTTGGGTAAAAACAACAAATACATAGGAAGAATCAATTGTACAAAATTTGTTTAGTGGAGTGAAAAAGAAGATGCACGCCTTCGGCATGGACAATGAAATCAAATAAAACAAATGTTGTAAATCATAACTCATTAAAAGTTTTTCATTCTCCGAAAATTTCAACACAATCCGATAATAAGTTTAATTTTGGTGAGTAAATATGTGTGTGCTTTTTTTATCGAAGGCCCCCTTATACCTTGGTCAGTCTGTCTGTCGACCACTGGTAGTTTGCCGTATCCGTCACTATTCCAGACTATAACAAATGTGTTTCTTCAAAACAGTGGTCAAAAATAAAACATGTCTTTTTGAATTTAGAAAAAGCGGTAATAAAATCAGGTACATACAATATTTGCATGAAACTGACTTTTCTTCTCAAAGCTATATTTTGTTTCTCGTATGATGTTCGAGTCTGTTAAAAAAAACATGCATGATTTATGCGATTTGCACATTCAAATTTACAGGCAATTGTGGAAGCTTTCCAGTATCTTATCAACGCGATCCTTGATATCCAGCGCCACTAGCTTGGCACAGCGCTGCATTCGGTATGAAACTGTTTGCATCTGCGGCATGCGCATGCTCTCTGCTACAAAGGTGGACATTGGAGTATTGCCAAATCTGTAGAGGTACTGTTGGGTGAAAGATCGTCAAGAGTTAGAACATGTGAAACAAAGATGTTGGAATCATGCAAAACTTACATTCGTCAGGCATTGCGTAGATGGGGGCCCATAGTTCGTGGATGAGTTGTTCAGCGCTTCCGGTGCCGGAGTATCGCAAACATCCACCACCGCAAGATAGTTCATAGCACTGGTGAGGACCTTGGTATATTGTACTGCAATATTGTTCCCGATGTTGGTGTAGCGGGTTTTCTCAGCAGCGACACAATCCGTGATGCGGTCTATGGAGATCGGGGATGTGGTCAGCCTATCTCCAAATTTGGTTGTGCAGGTGGCAAGTTTTGTGGCGGAACAGGGAGCTACACAAGCGGCATTGGCCATACTAGTGGCAGCTGCAGTGATAATGCTTTCGACCTGTTCAGCGCTCTCCTGGACAGTTGAAAATACCTGACTCACAGAGTCATCCTGCATTAGCTGGGGAGGGTAACTGATGGTGGTTCTCATGCTGCAGATAGCGTCGGTTATAGGGGTCAAATCCATAGTGGTGTAGTTTTTGAAGCGATTGTAATACGAAACGTATAGATCTTCTATAGCTTGGCCGAATTGGTTCCATGATGTCAAAATGGTTTGGTCAGCGCTATTAATTGTGTTGTTCACCTGCTGGATCGTTATATTCAAGTTGAAGTTGGAAACACTGATGGCACTTGCAACGGTCGAACTGAGACTGTTGGTTTGGGCTTGTATTCTGCCTCGTAGGCAGATGAAACCCACGAGAACAATGATAAGCTTCATAGCTAGCAAATGTTCACCATTAAGTTATTTGGGCTACACAAGGTTTTGTACCGTCAATCAACTTATGAGTGGATTGAAATGGCTGTTGAGTTTTTATAGCTACATGGACCTCAAAATTATGACAATGAACCTGTTTGTACAGGTTCGTTAGCGTTGTTGGTATTTAATAATGTAAACCTATTTAATATTTTTTTTTAAATGCAGCTGTTTTTCAAAAAACGGTGATTGCTAATCCTACCACTTATATGTCGGATTAGATTATCCAGACCTTCATACGTTATTCGCTTGTCCGCGAAAAAATAAAATTATTCCCATACGCACGTGAAATCCTTTAATAGCCTAGTTTTATGAACATACAATTATCATTAAATACTAGGAATAATTTAATTTGCCGGGGCCCTCCTTAGCCGTGGGGTAAAACGCGCGGCTACATACCATGCTGATGGTGGCTGGGTTCGATTCCCGGTGCCGGTCTAGGCAATTTTAGGATTGGAAATTGTCTCGACTTCCCTGGGCATAAAACTATCATAGTGCTAGCCTCATGATATACGAATACAAAAATGGTAACATGGCTGTGGAAGTGCTTAATGAACACTAAGCTGCGAGGCGGTTCTGTCCCAGTGTGGGGATGTAATGCCAAATAGTAGAAGAAGATTTAATTATCCTTTCGAAGATCTTTTCATCACATTTAAGTTTATATGAGAAAAAAATCCCCTGATGTATACGTTAACAAAGTACGTCAACAAAGCTGTGAAGTTTTTGTTCTATCTACAATTTACACAAGGCATCAATATTGTATCTTTTACCTATTAATGAAATTCATAAAGACAAAAAACTCAATTCATAAACATGCCGCGGGAAACATGTACCGCAGGACGTCAAAAGCTGTGTCGATGAGAAGAAGGCAAATCATTCATCTAGATATTTGGTGAAGAACCGAAAAATTTTCAAATGTGTTCGCTATATTATATGAATGCGCCTTTTATTCAAAAAAATATAACCAAATAAATACTCTATTTTCGTGTGAGGGTGCTGCATGGGTAGCATCCTCTGTTCCTGTACTTTCATTACTGGGTCGGGCTTTCAATACACCCGATTCTTTTTTACACGGGGGATGCGTTCCGTGTAAAAAAAAAATTCAGTTCAAAATTTGAAAATCCGTGCAAAAAAAGATTTATGATTTCTCGACAAATCATGCAAAATGGAGCAACTTTGTAATCATTTTGTATTGTTTTTTTTTACACGGCCGTGTAAAAAAATCAGAAGAGTTATGTACAAGACACAACCGCCCAACGTAAACTACGTAAGGCAGTTTAGTTCATTGAGGATTGTAGTGCCATTATGCATGAATATTTTAAGAAAATTCATTTGATTACTTATGTCACTGGTTTCGAACAAAACTAGCGTATCTAAACTGTTAAAAAAATTTACTATGAAAAACCAAATTTATTTCTCTGTGGTAATGATGCCTTTCTTGGATCCGAATTGCCTACATTTGGGTTTTGAAGCATTTGATGGAATATTTCAATAGAAGAAGCCCTAGGGGAGCATCCTCTTTTCCGTTTGCAACATTTATTATTCATGCTTGCACCCACGTATTATAAAAATATCTTAGGTGCATCCACACTTCCTGAATCAAAGTTAAATCCTTCTGATTCAGGCGCGCATTTAATTGGACAAAATATTATTAGGACAATATAAATGTTTTTTTAAAATATCCCTTCCCCTTCGGGTTTTTTTTGCTCAAAAATAACAATTTGAGGGGTAAAAAAATTTTTTCCGGTAAATTTTAAGAACTTTCAAACAATTCTTTAACAAATCCGAGGAGTTTTTTTTATTTATTTTTTTTTTCATTTTAATATTTATTTTTTACTAGCAGACCCGACGAACTTTTTTTTTTCGCCTAAAATTGATTTATTCTCTGATTAGTTCTTGAGTTATGCAGAAACTTTTGGTTCATTTGTATGGAAGCCCCCCTTTCCAGAAGGGGGAGGCGTTGCAAACCACCACAGAAACATATTTTCCTTCCAGATTGGCAGATTTGGTTCCAATTGCTTGATCTCAAGATATGATGAAATTGGTGTTTCATTTGTATAGGAGCCAAGTTACAAAGAGGAGAGGGGTCTCAACCAATCTTAAGAACCTTCCCCGGCCCCAAAAACCTCTGCATTCAAATTTTTACGCCGCTCGATTCAGTAGAAGAAGAAGAAGTAGATTACAACCTCCCCACCCCCTTGACTTTGCGACCAGTAGACCTTGACCTTGCGTAGACCATAATCTTCTTCTTCTATCTATATAATAAAAATGAAATGTGTTCGTATCCGCATAACACAAAAAAGGCTGGATGAATTTTTTGCATTCCTTCAGCAGATATGTTCGTTACCATTTCCGACGGGTTTATATGATATTTCCTCATGCGAAAATCACGGGAAAAGCTAAGTAAAAAGTGAAAAACTAAAATTATGATTTGTATGGAAATTTTGCATGGGCAGTTCACAGCGCGCATTTTCGCCTACTATGCAGGACAACGTCTGCCGGGTTGACTAGTTTTTAATAAATATGTGTAACTGCCTTATTAGTTTTCAGTTTGCAAAAAAAATGCTCAACATTTTTCCAAAGTCGTTTTTTAATATAAACATGTTTGTGCAATAACATTGCGATGATTGTATTACTAGCAATGGCATTGCCATTGATAACAAATGATCGTCTCATGCCTGTACAAACATGCCCCTATCTGCATCACTTTTTATACACCATGCACTACATTACGCATTTTTGTTACATTCGTTTCGACCACGGTCACTGGTCCCGCTCCATTTTTCTTCTTTTTGTGCGAAACACCGCACAAAAAGTAGAGTCCAAAAGCCAACCGACCTGAACGGCGACGGCCGAAAAGAGACTCTTGCGGACAATAAAAGAGGGTGCTGCCAAAATGATCCGATACCCTATTTTTACGTTCATATCCCGAAGTTTCAATATAACTGACAAATTGGTAGAGAATTTCCGAGTCGATTGATATATAAATCTCAAAAATCCATCGGAAGATAAAGGCGCTATTAAAGTTCAAAATCTTACATGATTTCGTGACGGTCTCAAATTTGGAAATTTTCATTTGTAACTCTGTATAGAGATGTCGCAAATTAATCGATTACTTCGATTAATCGATTCATCGTTGTGATAATCGATTAATTTTGAATCGATTATTACCCAACGATTAATCGATTCAACAATCGAGATGAATCGTGAGTAATCGATTAGTTACTAATCGATTAATCAGAATTTTACGACATCATAAGGATGTCGAAAATTAATTGATTATTTCGATTACTCGATTCATCGTTGAGATAATCGATAAATTTTGAATCGATTACTATACAATGATTAATCGATTCAATAATCGACAAGAATCAAGAGTAATCGATTAGTAACTAATCGATTAATCGGGATTTTACGACATCTCTAACCCTGTATCCGAGTCTTCCCCTTAGACGTAGTTTACGTCAAAAATCCGTGTTAAAACAGAATCGGGTACTCCATTTTTGTTGTTGATTTTTTCGTACGGTCGTCTAGAAGATCTAAAGGCAAAAAAACAAACAATGTGTATAGGGCTTTGGGACAGAATGTCGAAAGACAAAAGGTCGAAGGACAAAAGGTCGACGGACAAAAGGTCGAAGAGACAAAAGGTCGATGGGACAAAAGGTCGCAGGGACAAAAGGTCGACGGGACAAAAGGTCGAGGGGACAAAACGTCGACGGGTCAAAAGGTCGAAGGGACAAAAAGTCGAATGGACAAAATTTAAAAATCTATAATTCTGTATACATGAAAAATACAAAATATACGACAAGTTTGAAAACATGTTTCTGAAAAAAAAATTAGCTTGTTACATTTCCCAGAGATTTCTCCTTCTTTATTTCATGGGCAGTTCTTTAACCAATTTACGGTGAATATTCAACAGCCAGGGCGAGCATTGTGTGATTTTGATTAGTTCTCGGGACGAGAACTGAAAAATTAAAACTTGTTAGATCGTGCTCTTGTAACACGTGTCGCTTCGAGTGCATGCTTGAGTGAAATACGTTGGTTTTGGTATCTTTGATTCAGTGTCGTGTAATTAATTATTTCACCAACGCGACTTCCTATACATTCCTATACATTACATTTCGATGTCGATCATGGAGAATCAGAATTCTCTTGTATAAATGTGTGTCAAATTCATTTTCCACTCATCATCATGTATTAGATGGGAATATTATTGGTTTTAATTCAACGTGACGTTATTATTGGTTTTAAATAAGAAATAAACACTGAATCATGTACAAAAAGACTGGCCTTAAGCCGTACATAACAGTTTACATTATGCACACTATTCGGTGATTCAACCGTACGAATCATTTTAACACTCAAACATGCGTGATGTTGTATATTGTACAACATTACCGAAAAAATCTCTCTCATGGTACACAGCATGAACGATCCTGCATTAGTGTTTCAGGATAAAATCATGATTGTGCATATGCAAGCACTCGGAGTATTCGAGGAACGGGTGCTGAGGACCACCTTTGGCGGTGTAAAAAAAGACGGTGTGTAGCGGCGAACAATGAACCACGAGCAAGCCCAGCTCTACGGCGAACCCAGTATCCAGAAGGTAGCTAAAGCCGGAAGGGTACGATGGGCAGGGCATGTTGCAAGAATTCCGTACAACTACCCTGCAAAGATGGTGTTCGCTACCGATCCGGCTGATACGAGACGGCATGGAGCACAGCGAGCGAGGTGGGTAGACCAAGTGTAAAACGACTTGGCGAGCGTGGGGCGCATTCGAGGCTGGAGAGATGCGGTATCGAACCGTGAGTTAACGTCGCTGCCGACCGGACTTTGTGAATTTCCATCGACGTTCCCATCGGTGTCAGCATTTTGGAGTTGGCAACATCGAGGCGCATCAGCAGAACCAGGCGAACGATATCGAGGGCGATCATCAAACCTGTACCTACCGAGCCAGTGCAGACTTAGCATACTTGTAATGTAGTTAAGTTAAGGATAATAAATCAGTTGGTTGTGTACAGTGAAGGTAGTGAGACGTTTATTTTTTTTTAAACAGAACTCCGTGTTCTCGAATTATTAACTCGTGTATTGTGGCGTCAAATTGTTGATTCAGTGGTTTCTGTTTAGATGTAAGCTAAATAAATGAATGAATGTGCTCATGCATATTGCATATTAGTGGTAGAGTTTTGTGTAGAAATTAGAGTCTGTAGGTCGACTATCTGAATCGCTCGAAAAAGGTCTTATATTACATTTTCCTTGTGCTGAATTTGTTGAAAACATGGGCCAATCTAACCCTTATTTGGCCACATCATAGTTTTCATTTGTTTTGTTCTCAATACTATGGCTTTTCAATTTCAACCAATTTTGTGATTTCGACCTTTTGTCCCTTCGACTTTTTGTCCTTTCGACATTTTGTCCCGTCGACCTTTTGTCCATTCGACCTTTTGTCCCGTCGACCTTTTGTCCCTTCGACCTTTTGTCCATTCGACCTTTTGTCCTTCGACCTTTTGTCTGTCGACCTTTTGTCCCTCGACCTTTTGTCATAGATTCGTGTATAGATGTATAGATGTAATAGAAGGATGGTTCATATTAATGACAATTCTATTTTTGCTGATGAGCAATCATAAGTTATTAAGAGTTACGAATTTAATTCGGCTCAACAAATCTGATGGATATTCGACTGGATTTGCTCTTCTTGATATAGAGAGAGCATTTGGCAGTGTTTAGCACGAAGGTTTAATTGTAAAATTGATGAATTTTAATTTTCCTCTGTACATTATTAAACTGATCCAAAATTATTTATCAGATCGCTCGCTGCAAGTAAGCTAAGGCAGCATACTGGGGCCCATATTGTATAACATTTTTACTTTTGACTTACCTGATTTACCACCAGGGTGTCAAAAATCTTTGTTTGCAGATGACACGGGCCTTTCAGTCAAAGGGCGAAGCCTTCGTGTCATGCTTCCAAATGCTTCCAAAACTCAGCTTATAATTTTCTCACATAAGCCGAGAGCTTCTTATTTGAAACCTTCTAGCAGACATATTGTCACCTGGGACGGGACTTGCAAAGAGGAAAAATTGTAACTTCATCTGCAACCAGCAAGCGCTGTCACGAATTGTCAGATGCAACCAGCACCTTTTTGTGTGAAAGTATTGGTATCCCTCAAAAAGTATTCCGAATGATTTTGTTTTACGACTACTTTTCACTTTGAAAAGTATTCTAGAATAGCCGGACAACTTAATATTGAACAGTTATAAATACGTGTTTTATTCCCGATAGGGAAATCTTTATAAAAATAAGTTTATGAATCCATAAATTGCAAACACTTTGATTGTATGTACTCAGAAGATTCTACCAGGGATTTAGGTGAAACACTCAAGGAAACAGTTGAGAATCGATGATCAACTGTGATGAAAAGAAGAACAAGCGTCAAAACAAGGAAAAAGAAGCCGTCTTTGCAGGTCTCGTCTCAGATTGTCACTATGAATGGGGTTCCAATTAATTGGTTTAGCGAAGCGAAATATTTAGAACTTCTGCTAGATCAAAAATTAACTATTAAAAGTCACATTGAAGACATTCAAGCCAAATGTAACAAATATATTAAGTGTCTATATCCACTTATAAACAAAAAATCAAAACTTTGCCTTAAGAACAAACTTTTGATTTACAAACAAATTTTTAGACTAGTCATGTTGTATGCTGTGCCAATATGGTCTAGTTGCTGCAGTAGCAGAAAGAAGGCACTTCAGAGGATTCAAAACAATATTTTGAAAATGATTCTGAAGTTGCCTCCGTGGTATAGTACTAATGAACTTCATAGAATTTCTAATATTGAGACATTGCAACAAATGTTCAACAAAATAATTTCCAATTTTAGACAAAAATCGTTACAATCTTCTAATGCAACTATTAGCTCCTTGTACCCTTAGTATAAATTAAGTTAAGTTTAGTTTAAGTTGAAAACATTGTAATTCCTACATGGTTCAATTCAACCAGAGGAAAAATCATAACTGCCAGAAGCATTTTAAATGTATTAAGGACATAGTTGGAAGAGAACCAAGATGGCAGTCAATATGGCACCGGACCTTCCACGGGCCAACCCCACACCTCCCGCACTCCTCTCCCCCCAACATTCGAATGCATCGAACAGCATCGAACAAAAGTTAATTATTCAAATTACTAACCTGTTCACAGCATATTTCCTTACTTCCCGTGATAATGAACATGTTTCTTCAATGAATCCTATGTATTCCGGCTCGAATTGTAGCATAAATTAGCAGTTTCGTGCCAATTTAATAGCCGTCCGCGATTTGTTGGGTTCATCACTGCACTTCGCTTCTTCTCAAAGGGCATTGGAATAATCAAGTTTTTACTCACTTCTCCACACATGAGCAGCCCGAAATGTTGATAGAATGCAAATTAAACACCACTTTTTAAAATCAGTCACTTATTTGAACCGAAAACTTAGTATAAACTGCTAGATTTGCCCGAAAAAAACGATTAAAAACTGATCGCGGAGCGAATGTAAACACCGCGGTGCACCAGCACCGGCAGCAGCAAACTAATAAGTAGGGTGGCTCAAAAAATAATTTTGCTTCGCCACGCTCAGTTGATTATGATTTATAATTTGGTTTGAATAGGCTTACCGTGCGCAGGTCGTTTCAGGTTTGTATGACAGTTGATATGGCGAGGTTGAATTTAACATTATTCTGATTCTGGCACTCCGTCATTGGGCGATGGCGAGGGGGGAGACCATATGACGGGATGAAATATTTAAGAGCTTCAACTCCATAGACAATCCATATTGAATGGTCGTTCCAATAGTTGGGAGTCGATTTTAATCGAGGTTGCTATTCTTTCGCATGATAATTAGGTTTCTCAGAAGGCATCAGTGAAACGTGCAATTCAACAAAATACCCAGAATTTGTCTGTGATATCTATCGCACCAGGGGCAGATACTTCTAGTCTAGTCTAGTCTACACTATCGTACCAGGGGCAGATACTTCATACAAAAAGTGTGACATAAGGGTGAGTATAAAATGCTTTATTTGCGTTACGTAATCAATGGATCTTTCCTGCGGTGCGATTTTCATTCACTGAAGTCTCTGATATGTTGCTTTCAGCAATGTGGGTTCTCTTTTCGCCAGCGTTTGGAGGGAAAGCGCCGTAATCAGTGTAATAAAAGGTTTAGTTTCACATTCTAGATTTCATACAAACTTGAACCGGCTTGCGCTCAACCAGTTTTTGTTCAAATCGGTTTTTTAGGACACTCGGAGCATGGGACGGAATCGAGTGAGCGTGATGGTGCTGGGTCGTTTTTTGAACCACCCTACTAATATTCTTTGTTTTTTATAAATACGACACCAATACTACTACCGTATATGAAAGTTTTTACTGTACCAATACTATCAAAGCTTTGTTTTGGTACTCAACCCACCTTCACCTTAATAATAACTAAAACTGTAACATACACACTTAAATTATTTCACCGAGGCCGGCAAAATAAATTACCGAGAATCCAACAGCTGAGAGCTCGGTAAAAATCTCGGTGAAAGTTCAAATTACCGACTGGTCGTAAAATGAACGATACCGTGCAGCTGTCAAAATTTGCTGATTCGTTCGGTAGTGTGCTGCCGAGGAACTCGGTATAGTGTTTTAACGAGAATCAGTACAATTTTGGTTTTCTTTCTTATGATTAAATAATCAAAATACAAAATGAAAACAAAACTCATTATGAATTCACAAATAAAGATTTATTCAGTTTAATTTTGTTGTAAAGTCTCAATTAAATGATGAACAAATTAATGTATTCATGACAAACGTTTTTTGCATGTTTTCAAATATTTTTTAGGAATGTATAATGAATTTCGGAGCAAATAGAATTTGTTCTACTTAGACAATGGCATGACGCATGAAAAACGAAGATCTAATAAAATCGATTTCCACAAATTGGGGTTTGCTCACAAGTTTCCGCATACAAAATAATCACCACAAACAGCTATGCATGAATTGAAAGAGACAAGGACACTCCATATTCTTTTCTTTTTGATATGACTCTTCACTTCCCGGCTAATAAGACACACATTTTTGAAGGAGAGGAACGGTATCCGCGCCATTTTGACCTTTATGCATTCAAATTCCAGCATCCAATAGTATTTATCCACCGTAACTGAAATTTAAAACAAAGAAACGGAAAACAAAAACCATATATACTTTCCGAGCAAAAATATATCTTTAATTAAATGTAATGCAATTACAGTCGATTCGAATAAAAAATACTTACAGAAATAATGATTCCAATGATGAGCACTGAAGTGCCAACTTGTGCTATGAACCATCTTATGTGATGCACGCATATATTTGTTTTCCAACTTCTGACACATGAGTTTTACCGAGATTCGGATAATTTTCAGATTACCGATGGCAGTGGTAAACTCGTTTCCCGAAATTCGGTTATGAATTTTTTACATTTTTGCTATTAGCGGCTTCAATTTATCATTAATCACGTGACTCAATACGTTAGCATATAGTCTGGAAGATGCCGAAAGACTTTGCCAAAGAAGGTACGTAGCTGGAAGGTCTACAAAAAATGTTATTACGTTCCGAAAATTGATTGTTCAAACCATATGCAGGAAATCAATGTTTCTGCCAGCACTACCGGACGACCTAAGGTTATCGAAGAGCAAAACCCAACTTTCTTCTTGTCGGATTTTTTTCTGCGTGAAATGATTCCGAATAGCTCCCATTAGCTCCAAAGCCCTATAAGATCAATTATTCTGAAATAACACTCAGTTAAATTATTGGTTTACGTAGTTTGGCGGTGCTGGCAGAATAAAAGATTTTTTTGTATATGGTTTAAACACTCAATCTTCGAAGCGTTATAACTTTTTTCGTGGACGTTCCAGCAACGTGTCTTCTTCAGCAAAGTTTTTCGGCATATTTTGGGTTATACTTTAACGCAATGTACCACTTGGTTTACGATGAACTGAATCCTCTAGTAGTAGAAATACAAAAATATACGTTCTCCCATACTAATTTCCATACAAACTTCAAACGCGATGCAGAAAGCGAGGAAGCAACCAATCGGTCCCAAATTCTGCACAGTTGTTCAGGACCCAGAATGGCTTCGAAAAACCATTGATTTGAAAAAATGACCATGACGCCCCACTCTAATGTACACCTGAGTTCAGAATAATAACAGAGGAAGCCGTTTTTCATACAAAATGGTCAACTTTGACAAGCTGCAACTTTTTACCCCGATGACCGATTGAGCTGAAATTGCAGTGAACTACAAATATGATGAATTTTACACATACTATGTACCAATTTTTTCGAATGACGCGTTCAAAAATTACGCACTAGGTCAAATTGTTTAAAAAATAGCAGTTTTTATTTTTGTTATATTGGCCAATTCAAATGTCAAATTCAACAATTTATATTTTTTAAATTTTAGACTTAGTGTCTCGCAGCTGAATTCAAATTGATAACATTCCAATCAATTGTTTTATTGATATTTTCAAAACAAAATCTGCTATTATTTTGAACAATTTGACCTAGTGCGTAATTTTTGAACGCGTCATTCGAAAAAAATGATACTATGTGTAAAATTCATCATATTTGTAGTTCACTGCCAAAATTTCAGTTACAGCTTGTCAAAGTTGACCATTTTGTATAAAAAACGGCTTCCGCTGCTATTATTCTGAACACAGGTGTATTAGATAATTAGCAAATAAAATTAGTTAAAAAAAAATTGTTTGAACGCGATCAGGCCTATGCTAAGAGCTCATGTTTAGCGTAGCCAACACCAACACCAACGCCGAACAACGTACGTCAAATCTAAAAAAGCTTAACATCATAAAACATCCAAATTCAGCTTTCTTTAATATGCAACTTCAATCGGGAATATTCATTAAATATGACCTAATGAGTTTAATTGATTCAAAACTTATCTACATGATCAATTTTGATTTTACCTACATGGAGAACAACAATTTGTCTTTTATTTCACCGTGAAAAGCTTGAGCAGAATTTAAAAATAAATCCTGCTCTTTTATTGTTGTGGATATTTTTAATTATTAAGCTACAATCATTGGTGTTGTTGACGATTGTTGACATCTCATGCAACTGACAGCGGTCTATCTGCACACTGTGCCCGGGACATGGAGGCTATTTTTAGGCTAAGGGAGTTAGATAGGGATGTCTATAGCCTGAACGCGATGCAATCGTGTTTAGTTTTTCTCTAATAATTTTTCTTCCCGGGATTCCACAACACATCTCTTCTCTATAATAATTCTCTAAAATCATTACATATGGGTACGATTTATTTTTAATCGATGACTCGTAAAAGACATCGCAAAATTTATTTCCACTCCTGAATGAAGCGTATTGGCTTCAATCTCGTGCAGCAACTCAAGTTCACATCATCACTCTTAACAGCATGTCACCAGGTTCACCACCTATCGACAAATCATAATGAATGCCATACATAACCATGTTGTAGGTAATAAGGTCCAGTTCAGTAATGTGTTGATTCGATAATTATATAGTCACCGACACTATTTTTCAATTCTGTGTAGCTTCTCTGTCTGCTGACTATCGTGTTGTACGCCGCATAGTTAGCTTTTTGAACCCTTGTTGTGCGCGCACACCCACGCGTAGCAAAACACCCTGACTCCAGGCTAACGCATCGATCGTGATGAACCGTGACTTCTGATTATGGTAGGCCCAACCGATTCAACCGGCTTAATTAAGCTCCCGGTCGGCTACCATATGATCATGATTTTTTCAAGCGCAGTGCGTCATCATAAGCAACATCGTTCGATGGGCAGCAGAATTAACTTACAACGTTGAAACTAAGCTCCGGCAAACTTTAAAAAATAAAGACGTTACTTTCGATTGTCTTGTTGTGAACAGTCACAAGGACGAATCTAATGAATTTTTATTTTGATTATACAATATCTAATTGAACATTCGTTAATGAAGATATGATCGCAGCACAATCGAAACATTGGAAGAAGATAATGTGTCATCAACCAATCAACTCATTACAATATTTGAAAAATCAATGTGCATATACCCAGCATAAGAAAGATTTAAAGCGTTGGGGAAGGTGAGGAGACTTGATCCTCTTCTGTTTTACAGAGAACTAAAGTAGTTTTGTTCTAGCGCATTTTCTAGTATAGGGTAAGACGGTATAATGTGCCCCACCTGCCCAAAACGCAAATATGAAGTAATTTTCAACGTTTGGTTGCTTAGCATTATGGCGGCAGACAGGTGGAAGGATCATTTCAAGGATTCGTTGAACAGTGAAAACGTTTATAAAAAAAGGTTTATTAAGATGCAGAATATAGTAATATACATAGTCGACGACGGCTAAGCTGTGGAAGCACCTTACACTGGATAAGGTTAAGAAGGCTCTAAATGAGCTGAAGAATAGTGAAGGATGGACAAGATCTCGGTCGAGCTTCGGATCGATCCACTACATTATTCAGAATATATGGGAAGAAGAAGAACTGTCTAGCGGCTGCCAATTACAGACGGATCACCCTTTTGATCTCGACGTACGAAATACTGTCGCGTATTCTGTTTAGCCCTTATGCGACGGCTTTTCGGGCCGGACCGTGTCATTGACAGAAAGGCAGTCCGAAACAGAAGTAGGAAAAAAAGAAATCCTAAAGGACACATAGGAATTACAGGATTGGGAAGTACCTGAACACTTTTTCATCGGAGCTCACACTAGTCCCCGCTAGTTGGTGGTTTCACTTGGAATTCTACACTTTACTTTCACTTCATAGCACCTGCAATGGCAACTCTATTATATAAAATTCCCACCTTATTTTCACGCATTTTTATTCCATCCAACATGGTCTTTCTGACATTACCTGCCATGTTGGATGTTTGGTAGCCGGCTTATCATATTTACAGCGGAACAACCCTAACGATGGAGCCCTCCTTAGCCGTGCGGTAAGACGCGCGGCTACAAAGCAAGACCATGCTGAGGGTGGCTGGGTTCGATTCCCGGTGCCGGTCTAGGCAATTTTCGGATTGGAAATTGTATCGACTTCCCTGGGCATAAAAGTATCATCGTATTAGCCTCATGATATACGAATGCAAAAATGGTAACCTATGGCTTAGAAATCTAATAACTGTGGAAGTGATTAATGAACACTAAGCTGCGAGGCAGCTCTGTCCCAGTGTGGGATGTAATGCCAATAAGAAGAAGAAGAACCCTAACGCTTCTGTGGTAGCGCGGCTGTTTTTACACGAGAAACGTGAAGGTTCTGGCAGTGTGTGGCAGGGACTATGTGGGGAATCTATGACAAAAGGGCGAAAGACAAAAGGTCGAAAGGACAAAGAATCGAAAAGACAAAACGTCGAAAGGGACAAAAGGTCGAAAGGTACAGAAGGTTGAAAGAGACAAAAGGTCGAAGGAGACAAAAGGTCGAAAAGGACAAAAAGTCGAAAGGGACAAAAGGTCGAAAGGAACAAAAGATCAGTTAAGAACAAGTTGGATGTATTCCAAAGGAATTTGCGAAATGCATTTAACTGCAGCACATCTGAACTTTCGGCCATTTTGAGTAATTATCATATTTCACTTTATTTTCACAAGTACTATGCGTTAGGCTATTCTATGCGAGAAGTTTGTTCTAGAAAAGTGGAAAAAAATACCAAGTCAAATTGTCCCATATGGAAAAGTAATCGCAAGTCAGTCACATCGAGTCACTTCGTAGAATGGCATACAAATTGATCATATTTGTTTAATACTTGTACTCAGAACACCTCTCAAATACAAAAACAAATCATTTCGAAAGAAAAATGCGGAAGAAAATTGTGTAAACACTTGGAATTTTAATTTATGTTGTGGTTGGAAATTAGGTTGAACTTAAGATTGATGCATAGAGGAATATACGTTGCATCAGTAAATTCCAATATAATGTGTTGATACTTGCACGTTACATATACACTGACCCCACAATCTAATTGCTAACCAATATGCACATTTGAGTGACTAATTAGTATTACAAAGTGACCCATATGTGTTGGGTCAGTGTAGCAAAAGTTCTTTGGAATATGTTTTAGTTTATGATAATAAAGATTTTTTAAGGTGATATTTACTTCCCATTTTACTTAATAAACAGTGAGCTCACTATTGTGAAATCATTCTAATTTCTCACCCAGAAATTGTATTTTAAACTGATTTACTTTAGGGCTTTGATACATTTACGCCTTGTTTTTTACCATTTAATCAATAAAATTGAATGATGAGAATAAGGCGTAATCAACCTATTTCCGAATGTTATTCATATGAGCCGCGATGCTGTCCTTCAAAATCACAAACGAGGTTGCTCGATGAGCGCATTTTTGAATTCTGAGAATGATTTTATTTTAAAATTGCTACTATTTGTATTCTCAGCATGGTTCCCAATGAGTGCAAAAACCAATAATAGTCATGCTTACAGACACGTCCACATGCCAAAGCATGGGTGGGCCTTGGGACAAAATGGCGAGTAGCAGAAATAACGTAGCGGGATTCTTAAGAAGCATGAGATACATCCTGCAAGCTATTATCATGAACCAGAGAAATTCAAAGCCACTAATTTCAAGAAATGATCATTAACTTTCATAAATCCTCAGAAATTTATATGGATCGCTACGAATTACATACTTAGAAATCTTATGACCGTTCAAGAATGCTCTCAAGTTCCTGAACCCAGAAATATTTTTAATAGAAACCATTGCGTACTTCCTGGAAATGTTTAATAACCTTAAGAAAAACCATAAAACCATCAAAACATTTAATTTCTTGGAAAGCCTAAACATTCTTGATTCCTGATCCTCTATACATTTGATTAAAAATGCTTAGAAAACTTCTTGGATTAAAAATCTAAGGTCAGGAGACTTTTTGGAAAAGAATACTTACTTGATACCTTCACGATTATCAGTTTAACCTTAATTTAATTTTAAAATAATTATTTAGAATGAATTTGTTAGTAGTAAAACATAGTGGAAAAGTTTTTTTTTCAAAGGTGTGTAGCATATATGTTTTCCTTAATTTTTAAGCGGGGAATGAAATATGGTCATACTTGTTGAGTTTTGACATCGATACTACATTACCGATTTTATATTATGCCTAATAACGGACTACAATCACGATATCACGAAAATTTGCGATGTGGGCTTTCAAAGCATTCAAGAGTTTCAAAATGTTCAGATTGCATGCTTCATCATGTTTGTTATTAGAGCATTATTTTTTGCCTTTCTCGTATACTAAGTATACGTAAAGGCTATATGATCGCTCCAAAAACAAACTTTTTATAGAAGGCCCGGAGACCCATAGTGTTATATACCGATCGACTCAGCTCGACGAATTGAGGTGATGTCTGTGTGTATGTGTGTGTGTGTGTGTGTGTGTGTGTGTGTGTGTATGTGTGTGTGTCTGTGCGCACCAACCCAAAAAAAATGTCACTCATTTTTTAGGTACTTATCCTTAACCGATTTACTCGCAACAAGTTGCATTCGACGCAGGATATTCTACCATTGTTTCCTATTGAAAATTGGTCAGATCGGACTATGGGATCGGAAGTTATGGCCAAAATACCCCTCTTTTATAGAAAAATTTATTTAAAAATGTCACTCATTTTCAAGCATTTATCCTTAACCGATTTGCTCGCAACAAGTTGTATTCGACGCAGAATCCTGTCCCATTGTTTCCTATTGAAAATTGGCCAGATCGGACTATGGGATCGGAAGTTAAGGCCAAAATACTTTTTTTTACGGAATAATCGCGTGAAAAAGTGTCACTCATTTTTCGGGCACTTATCCTTAACAGATTTACTCGCAACAAGTTGCATTCGACGCAGAATGATGTCCCATTGTTTCCTATTGAAAATTGGTCAGATCGGACTATGGGATCGGAAGTTATGGCCAAAATACTTTTTTTACTGAATAATCACGTAGAAAAGTGTCACTCATTTTTCGGGCACTTATCCTCAACCGATTTACTCGCAACAAGTTGCATTCGACGCAGAAAAGTTTCTCATTGTTTCCTATTGAAAATTGGCCAGACCGGACTATGGGATCGAAAGTTATGGCCAAAATACTTTTTTTACGGAATAATCGCGTGAAAAAGTGTCACTCATTTTTCGGGCACTTATCCTTAACAGATTTACTCGCAACAAGTTGCATTCGACGCAGAAAAGTGTCTCATTGTTTCCTATTGAAAATTGGTCAGATCGGACTATGGGATCGGAAGTTATGGCCAAAATACTTTTTTGCCTTTCTCGTATACTAAGTATACGTAAAGGCTATATGATCGCTCCAAAAACAAACTTTTTATAGAAGGCCCGGAGACCCATAGTGTTATATACCGATCGACTCAGCTCGACGAATTGAGGTGATGTCTGTGTGTATGTGTGTGTGTGTGTGTGTGTGTGTGTGTGTGTGTGTGTGTGTGTGTGTGTGTGTGTGTGTGTATGTGTGTGTGTCTGTGCGCACCAACCCAAAAAAAAAATGTCACTCATTTTTTAGGTACTTATCCTTAACCGATTTACTCACAACAAAATGCATTCGACGCAGGACATTCTGCCATTATTTCCTATTGAAAATTGGTCAGATCGGACTATGGGATCGGAAGTTATGGCCAAAATACCCCTCTTTTATAGAAAAATTGATTAAAAAATGTCACTCATTTTTCAGGCATTTATCCTTAACCGATTTGCTCGCAACAAGTTGTATTCGACGCAGAATCCTGTCCCATTGTTTCCTATTGAAAATTGGCCAGATCGGACTATGGGATCGGAAGTTAAGGCCAAAATACTTTTTGCCTTTCTCGTATACTAAGTATACGTAAAGGCTATATGATCGCTCCAAAAACAAACTTTTTATAGAAGGCCCGGAGACCCATAGTGTTATATACCGATCGACTCAGCTCGACGAATTGAGGTGATGTCTGTGTGTATGTGTGTGTGTGTGTGTGTGTGTGTGTGTGTGTGTGTGTGTGTGTGTGTGTGTGTGTGTGTGTGTGTGTGTGTGTGTGTGTGTGTGTGTGTGTGTGTGTGTGTGTGTGTGTGCGTCTGTGCGCACCTACCCAAAAAAAATGTCACTCATTTTTCAGGCACTTATCCTTAACCGATTTACTCGCAACAATTTGCATTCGACGCAGAATACTCTCCCATTGTTTCCTATTGAAAATTGGCCAGATCGGACTACGGGCTCAAGAGTAATGGCCAAAATATTATTTTTATAATGCACGAGAAAGGCACCATCACCGCTAGGTGGATTAATCAGGGTTTTTTTTTTAAAGATTTGAGTTTTGCTCGACGGAATGTGACTGATTTGCGGTTACTTTTCAAATTGAGATGAAAAATAATCGCAATTGCGATTTCCAACACAGCAAGTGAGTTTTTCACTTTGTAGCCACTATTATCCATTAAATATTCAAACAATTTCGGTGTGTGACGTTTAGAGCTGATCAAAATTACTTATACACAATTTTTGACGAGAAAAATTACAAAAACTTTGCAAGCAGATTTCTCATTTGCACGTTTTTTCAGATGTGCTCGACTTGCGGTTAGCGGCAGTATGAAACAATATTATGAATATCTAGATAGTTCTGTTAGAGATAAAAAATATTGTTGATTTAGGAAATGAATAAAACTTGTATTGCGCAAAACAGAGATGTCCTATTATACAGTTGGCAGAAAAAAAAAGCTCTTTTATTTTTCACTATTTTAACAAATTAATAAAATTCATTCAATGAATGTAAATAATAGATGAATGTCTAAGCTTCCTAATTCCTTCGATCAGCCAAAATAGTGCACGCTGCAGCCACGCAGGCACGCGCATTGAAAATACACCCGTGTATAATACACGCTGGTGTATTTGATGTGCGGCGTGCGCCATTTTGACTGATTGAAGTGACATTCAGAAACTCAAACATCCATCTATTTGTTGTACTCACTAAATGAATGTTATTTAATTGTTAAAAATTGTTTTTTGCTAACTGTGTAGGGCAACTCTGGTGCGAGATCGATTCTTTCCGTTTCAGTTTCTTGTCTATTTTGACCTTTTCTCCCTTTAGACATTTTGTAGCATTCGACGTTTTGTTCTTTCAACCTTTTGTCCCTTTCGACGTTTTGTCCTTTCGACCGTTTGCGCCGTAAGACGTTTTGTCTTTTCAACCTTTTGTCCCTTTCGACATTTTGTCCTTTTCGATCATTTGTCCCTTCGACTTTTTGTTTTTCGACGTTTTGTCTTTCGACCTTTTGTCCTTTCGACCTTTTGTCCCTAACCCGTATGTGGGTAGCAGGGACTACACAAATTATGTAATATATATATCAACAATTATATTCTTTGCAGGGCTTTCAAAACAGGCCATGGCAACTTGGCGAATCCATAACAACGAAGAATGGCTGAAGCGGGACCATTCCCATTACCAACGAAGACATTTTCATGTTCAGCTTTAAATGTCCGCTACTCCTGATGTCGAGCATGATCCTTAGACAATGAATTATAATGACAATGAATAAACTTCCATTTTATTTAGAGCAAATTAGAAAATTAAAATAAATTTTATAATTTTGTATGCACTATATAATCAAGGGAAATGACTTTTTAATTTCGTAATCATTACACATGGAATCGACCATTTATTTCACTTGACATTAAATTATCTTTCACTTTCAGTTAAAATGGAAATTGTTTGATATGTTAACCAATTTCATTTCACATTCAACGCAAAACACTTTCGATTCCAAGTGGTAACATCATGAGATTCAAAGTGTTTTGCTGTTGAAAATGATATGGTACAGAAAGAAAAAAGCTAAAGTGTTTTTCCCTTTAACTCGAAGTGATGCACCAGTAGCGCAAATCAAAGTGTTGAACACTTTATAGTAACGTGTATATTTTTTTGAGTGTATATCCAAGGGCTTGACGATCCCTACCCAGGCCATCTGCGAGTTGTGGGGCTTGCCTTGGATGTGAGGGTTTGACAGTGGGCCCTGTTAAACTCCTATAAAAAGCTGCATGTAGCCGCAAGTAGGCCCATGCCAAGGCGACTTGGTGCCGCTCAAAGCGCACAAGCCCAAGTCCTGGTGTCAGGTGGGACACAAAACAGACCTGACACAACGGCTCTTCGACGAGACAGGAGGTTTGCGCAGGCCCAATAAGCAGCCTGTAAAACCAAACGAGCAATATAAGAGATAATACGACTCTATATAATCGGGAAAGACCTAAGCGACGAATAAACGATCACGATTGGAAGCTTGGAACATGGAACTGCAAGTCGATAGGTTTCGCAGGATGCGACAGGATGATCTACGATGAATTACATTCCCGTAAAATCGACACCGTGGTATTGCAGGAGTTTTTCTGGATAGGACAGAAAGCATGGAAAAGCGGCTACCCTCTACCAAAGCTGTGGCACCACCAACGAGCTGAGAACCGGCTTCATAGTTTTGGGTAAGAAGCGTTAACGCGTGATTGGGTGGTAGCCAATCAACGCAAGGATGTGCAAGCTGAGGATAAAAGGCCGTTTCTTCAACTATAGCATCACCAACGTGCACTGCCCACACGAAGGGAGACCCGATGACGAGATTGGACTACCCTAGCAGCACATATATTCGACATAGGTTACTGAAACTCATATGTAATCAGATTTAGTGGCATTCAAGTTGTTAAAACCACTTTTGCCTGACTTGTGCTGCTCGTGTAGTCATCAACACGTCGAATTACATGATAGGAAGAGGCTCAAGAGAGGACAATGTAAGCCACCCACCACGAGTTTGTATTGGTGGTGACGAAATCGAGGTGGTTGAAGAACTCTGGTGACCTCCGATAACGGTACCAGCAGAGAAATTCGGAGACGCATCATGGCAGGAAATCGTACGTACTTTGGACTCCGCAAAACGCTCTGATCGAATAGAGTTCACCGCCGTACCAAACTGACTATCTACAAAACGCTTGTTAGACCGGTGGTTCTCTACGGACACGAGTCCTGTAGGATGGTCATGGAGGACCAGCGCGCACTGGGAGTTTGTGAAAGGAAAGTGCTGCGTAATTAATGCGGTAATTAATGAATACTAAAGAACACAACCAAACCATCAATCAAAAACTAATTGAAAGTATATTTAATTATAATATTACAATGTTCTCTAGAGTTGTTCTTGGCCGTTTCTACTTCATGTCCTGTCAAACATGACACAAACGGGCTTTTCGAATCAATATCCAACACAAAAGCGTGTTGGAGAAGTTATTTTTAATATATTTTGAATGTAAACCATGTCTGAACTTCAAATCAAATGCTCCAGCTTATACAACATACATTTTTATTGTTGGCCAGACAAACATGTGTAATTTTTAATAGGCTCGAGCTGGGTGGTGCCCTAGAAAAATAACAAACATTGAAAATTGATACAACGCAATTAAGAACATCCTAACGATAAGCAACTAACTACCCAATAGATGCAGAAGGTTAATCGGCTGTCGAAGCAATCAAATAAAACAAAGTCTTGTCGTAATAATACACTTTGAAATTTATTAAACATCTCCATCAGTTGCTCCCTTTTCTTCTACTTGCACGGTGACTTAAATAATAGCTCGTAAAATACTATATGCACAAATGTTTATGATTTTTTTTCTTCAGGTTCTCCACTGCAAGGAAAGAAGGTGGCACGATTCGCGCGTGAAGGACGTGACATGGATCTGATGAGACTTCTTGATGAAGGTATGGATGAACACGAACAGGTTGTCTTGCCAGTTTAGTCATTCGATTTTTGGCATGCTGCATTACTTTCGACACACAATAGGCAACATTATTTTTAAAAGCGCAATACATACACGATTCTAACGGATTATGATGTTGATGTTGTTAATTATCTCATCAGCTAGAGGTCAACTAAGTCCCAGAAGTCATAGACTATCGGGTGGTCTTTACTAACAAGTGAAACAGTGATGAAGCAAGTCAACGTATAGACCAAAGAAAACGCATTCGGCGATTACGCTTGAAGCGCCGCCAATAAAAACCCACGGTTATAAACATTAGAGATAGACAAACTCAACGACCATCGATAATTATTTATTAACAGCTGTTTACAAACGGTTTCAAGTCGTTTAGATGAGCACAGTTGAATCGATGAGTAACGCGATGATGGCTTGATCAGGCAGGTAATGGCTCACGTTGTGGTGCATTCTGCGTGTAGTACCTAAACGAAGTGAAAGAGGCTGCCGAAGTGCCGTGGACGGTTCATTGATGATGATCGACGAGAATTGCGCCAGTACCTTACCAGAGGTATCGTGTGAGAACGACATGTGTTGCTTAGCACCCGAGGAGGATTGCTGCCGGTGCTGCTGCGTGGTAAGCTTTGTTTTGGAATGTAAACATTGGATTAGTCGATGAGTCTTGGGATCTGGAAACGAAGGGGTCCTCCGATAGCGAGCGTGACGGTGGCAATGCAGGTTTTGTTATGTAAGGAGAACAGTTGAAAGAAGAGGTGCATCTTCGATGCTTTCGGTTTGTAATTCGTATGGATAATCGATCGAAGCCATGAAATGAAATAATAAATAAAATTGCTTGGCAACATACACCTGGGAATTCCTTAATTCGACTACCATGAATTTTGCATTTTTGTTGCTCATGACGACTTTTAAGTTATTGCTCTAAAGCTATGTCCATTTAGAATCCGGAATCATTTATTGTATTGCAGCGGCACGGAAAGTGACCGCTGCAAGAATTCTTTTACAGCGGTTTGTCTACCTAGACGCCCACTTGCTGTGGTATAAATTTCACGAAGTTTCGTGCAGCGTGTCAAAAATTATTCCAGATGGAAGCCGAAAGGAGAGAAAAAAGTCTGCACACCCACGTTGATAATCCTGTCATCGACGATAGAACCTACGTCAAAATGGATTTCGGACAGCTTCCTAGCCAAAAATTCTACATGGTGTCGGCACGAGGAGTAGTTCCAGCGAAGTTTAAGTTTGCTTTTTGGACAAACTTGCGAAAAAAACGAATGATTGTGGCAAGGGATATGCAACTGTGGGGCAAAGACCTAAGTGTTTGTGACGAATAAGACGATAGACTCGAAGCTGCACAAGGAGGAATGTCTCAAAAACCGCGGTCGACCTTCCATAAAGCCCATAAAGGTCCCGTGACGTTTTGGCCAGATTTGACGAGTTGCCACTACAGCCGGGAAGTCATCCAGTGGTACCGCGATAATAACGAAGATTTCATCGATAAAAAAATAAATCCACGCAACTGCCCACAGCTCCGGCCCATCGAGATATTTTGGACAGTAATGAAGCGGAAGCTTAAGAAAAGTGGAATAACAGCTCGGGACGCGACTCAGATGACCAAAATGTTGAACAAATGTGCCAAGGAAGTTGACTCCGGAGGTGTGCAACTTTTGATGAGAGGAATAAAGAAGATGCAAATTTTCACTAGAAAAAAGAAGAAATTATTTGCACCAATAATTTTTCCTTAAAGTACAGTAAATTACCCTTGTTCTGATGTATTAACCTTATTTGTGCGTCAATCCGTTACCGAGATACAGATGATTTTATTATTCCGGATTCTAAATGGACATAGCTTTAGAAATACTTTCTCAATAATTGAATAATAAATTATCTGTTGAATCGGATCTCATTATGAATATAAAGAAGTAATTTCCAATAACGTAAAAATAGTTTCTCATTCGCGAAAAATAAAAAAAAAAATGAACCTTACATGGGCGATTCTCTATTGAAAAAAATATCTAATTTTGAAGTTATTTTTGAATTTTTTCGATACTTCCAGATATTTCCAACCCTGAGAGTCTCCAAAATAACTAAGAAATAATGATAACCTAATTATACTTTATACACCTCAGGGGAAAGTTAACTCAATTTTAATATTAAGGAATTTCGCGCCAACTCGAACAAATACTGGCAGCACCCTCTCAGATTTCAATGAAACTTCCTGGACATGTAAACTTTGTTACAAAAAGCTACTTTGTATAATTAGCTTTTCCAGAATTGACCTAGACTATTTTTTGAAAAGGCCCAACGTTTTTTTACCGTTTTTGCTTTTTTCGTACAACGAAGTTGTACCGAAAGGCTATCGTTTCACTCCGAAAACGAACTTTTTATAGAAGCATCGGAGACCAATAGTATTATATATCAATCGACTCAGCTCGACGAACTGATTGAGTGAACAAATTGAGTCATACACTGAAAAAATAGATTTTTAAGATTGAAAGTGGTTAATAATTATTTGCGAGCGTTTTAGGGGAAAATGTTACACGATTTAAAAAAATTGTCATCCTTTTACTTCCACTAATTCGTGGAAGTCAACGAATTCAAATTAGTGGAAGTAAAAGGAAGACAAATTTTATTGAAAATAGATTTACAAAAAAACACCTCTTTTGATTTGGACGAAAATTTGTCTGGTAAATATGTTCTCTACCAACCGTCCATACATAGCAAGCTGGGCACTTTTAACAAAACTTTTTTAACAAAACCTTTTTCTTGTTCGATTGTTTTTCAGTTTGTTTTCATCTATAATTAAACCAGTAGGTAATCATTTCAGAACACATAAAACTTAATTTGTAATGGGATTTTGCTTATATTAGCAACTGAACATAGTAATTTAAAAATCCTCCAGGAATTCCTCCGGAAGTTCCTCCAGGAATTCCTCCGCAAGTTCCTCCAGGAATTCCATCGGAAGTTCCTCCATGTGTTTCTCCGGAAGTTCCTCCAGAAATTCCTCCGCAAGTACCTCCAGGAATTCCACCGGAAGTTTCTCCAGGAATTCCTTCACAAGTACCTCCTGGAATCCCTTCGCAAGTTCCTCTAGGAATTCCTTCGCAAGTTCCTCCAGGAATTCCTCCAGAAGTTCCTCCAGAATTCCTCCAAGATTTCCTCCAGGACTTCTTCCGAAGGAATTTCTGCAGGAGATTCAGAAGGAATTTCTGGAGGAACATCAGAAGGAATTCCTGGAGGAACTTCAGACGGAATTTCTGGAGGAATTTCCGCACGAATTCCTGGAGGAACTTCCGAAGAAATTCCTTGAGGAACTTCCGGAGGAATTCCTGGATGAACTTCGATTTCCTGGAGGAACTTTCGGACGACATCCTGGAGTAACTTTCGAAGGAATTCTTTGAGGAACTTCCAGAGCAATTCCTGGAAGGTTTTTGGAGGATTTAAAAAAAACTAATATAAACAAAATCCCATTACAAATGTGTGTCCTGAAATAATTACTTCCGAAGGCATTTCTCAAGGAACTTCCGTAGGAATTCTTGGAGGAATTTGCGGAGAAATTCCTGCAGGAACTTCTGTAGGAACCCCTGGCGGAACTTCCGAAGGAATTCCTGTAGGAACTTTCGAATGAAATTCTGGAGGAATATCCGAAAAAAAAATCGTGGAGGAATTGAGTTTCTGACGGAATTCTTGGAGGAACTTGCGCAGGAATCCAGGAGGAAATTCTGGAGGAGTTCTTAGAGAAACCTGCGGAGGAATGCTAGAAAGAACTTCCGACGGAATCTGGAGAAACTTCCTAAATAATTTCTTTAGGAATTTCCGGAGGACTCTAATTTGTGTTTTTATCGGAATTATGTACAACATAAAGGATAGCTTCTGGAGGATTTTCCGGAGAAACTCCTGGACGAACTTCCGGAGGACTTTTTGGAGAAACTATCTAAAGAAATTTTGGAGGACTTTCTGGAGGAATTCCTGGGAGGATCTTTCGGATTTGTTTCTTGAATGGATTAATATAATATTTGTTTAACCCTTTCAAGCACAAATTTTTCTAAGCGGTATTACCCAGTAAATTTAATATGTTTCATTTGTTTTCGTGATAAACAATGAAGAACTGACAAAACAAGTTGAAAAATATTTTTTCGAGCTGTACTAGATCATCCAAACTGTCCTTGAGTCTGGAATTTGCGATCTACAGTTACCATGCGAGCTTTTTTCGTCATTCTAAAATAAAAAAATGTTTTTCTAATTCTGTTTGTACTTTGTTTTTGTTTTTTTTTTAATTTTATATCGTTATTATTATTTTCATATTCAAATGGAACACAATTTTGTTACTCTCTTCGAGCGGGATTCGAACTCGCGCTCTTGCCACCTGACGCTGAAGTTGTCATCGCCCTTACCAACTACCCCATAAGAGAGAAGTGGTAGTGGGAATAATTTCAGTGGGAAAAATTTGCAATCATGCAAAACCATTGCAAAAAATGCAATCATCACAAACGTCATACCCAGGTGCAATGAAACAGCTACAGTAGTGCCACTTTAAAGCACCCATAGAGCATTGTGCAATGAAATAATAAAAAGTAGACAAACTATGTAACTAGTGATTGGGTAATGACAAATGCTTTTGTCAGTGATCGGAATAGTACAAAAATTTATGTACCGATTTCTATTCTATACTGTAAAGTTCATTGGACAAATAGTCCCCCTTCAAGTACATTCATTTTAACCTGAAATACTGCCGCATAATTACTTAGTTTTCAACAAACTTCATCGTAAACTATTGAGAAATTGTTTTCCAAGTCGTGAGTGTGACCCTGGTGGGAATATCTGCCGATACCCTAATATAGAGTCGTTGAAAAAGAATAACTTAATATTAGTTCTAAAGATTGTCCAATTGTATATGGTTCCATATTGGAAAACGTTCGACGTATGAACACTAAATGCTTTAAAGTGGCACTAATGTAGCTGTTTCATTGCACTTCACGAAAAACAACATTGTGCATTCAAAATGCTATTATAAGACTATGCCTCTCATGATTGCTTTGAGAATGCTTATTTAGAACAGCCAGGTTTTCGAAATGCTTATATACAGCATGGAGCATATGCAATGCAAGTATAATGCTGCTATAGTGCTTACTTTAATGCTTATTGGTTACCTGGGTATCCATAACAAATTCATGAAGATCAGAAGACATGGTCAGATGATTTTGGGATATCCCATCCCATCCCATCTGGGTAATCGAAACCGACCTTGAGCTCAGAACTTGTGTTCTGCAGCCGCGAAGCTAGCTTTTTCGGCACTAGAAGCATGGATAAGTATTCAACTCTGTCCATAACATATTCCAAAATACCAGAAGACATGGTAATATGGTTTTGGGATATCCTGAGTTATCCAAACCGTCCTTGAGTTCAGAACTTGCGATCTACAACTACCACTCTAACTTTTTTCGTCGTACCAAACTTGGATATGTATTCAACCATATCCATACATATTAGACCTCTTCATGTTTTCAATAAGTATCAAAAATTCAACCGGTCAACCCCAAATCACAATTCTTATGTTAATATAAGCCTCCTGTCAAATTTTCAGCTAATTCGGATAAAATTTCGAGGTGGCTCAAGTCGATTTAGTGTTTTTGGGCTATTTTCAATTTTGAAATAAATCTAAATCTAAGATATAAAAGCCAAAAACCATCGCATCAACCTCTTTGGTGTGCTCTACAAGTCTTGTGAAAGTTGCGATTCGTTCCGTTCATGTTTTGACCATGTTAAAGTGATTTTCAAGCTTATAAGTCTATAAAAACACTGTTTCCACTTAAAGTCATTGTTTTACAATATTCTTGAATTTATGACAAATCATTGCTAATTTAAAATATTTATTTTCCTCTTTTTTCCCTGGACATTTGAGTAATACAACTTCTAATGTCCGATTAACCGTTAAATTCTTAAAAATCAGAAGCTGAACATTAATCATAAATTTGCACGTTGGGATTTCGTCAAACAAATTGTTCGAACAAAGAAGCTTTAAATTCACTTGTTACTACGACGCACTAAATGCTAAAAGCATACAGACATATGGTGAAATGAACCAAATTTGGAAGTCGTTTGTTGCAAGCGTCAAATATCATATGATTTGATTTAAGTTTTGTTCGAATAACTTGTTTAAGGTAATACTAGCGTGCAAATTTATGACAAATGTTCAGCTTTTGATTTTTAAGAATTTAACGGTAAATCGAACATTAACAATTATAATACTCAAATATCCAGTGAAAAAAGAGGAAAATAAATATAATAAATTAGCAATGATTTGTCATAAATGCAAGAATTTTGTAGAACAACGACTTTAAGGGGGAAGAGTGTTTTTATGCACTTTAAAGCTTGAAAATCACTTTAACATGGCCAAAACGTGAACGGAACGAATCATAATATTCACAAGACTTGTAGAGCACACCAAAAGCTTCCATATAGAAATTGTTGCGATGATTTTCGGCGTTTATATCTCTTGTTAGATTTTTTTCGAAATTGAAAATAGGCCAAAAACACTAAATCGACTTGAGCCACCTCGAAATTTTATCCGAATTAGCTGAAAATTTAACAGGAGGCTTATTTCAGCATAAGAATTGTTATTTAGGGCTGACCGGTTAAATTTTTGATACTTTTTGAAAACATGAAGAGGTCTAATACATATTCATAAAGATCGACCATGTCTCCGGTCAGATGGTTTTTGGATATCATGGGTCCTCAAAACCGACCTTGAGTTCAGAACTTGCGATCTACAGCCACGACGCTAGCTTTTCTCGTCACTAGAAACTTGGATATGTATACAAGATGTCTATAACATATTCCAGAAGACCAGGAGACATGGTAAGTAGGTTTTGGGACATTCTGGGTTATCCAAACCGATCTAGCGCTCAGAACTTGCGATCTACAGCAACCACTCTAGCTCTCTAGCTTTTTTGGCTTGAATGTAAGCGTGAATATGTATTCAACCATATCCATAATACATTCCTGAAGATCAAGGGACATGTTTAGCTGGTTTTGGGATATCCTGGGTCATCCAAACTGTCTTTGAGTTCAGAACTTGCGATCTACAGACACAACAGAAGAATTTAAAAATCTGTTCGTTCAACTATAACGCTGTCACAGTGCAAACATGCTTCATACTGGCTTATAGAGCCTGGCTTATATAACTTTATATTGCCGAAAAGGCGAAATAGAATGCTAATAGTTACTTTGGGTTTCCGTCACTCAAAGCTCCAATATATCGGCACCAACATTTCAAAAGGGCGTAACTGCTTTTGAAATAAGAACTGCTCACGTCGCTAGTGGGCTAATTTGAACCCACGCACGCAATACTCTATTCTTTCATTAGATTGCGTGAGTGGGTACAAATCAGCCATCCAGCGACGTAAGGAGCTCTTGTTTACAAAAACAGTTTCCCAGAAGATGTGATGAGCCAATTTGACCATATTTCGAGACATTATGAGATAAGAAATGCTACCTTGAAAGCTTAATATCGTAGATTCTATGCTAAACGACAATTTGAATGACCTGGAATATTCCAAAATGGTGTCTATTAACCTTCCAGGAAATATTGTACTCATGGTTTTATACATACTAAAAATATATGTGACAAAAAATGCTTTTTAGATGCAGTAGATTAATAGTCCCGAACTCAAGGGTAGTTTTAGTGACATACAGTATAAACAACAATCAGTAGATATCTCGCTTAACTTTTCAAAAGGGCCTAAGTAACATTTTTTTCATGAATTAATTTGAGTACTGCAATCGAAAGCTTTCATGTTTTTCTGTTGATTGCGCTATTCAAATTAATTCATGAAAAAAATGTTACTTAGGTCCTTTTGAAAAGTTAAGCGAGATATATACAAGGATAATAACTTCGAAAAATTTTTTTCAGGAATGTATTATTTTTATTCGTTTTTGCCTTTCTCGTATACTAAGTATACGGTAAAGGCTATATGATCACTCCAAAAACAAACTTTTTATAGGAGACTCGGAGACCCATAGTGTTATATACCGATCGACTCAGTTCGACGAATTGAGGTGATGTCTGTGTGTATGTGTGTGTGTGTGTGTATGTGTGTTCGTCTGTGCGCACCCACGTACCAAAATGTAGCAAAAGTGTCACTCATTTTTCGGGCACTTATCCTCAACCGATTTCCTCGCTACAAGTTGCATTCGACGCAGAATTGTGTCCCATTATTTCCTATTGAAAATTGGCCAGATCGGACTATGGGATCGAAAGTTATGGCCAAAATACTTTTTGCCTTTCTCGTATACTAAGTATACGGTAAAGGCTATATGATCACTCCAAAAACAAACTTTTTATAGGAGACTCGGAGACCCATAGTGTTATATACCGATCGACTCAGTTCGACGAATTGAGGTGATGTCTGTGTGTATGTGTGTGTGTGTGTGTGTATGTGTGTTCGTCTGTGCGCACCCACGTACCAAAATGTAGCAAAAGTGTCACTCATTTTTCGGGCACTTATCCTCAACCGATTTCCTCGCAACAAGTTGCATTCGACGCAGAATTATGTTCCATTGTTTCCTATTGAAAATTGGCCAGATCGGACTATGGGATCGAAAGTTATGGCCAAAATACTTTTTTTACGGAATAATCGCGTAAAAAAGTGTCACTCATTTTTCGGGCACTTATCCTCAACCGATTTCCTCGCAACAAGTTGCATTCGACGCAGAATTGTGTCCCATTATTTCCTATTGAAAATTGGCCAGATCGGACTATGGGATCGAAAGTTATGGCCAAAATACTTTTTTTACGGAATAATCGCGTAAAAAAGTGTCACTCATTTTTCGGGCACTTATCCTCAACCGATTCCCTCGCAACAAGTTGCATTCGACGCAGAATTGTGTTCCATTATTTCCTATTGAAAATTGGCCAGATCGGACTATGGGATCGAAAGTTATGGCCAAAATACTTTTTTTACGGAATAATCGCGTAAAAAAGTGTCACTCATTTTTCGGGCACTTATTCTCAACCGATTTCCTCGCAACAAGTTGCATTCGACGCAAAATTGTAACCCATTGTTTCCTATTGAAAATTGGCCAGATCGGACTATGGGATCGAAAGTTATGGCCAAAATACTTTTTTTACGGAATAATCGCGTAAAAAAGTGTCACTCATTTTTCGGGCACTTATCCTCAACCGATTTCCTCGCAACAAGTTGCATTCGACGCAAAATTGTGTCCCATTGTTTCCTATTGAAAATTGGCCAGATCGGACTATGAGATCGAAAGTTATGGCCAAAATACTTTTTTCACGGAATAATCGCGTAAAAAAGTGTCACTCATTTTTCGAGCACTTATCCTCAACCGATTTCCTCGCTACAAGTTGCATTCGACGCAGACTTGTGTCCCATTGTTTCCTATTGAAAATTGGCCAGATCGGACTATGGGATCGAAAGTTATGGCCAAAATACTTTTTGCCTTTCTCGTATACTAAGTATACGGTAAAGGCTATATGATCACTCCAAAAACAAACTTTTTATAGGAGACTCGGAGACCCATAGTGTTATATACCGATCGACTCAGTTCGACGAATTGAGGTGATGTCTGTGTGTATGTGTGTGTGTGTGTGTGTGTGTGTATGTGTGTTCGTCTGTGCGCACCCACGTACCAAAATGTAGCAAAAGTGTCACTCATTTTTCGGGCACTTATCCTCAACCGATTTCCTCGCTACAAGTTGCATTCGACGCAGAATTGTGTCCCATTATTTCCTATTGAAAATTGGCCAGATCGGACTATGGGATCGGAAGTTATGACCAAAATACTTTTTGCCTTTCTCGTATACTAAGTATACGGTAAAGGCTATATGATCGCTCCAAAAACAAACTTTTTATAGAAGGCCCGGAGACCCATAGTGTTATATACCGATCGACTCAGCTCGACGAATTGAGGTGATGTCTGTGTGTATGTGTGTGTGTGTGTGTATGTGTGTTCGTCTGTGCGCACCGACCCAAAAAAAATGTCACTCATTTTTCAGGTACTTATCCTTAACCCATTTACTCGCAACAAGTTGCATTCGACGCAGGACACTCTGCCATTATTTCCTATTGAAAATTGGTCAGATCGGACTATGGGCTCGGAAGCTATGGCCAAAATATCACATTTATTACAGAAAAAAATGTCACTCATTTTTCAGGCACATATCCTTAGTCGATTTACTCGCAACAAATTGCATTCGACGCAAGATACTCTACCATTGTTTCCTATTGAAAATTGGGCAGATCTGACTATGGGCTCAAAAGTTATGGCCAAAATACTATTTTTATAATGCACGAGAAAGGCACTATTACCGATAGGTGGTTTAATCAGGGTTTTTAGAAACTACATACGTGCACGTCTTTGAAGAGCAATTATGGAGTGCTGCGCACAGTTTTCGCACTAGGAGTTGAGTTTTACCAAAAACTATTAATCTGTATCGAAGAAATCGAAAGATTCGGTCCAATTTGTTCAAAAACAGTTTATTGTTATTTTCTCGAAATTGGGTATAATGGCTATATCTAGGAACTTTTTTCAAATGGCCGTACATGATTCTAACCTTGATTTTTGGAACGGCGACTGTGCTCATCAATTAAACTATTTTGGTGAAGTTATGTACCTGTAAAAGAATAGATTCCGATCTATCTGGTAGTAACTTTAGCTGAACGAATTATGCTGAATTGGGAGAGTATTAGCCATGTCATATTTCAATATTTCAAGGTCAAATACAGTTACGCCTATTTGAAAAAAAGTTCCTAGATATGTAGTTTCTCAAACAAATGATTCATTTAGAAACTTTGAGTGAGCTGTAAATTTCAAGTCTCGAAATTAAGCATAGTTTGCAAGTCTCATATAATCTAAAAAATATCTTACGATATCCGTAGTCCTCCCAGAAGGTGTAATGGATATAATTGAATGCATATTGAAACTTTGAGTACCGAAAAGAGTTTCTAAGTAAAAGCTCATCTCATGAACTCAAGAACTGTCCAGAATATCTCAAAACTATCTTACGATATCTGTTGACCACTCAAGAGATGTGATGGATATAAATGAATGCATGTTGAAGCTTTTAGTAATGAAAAAGGATTTTCTTGCAGCTGTAGATCTCAAGTTCCGAACTCAAGGACAGTTTGGATTACCCAGAATATCTCAAAACTATCTTACCATATCCGTTGACCTCCCGGGAGGTGTAATGGATATAATTGTATGGATATTGAAGCTTTCAGTACTGAAAAGAGGAAAATGTGATGAGAGAAATGAGAGAAAAGATGTGATGGATATAAATGAATGCATGTTGAAGCTTTTAGTAATGAAAAAGGATTTTCTTGCAGCTGTAGATCTCAAGTCTCGAACTCAATGACAGTTTGGATTTCCCAGAATATCTCAAAACTATCTTACGATATTCTTTGACTTCCCGGGAGGTGTAATGGACATAATTGAATGCATATTGAAGCTTTCAGTACTGAAAAACTATTTTCTTGCAGCTGTAGATTTCAAGTCCTGAAATCAAGGAAAGTTTTGATGGCCTAGGATGTCCAAAGAAATTGAAAAATTGTTTATTGTACATCACAGTAACTCTACGGATATGTTTGAATAGAAATCTTATTTAGGAGCAACACAATCCACTGCCAATACACCTCAAATTTTATTTTTCGTAACTTCATCATGTTCATGACGTTCTAGCTTATTGTTGGGCCTTGATCCCCCTTGCCTGATATTTGTACCTGATAGGGGAGTTAATTTCAAGCAATTTTGTTGTTCACTTTTATCCATCGTGTGATTTTATACATCCATTTTTCTATTGGGGTCATATATGACCCCGTGGGCCTGAAAGGGTTAAAGATATAAACCTTTGTCAAATGGGATTCTCGATTTTTGAAAGTACACTTGGTTGTTAAATCAGATAAAATACTATAATAAATAGAGCTTCATTGGATTCTGAGATGATTAGAATTTTTACTGGTTTAATTTCGGATGAAAACACACCAAAAACCAATTCGAGCAAGAAAAAGTTTTTGTTAGAAAAACTTTTTTTTTGTCTTTATTTAGGAGACTTTCAGAAAAACTTTTTTCCTTAAAAGTGCCATCTATATTGAGACAAAATTTCGTCCAAATCAAAAGGGATGCTTTTTTTGCAAATCGACTTTTAATTTTAAAAATCGATTTTTTTTTCAGTATATGCCTCAATTTGGATTTTTTCCAATATTTTTATTTAAAAACTTGACTGATTTTGCGATAGTCACCCATACAAATAAGTGTTTTTGTAGGATGCGTCGTTTTACGATTATATCCTTTTGAAAAAAAATGTCACATTCCACAATTTTGAATAATCAGCACCTAAATGCAAGTTGATGACATTTCAATCAATTGTTTTTCAGATGTTTCGAAACAAAAACTGCTATTATTTTAAACAATTCGACCTAGTGTGTAAGTTTTTTACGAGTGGTTCGAAAAATTCGATACTTAGTATATGAAAATTTCAACATATTTGTAGCGCACCGCCAAAATTTCAGCTCAATCGGTCATTGGGGTAAAAAGTTACAAAAGCTTGTCAAACTGAGCCAATTTGTATGAAAATCGGCCTCCGCCGCCATTATTCTGAACACAGGGGTACGTATCTATTTCGTTCCCAACCATAAAACTTTTTCATTGTTTTGTTATCAGAAGTAAATGGAAGAACTAAGAGATTCCTGATTTTCAAAGGGTTTCATAATATATGATGCATGTAGGTACCATGCAAAAAAATGTTTTGTGATTTATGCAAATTGAGAAGTTGAAAAACAGAATATCAGAAATAACTTCGAAATTCAGAAATTAATTCAACAACGGACAGAACATTTACCCATAAACTAAAGGTACCCCAAGAAAGCATTTTCCTAATAGCGATTTGTGAAGCTTTCGTTAGAAAACCTTGAAATCGTTGCGTCTACCTACTTTTCGCCTAGTAATACTAATTTTAGATAAAAAAAATCAAATATCATATATGATGAAACCAACGTAAGCCACGCCAATGCATTTTCTTTCCCATCAAGCGCAAAAATGAGAAGAAAAAAATGTCCATCACTAATCACCTCAAAAAGCAGCATCGAACTGCTGTGACCCCAACGTACGCATTCGATTCGCGTTCGGAGAACCAACGACATATTGCATAACATCGTCACTTCAGCGGGTACCGCCAATAAGCTCATCTTCTGTGCTAAGTGTGCCAATCACTGCCAGTGTCTCCAAAATGTGAGACCAAAATAAAAAATAATGAATGTTGATTATGTTGATAGCAGAGTGGGAGAATTGTAGAACTAAAAAATGAAGAAACAGCAAATAAATTAATTATGCCTGATCGTGTGTTTTCAGTTTGATGATTGTCATGTCAGTCCCCGCATTACGGTTCAAGTTGGAGCAGTCTTCTAAGTCACTGAAATTCCGATGAGAAACAAAATGATTTGATGGTACATATTTCAACGTGAAGGGTACACCCCCGAAACATAACATTACTCAGCTAATTGATTAAACCTAGGTACGAAAAGGAACATTGGGGACTTTGTAGTGGTAACCGTTTTCATCGAGCGTATGCGACGGCACCACCGGAGCTGGCAACCGGTCGTTCGGTACTTGGTAGCTATAGCCCTCACTAGTGGATTCTACCAGGGCTACCCTTGGTTGGAGTTCGGATCCATCGGCTTCCGATTCTGGCACGGAACTGTTAGGATCGCTAGGTTGTGGCGTGGAGTCACCAACCACGATCCGTAGATCCGGACTGTTCGTTTTGTATGGCGGCAGATATCCATTGTTGGTATTACTGCCTGGAACTAGACCATTGATAGCAGTTATCATATCCATGACATTGACTGGCGCTTGAGGTTGATAAGGTTCGTGTGGAGATGGCGGAGTAGTTAGATTAACTATCAGACTGTCTGGTAGGATAGAAGGTTGATCGGGTTGGAAATCTGTAACACTTGGCGTTGGAAGGGATTCAATTGTAGCGTTAATCGCCGGTGGGTAATACTGGCTGGTTGAATTTTCGTCTTCTGGTGGAAGATATTCGGGAGCAGCAGTTGACGTGGAAACGTAATCGGACTCTACGGAAGAAGATGTAGTTGGCTGTCCTGAAGCTGGGAAGTATCCCGCACCAAGCGATTCGCTGGACGGAGTACCCGTCTGATAGTCGACAGCAGGAACAGTCGTTTGGGAAACAGCAGTGATATTGATTTCGGGAACTGCAGTAGTAGTGAACCCTTGGAAACCTGGATATCCACCAAATGTGGTTATTTCATGTTCAACAGTGCCAACATGATTTTCTACAGTTGTACCTTCTTGGAAAACTGAAGTAGTTGAAGTTTGCCGATCTACTTCAGGATAACCAGACGAAGTTGTAGTGTCACGATCGAGATATCCCGAAGAGGAAGACATTCCTTCACTGGGACTCGAATAACTCGGTGAAGCCGTTGTTTCGCGATCGTATACCGGGTAACTAGATACGGTTGTTGATTCTTGTATTGACACTGGATAACCAGAGGTTGTGGTTTCTTGACTTAAACTTGAGTACCCTAAAGTAGTGGTGTCACTATTTACAAATGTGGAGGTTTGAGGGTACGCGCCAGAAGTTGTAGATTCACCGAAACCGCCTCCTACAGCAGCAGCTTCACCCAATGGTTTCTCAGAAGTGTCACCATCTGGAGGCAGATATTCGGGAGCAGACGTAGATGACACTTGTCCGGGTACAACGGACTGTGTCACCACTTCCTCCAGTGGAGTGACGGGTTGTTCGGTTTGCTCAGGAGTTTGTGGAACACTTGGGAAATTAGGAACTACCAATTCTGGACGCGGTTTCGGTGGAATGAAAGCTCCATCAATTGTTTTTTGAGTGGTGGTTGTAGGCTGTGTTGTGGTAGCGAGTTCGTTGATATCAATAGGCTCACCAAGAACTTCGTTCAGGTTGGGTGGAAGAATTGGTGCGCTGGGTTGTGTACTTTCGGTTGTAAGAGGGGATACGATTTCAGGATTTTCAGTTGTAGAGGATGAAACAGGACCGTGTGTGTATCCACTGAAGTTTTCTTCTGTAGTTGTTTGAACTGTCATCGAATTTGTAGTTTCTCCAATCAACCCGGTCGATGAAGTGCTAGGTGAGAAAGTTGAGCTAGGACCATAGGAATATCCGCTAAACTGGGTTGTTGGTTGATTATCAGAATCTTGTGAGTAAACTGTTGAAGATAGAGTAGGCCCAGCTGTAGATCCTGTCGATGATTCTTGGTCGGGTAAAAATGTTGAACTTGTATGTGGGTATCCAGATGACGTGGAATCTTCATTGGGCAGGAATGGGGAAGAACTTGAACCTTGAGGATAACCGGAGAATTCATTCTCAGTGGTTGTTTGAGATTCGGGATAGCTGGTCGATGATGTTTCTTGTGATATAGGAATTTGCGTTGATGTTATGTGACCATCCGGCAGATTTTCTAAGCTCGTACTTGATCCTTGCGGATAAGCACTCGAAGATGGAATTGGCTTTAAAGTTGATGTTTGAGGATAACCGGTGAACATATCACCGGATGTGGATCCTGGCGAGCTATAACCATTCTGTGCGGACTGTGCCGGACCACTTGGTGAAAAGGGTTGCTCAGGTCGTATGGTAGATGAGCTCTGTGGTCCCTCAGGACTTCCTGCTATGTCTAGTAATTCCGGAGAACTGGTTGACCCACGTTCTGTGGTTACTACATCAGGTGCTATTCCTGGGTATGATGGTACACTTGGAGCTCCAGAAACCGCCAACGCCTCATCTGCTGGAATTTGAGGACCCTGTGCCACAGGTGGTAGGTATGCTGGAGCTTGAGTAGACACTGGCTTGATAAGATTTGCATCTGGATTTATCGGAAAATCGAACGGATCTGAAGGTTTTTCATATGTATAACCAAAGTCAACACTTTTTTTAAACGGAGATGGTTTCACAGCATTTCTAAATGATCGGCTTCCCGTTTGTCTACTTCCACCAAAATTCGATGATCTACCTTTAAAAAAATGGATATCATTCAATGCTACTGAAATATCAAATACACTGTACTCACTCGCAATTCTGGCACCAAATTCACTGCCAAATCCCAACTGTTGACTGAGATATTCCAGCGGATTAAAGGTCTTGCTGTTCTGGCGTTGAGCTTCCTTCTTCAATATATGTGAAACGTCGGGTCGCCCAAGGCCGTGTTCCACCAGACATGCCACTATCAAGAGTTTCCACATCTGGAAATAGAGTTAAAGCACGTGAAAACTAAAATTAACAAACGGATACTTGGACCTATTGAAGCACTTCTAGAATAATGATAGTTCAAAGCATCGAGCTCCATACAGTACAAATTACATCAATAGTTTTCCATGCCACCAACCGAGGCTTCGACGATGTGTGCGTGTAGTGGCCTTTTAACCTTCCGGGACTGTTGTAAAAAGTACAACAGTTTGAGTAAAAATGTGATATCTTTTCAGTCAGTTGACCAATTTGCACCATGTATTCATCTCAAAATTAGTTCTTTATCAATTGATAATATATGAAAAGTAATTCGATAGAAGGCTCGGGTAAATATAACTAAATAGAAGGCCCAGGCGTACGGGGAAAAGTGATCAATAATGAATAATTTATTTATTTATTTCATTACCAATTTATGCTAAGGTAGCGCAATTTTTTTATGTCATTTCTGTCAATGACCTTGGAGTAAATTCGCAGTTCTCACTAATTTATTATTGTAGGTGGCCACCAGATGTCCTTTCGGAAAACCTAGCACGTTCGTAAAAATGGTCATTTTAACAAATTCGTCCCAGAGCAGCGCATTTTTTTCTAAACCATTTTTGACGGTGTCCTTAGAGTTAATTCACAGTTCTTAGTCTTCTATGACCGCATGTGGCCACCAGGAGGGCTTCCAGATAATCCAAAACGTCCGTAAAAATGATCATTTAGTTAAGTTCGTAGTAGCGCCGCCTTTCGGTTGAATTCTAAACCAAACAGTTTCTCAAAATATTGGTTCCAATCCTCGAGCAACTTTGTAGAAGACGACAATTTTCAAAATCACAGATCCTTTTTCGTTGTTTATGTTGAGGACATGGTTAAGGATCATGTTTCACCCATCAATCCTTTCTCTAGAATTAGCCTTGGAAGATGAACAAAAATCTTACCTATTAGATGAAAATCCTTTTCGGTTTCTACCTCTCACTCACTTCTCGTGAGAATTATCGCAGAACAATTACAAAATTGTATGGTCCACCCCGGGATTCGAACCCAGAATAGCAACAATAATAGCCGTAGGGATGCGCTCCCTCTAGCCACACCACCATGCTATCTGTATGAAAACATTAAGTTATTTGTTTCACATAAGCTACAAAAAAGACTCGAATATGAAGGAAAAAAAGCAAACCAACGCAACTTTTGGCAGCAATCGAAGTGGGCAAAAATGGTTATCACCCTCCAGGCCGTTTTTCATTCCCGAAAAGCGATTTCTCCCCGTAAATTTTCGTGAGGGAGCATCCTGTGCTTCTGAGATTGAGTGAGTATTACGAAACCTGTACTTTACAACAACATGCGAGTTCTCGTGTTATGAAAGTTGAAGCGAGTCGCGGTAGGTTAAGAGCAATAAATAGAATTTCAGATGTTGTCTTTGGTTATTTGTGGGCTACAAATTGTAGCATAGAGTTAGAGTAGCACTAGATTTAAACGAATTAAACTTCAAAACATGATGCTTTCCTAAATCACATTGACAACGCCCGTAGCGTGCGGATGACCCCGAAAAGGGCGCCAACCTTCAGGGGGAGAAGGGCCGTTTGACCGAAAGTTGTTTGGCCGAACAGACCATTATCCCAACAGTAATTTGGCTGAAAGGGTTATTTGGCCGAGAGGATCATTTGGCCGAAAGGGTCATTTGGCCGAAAGGGTTATTTGGCCTAAAAGGTCATTTGGCCGAAATGAAAAGTGAGAAATAGGGTGTGAAAAGTGAGACGTCTCACTTCTCACTACTTATTTCCCACTGGGGCCGTCCAGAAACCACGTGGTCATGTATGGGGGGAGGGGGGGTTTGGAAAATGACCACGATAAGCCACATGGGGGGAGGGGGGTGTTGCTCTCGAACCATGTGTTTTTTTTACACGAAAAACTTTTGGTGAATAACAATAGCGGTGAAAAAAATACAAATGATTAAAATTTAATGATTTAATTAATAAACGCTAGGCGCATCTTAGGGCCGATGCCCACGTAGCGTCTTTTCAACTCAGCGTTGAAAAGACGTATGTAGGTGTACATCGAGGAAAACCGGTAACGCAGCGTCAGTCGTAACGCCGATGCATATCTGCGTTATTTTACCATCTTAGCCTTAGATCCTTTTTCCATAAAAAAATTAACGAAAAACCAGGTTGCGATTCAGTCTCAATTCCCACAAAAAAAATTGGAAAGGAAAAATGAAAAAAATATTTAAAAAAAATTCCGCCGCGCATGGTTTTTGGCATCACGCCGCCGACACTTTTGCATCAGCGTACGCAGCTACAATTTTGAAAAATGTTCATGTTTTTACAATAATCCAAGAAAAAAACTTTCAAAAGAATTTCTTGTGGATTATCAGTAAAAATCCAGTAAAGAAATTTCATGTAAAAACTTTGACTTAATTCATATAATCCTGATAAAATTCTGACATTCAGAATGATTTTCTCTGAAAAATTTTGCTACTGAGGAAATTCTAATAGAATATACTAAGTTGAAAAGCAGACCAACTTCCAGTTGGAATATGGAGCCATAGAAGAGAAGAAGACTTTTAAATTTTTCAAGAAAAAATCTTCTGAATTTCCAAGAGATATTAAACAGCCAATGCCACACGAAACACTTTTTCTGTTGATTTTTTGTTTTTGGATTTTTTCAAATTTGGAATTTTGAAATGAAAATTTTTCGGAATACTTTTTTACGCTCTTTGTGAATTCTACACATTTTTTTTTAATTTTCCAAGTATTTTTTTTATTCGAGGCATTATTTAGAATTTCCACGGAAGAGTCTACGGATTATCTTCAAAAAATTCTTTGGATTTTCAAAGAAAAAATCTTTAGAATTCTCAAGGTTAATGTTTTTTTCAATTTGCTCCATAAATTCTTCCAAAATTTCACCGGGAATTCATTCTTCTTCGGGAAGTCATTTTGATTTCTTTGTAGGTTCAGCTAAACATTGCTTTCAATCTTTACGATGCAAAGATGCACAGGAAATGATTTAAAAAATTTAAAGGAATTTTCACATCAGAAAATCTTTAAAATTTTGATTTAATTTTTCAAAAGTACAACCTTTACAAGTACTACAAAAGTACATTTTTTTCGTTATTTCCACTTGTAAAAACATCGGAATTTCGTCGGGAAATTCATTATTGGTGTTTCAGATGAACTTTTTTCGATTTTTCTACTGGAAAATCTTAGGAATTTCCATCGGAAATATTTTTGCATATTCCGAATAATTTCTTTTGGAAATTAAAAAAACTGCTGAAAATGTCTAAAAATTTCTTTTGGAAAACGAAAAAAATTTCCTTTGGAAATTTAGAAGAATTTTCTTTGAAGATTCATTAAAGTTGCCCAGGATTTTGAAGAAAATCTTTAGAGAAAAAGTAAGCTGGATTTTTTTTCTAATTTATATTGGAAATTCTTCGGAATTTGATGTTTATTGGAATTTTCATCGTAAATATGCATTTCGGATCCTTCTACGGATTCTTATAGTTCTTCAAATTTTCTATCGAACGTTTTCGGAACTCTTCCACAGAATTTCGGAAAAGAATGTCGTTGAAATTCTAAAGATTTTTCCGTGGAGACTCCGAAGAATTTCTTGTCAATATTCCGAAGGGTTTCCCCTGCAACTCCAGAATAATTATTCTTGGAATTTAAAACTAATCCAAGCAATAAATATAGGCAATAATTTAGGCTTAATTGATAATTGATATTTGATCGATAAATATTTATCGATTGATCGAAAAATTTAATAATTCACCTAAATGTTCTAAATGCACAAAATTCTAGTAGTGCGTATGAAAAAGGTTATGACATAGAGAAGCTTGAATTTAAAAAATCAACATGAAATTCTAAATAAAATGCTTTTTAAATTCATAAAAGGGTCTTAGAACTAAGGAGATTCCTGCGATATGAAAAAAGCGGCAGTGTTCCAGAAAAAAATCCCTCCAATTCCTTAAACAATCTGGGATAAAAAACTGTATTATAATAACGATTGAAATTGAATTCCAAAACAAATCTCAACCCTTTCAGGATGGATGGGTCATATATGCCCAGCGTTTTAGATTGTCTATAAAATCACAAAAGAGAGCTAGGCCACCATTTTCTTCAGTAAAATTGTTCGTCAAGATATTGGCTTTACAGAAAAAATATGGGAGCTTAGATTTGGCTGTCCCTGAAAACTCAGATATCCGAAACCTTGGGAAGATTTCGATTCTAAGAGCATGCAAATGAAGTTGAAATGTTTGAATCATTCTGAACACTCAGATATTAAGATGGGTCATCCTGAACGTTAAGCCAGTGATTCATATTCAGGAATACGATATGCTCAAGGTTCTCTAAAATACCCTTAAGTTCAGCCCACGATACTGGTAGATATTTTTGAATTCATGAAAATTTATAATTTCCATGCTGGGCTTAGCTTGATTTTGAATCAGTTGAAATTGTCCATCTTCAAAATTGATCGGATTAATCATATGTTTTAGTTACATAGAGTTTTTTTTTAAAGTTTTGTACTTGAAAAAAACCACGTGGTCATAGGGGGGGTCTGCAAATGACCACGATAAGCCACATGGGGGAAGGGGGGTTGAAAATCTTCAAAAATATGACCACGTGGTTTCTGGATGGCCCCGACTTCTCACTGTGAAAAGTTAGTAGATCGGAGTGAGAAGTGAGACGTCTCACTACTCTCTTCCAGCTTCTCACTTTTTAGTGAGCAATGAGGGGTGAGTAGTAGCAGCGGCCCTCCTTAGCCGTGCGGTAAGACGCTCGGCTACGAAGCAAGACCATGCTGAGGGTGGCTGGGTTCGATTCCCGGTTCCGGTCTAGGCAATTTTCGGATTGGAAATTGTCTCGACTTCCCTGGGCATAAAAGTATCATCGTGTTAGCCTCATGATATACGAATGCAAAAATGGTAACTTTGGCTTAGAAACCTCGCAGTTAATAACTGTGGAAGTACTTAATGAACACTAAGCTGCGAGGCGGCTCTGTCCTAGTGTGGGGATGTAATGCCAATAAGAAGAAGAAGAAGAGGGGTGAGTAGTGAAACGTCTCACTTCTCACTCTTTATTTCTCACTTTTCAAATATCTATTCTGCCGAATGTCGTATTCGATCAAATGTTCTATTCGGCCAAACGTCCTAATGGACCAAATGTCCTAATCGGCCTAATGTCCTATTCGGCCAAATGACCCTTTCAGCCAAATGACCCTTTCATTCAAATGACCTTTTCGGCTCGGCCAAATGACCTTTTCGACCAAATGACCCTTTCAGCCAAATGACTTTTTCGGCCAAATAACCAATTCGGTCAAATGACTTTCGGTCACATGGGTTTCGACTTAAGGGTTTGTTTCGCCTAGAGGCATTCGGCCAAATGGGTTTCGGGCAAACGACCCTTCCCCCTTCAGGGGCGCCAAAATCAATGTTTGCTCTATAAGAAATAGAAAAAAATAATTAGAAGACATGTAATAACCAAAAACTGACTATTATTGGTTTGAAGTTGCACAATCAAAATCCACTAGCAATCTACAATGATTAACAATTTAAGCACATTTGCTCGTTTAATTATTTAGAGTTTCAATGACGCTTTCGACCATCGACCTAACCACGTCAGAATTGCATTTTGTTGACCCAACGCATAAGTAAGCTAATCAAGAATTGGATTTTCCTCGATCCAAAAAGACCCGATGGTGATTTCAACCAACAACAATTGGGAGAGTGGGATTTTATTAATCCAATCAAATCCAATCCAATGAAGATTTTTATATATAGTAATGCCGTGCATAGACCGATCCACTTCAGAGTTCAATTTATCGACCCAATAAGATCTAACAATGGGCCCTCCTTAGCCATGCGGTAAGACGCGCGGCTACAAAGCAAGACCATGCTGAGGGTGGCTGGGTTCGATTCCCGGTGCCGGTCTAGGCAATTTTCGGATTGGAAATTGTCTCGATTTCCCTGGGCATAAAAGTATTATCGTGTAAGCCTCATGATATACGAATGCAAAAATGGTAACTACCTCGCAGTTAATAACTGTGGAAGTGCTTAATGGACACTAAGCTGCGAGGCGGCTCTGTCCCAGTGTATGGATGTAATGCCAATAAGAAGAAGAAGAAGAAGAAGAAGAGATCTAACAATACGTGTGTTCAGGATTTTTAAATAAAACAAGCAATGATTATCGCTTTTATAATTTTCGATCATAGATTACAGAAGATTACAAACACTATAAAGGAAAATGTTCATTTAGTGCATCACCTGAAAATAATGATTTTGAACTCCTCTTTCCTTGACCACTTGGGCACGCTATTTGTTTTGAACAAATTATTTTTCTTAATTTTTAAAGCTTCTCAAATCCTTTCTTCTCTGTGATCTACTCTCTGATCTGACCGTAAAGAACAATTAGTAATTTTTATGAACTTCTTCCAAACTTCTGCAAAGTCCATTACATTATTTGCGTCAAAACCTATCACAAAAATAAAAATAAAATTACGGGCAAAAGTTTTGAAAATTCAATGGCACAAATGAATTAACATTCCATATTCATTCAAATTTGACTAAATTTCATAAGCAAGCACAGTTTCAATTTATTTCGATTTAAAAAAAAAGTAAAATTTATTGAATTTTGCGTTCATTTCCAGGCTCCAAACATGTGCATAAAAATTAAAAATACGTTTAAAATCACATCATGTTTTTATCGGTGAGACTTTCATGTATATGGTATCTGTAGGGGAGACTGGGGAGACTTGATCCCCTTTTCTGATTTCCGATGTATCACAGACAAAAATTAATAAACATACGCGATTTCCACACAGACTCTCCAAAAAATATAGTATTTAACTTTACTGATGTATGACAGTCCTTAAATTATTGTTGTTATTGATACACAATCGATTTTTGGAGTGCTGTCAAAAATCGACTATTAAAATATTCGGGGGAAATTGATCCCTCTCCAAGCACTTGCTTTAATAAAATTAGAAAAGTGCTCTCAGATTTTTAAAATATTTTTCCTTCAAAATACGTGGAATTTTCGAATTGCTGTGCGTATACGTGAACGATTTTTGTTATCAAATTCGACAGCATATGCAATTTTAAAATTTGGGGAGACTTGATCCCCTTTCTTTGATATCCACGCAATAAATAATTTTTCCTGCCAACCCTTCATCAAATCAACAAAAAAATAGAGGTCTGAGAACAGATTTATATTTGTTTGAATTTTTTCGCCAAATTTTTGTATGGGATCAAGTGTCCCCATATTGAGGCAATAACTTCAAATCCAAATATCCTAAAACTTTGATGGAATGCTTTCATCAGTTCAGATCATTAAGCATATTTATGACTTTGTGCTGTGAAAAAAAAACGAAAGCATTTGATCATTGTTATGAAAAGTTGTTGGCCAATAAACAAAACTTTAGAAAGGTCAAAACATACAAACTGCCCTGCAGAATAAATAAGGTTGTCAATCCAAAAAAAATAACTCATCACATAAAGGTCATTTGTCTTGAGGATCTATACTAAAAATACGCTAGAACAAAACTACTTTAGTTCTCGATAAAACACGGAGTGATCAAGTCTCCGCGGGGATCAAGTCTCCTCACCCCCCCTGAATATCGAAAGTTATTCAAAGCATCTTTAAATCAATAAATCATCTCATATCTCATATTTCTTTTAGGTAAGATTCAAATTGTTCTCCAAATATAAAATTTGCGCATTATATTTCCTCTTCGTACAAGAGGAGCGTTTCGCCAAGAGCGCTTTTGGAGCTCACACTACGCGGCTCTGCACATGATTTTTTTTTTGTGTTACGATCATTTCCCCTCATGTTTAAGCACACGGCATCGATTGATAACAACACTTTGCAACCGTCGAGACTTCGTCAGCTTCGATTGAAATCGAAATCGAATATGGAAGCTGCTAAGATGCGATCGTGATTTATAACGATTGATTATCACAACAAACTTCGACGGACCGCAGCCGGTCATCAGTCGAATATATCGCATCTGTTGAGCCCGACTTCGCTTGATTTCGGCGACCACAACAGGAGCAAAGTGTGAAACGATCAATGTGATTGGGAGAAGATAGATTGTCTTTAATGCTATTAATATTGTTCATTAATAGATATGCGCTTTAATGGTTTTCGATATCGCTGATGCTTGATTTGCATGAGGCAATCCAATTCTTCTAACTTGAACACGTCCAATGACTTGGACTTAAATATAAGTAGTGCCGAATGTAAACCACGCTTAACAGGGGAGGCATGATGAACCATTTTTGGTAGACGCACATGTTCGATAGTAAATTTCAAATGAGATTCCACTACCGTCGCTGTTTTCGGAATAAATTTCATCACGTTAATTAAGTCTGGTTAGCTACCAGACAAAAAATGCGTGATTCACTTTTCAGTTTTTGCGGTCATGTAGGTCATGAATTCGAACGATAATCCCGCATGTAGAACTAACATCGATTCGACAGAAAAATGGGAAGGTCACTAAACCGCAATTTGAAAATGAGGGTACCTCTCTCAACCGCAATTTGACCAGTAGTAGCCGACCGAAGATGACCCATCGCCGATTGCGTTGAGAAGCTGAACGGCGGCATGACGACGTCGTTGCTTTATTCGAAAAGTTCAAAGTTAGTCCGAAATACTTTTTCCATTGTGAGCGCCGCACTATCTACAATCTCCTGTTTTGGTTCGGCTTCAATGGTGATGATTGTTGCAATTGCGACGACAAACACCATCATCAACACCGGAGCATTAGCGACCCAAACCATCTAATAGATAGCTGCGCAGGCACAGATACCTCTAATTGGATGGGGCGAATGTTGGAACACTGCGCGCGAAATAAACCCTCATAAAGCTCATGATCCCAAATCAATGCTCGGTCACTACCGAGAGTCTATTACTATTATACTGATGTTCTGGGTCTGTTATTTACCAAATATTGGGCAATTGTGATAATGCCTTTCTCGTTACTGAACTGAATCGATTTGTATATGGCTTGTGAATACAGTCTGTCCCACATTAGTAGGTACACCTTATTTTTTTAGGGATAACTTTTTTCTGTTGTATCGATCATCACCAGCAAAGTTTGGTCAGCCTACTCGATTTGTCCATTTACACCCGATTCCTTTTTTACACGGTTGGGTTTTATTCGATTATGACCTCCAGCGTCCATGAAACTATGAGTTCACACCACGAAAAAAATTCACAAAAAAATTCACAAAAAAATCAAAGAAAATTTAGGTGGTTGAAATACCACCAGAGATGCATCCTGAACAGAACATGAACCAAGAGCGTGCCTTGGTGTTCTTAGTTTTGAACTCTGAACACTGTTCAGTGTGTACTGGGTTGATACGCAAGCAAAACGATCATGGTAACTAAGATTCCTTAGATTTGGAACTATCCAAAAACATACGAGCATGATTTCTATCCGTTAGATGCCCACGTGTTCCATTACCAGCCGAAAAATGTGTAGCATGCCGTCGCTTGAATTTGTTTTCCTAGGATACAAGTTGTTAAGTTGGGTCAGTGCTCTTGAACAAAACGTTTTGAACACGAACACGCGTTCTCGTGTTCAGATGCATCTCTGAATACCACCTAAATTTTCTTTGAGCTTTGCTTTGAGCTTTCTTTGAGTTTAGGTTGACCGAGGAATTACTAAATACCAACCGTGTAAAAAAAAATATTGGGTACATTCAAAATTTATTATGTGAAAAATCCGGTGTCCCACATTAATAGGCATCCTTCGCGAAAATATGTTTTATTTTTGTATTCAAACATGTTCCCGTGAGCTTGATCTAACATTTGAAAAAATAATAATCATCATTTTTCTAATCTTTTACCGCTTTAAATGTAATTTACTTGTAGCTTAGCTTAGACTAAATGTACATATTAATGATTGCTAGATATTATTTTATAAAATGGTACGTTAGATAAGTGAATATTAGCGCTTGCGCTATAGATCAGAATTACCTTCAATACCCTGATTTTTATATACTTACACAGTAATGATATTGTCCAGCACTACATCCCCCACTGGTACATTGCCGCCTCGCAGCTTAGTGTTCATTAACCACTTCCACAGTTATTAACTGCAAGGTTTCTAAGCCAAGTTACCATTTCTGCATTCATATATGGCTAACACGATGATACTTTTATGCCCGACAGTCGAACGTACGAACGCCCGAAGTCGAGACAATTTCCAATCCGAAAAGACCGGCACCGGGAATCGAACCCAGCCACCCTCAGCATGGCCTTGCTTTGTAGCCGCGCATCTTACCACACGGCTAAAGAGGGCCCTTACTGAACAACTTACTGAAATTTATTCTACAAATCATCATCATCACTCCAAAATACTTTCGAAAACACTATACTATGCAAATATTTAATTTTTTATATAACATTATATCACGTTCTTAATCGATGCAAATTGATTATAATTTTGCATAATATGTTTGTCATCAATTAAACATCAAGTCACATCTACCAGGGGGAATATCGATGCATCTCCACTGGGATTTGTCACCACCAGTCATGTCGACTTCGTGCGCTTATGAAGATGCGGATCGCAATTCAAATTATGTCACAGTGCCGCCGAGTATCGGTTCGGGATTGACCTTTTCGCACCGCGTTTATTTCACCAGCTAGCTGCAGGCAATGCAATGTACGCTGGCTGGTAACGATTATTTGCGGTGATAGTACTTAGATTGGAAATGAAGAAGACTCGGTCGTGGGGTCTTTAGTTGGAACCAATTGACGGGAATTTTCTCTCACGCAACAGTGCGGTTGCCTTGGGTGTTTAGCTCCAGTTTTTTTTAGAAATAGATGCTCGTGAACGACAATTTCTTGCGCAGGGGTAGTTCTATGTGAGAAATCGGTTTTTGGAATAACGGCGCACAGACAAGTGGATGAATGGGTCATAAATCAAAATAGCTATCATGCGGCTAAAAGCCGATGACGAAGTCATCCAATGGATGTCGGTTGCAGTGCGCAAGCCAAAGTATCCGCAAAAAGCGATTATGTCAAACAGATTGGAGACGTCAATTATCTGCCTTGCACATTCAAGCACATGGACAAAGAATGCAAAATGTGCGTATGACCATCCATACAACGCCAGTTTCGGGAATATGTACATCTGTTGTGGACTTAATAACTTACTTCAGAATTTGAATTTTAAAACATAATGAAAATGAATCCAACACTGCGTTTCCTAATTGAATAGTAGTGAAGCAATGCCACACATGGACTATCTTGGCTTGTTTTTCTATAGCATAGAACTCATAAACAGTAAGCTAAGCTAAGCAATATGGCACAAACCTTAACCAATTATGCGTTGGTTGAGCACATTTATTGATTTGTTGTACATATGATGTATAATGATAACCTAAATTATGCTTACTGTTGGTTATTACGACAAGAAAAATAAGAAAAATTGTACACAATTTCTTATCAAAAGTGTCAAGCGAAATGGATACCTACAATTTTGGCAAATTTTCCCAATATGAGCTTCTTTAAGTGGATGCTTTTTGTCCGCACACTTGGGACACGTGGTTGTTGATTCAACAAGAAAATCAACTGTATTAATGTCACTCCATTGTTTCTAGATACCGGAAAAAAACCTAAAAGATTTCCTTTTACTCAGCGGGTGCAAGATTTCCTTACAAGTCTCTGAAAGTATCTCCACCATTATTTTCTTTGTTTTGAGTTTGCCAAAAGTTCTAGAGTACCTGATCACCGACGACTAACATAAACATTTCATAATGTTTTTATTTGATAAAAAATCTTTGGAGAGGCGTTGATATTTTGTGTTGAATTTTAGAAAATTGTTGCTCTATGTACGATGAATATCTTGTAGCTCCTTAAAAACCACTCACGTGCTATCTTGAAGAATTTCTAAACCACCGAAGTATTCCTGGTGAAGGTGATAAACAAATGTCACAAATAAATGAGAGTTTCAAAAATATATTTAATTAATTATACAACTGATTATACTCCGACAGGGGAATTTTATTTTTATTATCTGGATTTTTCAGTCTGAGATATTCAAACTGGTTTACATTTAGATTGTCCGACATTTCGGCCTGTTCAATGTTTTTTTTTAGGGGAAAAGCTGTCTGCCGTTCTTCGTACATAACACCATATATGTTTATAGTTGTTAACTGCACGAAATTAGGAAACAGCTTTTCCCTTGAAATATAGTAAAAAACGGGCCGGAACGTCGGTCAATGCAAATGTAAACCCGTTTGAATATCTCGGACTGAAAAAGCCAGAAGATAAGAATTAATTTTACAACCAGCTACAAGAAGGAAGGCCCGAGAAGGAAAACAAAGCAATAATATAACACAAAAATAACAGCTTCAGTTTTTTATAACAAACAGTGATATAAATAAGGGGCTGTCCATCATCCAGGGATTCCCTAAAAGTCTACGTTTGTTTACGAAGGGGGACAGGGGGGTCTACCAAGAGTCTACGTAAACTTTTCTTTTTTTATTTTTTTTTTTTAAATATGTGCGAAGATCTTTTTATTTAGATTTTTTTAATTTTTCCGGATTTATTTGCATTTTTCTGAATTTACCCAAGAAACTCTTCTGTGTTGAGCAGGAAATTTCTTCTAAATTTTATAAAATATCTTTTGTATTTCCACTTGAAATTCTTTGGAGATTCCATGGAAGAATCTTAAGAGTTTTCACAGGAATTTCTATGGAAATTTAAGTTATTTAAAGACAAGCATCTCAGAATCCAAAACAAAAATCACTCACGATTTCAAGGGCACACCACTCTATATAAAAGCATCGCACAACTGTCATCTTCATTATTCCACGCATGCTGCGACGCAGCAAAGCTGAAATCTAGACCAACATTTGAAAAGGGCGTAACAGCCAAAATTCATTCCTTCTGATTCTTCATCCACATATAAAGCTATATACGTAGACGAAGAATCAGAAGGAATAAATTTTGGCTGTTACGCCCTTTTCACATGTTAGTCTAGAAATAATAAAAACAAAAGTTGTCGCTGTTTCCGTATTGAGTGGTGTGCCCTTGAAAACGTGAGTGAATTTAGTTTTGGACTCTGTGATGCTTGTCCTTCAGTTATGATTTTTAACGGATTTTTTTTAGGGTTACATCTTTGATATTTCCGTAGCAAATTCGTTGGAATTACCACGAAAAATTCTACAAATTTTCCAGGGTATTTCAGTATTTTCAGTAAGTTTCAGTAAGCACCGAAAAAAAATTCTTCGAATGTTGCACCGAAAATTCTTCAACATTTGTGGCGGACATTTTCCTACATGTCCGTGGGAAATTCTTCGTTATTTTCACGAGAAATACGAAATTTCCAAAGAAAGTTGTTTAAAAAAATTACAAGAGTTTCTATGAAAAAATCGCAATTTCCGCAGGAAATTGTAGTTTTCATGGAAAATAATTCGGAATTTTCACGAGAAATGTACCGAAATTTTCAATGGACATTTTCCAGAATTTCCTCGGAAATTTATTAATTGTAATTTCCTTGGGAAATTGATAAAAAAAAATCTATAATCTATCTATTAGATAGGAAATTGTTCAAAATAATCTAAAATGCCACAGGAAATATTTCGGAAAATCCGTTAAAAAATTCTACGAAATTTCAACGAAATATTGTATGGATTTTTTAAGGAAATTTTCAAATAATTCTATGAAATTTCTATGGACAATTCTGTGGAAATTCGATCTGAAATCAGGCTGACCATACGTACCGTATTTAACGGGACAGTCCCGTTTTTTAGACCTTTTTGTGCTGTCCCGTCGTAATCTGAAAAAAATCCTCAATTTGTCCCGTTTTTTCATTGATTCTGCCAAAGAGCTGCAAAATATTATTAAATCAAGTTTTAGGCCGGAATCTAAAATCAAATACCTACAAAGAAAGTGTTTTATTGTGTTTTCATTAGAGTCAAAGAAAATGGACGAAACCCATTAAAAAGTGTGAGAAGTTATGTTATTAGAGTTGTTTTTAAAAGAATATTGTTATGCCGTTTTGTATTTTTCATTGATCGATTTTTCTCAGGGTTTTTCACAGTTATAGACAACATGTGCTTCTCCAGGGGATTTTTCCATACAGTTTCATTTCAATTATTTTTTTCTGCTTATTCCGGAGGCATTGAAATTTGGTCAATTTCATCAGTGAATTGAACGGAATTAGTAACTTGGTAGGCAATCATTTCCTGAAAATCAAGTCAAGCCTTAACATCAATAAAATAAAACACATCTAATTTTCAGATGAGGCTCATTTTTGATAATTCTTTTTGTATCTTCCGAAGTACTGTAAAAAAATGACGGCATGAAAAAATAATGTATATATCAACTGAACAAAATCGAGTTGAATGCAGTTTCAAACCGAGGGAAAATTTAGTCGGACTAAATGCTAGATTTAAGGTCCGCACGTACTATAAGGGCAGTTTACACATCAGGAGCTTGTCTCAAATTTCGTTACCATGTGTATTAGGGTGCGGCTTATTTTTCGAATGTTTCCGAAACCTGAAATTCGTGTGCCCAAATGGCAAAAAAGAGTAGCCTCAGAATTTCAGGCTAAAATATTGAAGTTTAGAGGTCGCGCAAAGGGCTTTAAGGTGATTTTTTGACCATCAAGTTTAGACTTTTATAAAAATTATCATAACTTTGGCAATTTTCATCCGATTTACAATTAATCACTTCAGTATTAAATTTATGAAAACTTTATGCAACATCATATTCCTTGAAATCAGCTCCAAACGTTGGTAATATGCAGATTTTGATAAAAATTTCATCTTTTTTATGGAAAATCAGTTTTACAGACGCTCTAACTTTGTCAAATATCCAGGCCATAATTTTATTATTTTTATAGTATACTAGTCGACCCGGCAGACGTTGTCCTGCATAGTAGGCGAAAACGCGCGTTGTGAACCGCCCATGCGAAATTCCTATACGATTCTTAATTTTATTATTTCACGATTTCCTCAACCTTATTTGTGATTTTTGCATAAAGAAATATCATATAAACCCGTCGGAAACGATAACGAACGTAACTGCTGAAGAAATGAAGAAAATCCATCCAGCCGTTTTCGAGTTATGCGGTTACGAACACAGACCAACTCATTTTTATTATATCCAGTTTTCCGCGAGCGGTAATGGCCGACAGCTTGGCTGCGGGTTAGTCTCTGATTTGACGTCTGTGGAGGTCAACTGCACCCACCGCTCCGAGCATTCTAACCAATGTGGCATATAAAAAGGTGCTGTATCAGTGAATTCTTTCCTTCTTATATACCACATTGATAAAAATGCTCGAATGGTGGGTGCAGTTGACCTCCAGAAACGTCAAACCAGAGACTAGCCCGCAGGCATACTGGCGGCCATTACCGCTCGTGGAAAACTGGATAGATTTTGAATATAATAGTTCCTTTTCATATGGAACAGAACTGATTAAGTACAGTAAATCAGCAGAAAACTGGATGATCTGTAAGAATTTCATTATGCTTTGCTGTTTTGAAGTTTTTAAAATGTTATATGATATAATGAAATGTTGTTTACAATGATGATTATAGCACGAGTGAAATGAAATTGTAATTATAAATAATCTTATTAAATTGGTGACGAACTATTTTTCTGAAAAATCTTTTGAAGTAAATCTACTTATCATTTGAATTAAAATCAACAAATAGCCTTTATTGGAAGTCTTTATTTCATAAAGGTCGTAAGCTCGCAATTCAAAGCGATAGCTGAACTATGATAGAAACGGTTTACATTCCAAATTGTACCATAATCATAATGGTATTGAGTTAAATTCATGCTGTAGTCTGATTTTCTTTACACATTTTTGGAAGATGGATTTTAATATTATATTTTTTTTTTTGGTCTTTATTAAAGTGATTTTTTATATATCAATAAGTTCATCATTAACATTAATATTATATTGATTATGTTGCGAAGACGGTAAGCCTCATTGGTTTAGATTAATGCAAGAGTTTTCCATTAATTTGTATTGTTTGAAGAACTTAGTGTTAATAGGTAACGGTATCAATCATATCCTCGTTCTATTTGTAGCTGTACAAAGAACGGTAAATAATTATGCTGGAAGGCTCGATTTACTCATGGTAAATCCGGGACAGTAGATTCATAATAGTTGTACCTTAATCAAAAATGTTTACTGAACTGCAATGTAGTTCGGCAATGTTTTGATCATAGTGACTACGGTTTTAATAGACCGGACTGTATGAGCAACGGTTTGTTAAGAATGTTCTCCGTTTGAAAAAGTAATTTTGACATATATTTTATAGGAAGAATTCTATCAATATAAGATTGATTGTGGTACGTAGACCGTTAATAATGAGTTATCCTCATTTAATAATGTAAATGTAATCGCTGAAACATGTAGGTGTTCGAAGAACTCGAAAGTCTAAAAAAACACAAATCTCATTCAATGCACCTTTAAATCTTTATGGAATTGGTTAAAAATGTCCGCGAGATTTCTTTCAAGCTGCCCATTCAAATGGAGAGGTGACATTTTGAATCTGGAATACTTGAAAATAGTAAACAGTTCTATTAATTATTAACTGATTGAAGAGCGGTAAATTATACTGCGGGTAAGCTCTCATTATAAACAGCTTTTCATTATGGCATAACATTTGTCAAAACAATCATAAATATAATAGCCCTGTTTGTCTGTCCGGTGACTAGCCAACCAGACGCAGCACGCGGGGAAATTCTCACAAAAAATAAAATATTTGACAATTCTTTTTTACTATCAGATGCAGAAAACAAAGCCAGTGACAACCTTAGACAACCAAACACAGCATTTGATGAAAAAAATCACAGACAACAGACGTTGAAAATTTTGATTGAACAAAAAACACTTGCTACGGGCGCTACTGCGTCCACAAATAAACTAGTAAAACATAATGAAATTCTTACAGGTAATGCAGTTTCTAGTAAATTTACTATACTAAACCAGTTTTACGTCAACGGTATAATTTCATAAGAAAAGAAACTATAAAATTTAAAATGTGCTATAAAAATAATAATATGATGGCCTACTATGGAGCGTCTTTGTTCAATAGAAGAATTGGTTTGCAGTATTTGGTCTAAAACATTGCCAAATAATGTTGTTAGAAACTCAGTTTGTTCTAAGAAAAAATAGAATACAAATTTCTTTTTGATTTCATATAAAAATATCCGGATTCGGCTGATATTTGACCAAGTTAGAGCGTTTGTAAAACTGATTTTCCTTAAAAAAGAAGAAATTTTTATTAAAATCTGCATATTACCAACATTTGGAACTGATTTCAATAAATATGATGTTCCACAAAGTTTTCATAAATTTAATACTGAAGAGATTAATTACAATACATTGTAATTCGGATGAATATTGCCAAAGTTATGATTATTTTTATGAAAGTCTAAACTTGATGGTCAAAAAATCACCTTAAAGGCCCTTGCGCGACCTCTAAACTTCAATATTTTGGCCTGAAATTCGGAGGCTACTCTTTTTTTGCCATAAAAAAGCGTTTAAGCACACGAATTCCAGGTTTCGGAAACATTCGAAAAATAAGGCGCACCCTAATGTGTATGGACGAGATTTATGGGATTCCATTATGAAAAAATAAAAAATAAACGTCCCGATTTAAAACACATCCAGGCGAAAATATCCGGACTCTCTGTAAACCTCTCTGTAAAGCTGTAAACCAGACTATAAATCGCTAAGATTTTTTTTTCTTTCGCTACGAAATTGTATGAGTCCCGTTTTTTGGGAGCACATGGGCCAAGATTCCCGAGGTTTAGGCTACTTTTAGCGTCATTTAAATCAATTTTGATCAAATTGGACTATGAATTGGTTAGATTTGACAGGCGCCAACCATATTCATGAAAATAATTGAAATTACATTTTATTAATGTTCTTTCCTTCTTGAGATTCTTATTATTCTTATCCTAACATTTTTTCCCACTTATATTAATGAAAAAGGGATTTGGCACAAGAAATCAATTATCCCACCCTATTGCTCTTTTCGCATTTGTCTTTTGACATTTTTTCTTGAAACTATTTTTTCTTACCCTTCTAATGCCTAAAACCGGCCTTAGGCAGGGTAGTTTGACTATTGTTTATTCAGTTCAATGAAAGTTGCCTATATTCCGGGGATTAAACCATCCGACTTGGACATTAATTTACAATGTTATGAAAACTCATATGTGAATATGTACATTATGTGGAAGATAATGATTTGAAAAATGTATTGGAGGTAACCACTTTCCCTTCGGTGAGACTCGAACCCACGACCCTACAGTACGCTAGACTGGTGCTTTAACCAACTAAGCTACGAAGGACCTCCTTGAAGAGTGAAATATTTGTAGTTTAGTATTTTTCCACAACTAACTTAATACAATAGAAAGTTATGGTGATGAATGATTCATTCTAAAATATTTATAATTTCTTACACGGAAAATGAAAATTAAGCCCATCAATTTTGAAATTTCCACAGCTCTTGTTTTATCACAAGGTTTTTTGACATGTCCCATTTTACAAGCGCGTTTGTCCCGTTTTTTCACTGAAATTATCTCAGCCTATCAACAACAGACTGGGCGGACTTATATAGAATGCGAATCAATCGCACTCTGCTGTGCCAAAGACTTGCTTGGCTAAAGCATTTGATGAGTTTGATTGCCTTACGTGTGCGGTCGCGTGTACTCAGACGACTAATGACGGTGAAAGACCGACACTTGATTACTATCAAGCATCCGAAAGATATTCAATTTGCAAAAAAGAAAGCTAACCGCGGTGGAGGTTGGTACTCGGATTCTGATGGCTTTTCCGCAAACGTGACCTTTAAGTGGTCTTGTTGTGTAGGGGTTATCACGCCTATCTAGAGAGTAGGAGTTTGAGGGTTCAAATCCCTCCAAGACACGTGGATTCTTTTTCTCAAATTTCATATCAATTTGTCCATTTCGAAACATGTGCTGTGCATATGCACAGCCAAGATATTTAACAAAAAAAAATAGAAAATTCCCAAAAAAAATGCCAATAAAGAAATCAGGGTATGGGCAATAAATAAATATTAAATTTCCATAAATAAACAGGGTTTCGACTTTTCGTTTCAATGAGACCAAAGCAAGCGTTTTTCGGGCCAAAGGATAATCTTTTTCGTTGTTTATGTTGAGGATCATCTTTCATCCATCAATCTGTTCTACAGAATTAGCCTGGGAAGATAAACGAAAATCTTGCCTGTTAGATGAAAATCATTTTTCGTTTCCTCAGTTTTACTCTCTCACTCACTTTTCGCGAGAATTATCGCAGAACAATTACAAAATTGTATGGCCGCGCCGGGATTCGAACCCAGAATAGTAACAATAATAACTGTGGGGATGCGCTTACTCTAGCCACACCACCACGCTATCTGTATGAAAGCGTTAAGTTATTTGTTCCACATAAGCTACTACCATTTGCATTTATGGTGCCACGAAAAAACTCGAAAATGAAAACAAAAAAGCAAACCAACGCAACGTTTGGCGGCAATCGAAGTGAGCGGAAAATGGTTATCACTCTCCAGGGTGTTTTTCTTTCCCGAAAAGCGATTTCTCCCCGAAAACTTTCGTATCGGAGCATCCTGTGCTCCTGAGATTGAGTGAGCATTACGAACCCTGCAAATAAAACAAAATTTCCATCAACAATTAAAAAATTTCCACAAAACAAAAATAAATAAGCACTTTTAAAAGCAAAAATTGCAATTATAAAAGAAGAATTTTCCATAAAAAAATCAAAATGTTTCACGAAAAAAATACAAAATTTCCATAAATTAATCAATATTAGCAATAAAAAATTACAAAATTTTCCACAAAGTAAATATATTTTTTCCATAAAAAAATAAAATTTTCCACAAAATGATCAATAAAGAGCAATAAAAAAATAAGAAAATTTCTATAAAGAACTATAAAAAAGCAATCAAACTGTGCTTTTTTTTCATATGACCCCTTCTTTAAAAGCGTTTAAAGTTCATGTAAAATTTCATCAGCTTCATTGCTTTCTTGTATTTTTTATGGAAAAAATATTTATTTTGTGGAAAATTTAGTAATTATTTATTGCTAATATTGATTTAATTATGAAAATTTTGTATTTTTTTCGTGGAACATTTTCATTTCTTTATGGAAAATTCTTCTTTTTTAATTGCTATTTTTGCTTTTAAATGCGCTTATTTATTTTTGTTTGGTGGAATTTTTATGTGTTTCCTGCCTTTAATATTTGGAGTATTTCCTTTATTTCCTCTTGACGGAAAGTATTATAAATTTCCACTATAATTTGAACTGAATTTTCAATTTCAATTCTCCTAAATTTAGACAAGAAATTCCTCATCGGAAGTTCTCCTTATTTTACACGAAAAATTCTTTTAAATTTTCACTGAAAATTCTTTTGAAAATCCACGGGAAATTCAAAGAGTTTCTTGACTTATGTTTAGAGGAATGTGGAATGATGGAATGAAAATGCCGAATAGATCAGATGAATTCAGAAGGAATTTAGAAAAAGAATCTGGCTCTAGCTCAACGGTTGAATAGATTAAATCTAGTCATAGAAGAATTCAGTCTGAATTCAGTCCGATGTAATGATTGAAATACCTTTTTACAGACACGTCAAAAAAGCCGCCGCCGCCAAGGAAAATTCAGACGAATGCTTCCATCGGAAATATTTTAACCAGCGCACAGCTCAAAGCTAAGGGTCTAAGGTATGAGGTCTAGAATGCGTTACAGTTATCAACTGGCTAGTGTGAATGTATTTTTATGTTTGAGATTCTAAGCCCGAGACAAAGACTATTATAACTTTTGTAATATTTATATAGTTTACATAATAGAGGTCGCAGAATTTGTAAGTCAGTAATAAAATTGTATTTTCTATTTGCTGGTTTATTGATTGTCTTCGTATTTTCAAATAAGTAGATAAGTCTTCAAATATTTTTAAAAGTCTTCAAAATGTCTTCACGGAATAAATGTCTTCACAGAGATTCAAATGTCTTCAAATTGAAGACATGTCTTCAAGTCTGGCATCTCTGGTCCTATTATTACGGTAGTTTGTTTTTATTGTGATAAAAACAAAACAACACAAGTTCAACACAATCGACGCCATATTTACGAAACTAGAGTTAACGAGGATCCTATTCGACTGCTGCAATGTAAAAAAAAGATAAACAGTTCATTTTTAAAGAATTTTCGAAAACAATTTTGTTTCGACGCGGCGCTTAACCCCTCCATAATAGGTCGTTTTACCCTAGTTAACTTGAAATCTATTTAATTACCAAGCAATATAGAAGCCAACCACCAATCACCCAAATGAAGTTCCTACACTTGTTCCTCTGTCGAGTAATATAACAATATACACTATACAGGTATAGATTTTTTTATTAAAATTCGCGGATTTCATCACTTATGTATCCTTGATACTTAATAGTTACACCTCTATAGTCATTCTTTACCATTCAGTAAATTTCTGTTTCTTCCTCTATGTTGAGTGGACATTTTTCAAATAATTATTTGAATGATTTTTGAAGTACTATCTCGGATGATATCACAAATTCAGACAGTTACTAAACCCTCCACTCAATCACAAACTCCCCGTCGATCGATGATACATTGATCGCTGCGTTCCAAGATACTGTTCTATCGTTCTCTCTGCCAGCCACTCAAGACACTTTGAACTCCACAGTTAGATTGATTATCATAGAAAGTGAATTAACGATCACAATCATCGTTCAAACCGCAATTTAGATCACTACAACCATCGTTCATCACCAGTGGCCCCTTCTTGGGTTTTGCAAAAACATGAGATGGGGTCAAAATGTCACTTATGTAAGCGGCTCCGATATCGAGTTAGTATCGCAGCCAATTGGATAAACTGCAGCGCATTTGCGTGGGGATCTTGTACCATCATCCATACTTTCGGCGAAGTGGATCCTCTCATTCACTGGAGCGCGCTGACCTGACTTCGAACGCCCCCATCGATGCTGGACTCACCATTGCTCGCTCGTTTATTGTTGATGCGCACGCCAGTTAAAGATGCACACCATTCACCAGGGGTCACCCCAAGTGTCACGGGAGGCCACCGCTAAGAACCGTTGACCATTGACTTTTCTGCGCCAAATGCTCTCTTCCACAATGTCCTTTTTAGTTGTCACTAAGTAAGCATTCAAGTTTATTTTACACCAATATTTTTTTTCACTGTCGAGTTTCAATATCCATCAATCATACACCTTTTAATCACAGTGCCTAATTGTTTTGTTCACCAAATCCTTTAAAACTAATTGTGGCACACGCGTTGTCCTGAAAATTGAATTCCCGAATCGAAAGAAACCAACCGAACCGGCACTGATCTCTACCCAATCAAACAATTATAGTGAATGAAGTTTAGGATCCATCAATCGATGTTACTTATATATACTACTACTAAGTCTGCTAGCTAGAAGAAGGGGATGCGCCGTCCGCTGCATCCCAAAAACTCCGTGATCACTCAGCAGCCAAACCACCCAGCATCAGATAGGGAGAAGAGATCTTCTCTTGTCTCTATGCTTATGCCGCCGGTTGAGTAGGCGGTTGATCACCACGTGCTTCTTTCGGCAGACTGGAAGCTCGCGCGCTCTTGCCGTGCTCATTCGGTATGAACGCGCTCTAAACTTTTCTCGCCACTAAACGGCAAACCGTTTTGAAAATTCTTCTAACAATCTTGCCAAAAGGACCGAATTGGGACATGATCAAATCGTGCGAGCCACGAGCAGCACCCGGGTGCACCCGTCATCTGTCTAAAGGAATCACGAGCGTGCCCATTGAGCTATTATTGTCAAATGCATTTAGCATAAAAAAAATCTGTAAATCTCCGCTTTTAGCCAAAGCTGGCGCGTCCTACGTGTGTTGTTTTTATTTTGGACTTTTCGGGTCTACAAGCAACGCACGAGCGGGTGGTGTAGTAAAATTCTTCCAACTACAACCGGCCTCGGATAAATGTCACGCGGTAACATTTTGCATCCAAACTAAATGCACCGACTAGCAAGTATAAGTACATAGATATGTGCAATGCAAAAGAAGACGACAACCATTTTTGTCAACAATTTAAATCATGCTTCTGCTTGAGAACGGTTGTAGATATGCAAGAACTGTCACCATTAACTGGTTGACACATTGTTAGTTTGATGTGATAATGCGCAACTATCGAATGAAACGGCATCAGTTTTTGCTCATGCGACAGAATAACATGTCTAATACTAGTACTAATTGGTAGGTTTTTGCCTTCTTCATCACGAGCTGTCTCAATTAGGCCGATATTTTTCGTTTGTCGTTGGTCTATAATTGTCAAAATTAGCTAGGAGAAAATAGCTTTGATAAATCCAATAAGTTGTTGAATTTATGTGTTTTAAAATTCATTTTTAAAAGAATACTTAATTGTCATTACTAAAAATCTACCAATATAAAAAAACTACTCCGAATAATGATTATTATTTTTTTTTTTTTAACTAATTTTATTTGCTAATTATCTAATACATGCATTCATCTCTTAGACTAGGTGTTCCGTGTTTTCTTAACACTATCATCCTTATTGCTATGTTATATTTTTAGTTATTATTAATACATTTCAATTGCCTCTGGCGGTTAGAATTTTTCCTCTGGTTGAATTGAACCATGGAGGAATTACAATGTTTTCAACTTAAACTAATCTTAACCTATTTTATACTAAGGGTATAAGGAGTTAATCGTTGCAATAGAAGATTGCAACGATTTTTGTCTAAAATTGGAAATTATTTTGTTGGACATTTGTTGCAATGTCTCAATATTAGAAATTCTATGAAGTTCATTGGTACTATACCACGGAGGCAACTTCAGAATCATTTTCAGAATTGTATTTTGAATCCTCTGAAGTGCCTTCTATCTGGTATTGCAGCAACTAGTCCATATTGGCACAGCATACAACATGTCAGGTCTAAAAATTTGTTTGTAAATCAAAAGTTTGTTCTTAAGACAAAGTTTTGATTTTCTGTTTATAAGTGGATATAGACACTTAATATATTTGTTACATTTGGCTTGAAGGCCTTCAATGTGATTTTTAAAAGTTAATTTTTGATCTAGCAGAAGTCCTAAATATTTAGCTTCGCTAGACCAATTAATTGGAACCTCATTCATAGTGACAATATGTCTGCTAGAAGGTTTCAAATAAGAAGCTCTCGGCTTATGTGGGAAAATTATAAGCTGAGTTTTGGAAGCATTCAGGAAATTTTCCATTTTGCAAGTAAGTGGAGAAAATATCCAAACTTTTTGAAATCTACTACAAATGACACGAAGGCTTCGCCCTTTGGCTGAGAGACCTGTGTCATCTGCGAACAAAGATTTTTGACACCCTGGTGGTAAATCAGGTAAGTCAGAAGTAAAATGTTATACAATATGGGCCCCAGTATGCTGCCTTGGGGACACTAGCCCTTACAGGTAATCTATCAGATTTAGAATTCTGATAGTTTACCTGCAGTGAGCGATCTGATAAATAATTTTGGATCAGTTTAATGATGTACAGAGGAAAATTAAAATTCATCAATTTTACAATCAAACCTTCATGCCAAACACTGTCAAATGCTTTCTCTATATCAAGAAGAGCAACTCCAGTCGAATATCCTTCAGATTTGTTGAGCCGAATTAAATTCGTAACTCTTAATAACTGATGGGTGGTTGAATGCCCATGGCGAAAATCAAATTGCTCATCAGCAAAAATAGAATTGTCATTAATATGAACCATCATTCTATTTAAAATAATCTTTTCAAACAGTTTGCTTATTGAAGAGAGCAAACTGAACGGGCGATAACTAGAAGCCTCAGCTGGATTTTTGTCCGGCTTCAAAATTGGAACAACTTTGGCGTTTTTCCATTTATCTGGGAAGTATGCCAATTGAAAACATTTGTTAAATAAATTAACCAAAAAGGATAAAGAGCTCTCAGGAAGTTTTTTGATAAGTATGTAGAAAATACCATCATTATCCGGTGCATTCTTATTTTAAAATTTTCTAGTAATAGATCTCACTTCATCCAAATTAGTTCCCAACGAAGGGTAAAAAATACTCTTGATTGAGAATGTCTTCGATGTTCGAAGCTCCGTGTAATCTGATCCTCAATTGGTTTAGTGAGACCTAGACTGAAATTATGGGCACTCTCGAACTGCTGAGCAAGTTTTTGAGCCTTTTCGCCATTTGTTAATAAAATTTTATTTCCCTCTTTAAGCGCTGGAATTGGCTTTTGAGGTTTTTTAAGAATTTTCGTTAATTTCCAAAAGGGTTTCGAACTGGGATCCAACTTCGAGACATTATTCTCAAAGTTAGTATTTCTCAGAATAGCGAAACGTTTTTTAATTTCATTTTGCAAATCTCGATAAGAAAATTATTTTGAGCTTTTTAGTGGAATGTTTTCACCTGTCATAAGACGAGTTTGAACAATCCCATTGAATTCCACCACTTAATTGTATCCTGACAGATACGTATTTCGACCTCAACAGTAAGGCCGTCTTCAGTGTCTTGTACTTGACTCGACTTAAGTCGTAAGTAAGTCGTCGAGTAAGTCGAGTCAAGTACAAGACACTGAAGACGGCCTTACTGTTGAGGTCGAAATACGTATCTGTCAAGATACAATTAAGTGGTGGAATTCAATGGGATTGTATAAACTCGTCTTATGACAGGTTGCAAATCTCGCCAAATAACTTTCAACGCGGGATCGCGAGTTCTTTGGTATTGCCTTCGCCTCACATTTTTAAGACGGATCAGTAGCTGAAGATCGTCGTCAATAATAATGGAGTTGAATTTAATTTCACATTTAGGAATTGCAATGCCTCTGGCTTCGACAATTAAATTTGTCAAAGATACGAGCGCATTGTCAATATCACTTTTGGTATCCAAAGGAATATTAACATCAAAATTCCTATCGATATATGTTTCATATAAATCCCAATCAGCTCTATGATAATTAAAAGTAGAGCTGATTGGATTATAAATGGCTTCTTGTGAGATTTCAAATGTCACAGGAAGGTGATCAGAGTCAAAGTCAGCATGAGTTACCAATTGGCCACACAGCTGACTTGAATCAGTTAAAACTAAATCAATTGTAGAAGGATTTCGACTGGAAGAAAAACAAGTAGGGCCATTGGGATATTGAATAGTATAATATCCCGCAGAACAATCTTCAAATAAAATTTTGCCGTTGGAATTGCTTTGAGCATTATTCCATGAACGGTGTTTGGCATTGAAGTCACCAATTACGAAGAATTTTGATTTGTTGCGAGTCAGAATTTGAAGATCAGCTTTCAACAAATTCTTTTGCTGCCCATTGCATTGAAAAGGCAAATAGGCTGCAATGAAGGAAAATTGACCAAAATTTGTTTCAACAGAAACTCCCAAGGTTTCAAAAACTTTGGTTTCAAACGAAAAAAATAATTTATGTTTGATACGTCTATTAATGACAATGGCGACCCCACCACAGGCGCTGTCAAGACGATCATTTCTGTAGATAAAATAATTTGGATCTCTTTTAATGGAGAGTCCGGGCTTTAAATAAGTCTCTGTTATAATGGCAATATGTACATTATGAACTGTGAGGAAGTTGAATAATTCATCTTCCTTACCCTTTAGAGAGCGGGCATTCCAATTTAGAACTTTCACAAAATTATTTAGATCCATTAAAACGGAGTCCGATAACAATTTTTTGTGTGTACTTTATACCAACCTGAACAGCTTCAGGAATGGTGTTTGCTTTGAACATTGCGTCAATCATGTGATGCAATTGTTCAGTTAAAAAATAAAAATCGGAAGCAGTCATGCTACCTGAATCGGCAACATGACCGTTATTTTCCGTTGGGACATGGGTATAAACCACATTTTGAGAAGAGAAATTTTGTCTACCAGCAGCGATGTTTGCATACGTAGGTACATTGGAAAAATTGGAATTTACTGAAGTGCTTGCTACCCGTTGACCAGCGGCAAAATTTGTTTGTGAATTGTGGTGGGTATGAATTGCTCGACCGGTAACCGGTTTCGAAATTTGAGCGTTTGAAAAATTTCTACCCGTCGAATCTGGGATCCGATTGGAATTTCCCGTCATCAATTTTGCACGGGAATTCAAAACTTTTTTGCGTGAAAGGCATTCCCAGAAATTGGAATTATGATTGCCCCCACAATTTGCGCACTTAAATTTATTGGATTCTTCTCTCACAGGACATGCGTCCTTGGCGTGAGAGGTTCCACCACAAATCATGCATTTAGCATCCATGTGACAATGTTTGGTTCCATGACCCCACTTTTGGCACTTACGGCACTGAGTGAGGTTTTGGAAATTTCCCCCAGGCCTGCGGAAATGTTCCCATGTAACACGGACATGAGACATAATACAGGCCTTTTCCAAACTTTTTTCATTATTTAGTTCACTTTTTGTTAAAATGAACTAAATAAAATTCTTGAGAAATGCCCTCTGGGAAGTACCAGAGTGGGATTTCTTTTTCATCTTAATTACTTGGACTGGTGAAAATCCAAGTAATTGAGAAATTTCAATTTTAATCTCATCCAGTGATTTATCATCACTGGGGAGACCTTTCAAGACGACTTTGAACAATCGCTCAGTTTTGTCGTCGTATGTGAAGAATTTATGGCGCTTCTCAGTTAAATACTGAAGAAGACGTTTGCGATCGTCAAAGGATCCCGGCAAAACGCGGCAGTCACCCTTCCTAGCAATCTGAAATGAAACCTTGATCCCCTGAAGGTTACTCAAAATCTCATTCCGGAAGCCAGAAAACTCGGCAACAGATACCACAATTGGCGGAATCCTTTGCTTTTTCGCATGAATCGAATCACCTGGGCTAGAGGTATATTCGATTTGCTCAATTTCATCATTAATCAAATCGAACTGATTGCTCAGTTCGATTGGAGAAGAATTATTTCCGATATTAGATTTAGAAGGAATATCTGAATTCTCCAGCTTCCTTCTATTTTTTCCGCGCTTGGGCAGGACGGTCTTGAAACCTTGTTTCTTTGAAGGAAGTGGAGAATTCAGAGACTCCCCCTTCCTCTTGTTTTTATTAATGCTCATGGCTGAGCGTGGAGACGTGACCTTCTAAGAGGTTTTTTCCCAGAACGGTGTCCCTGCAGGATTACCACCGCTTGTCGGAATTTTACTTCCGCAAACGGGTCCAACGTAAAACGAAGGCACGGGTCCTTGCAAAGATCGTAACGCGATCAGTGGGTACCAATAGCGCTAAGAAGCACCGTTGAAATTAAAATAGCTTCGGGTAGTATTAAAAACTTCCTTCCGCAAAGAGAGAAAGAACCGCACAGCACGAAAGCACGATGCGGTCTGAATAATGATTATAATTAAAGGTATCTAACTGCGTAAGAAATATATTTTTCAGACCATATAAAATCAAATCAATTCATCTAGTACTGATACTGCCTATCTTGAAATTAGTCTATCAAGTCGAGTCAAGTGCGAGACACTGAAGACGACTTTACTATTGAGGTCGAAATACGTATCTGACAAAGGTTTGATACAAAATTTTCGTCGTTACTCTTACACGAGAAAGTCTGATATGAGACGGTATTGTGCCTTGCATCAAAATTACACCTTTCGTGATCATTTTCCAAGGCTCTCATAAATATGCAAAATTTATCCGCAGTACAAATAGCACGTGCTATCAAAGCATTCATCGCCACAATCCACCACGTGGGAGTTGAGTTTTCAAAAATATCAAAGTGACTTATTTTCTGGAGGTATATTTTTGTTAAGCGACAATCTGGCTCTTATTTTTTGTTGCGATTAAAAATAAGCGGAGGAGTTGATTTTTTTATGCGCGGTACAATATTAAGTGCGGAACCAAAATCCGTAAATTCACAATAATCATAACATTCATACTCTTGATGAAAAACATTTCGCTAATTGAAATTAAAAGTAGGCCTTGAAATTAAAAAAGGAAAAACACACAAAAAAGACTTTTCATAAGACGAGTTTGTACTATTCCATTTAATTCCACTACCAAATTGTACCTTTGAAAGATACGAATTTCGACCAGTTAGGTCGTTTTCAGTGTCTCGTACTTGACATGACTTTAATTGGCTCAAAATGGAATAGTACATACTCGTCTTATTTCAAGAGAATACATTTCTTTAAATAATTTACATAATAAAGAACAACCAGATTGATCCACCTAGCAGTGATGATGCCATTCAGATTCATTATTAAATGTGTTGAAAAAATCGCATCAGAAAGACTGATAAAGCATTCTAGGGAGATGGGTTCCATTATTTTTAGAAAATTACATTTGTTGGCATTCATTTACTGTATCAAACAAATGTCCTTATGCGGATATAAAAAAGAATCGTAAAATATATAAAAAGAAAGATGTATTATATTATCCTTGAAAGAAGGCCTCCTGTCCCATATCTTTGAATAAATGTAGGGGAAAGTGGGGTTTAGCAGAAAATCAAAGTAGTTTTGTTCTAATATTCCTAAAACAATTTCCCTAGGTATTCCTGTTAAAATTCCCGAAGGACTTTCCATTGGTATTTCCGAAGAATTTTCCAAAATAATTCCAAAAGGAATTTTCATTGGAATTTATAAAATAAATTCTAAACATTCATTAACATTCTAAAATTTCTGCAATTTTCTTTCATGTAATTTCTTTGAACATTCTTCCAAGCATTCTTCGGTAATGTGTTGGGTATTTCTTCTGGAAATCCTCCGGAAATTCCATCGGAGATAAGTCCAGAATTTATTCTAGAAGATTTTTTCTGAAATTTATTAAAGAATGAAATAGAAAATCCTAAAAGAATTTTCAGAAGAGTTTCTAACGGAAATTTCAATTGAGTTTCCAGATGAAATTTTCGACGGAACTCTTGAAATAATTTTTGAATGATTCCTAAAAGAATGTCTGAATGAATTTCTGATTTCTGGTAAGAGAATATTCGAAAGCCTTAAGGAATTTCTAATTAAACTTCCGAAGGAATTTTTAATTAATTTTCTCAAGAATTCCTGAATGAAATTATGAAGATATTCCTAAGAGGGATTTCAAAGGAATTCAAAAAAATCCTAGGGTCTCTGAAAGGATTTCTTAAATAATTACTGGAAGAATTTGTTTGGGAAAATCCTGGAATAATGAAAATCATAAAAAATAAAGGAGTTTCTAAAGCAATTTTCAAAGTAATTCATTAAGAAATTCAAAAAAAATTTCTAAAGAAATTTTGGAAGGTTTTCCTGAAACAATTTTCCTTATAGGATTTCTAAAACAATTTTCCGAAGGTATTCATAAGACAATTTCCTTAGATATTTCTGATAAAATTTCCGAAGAATTTTCCATAGCTATTTTCGAAGAATTTTCCAATAGAATTCTCTTAGGTTTTTTTTCCAGTGCTTACAACACCTACGGAAATTGTTTTAGGATTACATTTGGAAATCCTTTTGGGAATTTCTTCGAAATAAATTTTAGGAACGCTGCCAGTGCTTTCTCAATAAATCTCTTTGGAAACTCTAGAAAGATGTTCTTAAGATTCCTTCGAAATTTCCCTCAGGAATTTCTTCAGAACTCCATCCAGGATTGCTTTCCAGAACTCTTTTATGTATTCCTTCGGATTTATTTGGCAATTCTTACAGACATTCGTTTAGACCTTAGGTATTCCTATTTCATTCTTCCATTATTTTCCGGATGATTTTTTTCAACAAAAATTCCGGAATAATTCCTGCATGAATTTTGGCATTACATTGGAATTTCTGGAGAAAATTACAAAGGCCTTTCGGGAGGTTTTACGAAATAATCCCTGGAGAAAGGTCGAAACGAACTACAGGAAGAATTTTATAAATTATTTCTGTATGAGTTCTCGAAAGAATTTTTGGAGGATTTACTGGAGACATTTAAGAAGAAATTCCTGTAGGCATTTCCAAATGTATTTCAGGAAGAATTTCCTAAGAGCAACCTGAATAAATTTGAGACAAGAATTTTTAAACGAATTTCTGAATGAATTATTGAAGGAGTTTCCTAAGGAATTATTCAAAGAATCTTCGGAAGAATTTCTAATGGAATTTCCAAACATATTCCTAATGGAATGTTCATATAAATTTTTAGATTTCATCAAGAATTCCTTCTGGAGCATCTGAAGGAATTGTTTCGGGAATTCTGACAGAAGTTTCTCCGGAAAATCCTTCGAAAATTCGGACAGCAGTAATTTGGAATTAAGACTTGCCAAAAAAACAAAAATATCGGAATTTCAGTCGATCCATCATACTTCTTTGGATATTCTCGAGAATTCCTTAGGAATTTACTTCAGGAGTTGCTTCAAAAATTTCTTAAGCAATGTGTTCCATCGGAAATTCCATACCATTGGCTTCTCAGAATTTTGCGAGGAAATTTCACCTGAGTATTGCTGTCGGCCACACAATGAACTACAGCAAAACCGCAACACACACCATCGTTGAGGTTGAACTCTATGCAGCAACCATCCTGCCAGAAGCGCTTTTCACGCTATCATCGGTGGGATAAAATTTTCCTCAGGAAGCACACCGACCTCCTGCTGATGATTTACTGTTTTACAACAAAACCAAAATCAAAGCTAACGACGTCATCATTGCCATTAGATTTTCTGTCACTTAGAAGAAAACTCGTCTCAAATCAACTTTCTTGCGTTTGAATTGCTGGTCCTGAAAACAACCGATTTTTGCTTACGATTCGCTTGTGTACTGATGATGCTAACGACCTCCACAGGATGATTCACAGCAAAACAGCTGTCTGCACCATTGAGGTAAAATTCTTTGCAGCAACCACGTCGACGGCCGCCACCGATTCCGATGCTGGGACCGCTCTCCACGGCATGTCAAACAAAATTACTCGGGCGCGCAGAAAAGCAGCTTACGTGTATCCAATAAAGTAAACACATTAGCTCCGCCCCTTTGTTCATCGTTATGGATGCCACAAAGATTAGAAATTAGAGCGACAAGTACGAAACTTTAATTTAATAGAAGGAAAAAGTATGTAGAAAGTATGCAAAATGTCAAAAAGAAGCGATTTAACTAAACAATGCGCTTTTGCAATCACTAACAGCATGCGAGAAAACTTTACATGAGTGCTGCTGCGTAATATCACCATTTGATGAATTAAAATTGAATAGCAAAAGGCGCCTTCATGTCCGTTTTAATTTTATTCTCTTATTTTCTCATGTAAACTGTTTGGCCCTGGAAAGAACCGACTTACTTTTAATGATGCATAGTTCCGATCAAAAACTCATCCGCTGCCAACTATTTGCCCGAAACCCGCGAGAAAATTTCACTTGGGAGGGCTACTGCTGGCACCATCGTTGAAGTAGAATTTATCACAGCAAACACCCGGACGAGACAACCACCAACTTGTGTCCTTTTTTCGTGAAATTCTGTTCGAACCGAAGATTGGTATCAAACCGACTAGTTGTTCAATTTTGATTTCTGTGCTACTTCTAAACATAAATGTTCGATAATAAATAATCGAAAATCAATATAGAAAATCAATACAGAAGCGTTGACTCTTCCTTGATCGATTGGTCCAAAAAAATTAAAACCTATCGAGAAGCGGCTGAGACATAAACTGTCAAAGTTAATCATATCTTTGTGACGCTCTTCAATTTTCGCAATCGCAAACTGTACCTCTGTATATAGAAAGCACAGAAGTAGTCCAACGTCAAAAAACGTTTTGACGTTTACAATATTCAAGGATAGATGGGGCTTAGGAATTGGGATCAGGGATTTTCATCTGTTCATCGGGGCATTTGACGTCAAAGACGGTGTGGTGTCGTGCTCGAAGTATGGTTCAACTGGGAGTGATGAAATGTGGGGGATCTAAATGTCAAATTATCACCAGTATTCGTCTTTCAACCGTACGGTAAGTATTATCGACGCCTGAAGTATATAAAGGTAGATATCTGCCCAGAATAATGAAAACATTTTAATTGTTTGTAAATGTTTAATAACAATTCATAGGAATCTTATGTGCAAATGTTTAGATTTTGACACTATTCCGATTGATGCTAGAACCCCATCAAAAGTTGCTAATACTTGCCATACGGTTGGAAGACGAACACCGACGAAAATTTCTCACCCGGATTAAACAAATTCATCACTCCCAGTTGAGCCATACTTTAAGCACGACACCACGCCACACCGTGCTTGACGCCAAAAGTCCAGAGGAGTAGCTGAAATTCCCTGATCCCAAATACGTCCTTAAATATTTTAAAAGGAAAACTTCACTTGTCAACTGTATATGAAAGTAGACAGCATAACAAACCATATGTTATCTTATGAGTAGAACAGTAGACAGCTTGAAAACAGTTAGATTAATAAGAAAATTATAATCCCTCTGTTTTGGCTTCTCTGGTCATAGAATTTATAAAAAGCGGAGTGATTCTACTGCATCCGACGTTTCGACCCTTGGTTTGGGCCTTCTTTAGAGAGGTTATATATATACGTCCCTGAAGAAGGCCCAAACCAAGGGTCGAAACGTCGGATGCAGTAGAATCACTCCGCTTTCTTTAAATTCTATGACCAGAAAAGCCAAAACAGAAGGATTATTTGTTATCTACCCTGGTCGTTCCCAATATAAATAAGAAAATTATTTTGAGCCTTTAATGAAATTTCTTTACTCATTATAAGACCAGTTTTTACTATCCCATTTCATCCCACCACATGATTGTAACTTTAACAGATAAGTTAAACGACCTCGACAGCAAGGCCGTCTTCAGTGTCGTCTCTCTTCTTATCTACAAGTGAGTTAAATTAAGTCAACAAAGTGTATTTATAATTATCAAAACGGTCTATAAGCCAAGTTACCATTTTTTCATTCGTAGAAGATATTGGTATTCATGCATTAGAAAAGTCGTCTCAACCCGGAAGTTTTCTAGACCAAACCGGAAATTTTACCCAGCCACCTTCAGCATGGTCTTGTTTTATAGCCGCGTATATTTTGGCTAGGCTACGGAAGATTCAATTTAAAAATATGTCATGTCTGGAATCTACTCCATGGAAGAATAGCATCCTATTCGGGTTGAAGCTTGGATAAATTGCATAGCATATTGAAATTCGTACTATATCATCATTAAATAGATCTGTTTGTTCTGGATTTTGTCTGCTTCGCTTGGTAAACTTGGTTTTTGACCTTTTCAAAACATTGGCGAAGCTTCTTAAATGAAAGATATGCAATAAAAATATTTGCTCAAATAAACATATTTAATTCGAACACCCATTATTCTCAGTAAATAAACGTGAGTGAAAGACGGATCTCCCAGTCCAATAGCAGTTGACAGAATGAATAAACACATCTGTCTACATAGCTTCATGAGCGCACAAATCACTTGCAAACAATTAAATGGAAATTAGTCACATCATCATCAAGATTAATTCTCTGTGGCGCATGACATTCTCGCTTCGTAACTTCAGGAATAAATTTCGCCAATTGCATCCCTCTGCATAACGAACACGATTGATGCACCACCAAAAGACGCACCTGGTTTACGAAAAAAAATCATCGAAAACGAAATTTAAAAAACATATTTAAAAAAAACTTGACGCTGAATGTGGTCAAATCTATACGCCTTCCAATATCGCAACATTCGTCCATGGCCCACATTGTAGAGCGTGTCACAGGCACAGCGAATCGACTGCATCGTTTCTGGTTCCATCCTATGATCCTTCACTTGGTCAGAATTCGACAGCAGGTTGTACTATGCACTTCCTTGCCGGGTAAATATGTGTAAATTTGTGTCAGATTATTGTTTGCTACAGTTAAATAGTTATTAGTGGGAATGAGAATACAAGCATTGCATTTATTTTAAATTATCAAGCCCGTTGCAATATTATTATATAGCCAAAAATGTAATGTATGCAAATCAGTTTACCGGCCGAAGAAAGAAGAATCAAGAGAGAAATGAACTCTATTCGACCGATGCATTATTGTGTATATGCTAATATGTATAGAAAAAAACTGGGATGTTAATAGCTGCATCAATATTCAAGCATCACTATTATGATGTGATATAATTCATGGAACTTTTTGATAGGAGAGTTGATGAATCGATGGGGATTTCAGTTTTTTTTTCACTATTACGTTTTGGGGCAATGACCAAATAATTGTTTCTTCGATTGGTGGAAAATATATGCATTTTGTTTCTTTATAGAATAAACGGATTTACCTATCTCCCTGAAGTATTCTTTTGCCCCTTCTAATATAGCATTCTTAGGTCTTGAAGTAGAAGCTTTTTTTATATCCTCCCGTCATTTTTTTACCTGCAAAAAAATTATTGCTTCTTCGGCTAGATTGAAAAAATCTGCTAATTCTGGAACCTGAGAATGCCAGAGAACTTCTTCTAGATTGGATTAAAACCCGTAAAGCAACAGTTAAAGGGAAGCAAATTCCCCTTGAGGCGTATAAATTCCGACTGCAACTCTGCGAAAATTTTAATGAAAGCGCACGGAATTAAGAATTGCAAGGACGCCAAGGATGATCCGGATGATTGTGAAATATTCAATCTAAACATCGGTGCTGTCTCTCCTGTTCAGGTTTTTGGTATTGGAAGCTTGAATATCTCAAATTTGAACACAAGGTTGGAGATCGGTTTATTGGTGGACATGGAACGGAAGTATGATGATTGGATACGGAAAAGATGGCGCTTATAGTATGTATTACTACCAGGATCACTACATACTTTAGTAAGTACGTTCTTTTTCTCTTTCATATTTCGGTTGACGGATTTGTCCACCGAGGAATATTTTCATTCTATCGTCCTATCTGCAATGTTATAGAAAGTTGTTTTTGGACCATTGTTCAATGTGAAAGAAATATGCATATAACTAACTCGTCTTACAAGCCATAAATGATTTGCAATTAATGATAAAATCTTGCTATTGGATATTGCACCCAATTTAATTGATTGTGATTTTATTTACATTTGTGTTGAACAAAATTTTATTCTTACATGTCGCTATGAATATTTACTCTTTTGCTCATTTCGGTATTTATTAGGAATTTGGTCGGTGTGGTTCAAAACCTATCCTCATGGACAGCACGAATATAATTATTTTCACATTGCTCCATAAATTTTCATATAAGTAAGCTGTAGGTATTTCCAGTAGACTGTTATATTTCAGTCGTACAAATTCTTCTCTAAGAGAATTTAATTTTTTTATTGTAAAAAATACTGGATAGATCGATTGCGTTTCGACTTAGGAAAATTAATATGGGGCAGGCTATTTTTTCTTTATTTTTCGTTTCAGAGAGCGAGCAATGGCGCTTAAGCCTAGGCTTATAAGCCAGGGCGAGTTTAGCTTCGCCCCATCCCAGAGAACCATCAGTCACGCGGAAGGAGTGATAAAATTCTTAGCATGGTCACTCCCAACGTCTTCAAAATATGTGTAAGTTGTTCGCTTATTTCCCCTAAATGGTACGGTTGGTACGGCTGTCCCAGTTTCTTCCTTTCGTGAATTCAAAACTGTTCGTTGATCATGTTATTCATTATTGAATTACTGAATAAACTGATTACTGATAAGTTACGAATTATCTCCCAATTCCAAGCCAGCATGGGCCTGGCCGATTTAATATTTGTGTCATATTTCTGATATTCTGCAAATATTGATGCTGACAAGAAAATGCTCGGGAATACAACCGACATTTCCAGGATGCTTTTCAATACTGGCTATGCATGTGCTAAGACAAGACAAGACAAGACAAGACAAGACCCCTTCTAATATAGCATTCTTACATTTTTTAATGCACAAGGCTAGTTTCCCATAAAAAAACTCCTGTTTAAGTTTTGTTAGCTTATGTATTAGCAGGCTGACCATACGTACCGTATTTAACGGGACAGTCCCGTTTTTTTGACCTTATTGTGCTGTCCCGTCGTAATCTAAAAAATCTTCAATTTATCCCGTTTTTTCATTGATTCTTCCAAATATTATTCAAACAAATTCAATATTTTAGGCAGGAATCTAAAACCAGATACAAAGAAAGTGAACGAAACACATCAAAACAGTGTGAGATGCTATGTTATTAGTGTTGCTTTTAATAGAATGCTATTTATGCCGTTATGTATTCACAGCAAATAATTTCGAAAATTCAACGACGTGTAAAATTGTAACTGATCCCAACAAACGAATAACAGTAAGATCGTTGAATGTTGCGTTTATTTGCATGCTCCAAATATGTGCATGAAAATACATTTAAAATCACAACATATTTTTATGTGTGTTCAGCATGGATCGACTTTTCTTAAGGTTTTTAACAGTTAATGACAACAGGTGACAACGGGAGATTTTTTTACGCAGTTTCAATTCAATGAATTTTTCGAAGGCCTGATTGATTCTTTTCGAAACATTGAGAATCATTCAAAGTCTTCTGAATAATTCTAAATATTTCAAAATTGACGACGATATTGAAAAAATATTTATACATCAGCTGAACAAGATCGAGTTTAAGGCAGTTTCAAATCGAGGGATTTCAGTTTTCATGTACTTTACGGCTAGTTTACAGATCAACAGGTTGTCTGCGAATTTCACTTACATATGTATGAGCGGGATTTATGGGATTCCGTTGTAGAAATTTCGGTCCGATACAAAATACAATCCGACGGAAATCTCCGAGAGTCCGAGCTGTAAATCAGCCTATAAATTAGCCAAGATTTGTTTTACTTTCTGCGACAAAATTGCATGAGTTCCACCTTTTTGGAAGTGCACATGGGAACAAAATCAATGGACAAGATTCCCGAGGCGTGAGGCTGCTCTTAGCGTCATTTAAATCAATTTCGATCAAAAATAACTGTGAATTGATAAGATTTGACATTTATTCGCATGCACCAACCATGTTCATGGAAATAATTTAAATTGCATTTTTTTATGTTCTTTATCTGTTGAGATTCTTGATATTCTTATCCGTAGATTTTCTCTCACTTACGTTTATGAATAAAGAGCTGAGCAGAATGGATACGTTTGCGTACGTTTTGACAGTTTTCCCATGGTAAAACTAAGTAAGAGTTATAGCACGGGAAATCAATAATTCCACCCTATTGCTCTTTTCGCATTTATCTTTTGACATTTTTTAAAATGATTTTTGTTGAAATGAAAATAATTTTGGGGCTTTGACACTTTGACTATTTTTTGTCATTTTCAATTGTTCAGAATTGCAAAAATTTTGGATTTTGGTCAGTAATAAAATCCATGTGTAAGAGCAGATTTAAAAAAATTCAAACTTCCACAATTTTTTAAAAATATTTTGAAAAATGCGTAATTTTTTGTTACTTTGTGTTTTTTGCGCTCCTAACTTAATGCAATAGAAGGTTATGGTGGTGAATAATTCACTCTAAAAATTTTCTCTAACTTTTCACACGGCGAATGAAAATTAAGCTCATAAATTTTGAAATTTCCACAGCTCTTGAATTTCGTCACAAGGTTTTTTGACATGGCTCGTTTTACAAGTGCGTTTGTCCCGTTTTTTTCACCGAAATAATCTGGTCAGCCTATGTATTAGGAACTACAGGAAAATCAGAGTTCATAGATCACACAAAGCTCATGAATTTTTTACTTTCCAGTAGTACACAGATAGAAAAATCCACTGAAATTTACGCTAAAAATCATGCACATAAATGGAACGTCATTATTAGCGTAATTCCACACGGGATATAGCCTAAATGTACACAATATTTGACGTGAATCGTCAATATTGCATACAAGTTGTAAACAATCTTGTTAGGAAGAGGACCATTTCAGCGTGGAATAGCGTAAATTTCCGCATGTCAGGTTTTACGCGCTGTTTATTTTTCATTATTTTTCTCTGTGTAGCTTATGAATGAATAATCGTAGCTTTATGATTTTGCAAATAAATTGGGAATTATTGGTACTGTTTTCTCTAGTGTTACATCTTTCTATATATAAAAATGAGTTTACAATTACTTTGAGGCAATATAACTCACGAACGGATGGACCGATTTGCAAGATTTCCTCACGTATCGATTCATTTTGAGAACAGCTGTGTTTATGTATGACCTGAACTATGTTGTATGACCTGAATTCGATCTTACTTCACTTTCTCAGATTATGGCAGTTGAGTGCGACGCTACAATCAACTAAGCGATTGACAATTAGGGCGAAAAAACGAACAACTCGTGTAAGATCGGAGCAAGGTTCTACTAGTCATAAATAATTTTTAAAGTGATGTGAAAGTGATGATACAAATCACATCATCCCGACTTAGATATTCAAAAATTGTAAGTTGGAGTGTTAATGTTTCTGAATTTCCAACTACATGTATCTAAATATTGGATCAATTATTAAATTGTATTCCAATAAAATGGATTGTAAACTTATAGTTTGACAGCACAAATAATCGTAGCCAATACCGGAGCGTGCACACGCATATGGTTTCTTCCTGCTGTGTTATACTTTATCACTTAGTTAATTGAGTGTACTTTGTGAGAATATCAGTGTGGAAGCTGATATATCTCCACTGGCTCCACAGCTTCCACACTGATATTCTTCCCTCCCCCTTCATACAAGAGCTTGGCAGAAGGAAGGTCTTGCGATATGTGCCATCACAAATATTTGCCCTCCGCTCGCTTTCAAATCGACTTCTATGAAACAATCTTCATGCCTGCCGTATTCTAACGAAACTATCAATTCTATACTTTCGCCTCTAATTCTATCAGCGTCTAAGTTTGGAAGATGATATTAGCATTTCTATATCATTGGGGCCCTCCTTAGCCGTGCGGTAAGACGCGGCTACAAAGCAAGACCATGCTGAGGGTGGCTGGGCACTATTCCCGGTGCAGGTCCAGGCAATTTTCGGATTGGAAATTACCTCGACTTCCCTGGGCATAAAAGTATCATCGTGTTAGCCTCATGATATACGAATGCAAAAATGGTAACTTGGCTTAGAAACCTCGCAGTTAATAACTGTGGAAGTGCTTAATGAACACTAAGCTGCGAGGCGGCTCTGTCCCAGTGTGGGGATGTAATGCCAATAAGAAGAAGAAGAAGAAGATATCATTGTAAATCGTTTAACTTCACGTAGAAGTAATACACTCAAATCATTAATTAGCATAATACCTGGTTTATAGAGGCCCCCAGACCTTTTGAAAGGAAGCTCCCGAACCTCTTGAAAAGAGGTTGCCGAGCGTTTTGAAAGGAGGTTCCCGAGCCTTTTGAAAAGGAACTCTCGAGCCTCTTCGAAGGAGGTCTTAAAATGAGGCCTTTGAGCCATTTGGAAGGAGGCTTGCGTGTCTCTTGAAAGGAGAAAGCTTCTTAAAAGGAAGCTTCCGATCCTCTTGAAAGAAGGATTCGTATCCTTTTGGAAGGAGGCTTCTGAGTCTCTTAAGAGAAAACTTTATAGCCTCTTGAGAAAAGACTTTCAAGCGTCTTGAAAGAATTAATCCGAGCTTTTTGAAAAAAGGCTTCCGAGGCTGGCTGCTTAATTATTTGAAAGTAGGATTTCCAGCCTTCGGATCCTTTTGAAAGTAGTCTTACGAGCCGTGTTAATAAAGAGTTAAAAAAAATCTTACGAGCCGTTTTGAAGAGGGCTTCCAAACCTTTTGCACCGGAGCTACTCAGCTTTTCGGAAAGAAGTCTTTTAAGCCTTTCGGATAGAAGCTTCCAAACCATTAGATTGTAGATTTTAGTTCAGAAGCATATTTTTTTTGTCTCAATCAGAAAGATTACATTAGATAGATTTTCAAATGTTGTGTCTTCGTCTTATTGTTCTTTTAACCTTTTGTCCTAAAGTCCTTCATACAGTGTGCTGGATGTGATAGGCAAGATTAACTAAACTTTGAATTATTGTAAGGGAGAGTGTTCCCAAACCGACCCCCCCCCCCTGGTCTATCTCATAGATGGCGCTTTCGGTGAATATGCCTGTATTGTCAGTAGAACACTGCCGCAGCACTACTAATTTGGACGTAGGCAGCCATCTTCCAAGGTTGCGTTTTTCGGAGTTTTCGAGCCATATTGTGTTTTGACCACGCCACATTGTGTTTGAATTGATTTTTTGGCTGCAGGAGATATCGGTAAAATATTTTTAGCGTGTATTGATTAATTGAACGATAAGTTATCCTTATGCTTATGGTCTTTTTTTTTTTTTTTTTTTACAAGGGAGAATGCATTTACACACTAACCCAGTACACGTGCATTGTAGTTGCCAAACTACCACACGGAAGTGTACTGGAGTGTCGGACTCGACCATACCGGTAATACCGACTAAACTCCCTTGGGCTCCACCATCGTTTCCCCCAGGAACTACCTCGCAGTACTACTTCTGAGGGGACGGCAGTACTAAGCGTACTCACTCATTATCGCTCACACAGGCACTCGTCCCACGCGAGACTGACTCGCACCCCATTCACTCCATTTGAGTCTTACTTGGATGCTCTCCCGGACGCTCCGCTGCCATGCCTCGAGGTGTCAATAGCGGTAACTGCCTGGGCCTACAGATATTGCGCTACGACACTCTGCCTCAGCACGAGCAGATCGATCACACCACTGCCGAAGCAGACCATACGCTACCCTGCCGAAGCAGGGACACTCCCCATGCACCACATGTGCACAACTGTAGGTGTGTGGGTACAACCCACTGCTACCCCGCCGCCGAAGCAGCTTCTCCAAAGACCATTCGCTCCATGTGACCCTTTTTCAGGTGCTCACTCTAACACTCCACTGCAATGCCTCGAGGTGTCGATGGGATACCTCGACTCCTGCCTCAGCATGTGCAGTCCATACTCAGACTTCTGCTGCGCTTTGAGGTGACAATAGCGGCGGAGACACGCTATGACACTCCTGCCTCAGCACAACCAGATCACTCACTCCCTGCCGAAGCAGCTCACGCGCTACCCTACCGAAGTAGGTACACCCCACGACCTACTCTAACACTCCACTGCCATGCCTCGAGGTGTCGATAGCGGTAGCAACGCTACGACACTCTTACCTTAGCATGTGCAGTCCATACTCAGACTTCTGCTGCGCTTCGAGGCTGCCATAGCGGCGGCGACTCGCTATGACACTCCTGCCTCAGCACAAACAGATCACTCACTCCCTGCCGAAGCAGCTCACGCACTACCCTACCGAAGTAGGGACACTCCACATGCCAGTTGGCACTCCCTCCCTGGGCTTGTGCTTTTGAAGCGGCACACAGTCGCTTTGATAGAGTCCGCTTACGGGCACTTGTGGTTTTTTGGGAGGGATTTTAGCAGAGCCCACTGCTAAATCCCACCACGCCCTAGGCAGTTCTCCCTGACTCGCAGACAGCTGGGGAGGGGTCGTCAAGCCCTTGGACATCATGCTGTCCCTGCTGTCCCTGCTGCCCCCATGCTTATGGTCTAAGCTATACTGCACGTACTCAGATTAGGTCGTATGAGGTGGTATTGTTGAACGGCGTGTTATTTTGAGAAAAACCCAGATTAATCCACCTAGCGGTGATGATGCCTTTCTCGTGCGTCTAATACAACCTGTTGCGAGGAAATCGGTTCAGGGTAAGTGCATTAAAAGTGAGCTAGATATTTTTACGCGCTTTTTTATAAGAAAAAAAAAAAAAAAAAAAAGAAAAAGTATTTTGGCCATAACTACTAAGCCCATTGTCCGATCCGTCCAATTTTCAATAGAAAACAATGGAGCAAGATACTGCGTCGAACGCAGGCTGCTGTGAGGGAATCCGTTTAGGGTAAGTGCATTAAAAGTGAGCTAGACTTTTTTACGCGCTTTTTTATGAGGAAAAGTATTTTGGCCATAACTTCTAAGCCCATAGTCCGAATCGGCCAATTTTCAATAGGAAACAATGGGGCAGTATACTGCGTCGAATGCAACCTGTTGCGAGTAAATTGGTTGAGGGTAAGTGCAAAAAAGTGAGCTAAACTTTTTGCTCTTTTGGTGCGCACATACACACACATACACACACACACACAGACATCACCTTAATTCGTCGAGCTGAGTCGATTGGTATATAACACTATGGGTCTCCGAGCCTTCTATAAAAAGTTTGTTTTTGGAGTGAACATATAGCCTTTACGTATACTTAGTATACGAGAAAGGCAAAAAGTCGGGGTGGTCCGAAACCGACCCCCCATTTTATTGCACTCTACTTTTTACTGCATGATTTGAAAGGGAGAAAGAGAGTGGACGAAGTTATAAATGATTTCGTGATATATTTATTTGCTGAGATGGGACAAAACGGGGAAAGAGAATTTTTATCTAGCTAGGGTAAGACGGTATAATATGCCCCCCCTAAGGCAATACTTAAATGTCTTATTACTTTTCAACGCAATTTCATATTGTTTCAAATTCATATTGTGTTTATTTGAATATTGTAATTATTTTCATGATGTAACACAAAAAAACTTCCACAGTCACGTAGTATGATGGTCTTACAAATATTTGAAGGTACCAACTGATTATAGACCTTAGTAAGTTCTAGTTTTCTAGAAATCTCACAGGGGCGTCTTGGCCAGGGGTATCGTCAATTATACCGTCTTACCCTACATCAGCTCCGCGAACGTAATCGCCATACGTGAAATTTACTCTTGAGTAGGGGATAATGTTGGTCCCGTACACTACCCCCACAGTTATGGAATGCTTAACGACTTTCTCAACATTCAATTACTTCTAACACGCCACAAAACCAACCAGTTCTACAACTACTAATATAATACTAATACACGACAGCCAACGTTAAGATCAAAGCTTTTGGTCCGCTATGTGATATCCAATCTAAAATAGGTGTAATTAGAACAGAATTACTGAACATCCAATCGATTGCAAATAACCTTATTATGGAACACTTCGTGTCAAAGATGGCGGCGAATGTAAACAATGCCGTTTTAATGCAAATATTAGCCACAAATTCGTTCATACCGCCAATGTCAGTACTACAATATAACAGTAACCCACAATTATTGCTTTTGAGCGTGGATGTCGACATAAAAAATAATTATGAAGCGATTTATTCAGGAAATACTAAACTGTTCCATAACGTGAGAAAATTTTGTCGTGGTCACAATTATGGAACACTGATCAATTTAATTTATCTCAAATAAATCAAATTTAAAGCTTTCTAAGCATTTGAAGCAGTTAAAATGATGATGGGTTGCTGGTTAGTTATCTAATATTACTGATAAAAATTCATTTTCAATTGAAAATAGTGAATTTGATTGTGAAATTATTACTTTTTGGCAAAAGTGTTCCATAATTGTGGGGGGAGTGTACCGAATCCTCGGTGTTTCTCGCAGATGGCGCTGTTGGGTAATCTGTCTGCACTCTCGTTTGTCGTTACTCAAACTATTTGTTTGCGAAATATATGACAGTTCTGTACTACAGGAAGGGGGTCCGTTTCGGAACATGGGGAGGTCGGTTTCGGACCATCATTTTTGAGAATGCCGAAAACGTGTACTTTCAATTTACCCTCTGTATCTCCTAACTTTTCACATCTGCACCCACAATAAAGCCTCAGAAATACAGAATAATGTTCCCGCTACAATATAGACTACGAAACTTGACCAAGAAATCATTTTTCGCAATTTCATGGCCGCTGCCATTTAGGGAGTTGGTTTGGGAACATTCTCCCCTACCGTTCGTAAAAAAAATCTACTCCACCGCTTATTTTTGGTCGCAACGAAAAATAAGCTTTTAGTGGAATGTATTTACTTGCCATAAGGCGTAGTATGAGTAAAGTACTGGAATTAAATTGAAATATACAAACTCGTCTTATGACAAGTAAATATATTCCACTAAAAGGTTAAAATCATTTTCGTAGAAAAATAAAAGCGCCAGATAGTCGCAAAAAACACCTTCAAAAAAAGGTACTTTGATATTTTTGAAATTGTGGCTGCCTCGTGCTGGATTCTAGCGATTTGCAATTTGTACTGCGGTTAAATTTTACCCATCTATGAGACCAAACGAAAGTTGTCATTTTTTTGCAAGGCACAATACTGATCGATATGCATATTATGTACGACACAAAAGTTTTGGAATCAAAAGTTAAACAATTATCAAAACTTTATCAACAATTTTTTATTGGAATTGTAATACGCATTACGCGTTTTTGTCCGAGGTACCGCTTGGGGCCAGCAAAGCTACCCACCGGGGTACCCAGGTTGAGAACCGCTGGTCTTGAGGATCTACTGAACTTGGAGAATGAAGGCTTAATACTTTGTTAGGAATTTTAACAATTTCTGTAAGCACATATTAAAAACTCTAGGGATTCTGCAAGATTAAAAAAGTTTAGTAAATTTGTCAGAATGAATCTAAAGGACGGAGAAATCTTCGGAATCTGATACATTTGAGTGATCTGGAGGGTGCAGAGAATAAGGGAATATTAAGAATATGTGTGATTAAAGGAATTAGAAATATCAAAAAATATTCTGAAAAGTTTTGATAATGACAATGATCTGAATCTAAAGGACTTGAGGCATCTGAAATAAATTGTTAAATCTGGAGCATATTTAAATCTGCAAAGACCTAAAATACTGAAAAATCAGGAAACGCCTAAAACATCTGAAGATTGAAAAAGACAACTTCACTGCATGCAACCGTACGGTCACATAGTAGATAACAAAATATTTTTTATCTCAAAAATATTTTGAAAATCTATAGATTCTAGGGTATTTATTTTCATGAAATCAAGTGATTAGCTGGGTGTGGCAGATTTAGGAGAAAAACCTGTTTCGAAACGATTTGATACGCTTTCAATTTATGTAATGCATAAGGTGTCACGGATTGGCCTAAAGAAAATCTGGACACTTTAGGCTAGCACGATGATACTTTTATGCCCAGGGATGTCGAGAAAATTTCCAATCCGAAAATTACCTAGATCGAACCGCGAATCGATCCCAGCCATGGTCTTGCTTTGTAGCTGCGCATCTTACCGGCCTTTAGGGCTTTGTTACTTCCGATAAACGTTAGCCCAGGTCCCTAGCTTTTCTGGTGGTGCTCACATCACTGCGCATAACATTGACTAGAAAAACAAAAAAGTTATGAGCGAAGAACGCAACTAGGCCCTCAACCGGAGACACCCTCCTATGTAAAACTATGAATGTCCGGGCCTTATGTCAAATTATCTATTTTGGACTTTTAACGTGCGTGCCTATCATTAGACGACCTTGTAGAAAAGAATAATAGTATTTTACAGCTACTTACTATTCCTATTCCGATTCACGTTTCCGTCAAAATAAGCAAACAAACCTGTAACGTTGGATTTATTCTCCTATATGTACGTACTATAACTATCGCAAAAATGATGCGTACCTGGTGAGGAATAAGAACATCCTTATTAGTCGTGAAAAAGTCGTTGGTGGGATAAATGAGGCTGACCATGAACCTATACACTTTGTTACATGATGCTGCTGTAGGGAAACAACAGTAAATTTGAACGACCAGCTCTTTTACTACATAACAAATACTTTAGTCACAGACAAATAAACATAATAGCTGAAAAGTTCATCGCTCACTAACTTCACCAGCATCTTCCCTAGCAGCACAAGTTGGACAAAAATAGTTGCAGCAACTTGATTATGACTGAATCTGGTCCCATCTTCTTCTTTTTAATGGCATCACATTCAACACTGGGACATTGCCGCCTCACAGCTTAGTGTTCAGCATTTCCACACTTGTTAACTGCGAGGTTTCTAAGCCGAGTTATCATTTTTGCATTCGTATATCATGATGCTAACGATGATACATGTACGTATGCTTATAGGGAAGTCGAGAAAATTAGGGACGGAACGAGATTTCGGATAGGAAGAAGCGGGTTTGGATTTTAAACTTATAAAAACGTGTGTTTAACCATCCAACTTTCTCAAACAATAAAACATGTAAAATAAAGGAAACAGCCGAGACATCACTCGATTAGTGAAAGCTTCAATAATTCTTCTTCTTATTGGCATTACATCCCCACACTGGGACATTACCGCCTCGCTGCTTAGTGTTCATTTAGCACAGTTATTAACCGCCAAGTTACCATTTCTGCTTTCGTATATCATGAACTGAAAAAATGCTTTCTACACTGAAAATCCATTTGTTACTTTTTTCAAAAGTAATCATTATTAATTAAATAAGAATTCATCATTTTCAAGTATTTTGGATATCCATATATGAGTCACAGATTTACCATCGAGGGGCAATCGACAACATTCTGTGCCAGCCTCTGTCAAGCAATGCGTGTAGTGTGATATTTTCGACTTTAATGAGTCTTTTCCTTCATTTATGCTCATCGGATATTCCTGCCTGTGCATATTATAGCTATGTAGGTAGTGCAAGTGCGCAGAAAAGTCAAGAAGCTTATGTTTTTGTTGTGGTAAAACCCGCTTTTCAGTCGTTCTCCTCCGCCTTCGTGCTTATTTTATGGTGAACTATGGTCGGGTGAATTTCGCACCAAATATTAAACCGTTTGACCCACATATTGAAACCAAGTGTGATGCTACCGAATTTGCCGCCAACGCATTGCAACTGGGTAGTAGCTTGGCCTAGGTTATGATGAGCCTGACAGAGCTTATTATTGGAAGGAGCCTGCAAATGTGACATTCAACTTTATAATTGGCACCATTATTATTTACCGGCTTCTGGGGTGGCATGTAGTTGTCCTGTCCACCCTGCCTCCCTCTAATTCGGTTTGTTAGAGTAGATGACTATGTTCTATCGGCGCGTGGTCGCTCCATGATGAACACCGTCATGCTGTCGGCAATTTCTCGAGCAGCCGTTCAAGTCTCTTGGACGTATTTTTATTTCGGCTGTCGGCTCCACATCATCATCATCGGAGTGGGCCTACACTTGAAGAGCTCTCGAATCGGATGGATTACATTTGATTGAGACATTGTCAAGTGAATTGGGTGAATGAGTGGGCGTAGGGTAATAAAACCAGTCAATGGAATTAGTGCAATCATTTGGTTTATGTGCATCCAATTATTTACGTTTTTAAAGGTAGCATGGATGCATGTTCAATCCAATTTGAAATTATTTAACATAACTCATAACTCATGTACAATTCTCGGGTACTTATTCAAAAGGACGTATGTGATTTTGTAAACAAAGATTCAAACGTCGTTTTGTCGAATCTGATAGCACTCCCACGCAAACCATCACCACCGAGAGGTAGGGGAAACCTTCGGCTACCTGTTGGTGGTGTTGATTTGCGGGGGAGTGCTATCAGATTCGTCAAATCGACGTTTGAATCTTTGTTTACAAAATCACATACGTCCTTTTGAATAAGTACCCGAGAATTATACTCTGATCAACATCCCTAATCAAACTCAAATTGAACTTAGATGGCAATAGAAAGACAATATCACTGCTAGGTGGACTATTTTGGGGTTTTCTAGTCTTGGAGGTTTCAATTGAAGACAAAATTTTCAAAACGACTTATCTGTTTTTGTAAACAAAGATTCAAACGACGATTTGACGAATCTGATAGTTCTCCCACGCAAACCAACACCATCAATAGGTAGGTGAAGGTTCCCGCTACCTGTTGATGGTGTTGGTTTGCGTGGGAGAACTATCAGATTCGTCAAATCGTCGTTTGAATCTTTGTTTACAAAAGCAGATAAGTCGTTTTGAAAATTTTGTCTTGAATTTATGGCCTTGCTTAACCTACACTCTAAAATAAATCAATACTAACCGCGTTTCTCCTGACCCTAGATTCGTTTATGTGCAGTTTATACTCGATTAGTAAAACCTCCGTATCCTCTCTGTACAATTTTTTTTAGATAGATTACTTTTCAAAACTAGTATAAACTTTGCAAATATGAATAATGTTTTGTTTGTATGCTATTACAGGTTTGGTCTATTTCTGAGTGTAGCGCTATGATCCTCGGATACAAAGCTGGAACATACTGATCATTAAGGTCACTCCTGACGGAATCCAAGATTGAAAGTGCTCGCGTTTTCGGGGGCACACCACTCGATACGGAGGCAACACACAACTGTAATTTTTATTATTTCACGCATGCTGCGATGCAGCAAAGCTAAATCAACAAAAATGACAGTTGTACGCCGCCTCTGAATCGAGTGGTGTGCCCCCGAAAACGCGAGCACTTTTAATCTTGGATTCCGTCAGGAGTGACCTTAAGGCTCCCCCAGACCTAAGCGATATCATCGCCGCGACGACGACAACTAGTCGCCGCGATTCTATCGTTGGGTCGCTGCAGGGAATGTTCAATTTACGCTTCCATACTAACAGCGACAGAATCGCTGTCGCCAAGCGATAGAATCGCGTCGCGTGTGTTTGAGGAATCCTTTATTAGGCTGATTTATTGTACTGGATAATTATAAATACCTAGGTATAGCCTGCTTGCTTATAGTTGCTCGTCCTACCGAGAGTGAACGCTACTGAAAGCCCACGCGCGATGAGGCCGATCAAAAATTTTTATGTCGTCGTACATTTCTGTCGTGTTTAGAAATTGCATAATAGAAGGCGCTCCGTGCTTTTATCGCACACGCAAAAAAAACTTAAATACAGTACCCATTCGATTTTGACAACGTTTTGAAACTTTCAGTAATGCATACGGATCGGGCTGGTCGAATTTCTGTTAGAATCGGTTTTTGATGACATCGACGACGACGATGGAGCTCTGCATTCGAATTCCAGTTGTAAGACCTAGTAACTAGTCCGTATTATAAAACGTAGATATCGGTAGATGATTACTTACAGCTTCAGCGTAATGTCTGCTCATACCAACCAAGTTTCACTGGTGTAACAACAAAAAATGCACTTTATAGATGAATATTGGTTGATTTATCAGATATGATCAACAAATATTTCATGAACTCACAAAGACAGCTCTATCATAGTGCTCCTATCCTATTCCGCCGTCTGACCCCAATTGGTTGCCAAGATATTGAAAATTTTCGATCATCTCCGCTGTTTGCCCGTCTACCCCAAATTTGGAGGAGTTGTTCGTCTTGACATCCGAGGATGACGTTGATTGTGAGTTCATAGAAGAGCTATCGGCCATGTTGTTAAGCTGACTGTACGTATCACAGTACCGTTACGCTAGGGCAACATAATCAATCAAATCTAAGTCGATCAGATGCTTCATAGTACATAGTAGAAAGTCAGAGCCGCCCACTGTTTGGTACACGAATAACCGTTCCCACCACGATCTCGTTTATTACGATTAGAACAGTAGATATAGATATACATAGAATACATTCTTGCCTCGGGGCCCTCCTTCGCAGTGCGGTAAGATGCACGGCTATGCTGAGGCTGGCTGGGTTCGATTCTCGGTGCCGGTCTTGACAATTTTTGGATTGGAAATTGGCTCGACTTCTCTGGGCATAAAAGTATCATCGTGTTAGCCTCATGATATACGAATGCAGAAACCAGTGATGAACTTTATTTATAGTTAAAAAAATAACTTTAACAAAGAAATTTTAAACCTTTAAAAACCTCGCAGTTAATAACTGTGGAAGTGCTTATTGAACACTAAGCTGCGAAGCGGCAATTTCCCAGTGGGGGATGTAATGCCAATGAGGAAGAAGAAAACATTCTTGCCTCAACGGCCTCAACCCCAGCATCAAAGATGGAGCTAAACAATCCTTCGTTATGGAACGTACACACGGTCAAGCAGTTTGACCAACATTGACTCCACCTCTTGTTTATTCAAACATCCATCAAGTTTTACCAACAGTGGCACGAACAATCAATATATTCGACCAACAATATCACACACGAACGACCGAAGTGCCAACTTGAGCACCAACCATCAAAAAATATATGGGAGTTTGAGCAACTTCACTACAAATGCTCAAACATGTTCGGCGAACCTTGACTCCACCCCCGTCAACTCAAACCAAAATCAAACCGTTTTAATTTTTTCCAACCGAGCCGCCAACTGTCAAATGGTTGTTCGAACAACTTCATACACGTTCAAACAAAGCAGCAACCGAAGCGTTTTCTTGGGGGCGGAGTCAATGTTCGTCAAACTGCTTGACTGGTGTGTACGTTGCTTTATGCAGGACTTTGCACGTCAAAGATTTGTACTGCGATCGATACTTGATACTTGATACTTGATGGGCTACAGCTCTTCGATGAACCTACGCCGAATGGAGTATCCTTCTCCACTGGACTCGATCCTGGGCCAATCGCTTCCAGTCGCCCTGAACATTGAGCGCCCTCAGGTCCTCTTCGATCGATACGGTTGACAATTTTTTTCGGGACTCCCTTGCATCTCAGAACGCCCACAGATTTTCGTAATTCATACTATCGAATTAGTCCGTGGCCAAGGGATACAAAATAGAGGGACTATATATGATCCACACAGGGTCGGACATCTACAAAACCGCTCCAAGCGGCTTTTGGACTGACTTGTTGTGACACATTGTTCGTAAAATTAAAACGGAAATTAATTCATGTCAATTTCTGCGTACATTTGTTGTAGAATATCCTTAGCAGAGTCATATGAGAACAATAGACCGTGCCATGAAGAACCACCAGTTGTCGCACACAGTCAAATCCGCTTTCCCGGACCTTCACTAAGATGATGCCTTGTACGGCCATGAAGCATGGATGTTAAAAGAAGATGCATCGACTAGACATTGACAAGACTATCGAATTCTCGGAGTTTTTTTTAGTTTATGGATCCTACACACCTCCGGTGGTGCAAAGGGCCGACTTGAAAGATCTCCATCCTGAGCGTTGCCGGCTATCGCTTTAACCTGTTGCCAGGTTAGATTTCGGTCGACTTCTTTTATTTCTTTATTGAGGCTTCGCCGCCATGAGCCTCTGGGTCTGCCTCTGCTGCAATGTCCCGCTGGGTTCCAGTCTCGGAGTGTTTAAACGGAAAATACTGCGCTCAATACTTGGCGGCGTGGTGGAAAATGGTGAATGGCGCAGACGCATGAATCACAAGTTGTACCAAGGTACCCAGGGGCAAGTGAAAATACGGGGTAAGTGGGTACTATGGCTGCCGATTATTCGGTGAACGTTTTTAATGGTAACAATGTTCTAGAAAGATGAAGCAGAATTATCAACGAATTCGCCTGACACAAAAAAAATGTAATCAAAACCATTTGCGGCACCATACTAATGGTATTGTTTAATCGTGACTTTAAACTATCGGCAAAATCTATTACTTTTATTTTAATTCAATGGATTTCCAACAAAATAGTCATTTCTAATTTCATCATTGATGTGGAAAGTGAATATTTTGAGTAATTGAATAATTGTGTGACATCGAAAACGATTGAAAAGTTTTGATTAAAGCCAAAATTTGCAATTTTCACTTGCCCTTAAGTTTTAACATATATGGACCAAGTGGAACATATTTGAAAAACATTTTCGATAGAGCCATTTTACCTGTTTTTAGATTGTTTTCTAGTGAAAAATGACTTCGACACTCATATATCATATGGATCTGAATCAAATGCAGTTGATATCGTTGGTTTCGTTGTCAAGAAGTAGTGTACAGTTGATTTACCAAATGTGTATTTTACTTTCTGGAAATTATTTATCTTCCTCATGGAAAAGAGCAATGGTTATAACTATGCGAAATTTGCAGTTTACAGTGCAAACAATCTATTTATTCTACAATAGATCAACAGGTTTTTTCTTGTGTTTTGTTATTTTTAAACATAGCATCGGATTAACAGATTTTCAGATAAACAAATTGCTTAAGACAAACAGGGGCCCTCCTTAGCCGTGTGGTAAAACGCGCGGCTACAAAGCAAGACCATGCTGAGGGTGGCTGGGTTCGATTCCCGGTGCCGGTCTAGGCAATTTTCGGATTGGAAATTGTCTCGACTTCCCTGGGCATAAAAGTATCATCGTGTTAGCCTCATGATATACGAATGCAAAAATGGTAACTTGGCTTAGAAACCTCGCAGTTAATAACTGTGGAAGTGCTTAATGAACACTAAGCTGCGAGGGGGCTCTGTCCCAGTGTGGGGATGTAATGCCAATAAGAAGAAGAAGAAGAAGTTAAGACAAACAAATGGGCGTTCTATTACAAATTTAGTACACTGCGCATCGCCTGAATAAAAACGTTTCTTTTGAAGTTCTAATTTAGGTAATAATTTGTGTTCTAAACAGAGAAACATTCATTCGAAAAGTGAACAAAGATTTTTGCTCATCTCTTCCATCTAACACAATTGGTAAGAAAGTAAGCTAATGGAAAGTCAATTATCTATCAATATCTGCTAGCATTGTGATCCCTTTCTTTTTGCAAAAACAAAAGTGTAACAAGCAATAAACCTCCATCCATGATCTGAAATACTACGCCTCAGAAATTACATGAACACTATTTCTACATTCTTCAAATTCGTTTCGATCGACAGTATAAAGCAGAATAGGTCCCACTTGCCCCGTTTGAAGGGGTAAGTTGGTCCCACAGGTTTTTTTTATGTCACTACCAATATTTTTGTAACTGAATAAATGGCAACACGTCTACACTTCAACAACGGAAGCATATAATGATGTATCCGTGGTTAATGTCCTGAAATAGCCTGTTTTCTAAGTATGCGTTAATGATTTGGCTGAACTAGCGTTTTTTAGGTCCCACTTGCCCCGGGGTACCTTATTTCTAACAAAAAATCAAAATCGTTCATATCCGACATGGGACAGTTATGCGAATCAAGGCAGATAAGAGCTAGGTAAAATGATAAGAAATGATTCTCGGAAGTGATTCGACTAATTCGAAAGGTACAAGAAGAAAACATGCGCCTACGGAATTGAGGTAACTTTCAGTGCACAGATAAAGAAAACTTCTTTGTTCTACGCTTGGTTGATTGTCAGTGATGTTTTATTATCTTAGTTCATCCTCTTACAACACCATCACAAATTGCCCTAACATCCAAAGTTTTGTTCTTGTTTCGCTTACTTCAGTAGCTTTTGTGTCGCTTAGACCCCAGTCTTGAACGATAACCTATTATCGGGATACACCAGAATAAAATAATTCAATTTGTGTTTGGCCAGTTCCCTACGTTGTAAAAAAATTGACAGATTTACGAAAATTATCGTTTCAGCATTTAAAACCTAAATATGTAGAGTGGTGAGTCAGCCGCTTCGTTCGCTTTTTTTCGAAGCTTGTACATCATTTATTCCATTAGCCAACCAGAGAGGGTCTCATAAAACGTAGAACTAGAACCTTTTCTATTGAAAAACTTTATTTTAATTAGGTCTTATCAATGCTCCACTTAATCTATGTTTTTCTTATAAGGTATTGACCTAATGGTGATGAGAGGATCTGAATGCGAAATTAGTTATGTATTAATATATTTATTCGTCAAATAAAGTTAATGATGGTCAAACTAGATTTCTTGAACAGTTTATTACCCATTATCTTAGAAAAATGGAGATTGAACCGATACGAGATTTTGGATGACGTCATTTTATTGGAAAAGTTTTATTCCTCCTGTTCTTGTTCCACTGACATATGTTCGTCGGTGTCCCCTAGTTTTCCGGAAACATCATCCTAAAAGATTTCAAACAGAAAATTAATATATATGCACAAGTTCATGCATTCTTTAGCAGTCTAGCATAGATGTAAAGTTTCATAAATAAAAATCTAAATCAATTGCGAGAAAAGTTGAACTTGCAAAATGTTATCAGAAACATCTCCTTAAACGAAGTTATCTTAAGCAAGCACTAGCAGTTCTGGGCGGTTAATGGTACCTCATCAGCAATTTCCACGTCCTCCTCGGTGGTCTGCTGGTCAACGTTCTCATCGGCGTCCTCTCGTTCTCCCATTGCATCTACCGTCTCCAGGAGTTCCCTCTGCTCGGCCACATCGTCGTCGTCATGGTGAATATCACTTGAAATTTCCTTTGAAACGGTTTGAATATTATACGTAATTATGACTGACTAAATTTCAGTGTTGATTTACGGAAGATTGTAAATTATGTACATTACATTCACATGTTTTGCATATTAACCGAGTAGAATGACGTGATGTCGATATCAACTTTTCTCATTCGAGTTTGCTCGGACAAATTGTATGAAAACATTTGACAATTCTTACCTTGTTCACATCATGCCACTCTGCTCGTAGAAGTAGCTAAAGTTTTGTAGGCATAAGCATAGGAAAACAGTATTGGAAGCCAACAAACTTATTAGAGCAAGGCTTGAATCACATGATAACGTTTGCATTAAAAAAATGAACAAAAATTGCCGATTTTGCATGGGTTTACCTGCACCCGCACTGACGAAACTACCCATTCAGTATCAATCATAGTAACCCATGAGTAAACAGACAAAATTTGACAGCTCTATCAGTCGTACTCCAACCGCGAAGGCAAAAACCCAGTGAAGCAACTCCGTTCAGAATAGTGCGCGTTCGAGGAACGGAACTCCGCCGTGTCGAAAACGGACATCGTGCGGCACTTTGTGGACGCCTAATACGCCCGATCCGGCATTTACAACGTTTTGGCACTATTAGACAACAATCAGAGCATCGGAAGAAAGCCCGATTCTGGACGGCCGATTTCCTGAGCGACAAGAAACTCCAAAGGAAGCTGGAGAGGAAGACCGAGGAAAAAGTGGCTACATCACTGCATGTGCTTGGCCGGGAGGTCGGTGCAACCGGCCAAACAGTGAAAAAGTACCTGGCGAACATGAACATACATGTCAGGAAGCGGAAGTCGCGACCACTGTTTTTTTTATCACCATCCGAATTTTTTTTTAATGCAAACGTTAATGATGATACTTTCAGCGAGTTATCTGTCATTTAGTCGAACAAAAAAATTACCAGAAGAGAAAGAAACATCTGAACAAAAGAAAACATGATAAAAATAATAACAGTAAAGAGACAACTATTAACGATAAAGCCATATTATCACTTAATGAGTATTGATAGGGTAAATGATGTATATTGGACAAGCACAGAACTAGAAAATATATTGAGATTGAGGAGAATAAGACAATTCAAAACCACAAAGTTCATTCAAATATATAACCTATTGTTGGCTTTGTGTTCCAATTGACCAATTATTTTTTAAACAAGTTTTACTACTGTGTAAACCGTGACATACTTTTTTTCATATCTTTATTAAAGAGATTTTCAACCCAAGGATCATCTCTTGAAGTGAAGTGGTATCAAGTTATTCTTTATCATGATATTCATAATCATACATAGAGTAATCTGAATAGACAATTGAATTTATTAATCTACTTAACTGATATAATTTATAAAGCAAAAAATAATTTGTCACGTAATCTTCAGTTCAATCAAAGGTAATTGCCTATTTCCGGGGATTAAACCACCCGACTTGGACGTTAATTTACAATGTTATGAAAACTCATATGTGAATATGTACGTTATGTGGAAGATATTGATTTGAAAAATGTATTGGAGGTAACCACTTTCCCTTCGATGGGACTCGAACCCATGACCCCTACAGTACGCTAGACTGGTGCTTTAACCAACTAAGCTACGAAGGACCTCCATCGGCCTTCGCAACCTAGCGGCTACTGAACGAGCTTGAGATTCCCAAATTGGACGCATAGTCAAATCACTCGCAATCCATTTATCAAGCCAATACTTCCACATGTGTATTGTACACGTCCACATTAGAGGAGCGTGAGTATTTAGAATGTCTGGCGGCTATACACATTCTTCATCAGCAACGGTACTGATCAAGTGAGGTTGTGTAAGCTATTTGCCAGTCGGTCGTCAAGCTCAGACCTGACCGCATTGCGTAGGCAAGAGCACGCAACTCAAGTTCAGTTCAATCAAAGGTAATTGCCTATTTCCGGGGATTAAACCACCCGACTTGGACGTTAATTTACAATGTTATGAAAACTCATATGTGAATATGTACGTTATGTGGAAGATATTGATTTGAAAAATGTATTGAGGTAACCACTTTCCCTTCGATGGGACTCGAACCCATGACCCTACAGTACGCTAGACTGGTGCTTTAACTAACTAAGCTACGAAGGACCTCCATCGGCCTTCGCAACCTAGCGGCTACTGAACGAGCTCGAGATTCCCAAATTGGACGCATAGTCAAATCACTCGCAATCCATTTATCAAGCCAATACTTCCACATGTGTATTGTACACGTCCACATTAGAGGAGCGTGAGTATTTAGAATGTCTGGCGGCTATACACATTCTTCATCAGCAACGGTACTGATCAAGTGAGGTTGTGTAAGCTATTTGCCAGTCGGTCGTCAAGCTCAGACCCGACCGCATTGCGTAGGCAAGAGCACGCAACTCAAGTTCAGTTCAATCAAAGGTAATTGCCTATTTCCGGGATTAAACCACCTGACTTGGACGTTAATTTACAATGTTATGAAAACTCATATGTGAATATGTACGTTATGTGGAAGATAACGATTTGAAAAATGTATTGCCGGTAACCACTTCCCTTCGATGGGACTCGAACCCATGACCCCTACAGTACGCTAGACTGGTGCTTTAACCAACTAAGCTACGAAGGACCTCCATCGGCCTTCGCAACCTAGCGGCTACTGAACGAGCTCGAGATTCCCAAATTGGACGCATAGTCAAATCACTCGCAATCCATTTATCAAGCCAATACTTCCACATGTGTATTGTACACGTCCACATTAGAGGAGCGTGAGTATTTAGAATGTCTGGCGGCTATACACATTCTTCATCAGCAACGGTACTGATCAAGTGAGGTTGTGTAAGCTATTTGCCAATTTGGGAATCTCGAGCTCGTTCAGTAGCCGCTAGGTTGCGAAGGCCGATGGAGGTCCTTCGTAGCTTAGTTGGTTAAAGCACCAGTCTAGCGTACTGTAGGGTCATGGGTTCGAGTCCCATCGAAGGGAAAGTGGTTACCTCCAATACATTTTTCAAATCAATATCTTCCACATAACGTACATATTCACATATGAGTTTTCATAACATTGTAAATTAACGTCCAAGTCGGGTGGTTTAATCCCCGGAAATAGGCAATTACCTTTGATTGAACTGAACTTGAGTTGCGTGCTCTTGCCTACGCAATGCGGTCGGGTCTGAGCTTGACGACCGACTGGCAAATAGCTTACACAACCTCACTTGATCAGTACTGTTGCTGATGAAGAATGTATAGCCGCCAGACATTCTAAATACTCACGCTCCTCTAATGTGGACGTGTACAATACACATGTGGAAGTATTGGCTTGATAAATGGATTGCGAGTGATTTGACTATGCGTCCAATTTGGGAATCTCGAGCTCGTTCAGTAGCCGCTAGGTTGCGAAGGCCGATGGAGGTCCTTCGTAGCTTAGTTGGTTAAAGCACCAGTCTAGCGTACTGTAGGGTCATGGGTTCGAGTCCCATCGAAGGGAAAGTGGTTACCTCCAATACATTTTTCAAATCAATATCTTCCACATAACGTACATATTCACATATGAGTTTTCATAACATTGTAAATTCACATAATCTTAGCGAAATTGGATCGATATTATTAAAAACAGACCATTACTGGTCCATCCATTTACTGCGGTGAGGTGACGAGTAAATATATGATGCATGAAAGCACAAATTAATTTTGGTCACTTCTTTTTTGTAAAAGGATTAGAATCTATTGATATGTCGATTACAGTCAAACTTTTGCTTTAGAGCCTCAAGACTTTCGTTTGTGCTATAATACAGCAATGTCCGCTTTGATGAAAAAAAATCACATTTTAGGTTAACCCTTAAAAGGCCGGGACGACAGTCACCTCCTTCAAAGTGCTCGTTCTCAGTAAAGCGTTGACCAAATTTCATGACCCCGGGCTTTTCTCAAAGGGGATTAGTAGAGCTTTCTTTTGACATAGGTGCCGCCCCGCTAGACCCCTCCCCGCGTTCATGAGTATCGAAAATGTCTGTGTTTTTTCCTTATTTTTTGCTATGATGGCCAAATTTCTTCAGTAATCAAGTGCAATAAAGTTCTGGTGTCATAAAATAAAGTAGATACATGAAATATATCAATTAGAAGTGATTTTGAACAATTCCAAGTTATCTGATTACTGGAATTACCGATATTGAAAGCCATATCCCTGATCTAAAATGTATGGTCATATTTCTTAAAATCTGATCTCGAAATAAACCAGACAGGAAATATCACAAAAAACTGTAGACATATGTGTAATCAATTTTATGTATTGAAGATACTATTTTGGAACATTCCAGTTCATCCAAAATATCCGTGAGTTCAGGTCTTGAATTCTACCATAGAAGCAAAAGGTAATGTGCACATAAGAATACTCAGAGTACAGTCGCGATTCGCTGGTTGGGCCACGATCTCGGCCCAACTAACGAATTCGGTTTTTTAGTTGGGCCAACTGACAGCCATTTGAACACGTGTATTTCGACTTGAACATCACAAATGATGTCCAGTGACGCCCAATCCCGTTTTCCGTGTTTACATTGAATTTTGACGTACGGTTGCTTTTTAGTTGGACCATGGCCCAACCAGCGGAGGCCCAACTAAAAAGTGACCCAAGTATTAAGATCCCAACCAGCGAATCCCGACTGTACATCCTACCCAGTTCAAAGATATCAAATGACTCATGGGAAACTTTTCTGCGTGTCCCATAGTGCCATTCTAGAATGCGCGAAATGTTCTGAAGTTCGGCTCGTAAGACCTGCGCTACAACGGCCTTGAAAATGTTTTCGGTAGCTATCAAAAACCTTCCCAACAGATCCTTGGATACCTGCCAAGAAACGTTATACCGATCTTTCTGCATTTCAGTACACTGCAGGTCATCCAAAATGTTCTTGAGTTCAGGTCGTCAGATCTACAATCAAGTAGAAGCGCAATGGTTGTTTCAAATCAAGCTCAAGTCATCCGGCACAGTTCAAAGAAATCAAATGACTTAATGGAAATTTTGCTGCGTGCCTCATAATGACATTCTAGAATGCGCGAAATGTTCTGAAGTTCGGCTCGTAAGACCTACACTACAACGGCCTTCAAAATGTTTTCGTCAGCTATCAGAAACCTTCCCAACAGATCCTTGGATACCTGCCAAGAAACGTTATACCGATCTTTCTGTATTTCAATATACTGGAGGCCATCCAAAACGTTCTTGAGTTCAGGTCGTCAGATCTACATTCAAGTAGAAGCGCAATGGCTGTTTCAAATCAAGCTAAGGTCATCCTGCACAGTTCAAAGAAATCAAATGACTTACCTATTGAAAATTGAAAACAAAAAGTCAAAATCGTCATCGGTGACATGAACGCACAGGTAGGAAGGGAGGAAATGTATAGACCGGTCATCGGACCGGATAGTCTGTACACCGTATGGAATGACAACGGCCAACGATGCATAAACTTCGCAGCCTCCCGCGGAATGGTAGTCCGAAGCACCTTCTTTCCCCGCAAAAATATCCACAAGGCTACATGGAGATCACCTAACCAAGAAACGGAAAACCAAATCGACCACGTTCTAATCGACGGTAAATTCTTCTCCGACATCACGAAAGTCCGCACTTACCGCAGTGCGAATATTGAATCCGACCACTACCTCGTTGCAGTATGCCTGCGCTCAAAACTCTCGACGGTGTACAACACACGTCGAAGTCGGACGCCGCGGCTTAACATTGGGCGGCTACAAGAAGGTAGACTAGCCCAAGAATATGCGCAACTGCTGGAAGTGTCACTCCCAACGGAAGAGCAGCTAGGCGCAGCATCTCTTGAAGATGGCTGGAGATATATTCGATCCGCCATTAGTAACATCGCAACCACTGCACTTGGCACGGTGCCCCCGGATCAGAGAAACGACTGGTATGACTGCGAATGTAATCGATACCGAAGATCGATACCGTGAAGAGACGGAGCAACTGTACCGCGCCAATAACACACGAAAGTTCTATGAGAAGTTAAACCGTTCACGTAAGGGCCTCGTGCCACAGCCTGATATGTGTAAGGACATAAACGGGAACCTTCTTACGAAAGAGCGTGAGGTGATCCAAAGGTGGCGGCAGCACTACGAAGAACACCTGAATGGCGATGTGGCAGACGAAGATGGCGGTTTGGTGATGGACCTGGGAGAACACGCGCAGGCCATAATTTTACCGGCTCCGGATCTCCAGGAAATCCAGGAGAAGATTGGCCGGCTGAAGAACAACAAAGCCCCTTGGGTTGACCAACTACCAAGAGAGCTATTTTAACACGGTGGTGAGGCACTGGCTAGAGCGCTGCACTGGGTCATTTGGGAGGATGAAGTTCTGCCGCAGGAGTGGATGGAAGGTGTCGTGTGGCCCATCTACAAAAAGGGCGATAAGCTGGATTGAAGCAACTACTGCGCAATCACATTGCTGAACGCCGCCTACAAGGTACTCTCCCAAATGTTATGCCGTCGACTAGCACCAATTACAAGGGAGTTCGTGGGGCAGTACCAGGCGGGTTTTATGGGGGAACGCTCCACCACGGACCAGGTGTTCGCCATTCGTCAAGTACTGCAGAAATGCCGCGAATACAACGTGCCCGCACATCATCTATTCATCGACTTCAAAGCCGCATATGGTACAAGAAGATGGAGGAAGCCTACATCAGACTGAATAAAAAAGTCAAGCGGATCGGACTAGTCATCAACACGTCGAAGACAAAGTACATTATAGGAAGAGGTTCAAGAGAAGACAATGTGAGCCACCCATCGCGAGTTTGCATCGGTGGTGACGAAATCGAGGTGGTAGAAGAATTTGTGTACTTGGGATCACTGGTGACTGCCGAAAATGATACCAGCAGAGTAATTCGAAGACGCATAGTGGCTAGAAATCGTACGTAATTTGGACTCCGCAAGACGCTTCGATCGAATAGAGTTCGCCGCCGTACCAAACTGACAATCTACAAAACGCTCATTAGACCGGTAGTCCTCTACGGACACGAGACCTGGACGATGCTCGTGGAGGACCAACGTGCACTTGGAGTTTTTGAAAGGAAAGTGCTGCGTACCATCTATGGTGGGGTGCAGATAGCGGACGGTACGTGGAGGAGGCGAATGAACCACGAGTTGCGTGAGCTGCTGGGAGAACCATCCATCCTTCACACAGCGAAAATCGGACGACTGCGGTGGGCCGGGCACGTAGCCAGAATGTCGGACAGTAACCCGGTGAAAGTGGTTCTCGACAACGATCCGACGGGCACAAGAGGCGAGGTGCGCAGCGGGCAAGGTGGATGGATCAGGTGGAAGAGGACTTGCGGACCCTCCGTCGACTGCGTGGTTGGCGACGTGTAGCCATGAACCGAGCCGAATGGAGAAGACTCTTATATACCGCACAGGCCACTTCGGCCTTAGTCTGAATAAATAAAATAACCTATTGAAAATTTTGCTGAGTGCCCCCATAATGGCATTCTAGATTGCGCGAAATGTTCTGAAATTCAGCTCGTAAGACCTACGCTACAACGACCTCGAAAATGTTTTCGGCAGCTATCAAAAGAATTTCTAATAATTCATTTGATTTCTTTGAACTGAGTAGGACGACCTGAGCTAAATTTGAAACAAGCATTGCGCTTTTACTTGATTGTAGATCTGACGACCTAACCACAAGAAGGTTTTGGATGTCCTTCAGTGTATTGAAATGCAGAATGAGCAGTATAACATTTCTTGTCATGTATCCAAGGTTCTGTTGGGAAGGTTTTTGACAGCTGCCTCAAACATTTTCGAGGCCGTTGTAGCGTAGGTCTTACGAGCCGAACTTCAGAACATTTCGCGCATTCTAGAATGTGATTATGAGGCACGCAGCAAAATTTCCAATAAGTCATTTGATTTCTTTGAACTGTGCCGGTTGACTTGAGCTTGATTTGAAACAAGCATTGCGCTTCTACTTGATTGTAGATCTGACGACCTGAACTCAAGAACATTTTGGATCACCTGCAGTGTACTGAAGTGCAGAAAGGTATCCAAGGAGTTGTTGGAAAAGGTTTTGATACCTGCCGAAAACATTTTCGAGGCCGTTGTTGCGTAGGTCTTACGAGCTGAACTTCAGAACATTTCGCTCATTCTAGCATGGCATTCCGGGGCACGCAGCAAAATTTCCCATAACGCATTTAATTTTTTTAACTGGGCAGGATGACCTGAGCTTGATTTGAAACAACCATTGCGCTTCTACTTGATTGTAGATCTGACGACCTGAACTCAAGAACGATTTGGATGACCTGCAGTGTACGTGCAGAAGTGCAGAAAGATCGGTATAACGTTTCTTGGCATGTATCCAAGGATCTGTTGGGAAGGGTTTTGATAACTGCCGAAAACATTTTCGAGGTAATTGTAGCGTAGGGCTTACGAGCTGAACTTCAGAACATTTCGCGCATCCTAGAATGTCTCGCGGGCAGCAGGGACTATGTCCAAGGGCTTGACGATCCCTCCCCAGGCCATCTGCGAGTTGTGGGGCTTGCCTAGGATGTGGTGGGGTTTGACAGTGGGCCCTGTTAAACCTCTATAAAAAGCTGCATGTATCCGCAAGTAGGCCCCACCAAAGCGACCGTGTGCCGCTCAAAGCGCACAAGCCCAAGTCCTGGTGTTAGGTGGGACGCTAAACAGCCCTGACACGACGGCCCTCCGACGAGACAGGAGGTTTGCGCTGGCCCAATAAGCCGCCTAGAAAACCAATCATTACGAACAATATAAGAGATAATGCGACTCGATATAATCGGCAAAGACCTAGGCGACGAATACAGGATCACGATTGGAAGCTTGGAACATGGAATTGCAAGTCGCTAGGTTTCGCAGGTTGCGACAGGATGATCTACGATGAATTACATCCCCGCAACTTCGACGTCGTGGCGCTGCAGGAGATTTGCTGGACAGGACAGAAAGTGTGGAAAAGCGGGCATCGAGCGGCTACCTTCTACCAAAGCTGTGGCACCACCAACGAGCTGGGAACCGGCTTCATAGTGCTGGGTAAGATGCGCCAACGCGTGATTGGGTGGCAGCCAATCAACGCAAGGATGTGCAAGCTGAGGATTAAAGGCCGTTTCTTCAACTATAGCATCATCAACGTGCACTGCCCACACGAAGGGAGACCCGACGACGAGAAAGAAGCGTTCTACGCACAGCTGGAGCAGACATACGATGGATGCCCACTGCGGGACGTTAAAATCGTCATCGGTGACATGAACGCACATGTATAGACCGGTCATCGGACCGGATAGTCTGCACACCGTATCGAATGACAACGGCCAACGATGCATAAACTTCGCAGCCTCCCGCGGAATGGTAGTCCGAAGCACCTTCTTTCTCCGCAAAAACATCCACAAGGCCACATGGAGATCACCTAACCAAGAAACGGAAAACCAAATCGACCACGTTCTAATTGACGGTAAATTCTTCTCCGACATCACGAACGTCCGCACTTACCGCAGTGCGAATATTGAATCCGACCACTACCTCGTTGCAGTATGCCTGCGCTCAAAACTCTCGACGGTGTACAACACGCGTCGAAGTCGGACGCCGCGGCTTAACATTGGGCGGCTACAAGATGGTAGACTAGCCCAAGAATACGCGCAGCAGCTGGAAGTGGCACTTCCAACGGAAGAGCAGCTAGGCGCAGCGTCTCTTGAAGATGGCTGGAGAGATATTCGATCCGCCATTGGTAGCACCGCAACCGCTGCACTTGGCACGGTGCCCCGGATCAGAGAAACGACTGGTATGACGGCGAATGTGAGCAGTTAGTGGAAGAGAAGAATGCAGCATGGGCGAGATTGCTGCAACACCGCACGAGGGCGAACGAGGCACGATATAAACAGGCGCGGAACAGACAAAACTCGATTTTCCGGAGGAAAAAGCGCCAGCAGGAAGATCGAGACCGTGAAGAAACGGAGCAACTGTACCGCGCTAATAACACACGAAAGTTCTATGAGAAGTTAAACCGTTCACGTAAGGGCCACGTGCCACAGCCTGATATGTGTAAGGACATAAACGGGAACCTTCTTACGAACGAGCGTGAGGTGATCCAAAGGTGGCGGCAGCACTACGAAGAACACCTGAATGGCGATGTGGCAGACGAAGATGGCGGTATGGTGATGGACCTGGGAGAACGCGCGCAGGACATAATTCTACTGGCTCCGGATCTCCAGGAAATCCAGGAGGAGATTGGCCGGCTGAAGAACAACAAAGCCCCTGGGGTTGACCAACTACCAGGAGAGCTTTTTAAACACGGTGGTGAGGCACTGGCTAGAGCGCTGCACTGGGTCATTACCAAGATTTGGGAGGAGGAAGTTTTGCCGCAGGAGTGGATGGAAGGTGTCGTGTGTCCCATCTACAAAAGGGCGATAAGCTGGATTGTAGCAACTACCGCGCAATCACATTGCTGAACGCCGCCTACAAGGTACTCTCCCAAATTTTATGCCGTCGACTAGCACCAACTGCAAGGGAGTTCGTGGGGCAGTACCAGGCGGGTTTTATGGGCGAACGCTCCACCACGGACCAGGTGTTCGCCATTCGCCAAGTACTGCAGAAATGCCGCGAATACAACGTGCCCACACATCATCTATTCATCGACTTCAAAGCCGCATATGATACAATCGATCGGGACCAGCTATGGCAGCTAATGCACGAACACGGTTTTCCGGATAAACTGACACGGTTGATCAAAGCGACGATGGATCGGGTGATGTGCGTAGTTCGAGTTTCAGGGGCATTCTCGAGTCCCTTCGAAACCCGCAGAGGGTTACGGCAAGGTGATGGTCTTTCGTGTTTGCTATTCAACATCGCTTTGGAAGTAATACGAAGAGCAGGGATTAACACGAGTGGTACAATTTTCAATAAGTCCGTCCAGCTATTTGGTTTCGCCGACGACATAGATATTATGGCACGTAACTTTGAGAAGATGGAGGAAGCCTACATCAGACTGAAGAGGGAAGCTAAGCGGATCGGACTAGTCATCAACACGTCGAAGACGAAGTACATGATAGGAAGAGGTTCAAGAGAAGACAATGTGAGCCACCCACCGCGAGTTTGCATCGGTGGTGACGAAATCGAGGTGGTAGAAGAATTTGTGTACTTGGGCTCACTGGTGACTGCCGAAAATGACACCAGCAGAGAAATTCGGAGACGCATAGTGGCTGGAAATCGTACGTACTTTGACTCCGCAAGACGCTCCGATCGAATAGAGTTCGCCGCCGTACCAAACTGACAATCTACAAAACGCTAATTAGACCGGTAGTCCTCTACGGACACGAGACCTGGACGATGCTCGTGGAGGACCAACGCGCACTGAGTTTTCGAAAGGAAAGTGCTGCGTACCATCTATGGTGGGGTGCAGATGGCGGACGGTACGTGGAGGAGGCGAATGAACCACGAATTGCATCAGCTGTTGGGAGAACCATCCATCGTTCACACCGCGAAAATCGGACGACTGCGATGGGCCGGGCACGTAGCCAGAATGTCGGACAGTAACCCGGTGAAAATGGTTCTCGACAACGATCCGACGGGCACAAGAAGGCGAGGTGCGCAGCGGGCAAGGTGGATCGATCAGGTGGAAGATGACTTGCGGACCCTCCGTAGACTGCGTGGTTGGCGACGTGTAGCCATGGACCGAGCCGAATGGAGAAGACTCTTATATACCGCACAGGCCACTTCGGCCTTAGTCTGATTAAATAAAAATAATAGAATGTCATTCTGGGGCACGCAGAAAATATTTCGATAAGTCATTTGATTTCTTTGAACTGTGCAGGATGACCTTATCTTGATTTGACACAACTATTGCGCTTCTACTTGAATGTAGATCTGACGACCTAACCACAAGAAGGTTTTGGATGGCCTCCAGCATATTGAAATGCAGAAAGATCGGTATAACGTTTCTTGGTAGGTAGGATCTGTTGGGAAGGTTTTTGATAGCTGCCGAAAACATTTTCGAGGCCGTTGTAACGTAGGTCTTACGAGCCGAACTTCAGAACATTTCACGCATTCTAGAATGGCATTCTGGGGCACGCAGCAAAATTTCCCATAACTCATTTGATTTCTTTGAACTGGGCAGGATAACCTGAGCTTGATTTGAAACAAGCATTGCGCTTCTACTTGATTGTAGATCTGACGACCTGAACTCAAGAACGTTTTGGATGACCTGTAGTGTACTGAAGTGCAGAAAGATCGGTATAACGTTTCTTGGCATGTATCCAAGGATCTGTTGGGAAGGGTTTTAATAACTGCCGAAAGCATTTTCGAGGTTATTGTAGCGTAGGTCTTACGAGCTGAACTTCAGAACATTCCGCGCATTCTAGAATGTCATTCTGGGGCATGCAGAAAATATTTCAATAAGTCATTTGATTTCTTTGAACTGTGCAGGATGACCTTAGCTTGATTTGAAACAACCATTGCGCTTCTACTTGAATGTAGATCTGACGACCTGAACTCAAGAACGTTTTGGATGGCCTCCAGTATATTGAAATGCAGAAAGATCGGTATAACGTTTCTTGGCAGGTATCCAAGGATCTGTTGGGAAAGTTTTTGATAGCTGCCGAAAACATTTTCGAGGCCGTTGTAACGTAGGTCTTACGAGCCGAACTTCAGAACATTTCGCGCATTCTAGAATGGCATTCTGGGGCACGCAGCTAATTTTCCCATAACTCATTTGATTTCTTTGAACTGGGCAGGATGACCTGAGCTTGATTTGAAACCAGCATTGCGCTTCTACTTGATTGTAGATCTGACGACCTGAACTCAAGAACGGTTTGGATGACCTGCAGTGTATTGAAGTGCAGAAAGATCGGTATAACGTTTCTTGGCAGGTATCCAAGGATCTGTTGGGAAGGTTTTTGATAGCTGCCGAAAACATTTTCGAGGCCGTTGTACCGTAGGTCTTACGAGCCGAACTTCAGAACATTTCGCGCATTCTAGAATGTCACTATGGGACACGCAGAAAAGTTTCCCATGAGTCATTTGATATGTTTGAACTGAGTAGGATGTACTCTGAGTATTTTTATGTGCACATTACCTTTCGCTTCTATGGTAGAATTCAAGACCTGAACTCACGGATATTTTGGATGAACTGGAATGTTCCAAAATAGTATCTTCAATACATAAAATTGATTACACATATGTCTACAGTTTTTTGTGATATTTTTACCTCCTGTCTGGTTTATTTCGTGATCAGATTTTAAGAAATATAACCATACATTTTAGATCAGGGATATGGCTTTCAATATCGGTAATTCCAGTAATCAGATAACTTGGAAACGTTCAAAATCACTTCTACTTGATATATTTCATGTATCTACTTTATTTTTTTGAAATTTGGCCATCATAGCAAAAATAAGGAAAAAACACAGACATTTTCGATACTCATGAACGCGGGGAGGGGTCTAGCGGGGCGGCACCTATGTCAAAAGAAAGCTCTACTAATCCCTTTTGAGAAAAGTCCGGGGTCATGAAATTTGGTCAACGCTTTACTGAGAACGAGCACTTTGAAGGAGGTGACTGTCGTCCCGGCCTTTTAAGGGTTAATTACACCCAGGTTTTTTTTACGCGGTTTGGATTTCATTAATTTCTCGGTTAACCTGATGTTTCACAGCTTTTTAAATACCCCCTGAATTTTCTTTGATTTTTTTGTGAATTTTTTCGTAGGATTAACTCATTGCTTCATTGACGCTGTAGGTCTTAAACGACCAAAATCAAACCGTGTAAAAAAAACAGGGTGTACTAGTAATGATCGTAGAAGCTCAGACTAATCCAAACTATGCACATGTCCATAATATATCATTTACCCTCAGAGATGATTTGTTCTAGAAATTCAGTCTCGATTTGCATGTGTAACGTAGGGAAGAGTTCGGAGAATTGATTGTGGAGGACGACGGAGGTCTTTCGTAGCTCAGTAGTGAAAGCACCTGTCTAGCCTGTCGTTACCTCCAATACATTTTTCGAACTGATTCTTTCATATGCTGTGCATATGCACATCGAGTTTTTTAACATTGTTATTGATTTCATATGGCTGAAAAGTAGTTCTCCCTTTAAACATTAAAATAAAACAAATGCGAGTTTGTTGTTGAAATGCGCCTTGGTTCTATAGAGAATCGATAAAATTAGCATGCGACACAATTCGTGCTACACAGAGTACATCAATTGCCGAGAGGTTGTAGAGAGCGTTAACCAACGTTAACCACCACATGATAAGATCAAACCTTTGCAGCGATTGTTTCGTAATCCGTATCATCCCCTGCTAGAGGGACAACTGCTTGCGATTCCGTTTCATCTTCTTTAGTTTCTTTGGTTACCTCCATCACCGATACAGGCTCGTCGCTGTCACTATCGTCTTCCTCTTCCTCTTCGTCGTCACCAACTTCAAACTCTGGTGTATTGTTTTCAATTTCGTCGTTCTCCGGTGGAGGATCTTTGGCGCTTTCCACTTTCACTTGTGGTTCTGTTGCTTCATCTTTCGACGCTTCTTCACCTTCGTATGATGGCTGTTCAGTTTCAATGATTTCCTCTTCTGGTTTGACCACCGTATCTTCTTTGATGTTATGCATGATTTCATTATTCACTTCCTCCGACTTTCTAATGTCTTCGTCAATAATCATCGGCTCTTCAGACCTCTCTCTAGAACCAGTACTTATTGCTGTTGGCATTTGTTCATTTTCGTTATTTGTTTGTTTTGTTATTTGATTGTCAGTCTGTTCTTGATCATCACAAGTACCTTCTTGTGAAATTTCTTGGTGAGAAGGATCATTCTCTTCTCCGAATTTTTCAACTTCAGGAGTAATCTCGACCTGTTCAATCTCTTCGATTGGTTGCGATAGCACGGATTCATCAAATTTCTGAACTGGTAGCTCCTCATCAACCATCATAACTTCTTTGTTTATCTCTCGGGAGTCTCCCTCGTCTTCTTCTTCGTTTTTGTCAACGGGTACTGCTTGATCGCTGCAACTAGTATCAGCAGTCTCTTCCGCCGTAACCGAGAGATCCGAGTTATGGTTATCCTCCGTTTCTCGCGTCTTCTCTGCATCAACGCCAGTTTCGCTATCCTGCTGTTTTCCAACATCATCTAGCTCTTCGTTAGCTATGGTTTCATCGTTAGTCTTCTGTTCAGGTGTTGTAGTGTTGGTGTGCTTGATTATGGCGATGTGGGTGCCAATTTGTGAGAGTATTCAGTTTATGGGAATTGAGTTTGTGAATGCCAATCGTTTAAGATAATGTGCACGACGCAATCGTGTAGATATGAAATGAAAATCAAATGAAAATTAAGTAAATCTATTCTACGAAAAAGGGCAAAAATACGACATCCATTTAGCGACTTATCATAATGTTAGCTCTGTCAAAGGGAAGTTTATCGGGTTAATGAACACTCGAAAGCACAAAGCGTACAATTAAGGTTTTCCGTACTGACAACGAACTCTCGCCGCCGCACTTTTATTTTCGTCCTTTATCCAGCAAAGAGATTACTCATTATTTTCTATGTAAATACGGCTTAAAATCTATGCAAATTTCTTAATTTCAAGTTTATATGAAAGATTGGTTGTTTTTTTCAAAAGCACAAATTTCTACGGTTTTGATTTCATTTACTTTTCTGATTTTATCCGTAGCCGTTGCTTTTTTCTATTAAATACTATATTGTAAGAATTTAGGATAATCCATCTAGTTTTTTTATGTACGCCACTTATAATATATTCTCAAAACCAATAAAACAGAGTAAAATTTTGTGATGTAAATGTTAAGTTGCAATCGTTTCCCTAAAAAATGATAGTGGTAAAGTAATACTAACTGAAATAGTTTAATTGATGTGCTGGAAGAGTTTGATTGATTATAACGTTATTTTATTGAAAATTATTGGAAGTAAGCATTTACTTTCGAATCTAATTTTACAACACCTTCTTGTGGATAATAACTTAATATCAGTTATGTTGTAGAAAGACCTTACGGCTTTCAAAGTAGATTAGGAAAACACTGCTCAAGGAACAATTAAAAAGGAAGACGGATCTGATATCAGATTGATTGTATAAATATTGAAGTGAGTTAAAAAAAAATAGTAAAAATAAGTTTTTTGATAACAGACGCAAACGATCCTGGTGGCGTTAGCCTTTATAGGGGAACTGTTCCGATCTCAATCTCACTGTACATATATCCATCTCATCGCTAAACAAAGAAATACGGCATCAAATTCGTCGGTTCTTTTTGTCAACATGCGTGCTCACTGCTGAAAAAAATCACAAAAATAATAAACAAACACAATTCCTTTCCTTTGCTTTGTTTTTGATGGGATGGAAATAGGAGCTATGAGATGAAGTGGCGAACCGTTCCCCTAATTGATGGGCTACACTTGATAAAAAAAATGATAGGCTTTGAAAACAACTATGTTAGTGCACCACGTCTTGTCCTAATTCTGATTCTGCTAACGACTTAAAATGACCAACATTACTATTATTGAGAAACATGTTTGTAGCCAGCAAGTAAAGTAGAGCTGCTTAATTAACCTTAAGTTTCACAATATACTCGCTCATGTTTGCAGAATAATCACAACCTAACCGAACAAAGTTGAGACAAAAACATCATCAATGTTGGACTGATTCAAGACCGGATTTATCCAATGTTAGTCTACTCTATCCTCAGAATAACTGGCCAATGTAAAGGTGACTCCTATACGATTAAAAATCAAAGGAGAACCCAACATTTGTATTATTTTGTCACCGTTTCAATATAAGTATGCTGGAAACGTACAAATTTTGAAATTATTGAACTTTTAAAAGAGATGGAAGTAAACCCAAAATTATCTTGGAAGCGCATAATTTGAGTATACCCTAATCAATCACTTCTTTATTTAAATACCCAGGACATTGTTTTCTGTTAGTAGGAAAATAGTGTTGCAAAAAGAAGATCGAGCAGTTGGAAGAATGGATAAATGTTTCAAATTTTCAATAAGATTCTCGACATCTAGAGCAATTCTTGTATCACCTTAAAATCTCAATCAAAACTATGTGTAAAAACTCAAACTAATAAATTCTTCAAATATGTATTCCCGGTTGTTTATATCCGGATAAAATAATCTCTTTTCTTTTCAAAATAACGTTTTGCATTATCAAACAGAACGGATGTATCGCATAGATGTATAAAACCTTTCGTGATATTCTGAAGCTGGTTACGTAGCTCTATCAATTTGCTTTGAACCAACTGCGACTCAGATATCGACATCGCCCTACTAAGTGCCTAACAATAAGCGGCAATCTCTTTGCAAATGAAAACAACCTGTTATTATGTTTATCTTATCGGTTCCCCTTCAACAAACAACGCTCGAAAATTATATTTTCAGGAGAACATTGCGTCATCATCATAGCTCGTACAACTCGTGTTAGTGCGTTACCGTTGATATATTTGTATGTTAAACATAAATTAGGCGTCTCGATTCCACATGTGCAGCAATCCTTATTAATTGGTTTAATCGATCGGATAAGCATAAGTTCACTACAAAAAAAATACATGCCTTTGAAACTATTGTTATTGTTTCATTTATTTCTCAAACCTTAATCATTTTAAACGTTAATGATTGCAAATAAATCGAGTGGAACAGCAACACCGAAAATGCAACTCTCTAATTTATAGGCATTAATAACAAAATTACTGTCTTTTGCGGCGACGGGGCGTGAACGGTTTCATTTTTTTAACCATCCAAGGAGAGCAATCTTAAGCCACGCGAGTGAGTGAACCTTCATCGTTGTTGTTAAATGGTCAACAAGCAAAAAATGTCCCATATTGTAATACGCCAAATATTCTAACTCAAAAGAAACAACTAAACCGTACACGCTTTTTGTGTGAGTGCAAACAACTCAAACCTCGTTCGCTCCCTCTTCAGTCTTATTTTCTTTGTTATCGTCGTCTTCCGCGGACGCCTCCGCCGTCGCCGCTGTCACCTGGTCCTGTTCGGCATCTCCAGTGCCATTCTTTTGCTGTGCTTCGCTCACCTCGCTGGCCGGTTTCGGGGCTTCGATCTTGAGGAACACTTCCAGGTTGTCCACCTCGTTTGCCAGGTCGAAGTCGTCGTAGTCCCCGCAGTACTCCGCATCGTTGAACATCTGCGGGGGCAGCGGATGGCGCGGGTTTTGGTCACTGATCGTCGCTCCGTTGTGCTCTGAGTTTTTCTGCATAAAGTCCTTTTCCGCTTCCTGGCCGGGCTCGGTGATGTCGACGATCGTGTAGGAGATGTGTTTGCTGTCCAGGATCATCGAAACTCGCTGCTGGCGCTTTTTCACCTGTTGCAAGGGAAAGAGAAGAGAACGACATTGTTACTGATTTGAATACAGCTCAAAACATTTGGTAATTTTTGTTGAACACAACCACTTTTTTAAAGGTTCAAGATATAGAACGATCACAATTAAGGTATATGAAATTAGATAACTAAGATCCACGAAGAATTCGAAATAATAAGTTTGGAACTGATGAAATAATTTGAATTTGGTTGATGACAACGTTCCGATTTGGGATGTGTATTCATTGAAGGGGGTCTCTCTCCAGTAGCCTTGCAAGCAAAGGCGTAGAATTGCTAATCCGGAGATGGCGAGTTCGATTCTTGGTCTGGTCTAGGATGTTTTCGGGTTGGAATCTTTCTCGACACCCTGGGCATAGTGTATCCATTGTACTTGCCACACAAGATACATCCTCATACAATGGCATAGAAAAGCTTTTAATTAATAACTGAGGAAATGCTAATAGAATACTAAGTTGAAAAGCAGGCAGTTGTTCCAGTTGGAATGTAGAGCCATTGAAGAAGAAGAAGATACAGTGAAGATAAATATATATGTTGAACTCTTAATTCTGATGTCGACTTCCTCGTTCATTTCATGCCCATACCGACGTCCGCTTAGATTAGCTTTAATTACTCAAGAATTACCAATATATCATTACGAAATCCTTTCCGCTGCTGTCGCGTCAAATCTCAAAACATTATCACGAATTCACGACCGCACACCCCAAAAGAAACAAGCGCTAAAGTGCTTGATGGTGCTAATTGTTTGACACACAGTGGTTGCAGAGTAGCGCCTGTTTCGAGATGTATTTATAAACAGTTCAACAATTCAACGTAATTAACTATGAGTGTGATTCGAGGGGTACATCACAAATTACTACGTGCTTTTTTAATCGACGACCCATGTTAATATGAAATAAACTTCCTTTGCCCATGTCGTTTTTATGCCGTCAAATATTGAACATTTTCGCCTAACTCGCTGAACACTCATGAAGAGTGCACGTGCAATCAACAATTAGCGAGGATTATAGCCATACAAAATTTAGTTATTTCGTCGATTTATGTTGTCTAATTACCCTTGGTCGCTTTTTATGTAAATACAATTCAGTAAGTTCTCGGATTATCTAAATTTTTACACCTGATGCAACCTAATTGTTCTTCGATTTGTTGTGATTTTTTCGAGAAATCAATGCGACATCTGAAAAAAGTGACAATGATGAAAATTTATGGGGAGGGAGTGGGGTTAACCCTCCCTAGAAAAAAAAATAGCCTCCCCTAGGATTTGGAAAGTTAATTGGCAGTGTTATCAGTTTTAAGCATATTTGATTTAAAATTACTGAAAAGGTTTGAAAACAATATTCATCCTATGTCCTATCATAAAGAAATGAATAAAATACTAGTGGGCTAGAGATGTGTGCTAATCTAATCTACACATTTTCTTAGGAAAATTCTTCGAAACTTTCTTCCATTTTTTCGAACTATCCTCGGAAAATGCTCCAAAAATTCTTCGGTAGGGTAAATTGCCAAAGGTTGAACAACTAATTTCTTCGCCTATTGTTGAAAGCGCGTGCATTTTTTATGGGAGTTCGACAATAGGCGACAAAATTAGCTGTTCAACATTTGGCGGTTTCCCTCATTTTTTTGGAATTTTTAGAAAAATTCTCCGAAATTCCTAAGGGAAGTTCTCTTAAATTAATAAAATTTCCTTGAAAAATATTAGATTTTCCTCTGGAAATTTTATGGAATTTAACCTTTCTTCGGAACATTCTTTGCCAAAGTTTGAAACTTTCAACAAAGTATGATGGAGTAGATAATCGAAAGATAATTGAAAATCAACTGATGGAAAAGCATTGAAAATAGCTCGACCCAGATAAGCCAAAAAGATCCAGGCAACGATCTCCCCATGTGCTGTTCTGTTTTACATTCAGTTCTATATAAAACAGAACAGCACGTGGGGAGATCGTTGCCAGGATCTTTTTGCCTTTTTTGAACGGTGGTTTCCATAAACCAAACCGTCCACAACCAGGACGTTAGGCAAGAAGATTCACAATCGCTTCATACTTGTTCGCGCCCTAACCGAAAGACTTTCAATCTGTTGACATGCGCACGTTTTTCATGACAATCAATGAATGCCAAAGTGCATAACTCAACTCCTAATAGTTCATACGAAATCTATATAAAAGTTCATTCAATCATCGTATAATGTTCTTTGGAATTGATCTTTAACATATGACATATGTCTTTGGGAAGATCCATGAAGTACGTCACGTAAAAAATGGCAATTTCCAACCCCCTCCCTCCTTCGTCACGCTTTTTGTATTAATTCTCTAAATTTTTTGTAAAGGTCGTCACGCTTCTTGAAACTCCTCTCCCTCCTAAAAGCGTCACTTACTTTGTGGATGGCATCTCCCTCTTCCCTCTAAAAGCGTGATGTACTTTGTGCATGGCCCTTTCGTTGCAGTTTGAGCTCAATCGGGCAAACCGAACCTATTTGATGAATGAATGAGTGTCGTAGGTGTATTTTCCTATACATTTTATCTGAAACCACCATACAAACTTCAAATCAAATGCGCCAGCTTATACAATAACCGATTGAACTGAAGTTTTCAGAGATTGATTTTCTCACCCAAAGGCACAATCCTGGGGGTAGAGTTCGAGAACTATTTCCCCCATATAAGGCTGGGCCAGTTTAATAGACAAGGATAAGGAAGCATTGACGGTACGATCTTTCTCCTTCCACATTTCACAAGTCTGCTGGCGAAATTATGAGGAACACGACTTCCTCGGCATTCCAAACGGGTTACAAATGCTTCAAGTAAGACTCAAACAGCCTATGTCGTCCTTCGAGCTTGAAAACTCGTCCGAACCAGCCGAAAATATACAGACAGTGTTCAAGACTTGAACTGCCGTTCTACGCATAGTTGTTACATTTGATGAAAAAATCCAAACTCGAGTCAGTTTGTTTCTCTGAAAAACAAATGAAATTGTCGTTTGATGATAATCAGGATTAAAAAACGTTTACATAAGTCAGGACCAATTTGCGAATTGGGCGTAACTTATGTTGTAAACAAACCTTGTGTAAAAAAACCAAACGCAGCCTCCCGCGGAATGGTAGTTCGAAGCACCTTCTTTCCCCGTAAAAATATCCACAAGGCCACATGGAGATCACCTAACCAAGAAACGGAAAACCAAATCGACCACGTTCTAATCGACGGTAAATTCTTCTCCGACATCACGAACGTCCGCACCTATCGCTGTGCGAATATTGAATCCTACCTCGTTGCAGTATGCCTGCGCTCAAAACTCTCGACGGTGTACAACACGCGTCGAAGTCGGACGCCGCGGCTTAACATTGGGCGGCTACAAGACGGTAGCCTAGCCCAAGAATACGCGCAGCAGCTGGAAGTGGCACTTCCAAGGGAAGAGCAGCTAAGCGCAGCGTCTCTTGAAGATGGCTGGAGAGATATTCGATCCGCCATTGGTAGCACCGCAACCGCTGCACTTGGCACGGTGCCCCCGGATCAGAGAAACGACTGGTATGACGGCGAATGTGAGCAGTTAGTAGAAGAGAAGAATGCAGCATGGGCGAGATTGCTGCAACACCGCACGAAGGCGAACGAGGCACGATATAAACAGGCGCGGAACAGACAAAACTCGATTTTCCGGAGGAAAAAGCGCCAGCATGAAGATCGAGACCGTGAAGAGACGGAGCAACGGTACCGCGCTAATAACACACGAAAGTTCTATGAGAAGTTAAACCGTTAACGTAAGGGCCACGTGCCACAGCCTGATATGTGTATGGACATAAACGGGAGCCTTCTTACGAACGAGCGTGAGGTGATCCAAAGGTGGCAGCAGCACTACAAAGAACACCTGAATGGCGATGTGGCAGACAAAGATGGCGGTATGGTGATGGACCTGGGAGAACGCGCGCAGGACATAATTTTACCGGCTCCGTATCTCCAGAATATCCAGGAGGAGATAGAGCGCTGCACTGGGTCATTACCAAGATTTGAGAGGAGGAAGTTTTGCTGCAGGAGTGGATGGAAGGTGTCGTGTGTCCCATCTACAAAAAGGGCGATAAGCTGGATTGTAGCAACTACCGCGCAATCACATTGCTGAACAAGGTACAAGGTACTCTCCCAAATTTTATGCCGTCGACTAGCACCAATTTCAAGGGAGTTCGTGGGGTAGTACCAGGCGGGTTTTATGGGTGAACGCTCCACCACGGACCAGGTGTTCGGGTTTCGTACTACAGAAATGCCGCGAATACAACGTGCCCACACATAATCTATTCATCGGGTGAAGTGCGTATTTCGAGTTTCAGGGGCATTCTCGAGTCCCTTCGAAACCCGTAGAGGGTTACGGCAAGGCGATGGTCTTTCGTGTCTGCTATTCAACATCGCTTTGGAGGGAGTAATACGAAGGGCAGGGATTGACACGAGAGGTACGATTTTCACGAAGTCCGTCCAGTTATTTGGTTTCGCCGACGACATTGATATCATGGCACATAACTTTGAGAGGTTGGAGGAAGCCTACATCAGACTGAAAAGCGAAGCTAAACGGATTGGACTAGTCATCAACACGTCGAAGACGAAGTACATTATAGAGATCAATGTAAGCCACCCACCACGAGTTTCTATCGGTGGTGACGAAATCGAGGTGGTTGACGAATTCGTGTACTTGGGCTCACTGGTGACCGCCGATAACGATACCAGCAGAGAAATTCGGAGACGCATCATGGCAGGAAATCGTACGTACTTTGGACTCCGCAAAACGCTCCGATCGAATAGAGTTCGCCGCCGTACCAAACTGATTATCTACAAAAACCTTATTAGACCGGTAGATCTCTACGGATACGAGACCTGGACGATGCTCGTGGAGGACCAACGCGCACTTGGAGTTTTCGAAAGGATGTGCTGCGTACCATCTATGGTTGGGTGCAGATGGCGGACGGTACGTGGAGGAGGCGAATGAGCCACGAGGCCGTCTTCAGTGTCTCGTACCGTACTTGACTCGACTTTAAGAAGCTGAACGTAGCTTACACTATTTATACTAGACGTAGGTACTATCAAGGTACATTAACTTATTCTACCACGGTGCCTACTTTTACTCGCTTGTTATGCTTAACGCGTAATCAATTTTGCACGGGAATTCAATATGTTTTTGCGTGAAGGGCACCCCCAGAAATTGGATTTGTGATTATCCCCACAATTGGCACATTTAAATTTATTGGAATTTTCTCACACAGGATAGGCATCCTTCGCGTGAGAGGTTCCACCATAAATCATGCATATAGCATCCATGTGGCAATGTTTGGTTCCATGACTCTTCTTTTGGTCCTTACGGCACTTAGTGGGATGTTCGAAATTTCCCCCAGGCCTGTGGCAATGTTGTCCGGACATGGGACATAATATTATTTAGTTCACTTTTGTTGAAGTGAACTAATTTTTTTTTTTTAATTACCGTTTATTTGAAAGCTAAAGCGCTCGAAGGCATAACGGAGCCGAAAGTCAATTGAAATTTCATTACAATTTAATCTTTTGCTTAAGAGGGTAAGGAGTACATACAAAAAATAATAATTGGATGGGATGAGGCCTTGGGATTATATTGGTGTCCGTAGGTAACGTTGATGCAGTCTTTCCATGATGATTGGTGTGGTGCAGAACAGGGACAAACTGTAATGATACAAGCAAAACGTTTCTACCGAGCGGAATGGGAGAAAACAAGGTGGACATGGCCCTACGAATGGGGGGAGAGGGAACTAAACAATGACGTTGATGTGCTTCAAAAAATTGTGAACAAGGACCATGTAGTCAAGATCAATCCTAGACCAACATTTGAAAAGGGTGTAACAGCCAAAATTTATTCTTTCTGATTCTTCTTCCATAAATATAGCTATATATGTACACGAAGAATCAGAAGGAATAAATTTTGGCTGTTACGCCCTTTTCAAATGTTGGTCTATAATCTTTCCCAACACATCTCTAATGTCCTAATTTTCTGATTTCCCTCGGGCCCGGAGGGGTGCATATATAACGGACCGTATTACCGTATACCGTATTCGGGACAGTTCCAGACAACGTGATTGATGTCCTGGTAGCCTGCCCCACAACCGCATCGATTGCTGTCTGCGAGCCTTACTCGATAGGAATGCACGTTTAATGAGTAGTGGTTGGACATTAGCCGACACATTACCTTAATAAAGTCTCGGCTAAGGTCCAACCCCTTGAACCAAGGTCTTTTCGAAACCTGCGGGAGAATGGAATGTAACCACCTACCCAAATCTCCTTCATCCCATTTTCGTTGCCAACTGAAAAAGACCTGCTGACGAGAAATTGAAAAAAAAATCATTAAAGGCGATTTGACGCTCGTATATATCACCTTCCATAGCGCCTACCTTGGTAAGTGAGTCCGCTCTCTCATTACCCGGGATCGAGAAATGTGAAGGGACCCTTACCAAAGCGATAGTGTAAACGTGATTCGATAGAGCACTCAATATGAATCGTATTTCGCTCAGGAAATACGGTGAGTGCTGTACCGGCCTCATTGAACGTATAGCCTCTATTGAGCTGAGACTATCCGTAAAAATGAAGTATTGATCAGAGGGAAGAGAGGCAATTCGCTCTAATGCGTAGCGTATAGCTGCTAATTCTGCAACATATACGGAACAAGGATTTTGAAGTTTTCGAGCTGTGCTATGCAATTCGTTGAAGACACCAAATCCAGTGGATTCATTTTTTTTTACCCGTCAGTGAAAAACTTTTTGACGCAACTGACATGGCTGTATTTACTTGTAAAAATTGGTGGTATACACATTCGGAGAGGATCTGGAATTCCATGGATCTCTTCTCTCATGGTCAGATTAAAAACTACAGAAGAACTGGAGGAGTCTAAGAAGCAACCACGATTGGGAACATTCGAAGAAGGGCCAATCTCCTGGCTCATGTACCAGTAGTACAGTGTCATAAATTTTGATTGGAAGTTTCGTTCGATTAGCTTCTCAAAATTTTCAATTACCAATGGATTTAAAACCTCACACCGAATGAGGAATCTGAACGATAATTCCGCGATGCGATCTGATAAAGTACTCCCGTGAGTACCTCCAAACTCATTGTATGAGTCGAGTTCATACAGCCTAACGCAATGCGGAGACAGCGATATTGAATGCGTTCAAGCTTCAATATATGAGTTTTCGCGGCGGCTTGGAAATAAAAACTACCGTATTCAATAACCGACAAAATCATTGTACGATATAGCTTTATCAGATCTTCCGGGTGGGCTCCCCACCACGTACCGGTAACTGTCCGCATGAAGTTGATTTTTTGTTGGCATTTCTGATACAGATGTCTAATGTGTATTCCCCAGGTGCCTTTCGAGTCGAACCAAACCCCTAAGTATTTATGTGAAATGCCTTGAGAGATTTTCCTACCCCTAAGATGAAGCTTTAATTTTGCTGGCGTATGCTTCCTTGAAAAGACTATCAGCTCAGTTTTCTCCGGAGAGAATTCGATACCCAACTTTAAAGCCCAAGTAGACAAATTGTCCAGAGTATCTTGCAATGGTCCTTGCAGATCGCCCGCCCCAGTTCCTGTAAAGGAGATAACAGCGTCATCTGCAAGCTGTCTTAACGAGCAATTTTCCACATGAGCCCTAGGGGAGACCCATGTAATTAATTCTTGAAGTTGTTGAGTTTCCATGAGAAAAGCTCATATGTTTCTCAGACAACAAGTTGTACAAATAGTTATTTAGTATTGGTGAAAGCCCACACTCGTGGAGTTTGTCTTGAAACGTTGAAACGTCAACGTTTTCAAAGGACGTCATTCTTGGGAAATCTCTCTCTGAAAAGAACCAGAGAGGAATTTCTTCTTCATTTCAATTACTTGGACTGGCGCAAATCCAAGTAATTCTGAAATGTCCATCTTGATCTCATCCAGTGATTTATCATCACTGAGAGACCTTTTAGGACGACTTTGAACAATCGTTCAGTCTTGTCATCGTAAGTGAAAAATTTATGCCGCGCTTTTCAGTTATATAGTGAAGAAGACGATTGTGATCGTCAAAGAATCCGGTAAAATGCGGCAGTCACCCTTCCTGGCAATGAAGCCTTGACATTCTAAGAGATTTTTTTTCCAGAACGGCGTCCTTGCAGTATTACCACTGCTTGTCGGAATTTTACTCCCGCAAATGGGCCCAATATAAAACGAAGACACGGACCCAAGCAAAGATCGTAACGGGATCAATAACGCTGAGAAGCACTGTTGAAAATAAAATAGCTTCTGGTAGTATTAAAACTTGCTTCATCAAAGAGAAAATACAACCACACAGCACAGGAGTACAATGCGGGCTGGGTCTCTACCGCAATAATGTTCGCCAAATTGAAGTGATAAATTGAAAAACTGCTACATGACGGGACGAACTAGACCATATTGGCGCCAATAGATTGTTCGAGAATTTATTCGCACACAGTTTAAAATTAGTTTCTGAAGATTTCGCAGAATTGTACAACACCGTCCGTAGAGTCAATGACCCGCGGTTTATCACATCCAATTAGAAAAGTATGCACAATCACTATACCGTCGTAAAATGCGTAGAAAAAATCATTCCTTAAAATTGAACGCGAAATAAATTATTTCTAAGGATGTAACAACCAAATTACTGATATTGATTGTCGAAAAGTGTGCCAAAATGCGCTCGCGCTCTCTAGCAGCAGAGCAGGTGGCAAAGTAAACAAAACTACGCTGGCGATCCTCTCCCGCGCGCGCGTCAGGTGATCGCCCTTAATCGTGCCGTGTCTCGCCCATTCTCACTGACCAAACCAAAGCAACGACCAAGCTGGCAGCTGCGCAGATGATCATCGTATGGCACCGTTCTGATGAATGGCCGCGGTTTTTATGCTGACCTTGGCAAAGATCTTGGATTTTCCGACGAGAGGAATAAGGAAGACGAACCGAGGACGACTGCGACAGTTTTATTGGCCGCGAGAAATAATTCACATTGTAGTTAGGATCGCCCACAGAAAGATCATCGTGACAGATAGTGAGGGAAAACCGTGCGATGATACGAGGATATAGAGTGGGTGGTGATACAACACGGAGGGACACAATTGAATGTAAGGGATTGCGAATCGTAATGCGCCGGTCGGATGCGTGACGAGGAGAAAATATGTTGTCGGCAATAAAATCTTACCACACTGCCGTGTGCTTAGCGATTTGAAATACTAGAATGTTGATGTTTGTTAGCTGAGATTCGGAAAACTGTTTTCCGAGTCTTCCAAAGCAAAATTATCTCTAGAAAATATGTTTGTTAGGAGTTCTCTATACGAAATTTGGTTGAGGTTGATAAACTTGCTGATATATCAGTATAAATAATTAAGTCGCTATTTGGAGTCGTAGTTTTCAAAGTGTGGTGTTTGTTCCTCTGTGAGTATCTTGTAGGTAAATGCGCAATGGAAGATGTTGCATCCTATAATTGTCATTCAGATTTCACTTTCGATGCTCGGTAAAATTTTGATATTCTGTTCAGTTCAGTTACCAATGGCATTAATAGCCTAACAGACATCATTGAAGCTTGACTCAATACGAATCCAACACTCCAAATAGGGAAAACTTGTTTGATTGTTGCCTCTCGCCATCGTCGTCGTCGTCGTCGTCTTCGTTGATGCTTCTTGATAGACATCAATCGCCTGGACGGAGACGTTTTAGACGTCCACTACCACACCTACCTGTAGTAAGAAGAAACCTTGACCCAAAATCTCTTATACATATTTATGGCGGATTGGTATATTTTATAGAATGATTACTTTTACGTGCTGTAGTTGATCCGGCGCAACGAGCTGAACAATTATATTCAATACTCTTCACGTTGAATGCAATGGTTGCATGTGCTGCATAAATTTCCACAGTCTGTTGGTTTGAATGAGAGTCATTACCACGTTAATTGTGCTCTTACCTCCATGAGTCATCGAATCAACTGATATCTTTGTTTAATAAATCAAAGTAAATCAGTAATTCGCAATCAGGTGCACTATCAGTAACTGGTTAAATTGGTGTTTCTCTTTTCACACCATAATCTCTGATGTTGTAAAGAGTGATCAATAAAAAAGCAGTTGACTTGGTAGACTTGTAGTTGGTTTTTCTCGAATGTGCAGAAGGTGACTCAGACGTGTTCCGTTGGGAATGTGAAACATAAATGACGTTACTGTTGAGTAAGCACCGTCTGCTGACACACAGTACATTGGAGACTATATTGCGTGTACATTGCGTTAGTAATCAATTAATATATGCAATGATTTAGGTCCGACAGTAATGAGTTGTACCTGTTGAACTATGAGATAGCTAAAGAATATAGTGAAATACCGCACACCTTCGGCAATCAAAACATTTAAATACATTTTAAGCTAAACACAAGACAAATAGCATCGAATTGCATTCCATTATATAATAAAAGAAGATCAAAACAAATTAACATCACATTTGCACTCTACTGAAGAACGTTCAAAATGCACTCTTGAGGATAGTCGGCTCTCCTTCGCGAACCGATGCCAAAGTGCTACACCGGCTTCGTCTTGGCGTTGTTTTTTCTGTTGCACAGTCCTTGAAAACTATCTATTTCACGCCACGCCACTCCAAGTCGGCCGTCTAATCTGCGCTCACTGAGAAATCCCCTTCCGTCAGATTGCAGCTTACAAAGATTCGCGCAAAGTGTTGCAAAAGCGATCCGACAACTGCTTTCTCTCATATCGGTGACCGAAACGGTTAGACTTTTTGTTTTCTTGTAAATACACAAATAGCCGAAAAGTCGCCACAGTAATTAGAAGCTACTTTTCTCAGTACGAGCAGGCACATGTTGTCTAACTGTGATCGTAGCATTGAATTTTTATCTGTATACGGGTTTTCAAGTGTGCATGAGAAATAAATGGATAGGTAGGGTCGCAGTTTCTGAGTTTGGGCTTTGATGACAATCAGAAACAGACTAAATTGATATCAAAACGTTTGTTTTCGAATCGAAAATGACAGTTATAAGAACTATTAAGATGCGCTAAGATGAATTTGGCCACAAACTATCAGCCAAAAAGTTGTATATCTTTCGAAGAGAATAACGTAGTTGAACTCAAGACCTTATTCAGCGACTTCAGTTTCAAATTTAGATCAACGCACTGTACCAGAGCCCTTAGAAAATTGCGGTTGTCTGTTCTCTTTGTTTAAGGAAGTTTTTAATACTACCCGAAGCTATTTTAATTTCCACAGTGCTTCTCAGTGCTATTTGTACCTACTAATCCCGTTACGATCTTTGCTTGAACCCGTACGTTTTCCAATATGAAACCAAATAACGGGGACTATTTGTCCAATGAACTTACATTTGAAAATAGAAATCGGTACGTGCAGAATGTTTGTTTTCCATTCCGACCATTGACAGGAGTACTTGTCGTTAACCTAATCCTATACATTGTATTATTCCTTTGCACTATTTTCGATGGATGCATTAAAGCAGCACTACTGTAGCTGTTTTATTGCAACTGGATATGACGTTTGTGACGGTTGCATTCTGAGATGAGTTAGATTAAGTTTCAATGTTCCTGAAAGAAGATTTTGTTTATGTTGGGCAAAATTATTTCCACTACCATCTCTCTCTTATGGGCCAGCTGGTAAGGGCGATGACAACTACAGCGTCGAATGGCAAGAGCGCGAGTTCGAATCCCGCTCGAAGAAAGTAAAAAAAATTATGTTCCATTTCAAATATAAAAATAACAACGATATAATATGAAAAAAAAACTATGTAAAAAAAGAAATAGAAAAAAAACGCGATTAAAAAAATTTTTTTTTCTTGTTTTTAAAGTTAAGCATTTATTCAGCATTTCGGATGCTGAATAAATGCTACTCAGTAAAATTTCTACTTTATCGATAAAGTAGGATTGAGCATTTATTCAGCCATATATTGGGCCAAAACCTGCATTAAAATAGCATTAAAGGCGACTATAGGGCTTATTGGCATTTAATGTTTTGCAGTAAAGGCGCATATAATGCCACTTAAATGCTTTATATAATGCTTACTGGTTACCTGGGTATTTTCTCGTGAATAAAAATAATAAAATAACTCTCAAGATATATGCAGAACGGACCTGAAAACTAACGGGATATATGCTGCCGCTAACCGCAAGTCGAGCACATCTGTATATGGGCCTCCATATACAGATGTGCTCGACTTGCGGTTAGCGACAGTATGGTTCTCCAAAAAGTTGTCTGAAATATTCGTTATTCCGTGAAACTTTTCAATTCAAATTACGTTTATTCATCAAGCTTCCCACAATACTTTGAGGACTTTTGAAGCTTTCCGAGCCGCTCAAAAAGGGGCTTCTGAACATATTGAAAGGACGCTTCTCAGCCCCTTGAAAGGAGGTTTTCAAGCCACTCGAAAGAATAATTCCGAAACTCTTGAAAGAAGGCTTCCGAACCTTTTGAAAGTAGGCTTTCGAGCCTCCTGAAAAGAGGCTAAGGGACTCTTGGAATTCGTTGACCTGCTCCAGAATGATGCGGAGCGTGACAATATGCTCCACACAGGATCTTCCGACACGGAATCCGGCTTGCTGCCACCGGAGAGTCGCATCGATCTTCTCCTGAATCCGGGCTAGGATAATTTTGCACAGAACTTTGAGAACGGTACACAGCAACATAATGCCTCGCCAGTTATCGCATACAGTCAGGTCACCCTTTTTGGGCATCTTCACTAAGATACCTTGCATCCAGTCAACCGGGAAAGTTGCGGTGTCCCAGATATTACGAAATAAACGATGCAGTAGTTGAGCGGATGTCATTTTTTTTATTCAGACTAAGGCCGAAGTGGCCTGTGCGGTATATAAGAGTCTTCTCCATTCGGCTCGGTCCATGGCTACACGTCGCCAACCACGCAGTCTACGGAGGGTCCGCAAGTCATCTTCCACCTGATCGATCCACCTTGCCCGCTGCGCACCTCGCCTTCTTGTGCCCGTCGGATCGTTGTCGAGAACCATTTTCACCGGGTTACTGTCCGACATTCTGGCTAAGTGCCCGGCCCACCGCAGTCGTCCGATTTTCACGGTGTGAACGATGGATGGTCCTCCCAACAGCTGATGCAATTCGTGGTTCATTCGCCTCCTCCACGTACCGTCCGCCATCTGCACCCCACCATAGATGATACGCAGCACTTTCCTTTCGAAAACTCCAAGTGCGCGTTGGTCCTCCACGAGCATCGTCCAGGTCTCGTGTCCGTAGAGGACTATCGGTCTAATTAGCGTTTTGTAGATTGTCAGTTTGGTACGGCGGCGAACACTATTCGATCGGAGTCCAAAGTACGTACGATTTCCAGCCATGACGTGTCTCCGAATTTCTCTGCTGGTGTCATTTTCGGCAGTCACCAGTGAGCCCAAGTACACAAATTCTTCTACCACCTCGATTTCGTCACCACCGATGCAAACTCGCGGTGGGTGGCTCACATTGTCTTCTCTTGAACCTCTTCCTATCATGTACTTCGTCTTCGACGTGTTGATGACTAGTCCGATCCGCTTAGCTTCCCTCTTCAGTCTGATGTAGGCTTCCTCCATCTTCTCAAAGTTACGTGCCATAATATCTATGTCGTCGGCGAAACCAAATAGCTGGACGGACTTATTGAAAATTGTACCACTCGTGTTAATCCCTGCTCTTTGTATTACACCTTCCAAAGCGATGTTGAATAGCAGACACGAAAGACCATCACCTTGCCGTAACCCTCTGCGCGTTTCGAAGGGACTCGAGAATGCCCCTGAAACTCGAACTACGCACATCACCCGATCCATCGTCGCCTTGATCAACCGTATCAGTTTATCCGGAAATCCGTTTTTGTGCATTAGCTGCCATAGCTGGTCCCGATCGATTGTATCATATGCGGCTTTGAAGTCGATAAATAGATGATGTGTGGGCACGTTGTATTCGCGGCATTTCTGCAATACCTGACGTATGGCGAACACCTGATCCGTGGTGGAGCGTTCGCCCATAAAACCCGCCTGGTACTGCCCCATGAACTCCCTTGCAGTTGGTGCTAGTCGACGGCATAAAATTTTGGAGAGTACCTTGTAGGCGGCGTTCAGCAATGTGATTGCGCGGTAGTTGCTACAATCCAGCTTATCGCCCTTTTTGTAGATGGGACACACGACACCTTCCATCCACTCCTGCGGCAGAACCTTATCCTCCCAAACCTTGGTAATCACCCAGTGCAGCGCTCTAGCCAGTGCTTCACCACCGTGTTTAAACAGCTCTCCTGGTAGTTGGTCAACTCCAGGGGCTTTGTTGTTTTTTAGCCGGCCGATCTCCTCCTGGATTTCCTGGAGATTCGGAGCCGGAAGTCGCATGTCCTGCGCGCGTGCTCCTAGGTTCATTACCATACCGCCACCGTTGTCTGCCATATCCAGGGTTGTTACGGAGATCCTGAAATATTTTCCGCGCCAAATCCGCGCCGTCTAAAATCAAATCCGCGCCATTTCCGCGCTATATCAAATCCATTTCGCGACAATTACGCGCGACTTAAAACTAGATTCTAAGCAAATACGCGTAAAATATCAATTTTTTTTATCAAAATCTACTGAACGTCTTTTCAAGTTGGTTTTTTATAATTCTTATTCTTCAATGATTATACATTCCAGCAGGAACTTGGCCTGCTGTTCAATTTAGCATTCTATTAGCATTTCCTCTACATACTAAGTAACCTGCAGTTAGTCCCGGGTAGACGATAATAGCTCATCAACAGTAAAACAATGATATTGATAACAAAAAATGATATGAACTTGTTTGAAATAAGAGTAAAAATAACAAGCGAAAGTAACAAAAAATTGCACCAAAATATCATAAAAATATCAGGTTTTGCCATTCACAAGAGCAAACTAATAGCTCATGATATTGATAAGTTCTTGTTAATGGCAAAACCTGATATTTTTATGACACTTCGGTGCATTTTTTGATATTTTCGCTTGTTATGTTTACTCTTATTTCAAACAAGTTCATATCATGTATTGATATCAATACCACAGCTTCTACCCGGGGTATTACAACCACTCTAGATGGCCCTATTCATTACTAGAAGTACTGAAGCTAAGTGAAAAGAACTAAACAGCCGAAGCTATTTCAATAAGCACCGCTTTTCCAAATTTTATTTAATGAGATGATGGTTTTTGCATGTTTTGTTCCATTATTGTCAGTTGATTTTTTGTTGATCGAACTTTGTAAAATTCGGCATAAGACACATTGATATACAAAGAATGTTCAGGTCACATTTGATCATGATTGGTTATAGATAAAATAGGCAAACAATAGAAAATCTGCCGAAACCGTAATTTTTTCTGAATTATGCAACTTTGGTGTATTATTGATCACAAGACAAACTTGCGTACAGATTAAGGAATTTGACAATGCAGCTCCGGTTTTAAACAAAACGTAGCTGTAAAATAATTATTTGAATTCGTTTCAAGAAACAAATGATACAAAATCTACCGCGGTTGCTCAAACTCCGTTGATTTTCCAGTCAGAATACTGAGTTTCAAACGTAAATTCCTTCGGAAATTTTTGAGATTTTTTTTCAGAATTTTCAGCAGAAATTACTTTGAAAATTCGGTAGAATAATTTGCGTGAACTTTAGAAAAAAAAATAGTACGTTATTTGTGCTTATTGTCCTTTAATTCTTGCAACAAGTTTCTCTAAGAGTTCAAGCATAAATTCCGACAACATTTTTAGTGGAAATTAATTTGCAATTTTTTGACCATACCGGAATTTCAGCCTATTTGCGGAAATCTCTTCATGAATTCCTGCGAATATCGCTTTGGAAATTCTTTGGAAATTGAAGAAAATCGGTGGAAGTCCCTCCAAAAAAATCTTTATGATTTTTTTTGATTTTAAATGCTGCAAAAATCATCTTTAGGTTGTGGAAATTTATTTACAAGGATCCTCATAGAGTGCTTGAGAATTTTTTTAGGATGTTTCTTCGTTTTTTGTTGATAATCCTGTAAAAATGCCATCGGAGTTATCCAAAAATATCGCCAAAAACCTTCAGAAATAACTTTTGAGAATTATCTTCTAATTTTTGAACGTCTTTCTGACGTTCAAAAATGACGCACCTATTAAAAGGAGACATCTGCATCAAATCAAACAATCAAAGAACATTTTTGTTGTATAAACCCTTATTCGTTCTAGATGAATGTCATGAAAACAATATAAAATGTTCTAACACTATTAAGGAATTACTGACGAAAAAACTTTTGATAAATGATAAGATATATCATGCTAAGTGGTTCATCGTAAAAGAAATAATCAATCAGAAACAAATAACTTGGAATTACAAAGAAATTGACAAGGCGAAAATGGGTTTTCATGTCCTTCAATGTTTTGCGATGTTTCAGTATGAATTAAATATGGCAACAAGTGGCGTCCTTCTCTTCATAACGCTCAAGAGTTTAATACATACCTTGCGATAAGGGCTTGGACATATTCGAAAAATAAAATTAATAGCTGTCAAACGTAAGTTTTGTTCTCAACAACATTTGCTAATTAAAATAAAGTCCATCTAGATAGACATAGAACTAATTTTCAAATGAATATCCTTAGATCTAGCATTTTATTTATTATTTTTTTCCTAAAACTAAATCCGCGCCATATCCACGCGAAACCCCAAAATCGTTAAGTAAATCCGCGCCAAATCCGCGAAAACCGCGAAATCCGCGAAAATCGCGAAATCCGCGTAGTCGTAACAACCCTGCATATCGCCATTCAGGTGCTCTCAACACAACACACACTCAACACAAGGACCACGCATTATTTTCAGGTGAAAATAAGGCTAAATCTATGAAACTTGTCCTTTTAAGGTGCGAATGTTCATAAATGGTTTGTTTTTCAAATAAGGACTCACTTGTCTGGAGAAATAGCCTGTATTTGAAACCGTCGTTTGTTGTAGCAAAGTAAGCTGTTGTAGCAGCTTACTGGGTCAAATTACTGAAACTGACCACTTGAGTTCCAGAACTCCCAGCAGACATTTAGGTGGCCACCAGGGATCAATGAGTGAACCTTGCATTGATTTTGCTCTGGCATTGCTACAACAAACGGTTTAAAAAAAGTCTCAGCTTTCTGGGACGAATTACTTGAATTGACCACTTCACTGGATGTTCCGGAACTCCCGGGGAATTTACGTTAATACGACGAAAGACCAATTCCAGTGTAAAATCACTATAATCTTCATATTCATTTTCTGGGGAACGATGCATTCTGGCAGTGGTTTTCTTATGAATAGTATACTGCCCCTCTTCGCATAAGCGTCCCATGTCAGTTTTCTTCAACTTGAGAAATATGCCGTTGAATTTTTCAAACTCGTTTTATATGGAGAAATACAAAAAAATCTAATAAATCGATAAAGCCTGCAATCTTTCTGAAAATTTGGCATAATATTCTTTAACTGTATATATTGCTATGTAACTAACAAATGGATTATGATTGTATTTATTTTTTGAGAAAAACGTGTTAAAATCAGGAATGTGACTGTTATGCGAATAAATAGCAAGATGGGACAACACAAGTAGGTTTGGATTTCCAAATTTATAGAACAAAGCCCATTATTTTATCAGTTGTTCTTAAAGATGAGTTCATTTTAAGCTTATTTCTGAAAGAAAATCAAAATCGTCAAAGATCGACATGGGACTCTTATGCGAATCGCGGCAGTATAGGACTTGAGCAAACATTTCATTAGCCCAAAATACGCCACAATGCTTAATTTGGAGTCAATCGAACATGGTTTAGGAGAGCCTCCGATGGATTAAGGTTTAATTTTGATCAACTGAATTTGAAAAAAAAATGTAATAAAATGTAAAAAAAATGATACCAGATCTCAATTGAAAAAAAAAATCATTTTGTTTTTTTTTCTGATCCTTGAAAAGGTTCCATGGGTGAAAATGATTTATTTGAACATGTCTAATTGAGCCTACATTTGGCAAAGGGGCATTTTTTGGGTAATGATGATACTTTTGTGCAATATTGTTTTTCTAAATTCGATTTAACATTTTTTCCCCAAATTTATAACTACCTACGCCTTCACATGTGATACTAGCATAGAATCAATATCCTTTGCACCCCTTTTATTGTAGCATGCAACTTTATCCAGGATGCCTGAATTCCTGCATTGCGACAAAATCCGGAATGAAAAACGAAAAACTGTTTCCCTATGAGAACCAATAGGGACAATGTTTAACGGATGATGATCGTTTTGATTTCGCTAAACCTTTACTTAAGACGTGTCGCTTTAATTACATCGCACAGCTGTTTATTTTCCCCCGCGACGTTTGGTGACAAAAGAGAATCTCGCTTTCCCATTCGCACTTGTCCGCAATTAGAACTTATGCTTATCATTAACCGAGCGAGGTATGCGATCCACGGCACCGAGGCATTTCGGGTGTGTATCTTTCTCTTCGTTTTGGCGTACTCTCTGTTTTCTTCGCTCTTTTCGCGCTCTGACTTTGGGCTGCAAAGTGTCTCAAAAATAGAACCTACTGTTTGCCGCCTTCAACGTCTGTCCCACTGTGCAGCTCGCGGTACCCATACATCCGCTTTGCGGCATGGCGCAGCGCGGCGTAATTCTTTCCATCATCCAACCAACCACTCCCGAATCGTGAATCGCAAACGAAAAAAAAAAACGGATGGGCTATCGTATTTCTGATACACACAATTTATATGACATCATCATTCCGCCCGGAATGGTCGCGATTCTGCCTACCGCTTGGACGACTCTCCCGCCCCGAATTATCGATCATACTGAACGATTCGTTTATTTTAATTCATTCTAAAATTTTGCCATTTTCTGCCAGTGACTCGAAGGTCACCGCATCACATTCAAATATTGTACGGCAACGTTTAATGGACTAACTCTGAGTCTGTTAGCTCGCACAACAACAATATTTGATGTACGGAGTTCAGGGCTGGAATGTAATATCTATTATCCCTTGTTCACGGCAGATTTGATAAAAAGCCAATCTTGAATTCTCTGTTCCGATTCTTCTTGGCTACATAACTATTATTTTATTAAACCAACATATGATGAACAAGGAGGCATAAGATAGAAAATAAAACCGATCTTTTATGTTACATGGCTCAAAAGATCGCATAAAACTTGCCAAATTTAAAACTTTTTTTTTATATAATAAAAATGTTGTAGAATACAATGTTCTACCAGCCCTGTACCACGATAATATTACCCCGCGTACATATTTTTGTTTGGTTCGAGCTCCGCAAAGGGTTGAAGAGCAAGAGAGCAGCGTTTCCATTGCCTTATTGGGTAAACGGACCATCAGAAGATAACTGTACATAATTCACCCCGTTCGTATGGTAGGTTCCCGTCCTCCCACATACCCGCTGCGCTACAGCCTGCTGCACTTACCTCCTTGCTGCCGGACATTCCACTGATATACACTTTGATAACCATTTTGAACCACTTCGTCGTTGTCGTCTTAGTCGACTTTCGGCGCGCTCGGAATTGAACGGAACTGCTTCTGATTTTCTGCTCCGCTTGGTTCAGAAATATTTCCTTTGCTTCTCGCTTTGCTGGGCTGCTCTTCACTCTCTTTTTTCTTAAATCACTTTCTTAAATCGGACGTCGTAGGTAAGTCAGGCTTCTCCGCTCAGTCGCTCAACAATTTCGGCAGCAGGCAATCTTTTTCCTGCTTTCCACACCCTAGCTGAATACTATTGTAGATATGATTAGCACAAGTCACACAACTTATACGCTTTCTGCTGATTGCTTCCTTCTCTTCCTAGTTTTGCCACATGATATGGCATATAAACTGTTTGGCAGGGATATCAGATGAATTTTAAAGCATCTTCACCGACACCGATCATTCGAAGGATGTCTTCATTAATACAAATTTAAAAATATTATCCATCACTCTATTACACCATCATGTTACTACTCGCTACCAAACAATCGAATAAAATTTATTAAATCTCATAGGATATTTTTAGAAAAGCTTTAATTTCGCTCCATTCGTTTTCAAGTGGAGTCAAAGTCCTGACTAACAGGTTAAGATAAATAAACAATAATTTACAAAATACAATTTTGTTTATCATATTCTCAATCATTATACTCAATACTGACATAAAGGCTATGGGGAAGGATCAAATAATGAAGAACCATACAATCAAAACCATAAAATTAATTTATATTTGTATTTATTGAACATTACCCTGTAGTAGTACAAAACTATTAGTCAGGTCTAAGAAGGTTATCAATAGGTGGGCATCCCCCCCCCCCCTTTCCTTTAACCACAGAGCTACTGGAACTCTGAAACATTTTTTGTTTTCAAATACAATAAATTTGAAATTTCATAAGTTCATAAAAGATATATAATAAGCTCTACTAAATAAATCAAATATTTTGTTTTTTTCTACTTTTCATGTTTTTGGTAATCGATTTTATAATCATCAGAATTGTAGTTGCATTGTAGTCCAGAATTTGCGCATCCTAATACATGTTACATAAAATTAGGTGTAAATAGTTATCTGAATCAAAATATCACAAATTGTAATTATCTAAATGTGTTCGAAGTCTGACATCTGGCATCCCTGCCAAAACTGTTCCCTTCGTGCACCGCAACACTTGGACACTTTACCCTGAGGGCGTTTCGATTCACGCAAATTCCGCACAAATTTCGATGACCAATCACTACGAAGAGACGCACTCGCGGATACGGCCGGATTATTTCCCAACAAATGAACCGGAAAATCAACACTTTGCGCTTTGCACGGTGACGGGATGGGACGAAATTCCTTTTGTGGATTCCTATTTCCACTTTTGATCCCAATAAAGGCGATATCGGCGGCTACTGCTCCCACTGCACTAGACCTTTCTCTAAACTAAACCTCTCTGGCTTTGCTGGCTGACTAAACGTAAAATCGGATTTTTCTTTGCATAAGATGATGGCTGTTTTCGTTTTTCTTGCATTGAAATTTTCCGCTACTTTGATAGTGTGGGTGACCTGATGATTGACACTTCGGCGAATGAGCTCTAAAGTCATAGATGGAGCGGAAGATGAATCGCTTATTTAAAAAATATTTAATTCGCCTTGCCGCATTGCTGCCATCTGGTGGAGACGGCGTGTTCATAAAATCACGGTATTGCGAGAAAATTAACTAAAAACCTTTAGGGATCGTTCAATTACGTCCATCGTTTTTCGGCAATTTCAACCCCCCTCCCCCCCTCATGTCACAAACTGTCACAAATCATCGACCCCCCCATCCCTCTGTACGTTCATGTGTCATTATTATTTGAGCGATTATTTTGGTTTTTCTTTTTCGTACACTGTTTTTACAATAACATAGTACACTCAGCGAACTGGACTATCGAAATTCATAACTGGCGCCTTATGAATCTTCGACTGATTATTCCACCAACAGTGCTTCTTATATGCAGTTACCTTCCCGAGTAATCAAGCGTCGATGGGCGTGCGGTCTACATACCGGCCTCCCGACCCCGACGTCCATGGTTCGAACCCAGTCTGCCGCACTTCACTTTTTTTCAAATGAAAATTATCATTCATAAGGCAACATATTGAAATTCATACCGATTCCTTGTGGCAAATTTTCATAAGGCGTTTGATTGAAAATCCCCAAGTAACCATGGAGCTATATATGCTTGCAAATAATACAGCCATTAGAGTTGACTTAAAGTGGAAAAAGGCCCTTTTACGACCGAAATAATGCTTCATTACTTTGACATGTTGAATTAAAACATAAGTAATGCATCGCTGAATTCGTAATGCTGAACTAGTGCATCGTTGCTTGACAAGTGATGAATAAATGCATCTTTACATCGTTAAAACTGCAATTAGCATTTAATATGCTGATCTGTGATTGATTACATGCAATATTTAATGATTTCTGGTTACTTGGGTCATACGTCCATTTTCCTCAGTGTAGGTTATGTCCTTTACTAAAGGTGCCGTCAGACGTTGCAAGCAAATCACTCGCAACGAGCATTTTGCTCGCAGAAAGTAACAACTGTCAAAAATTTGCCTGTCTGACTACACCGAAAGTGATTGCATGCAAACAAATGACAACTCGTAAGCAAACGCTCGCTTGCAATGTGTGACTGCTAAGCGTTAAAAATTTTCAACTCGCAGAAACGAAATTGCGCTTGCTAGTGCAGCACTACACTGATAATAATTCTGTAGTAAATGCGACAACAGAAACATGTTTTGCATTACTATGCCTTAGAATAGTAGGGTTAACAGCTAAACGTTATGAATGTTACAGTGATCTAGTCGATATTACTATGTGTGAGCTGTCAAACTGTTACTATAACCCACAGTTGAATTTACTGTGTATTATTTAGCCGATATTACTATGCTCATAGTTGCAATCATGATGGTCCACAGTTATGATTCCTGTAATGCATAGTAAAACAGACACGAAAGTCAATCAACTTCATTCGCCATATTTTGTTTAAGAATAATTTTGTGTGGTTTTTCCTCGTTCGAAATAATTATTTAATTGCACCCGAATTGGATCTTCGAAAACAATTATTAGTTTCATTTAATTCATGTGGTAAGTTAATATTAGTCGTCTGTGTCAACATTGAGTAACGAAACTGCATATTTTCAGGAAAATTGATCCGGCTCCCGAGGTACATCTCAAAATGATGTTCGTCTCGTTTTATAGATCAAGAAACACTCTGGTGGTAAAACTTATTGCTCAATGTAGCTGAAAAAAGTATTGCTGTTCTTTGCCGGCTGTCGCTTGATCTTTAAAATCGCGGCACAAAAGTTGCTATTACCACGGACCTGGAAGCCCAAAAGTATCTATCACGCAATGAACGGGAACGCAATTTTGGTAGAAGGAACACTAAACCAAGGGGAACGACACGGTTATCCATGCCGAAAAAGACATCACATCTCGCAAAAAAGTGTCAACAGTTTAAACATTATAAAACTTTATTGAATAAAGCATATATAAAATTATATTAAAAAAGAGTTTCGTTATAATGAAATGAAAACAAATCACTATCATACCTATAGTTATCTGACAAGATATCGTAGTCAAATCTACCACGTTCATATCATAACGCGCATGGTAAAATTTTCTATGAAAATAGTAAAATCTGCTGTAGCACATCACTATAAACAACATAGTAAAATCGCCAACAAACGCAGTTATTTCAAATGTGTATTGCGTTCTACCGAAATCAAGTGGTAAAATGTTTTCAATTTTACCCTTGATATGGTTGGCGTTACCATGTCCTTTCTTTCAGTGTAGCAAATTTTTCGCTCGCAAAAGTGAAAACGTTTTCAGGTGGCAGTGTTGCATTGCAAAAATAGGAATGAAATTAGATTTTGTGGCCGAAAAACAAGTTTTTCGTTTTTGTTTATATTTGCATGAGAGTAAATCTGACATTTGCTTAAAGTAAAAAACTGCTAGGTGTGACTGCAATTGCGAGTGCTCTCAGAAATCATTCGCTCGCACGAGTGATTTGCTTGCAACGTCTGACGGAGCCTTAAAAGTTTGAATATGTTTTTAAAATGCAAATTGTTCTTAAAATGCTTTCAGGATTTTTTCTTGTGAATGGACGTCACATAAGACGAACCCCCCTCCCTCCCCATGTCACAAACTGTCACAAAACTCCGACCCCCCTCCCCCCTAAAACCTTGGACGTAATTTTTGAACGACCCCTTATGTGAATTGGGTTGTTTAGCTCAGAAAAATATCGAGTTTTTTGCAGTTTAATATAAAGAGCATGCTTTTCTGATCTCCGACATATTTTTATTTTGTTTGTAAACCTAGGTTTACTTACTAGCTTTTATTTACATTTTTATACAGCAAACAATAAGCCATTTTAATCGATAGAATGACACTAACATTCATAGAATGACAGTTGGCCCATGCAGCATAAGAACAAATTTTTAGTTCCATATAAATTTAAAATGCAAATTAAAAATAGTTCCGGGGCTCCAAAAATTCTGAAAAATTGGGGTTAGGCTTAGTTTTTTATGCAGATTCAGAATATGTTAAAACATTTATACCCCTAAACAACCCAATTCTCCTATACTGCCGTCGGACTCATAAATGTCACATGTTACAAACGAGAAAAATGAGAAAAACGCATTTGAAGTTTCAAAATGCATTCATCCTATTATCGAAAAATTTTGCTTTTTTTTTACTTCAACCCAATAAACTATAGAAAAATATTCATATTCTTTGGGCCGGACTCAAACATTGCCAAAAACAACTATTTTCCCACAATTTTCAATCGAATGTGACACTTATGCCGCGAAATTCACTGGCCAGGCAAAAAATGTACGCATATTTGTCACACCGTGAACTGAGAGATGGTTGTAAATTTGATTTTATATTTCGCCAGCGACGATTGTATTTCTTTGGTGTGATTTTTCGCAGTCGGTATAAAGTGGAACCGCAAATGGAATATCCAATACAGACAATCCAGTGAGGCGGAATCAGAAGAGGACTTCCTCGGGTTCGATTTAAAAAAAATGACACAGGTGATCGTGTTTTGTTTGCGGAGCCGGCAAACGTTCCATTACCGGTCCCAGAGGTTGACCAACCGGTTCTTAGCGGCAGTGGCGTAGTTTCAATCCTCAACGTCCAATGGAATCAAGACTGTCTTATAGAGATGATGGTGACAAAGTGCTACCAGTATGCTGACCTGAAGACAATTGGGTTGTTTAGGGGTATATATATGTATACATGTTTGTACATATTCTGAATCTGCATAAAAAAACTGAGCCTAACCCCATTTTTTCAGAATTTTTGGAGCCCCGGAACTATTTTTAATTTGCATTTTAAATTTATATGGGACTAAAAATTTGTTCTTATGCTGCATGGGCTAACTGTCATTCTATGAATGTTAGTGTCATTCTATCGATTGAAATGGCTTATTGTTTGCTGTATAAAAATGTAAATAAAAGGTTTACAAAAAAAATAAAAATATGTTAGAGATCCGGAGAGCATGCTCTTTATGTTAAACTATAAAAAACCTCATATTTTTCTTTGCTAAACAACCCAATTATCTTTTGGTTGGATAATTGTTGTTTGCCAAATAAGAACTGGAATTTATTCCATCGCATTACCCTACTGATAAACAGTATTTCTAGATGAATATTTCTAAAGGTCCTAAGTAACATTTGTAAACAAATCGAGTTAATAATGTATTCATTCAATTTTGCTCTCAATCTTACCGGTCAATTTAAATCCCAACATATTTTTTTCATTTTTTGCCTAAAAATCTTCCCGTGCAAAACGTCCAAACTGCATTACCGGCAATATCTCCCAGATCTGCAGTCTGGACCTTTTGTCACTTGACAGTCCAATCTGAAATCCATCAAAACAAACTTAAATTTCAGATTGGACCCTCTGAGCAAAACTTTAAATCAAATAAATTCGAAGTTTTTTAGTGAAAATATCATAAAATATGATCACAATGGAAACTCCTGCGTTGAGAAAAACAGAAGAATGTAATGGTAAGTAATACATGCATTTTCTTTATTTGACAATTTTACTTATCATATGTAGTACTTGTATCTATATTTGCAGCTCACATCAGGGCCATCGATTCTATGGCGTGGACTGTCCACTGTGCCTTCGCTAACCGGATCCCGATTCCTGGGAACTCCTAAATAGCAACCGATTGGCATATTGCGTTCCGCTAGCACATTAAACCATATTAAAAATGGTCTTAGAAACTCGACGAAGAGCGGAAATCGCACCTGTCTTTGGATCATCTGTACAAGTTTTATAATATCTGAACAACCCTCGAATCGTTCCCCGAATCATTGCCAATGTAAGTTTTGTTTTACTTTATTAAACATTTCATAATACCGGACATATTTAATAACAGATTGAGACATCCTGGAACCTTCGGAATCATCTTTATACTAAGACAACATATAGCGGCTTGGTTCCTCACAGCGTTTGCCGTTCTTCGAAATGGGGAACTTGCAGGAAAGCCAACGGCGACACTCGTGTGAAAAATCAAATATCCAGATCCAGTAAGTTAACGTTATTATTTCGCGAAAGCGTATCTCTAAAAGAGCAACTGACGACTGTATTGCTGTCCATGGATGTGAAGCAAGACATGTCCGGTGGACATGTGGCTAAGATTCAAAAATAAAGTTATTGCTACGAAATAAACACTTATTTTATTTAAATGATTGAGAATTGAAACAGCTATTAAAGCGTCAAAATGTAACCGAATACGGAAGAAATATTTTTGTATAATTTCATCCCAGTTAATGCACTCATATGTAATAGGATTCATGGCATAATGATTCATAAGGGAGTCTTTCCTAAGCAAAATGATACTATCCAGCTATATATAGACTATTGCGAATTGGTGCCAATTTATAGAAAAAAAATATACTCCAACGTTAAATACCGGATCATCAGCACATAATGTGAGACCACACACATATTCTCCCTACCAGGCATTGAAAAAAATCAGTTCACGAGTAAAAATCGGCTAAATTCATGCCAACTTGATGCTCTGCTGCGGCCTAATCGCTGATGCTTTCTAGATCGTTGAAATTTGACGTTCGTTGATTCAATGTTTAAAGATCTTCATCGCTCACCAATGGAAGACAACTGAGCGAGGCAAATCACTTGGTAACCTAACAATGAGTGTTGTTACCGCACGCTGTTAGAAAAATCTTTCCAGACATTAGGAAAATTAAGTCCGCTATAAGAATGGAACTCTGATACATTGCATGGGAGGCTCTGATACTTTCTCTCCTCCATCCCAGCAACTTGAAATCAGAGTGAATAAAGCAGAACACCTGATGTGTTTCAGTTTTATTCTAGTAGAGCAAGCGTAGGCGTAGCTCCAGTCGTAGCTTCCCTGGATACCATACCTTGGCGAACTCTGTTGCTCGTTGTTTACGCAGCAACGATCGCTCATAATCGTTGTTTGGTATCCATCTGAGCAAGGCTGTTCACTCACTGGCATATGATGCTATGATTGAATTAGATCAATGCTCGCCCGCTTCACTCACGCTTTCAATGCCTGCTCCCTACCAATAAGATTGATTGCAGCTTTTGAGTATTATGTATTTGAAACATATAGCCCCCTATATGGGCTTAATAGTCTGAAGGTAGTATTAAATTAATCCTATAATAGTTGTTACAGTAGAGACATGTCAATTCCAACAGAACCAATGCTAGCAATTGTGCTAATTTAACCCTGTTAGCCTATTTTGATTACAAGCTTTATTACGTGTTAACGTTAAGAAATCCAATTTAACGTGTTAGCATTGCCATCAAGCTACTTTTCGTTATACAATAAATTTAGAAATTTAAATATGTAGGTTATTACGTATAGGCTGAATCAATATCTTTCTATGATGCGACCAGCTGAAATTACCGTAAAGTATGGTGTCTGTGATTCTGGCGCTAGAAAACTCAATTTCAAATCAATTAGTTCACTTGCATAATCTGAACTTCCCTTCTACGCATAATTGTCCTAAGTTATCTTTGATAAAAATAAAATCAAACTCGAGTCGATCTGTCCCACTGAAAAAATGAAGTAGGTTTTTGATGATAATGGAGACTGAAAAACATTTACATAAGTAGTGATCCATTTTGTGTTCTGGAAAGTGCAGTCAACGCTAATTACATACCAAACATTTTGGTAAAATGTTTAGAGCCGAATGATTCTGAAATTAGTGGGACAAATTGACGCAAGTTTGATGTTTTTTTATCAAACTTAACATGGGACAGTTATGCGTAGAACGACAGTAAACTTATATGCTAAATTTAGATTAAGCAAGTAAATCGAATAAGTCATTTGGCTTAAATGCGAATTGAACGTATGTATATATATGGAACAAGTTAAGTCACGTACATGTTAAAAGATTGCATAATTTACTTGCTCAATCTTACTTTAAAAAAGTGTTGATGTTGAAGAATATGAATATTTGCTTAATTATGCATGATCTTCTGTAATATCCACCAAAAACTAGCCTCCTTTAACGAAGAACGAGTTATTTTCATTCAAGGTCCTAAGTGAATTTGGTTTGTGAATAATGTCCAATGTAACAGGTCCCAACTGATTGTTCAAATGCAAAAGGTCCAAAGTAACAAAAATGTCTTAGAATCCAAGAAAAACGACCAGAACTGGAAAACAATTACTGTGAATCAATTCTTCCACTATTATTTTGTCTGATAACGATTTAAAAATTCTTGTACGAAGTTGAAATTTTAATTGAGATTTAATTTCTTTTGCCAAATATTTCATCTGATATTTCTCCAATCATGGTAATTGTTAGATAGGACCATTTGAAATGTTTGTCTAGATTTAATGAAATTCAGGTCAAGCGCATACTGTTGGAGAACTTTCAATCGGGACATACGTTAACGGCCGTTACTCTTTCGGCATTTGATTCCAAAATGCGCCATAAACATGTCGTCAGTTAAGAAAACTTCAAGTCTGTGGTTGGCAATGCAAAGAACAATGTTGACGTACTTGATATACAAGCAACTGACTTCTTCAAAGCTCACCGTTTTGGAGTATACGATAAACCACAGCAAGCCACGCCCGTATGTGGATTCCATGCAAAAAGTGGTGTTTGAAAAAGGCCGTTATGAACTTGGATACGCAAACAATATCAACAGTAAAGACCTTAAATACTGCAAGTTGTTCTCCAAGAAGCAATTTATGTTGGTGGAAGAAGAAAAAACTTCTCTAATGAAAGTGATTCAACCTGTTGTTACATTGATCTTGCGACGAAGCAAGAAGCTTCTGATTAATCTTTGTACTCGTTACATACTTTGAATAAATTAAATCTGCTAAACGAAAGTTTGAGCAGAAAAATCGGTAATTTTTTGTTGGCGCTTGGTGCGTTTTGCCTGAACCCCGGTACGGACCTGGTAAGTACACAAAGCATAAAACATAAACACATTCATTGCCCACAGACAGACATGAATGAAGTTCTTCTTCTTCTTCTTTCTTAATCGAAGTTGTCAGCTGTCAACTTCTGTTGTTGGCCCGGTAGCAAAGACCATATGACCAGATGCAATTCGTAACGTTCATAACGCAATGCACTTTATGCAAAATGCACTTTTTAACTTTTTTGTTCTGTTTTTGTATTTATGACATTTGTGACTTTTGTCATAGATTCAGATTAGTTTGTCGAACGAATTTGATGACTTCTGAGTAAAGCTCTTTTTGTTTAGTTTTATAAAGCTCTGTCAAGCTAGTGAATTTTGTTCCAAAACTATAATTTGCTCTAATAGTATCATATACCGGACATCGCAGAATTGTGTGCTCTGCGGTTTCGGGAACATGGCAAGTATCGCAGTTTTCGCTCTCTGTTAATTTCATTTTCCCAGCCAGTATTTGGAGAAATCGTGTCCTGCCATTAATCTGTTTGTAAGCCGTATGTCTGGTCCTGACATGTCTGTTTTTGTGAACCATGGTTCTAGGTCAAAAGATGGTTGTATCTCATAGTATTTTTTCCCCTTTTCAGCTGAATATTGTTGGTACCAGTTTTCGGCTTTCTCCTGTTTTATATTTTTCAGTCGAAATTGTGAATCGGTACGAAGAATCCTATTGCGGTAAACTGGTGGATCGTCGCAAGTGAGTCCTAGTTTGGCCAGCTCGTCTGCTATCTCGTTACCATTTAGGTCAGTGTGACTGGGTACCCATTGTAGAGATGTATTCCGACGGTCGGCGATGCATAGTATTTCAGCTAGTATCTCAGGTCCGGCTCTGAGTGCTTGGACGTCTTCTAGCATTTCGCAGGCAGTTCTGGAATCGGTGAGTACTACGACGTTGTTCATTTCCCTTTCTTCGATATATCCCATTGCTATCCGAATAGCCAAAATTTCCGCTGACGTGATACTCGTTTCTTCTTCTAGTTTGAAGTACAGTCTTTTCTTGTGTGCTTCCACATACACGCCTACAGCACATCTCGTTCCAATCTTGGAGGCGTCCGTGTAGATTCTCTGTTTTTCTTTGTAGGGTCCATTAAGCAAGTACAAAACCATTTGTTTAAGGTTTCTTGGATTTGCGTTCTTTTTGCTGCCAACCATTCCGTCAAGGTATGCATGTATTTCGACATTTTTAGTCTGTATTTTGGTGATTGGAATTATGTTGTTGAACATGTTCTGATGTTGGAAATATATTTTTTCTAGGTATGAGTACTTGCTCATATCGTCGTCTTCTGGTCGAATTAATTGTTTGAGTTGTGCAGCTACTACGTTGTTCCTCTCGAAGTATCTCGCTATTTCTTTCGATGTGACGTACGCTTGCCTCAGCTCAATTGGCTCTTCTCCTGAAATTGCAGCCAAGGTGTTTAATGGCGTAGACCTGGTGCATCCTGTCGCTTTCCTCAGAGCCATATTGTTCGCGGTAATTATTCTTTTCCGATTCGTTGCGCTGGCATTGTTATGTATCATGCACCCATATTCGATTGTGCTCCTTACTAGCGCTTTGTGGATTTTGATCACAGTTGATGGGTGTGCCCCTTTTTTAATACCAGTTAGGACTTTAAACATATTCGTTCTATCCACCACTTTCTTCTGCAGTTCTCGTATGTGTGGACCGAAACTGAGGTATCTATCCATAGTGATTCCTAGGTATGGGTGTGTACGTACTGTCTCTAATTTTTCATTGTTGATTTGTATGTCCATTTCTTTATTGCTGTTCTGGAATAGTATTGCTTTTGTTTTAGCTCCGTTGATCTTTAGCTTCAGTTTCTCTGCTATTGCAATGAATTTGTCTACTGTATTTTGCGCCTTTTCATTTAGCTCTTGTAAATTCCTTGCTGTTACAAGTATGCCGAAATCGTCGGCGTATTGTACTAACTCCACATTTTCCTCCTGTATTTCGTGTAAAGATGCAGAATAGAGATTGAATAACGTTGGCGACAACACATCTCCTTGTGGTAGACCGTTATTTATCGTCCGAGTTATTGTCTCTTTTCTCATATGGAATATTATTTTGCGATTTGTTAGGAAGCTGTGTATCCATGCAACCAATTCCGGTGTTATTCTGATGTCGTATAGTATCTGTGCTAGTATTGTGCAATCGACAGTGTTAAACGCATTGCTTAGATCGATGAAGATCATGGCCGTTAGCATCTTTTCGCGTTTGTTTTTCTTGATGGCATTCGTGATGTACGATAGACAGGTTGTCGTCGATGATCCCTTTCTGAAGCCGAAAGATGTTTCAGGTAATAGTTGTTTTTCCTCTACCTCTTCTCTTAGCCTCTCTAAGACCGCCGTATTCACTACCTTTGTTAAAGTGGGGACTAGTGATATAGGTCGTTTCCCAGCAGGTGTCGTTTGTTCTTTCCCAGGTTTGGGAATCGCCACTATTTTTATGGCTTTCAAGGTGTCCTCTACGTGTCCTCTTTTCCACATTCCGTTCAGTTCTTCAATCAGGTTTTTCGCCACTTCTGTATCCAGTTTCCTCAACATTTCATATGTTATGCGGTCCTCGCCTGGCGCGGATCTTCTTTTCCCTTTATCGGCTAAGATTGTGCTCCATTTTTCGATGGTGAGAATGTTGTCCTGGGCTAAAGGTAGGGACGGTGTGTATGCTACGGGATCATTAGGTCCAAAATGCAGATCTAGAAAATCCTCCGCTACTTTCCTATCGTCTTCCAGTATATTCGTTACCTTTCGCTTAATTTTTTTCCCTGTTAATCGTCCTACTTTAGCCCATAATTCGCTTGAGCTCATGAATGGTGTGATTTCGTTGGAAAATTCTTCGAATGTTTTTTTCATCTCATCTCGCTTAAGTCGTTGAAACAATGCAGCTTTTCTTTTATATTCTAGCAGGTTTTCTAGTGTAGACATCCCGTTGAACTGCTTCCTGGCTTCTGATTTTTGCTTCCATGCTACCTCTACTTGCTCCGACCACCATGGTTTCGGCGTTCAGACCGCATCGTGCTTTCGTGCTGTGCGGTTCTTTCTCTCTTTGCGGAAGGAAGTTTTTAATACTACCCGAAGCTATTTTAATTTCAACGGTGCTTCTTAGCGCTATTTGTACCCACTGATCCCGTTACGATCTTTGCAAGGACCCGTGCCTTCGTTTTACGTTGGACCCGTTTGCGGAAGTAAAATTTCGACAAGCGGTGGTAATCCTGCAGGGACACCGTTCTGGGAAAAAACCTCTAAGAAGGTCACGTCTCCACGCTCAGCAATGAGTATTAATAAAAACAAGAGGAAGGGGGAGTCTCTGAATTCTCCACTTCCTTCAAAGAAACAAGGTTTCAAGACCGTCCTGCCCAAGCGCGGAAAAAATAGAAGGAAGCTGGAGACTTCAGATATTCCTTCTAAATCTAACGTTGACATTATTTCTTCTCCCATCGAACTGAGCAATCAGTTCGATTTGATTAATAACGAATTTGAGGAAATCGAATCTACCTCTAGCCCAGGTGATTCGATTCATGCGAAGAAACAACGGATTCCGCCAATTGTGGTATCTGTTGCCGAGTTTTCTGGCTTTCGGAATGAAATCTTGAGTAACCTTCGGGGAATCAAGGTTTCATTTCAGATTGCTAGGAAGGGTGACTGCCGCGTTTGCCGGGATCCTTTGACGATCGCAAACGTCTTATCCAGTATTTAACTGAGAAGCGCCATAAATTCTTCACATACGACGACAAAACTGAGCGATTGTTCAAAGTCGTCTTGAAAGGTCTGCCCAGTGATGACAAATCACTGGATGAGATTAAAATTGAAATTTCTGAATTACTTGGATTTTCACCAGTCCAAGTAATTAAGATGAAAAGAAATCCCACTCTGGTACTTCCCAAAGGGCATTTCTCAAGAACTTTATTTAGTTCACTTTAACAAAAGTGAACTAAATAATATGAATAGTTTGGAAAAGGCCTGTATTATGTCCCATGTCCGCGTTACATGGGAACATTTCCACAGGCCTGGGGGAAATTTCCAAAACTCCACTCAGTGCCAAAACGGAACTAAACATTGCCACATGGATGCTAAATGCATGATTTGTGGTGAAATCTCTCACGCCAAGGACGTCTGAGAGAAGATTCCAATAAATTTAAATGTGACAATTGTTTGGGCAATCATAAATCCAATTGCTGGGAATGCTCTTCACGCAAAAAAGTTTTGAATTCCCGTGCAAAATGGATGACGGGAAATTCCAATAGGATCCAAGATTCGCCGGGTAGAAATTTTTCAAACGCTCAAATTTCGAAACCAGTTACCGGTCGAGCAATTCATACCCACCACAATTCACAAACAAATTTCGCCGCTCGTCAACGGGTAGCAAGCACTTCAGTAAATTCCAATTTTTCGAATGTACCTACGTATGCAAACATCGCTGCTGGTAGACAAAATTTCTCTTCTCAAAATGAGGTTTATACCCATGTCCCAACGGAAAATAATGGTCATGTTGCCGATTCAGGTAGCATGACTGCTTCCGATTTGATTTTTAACTGAACAATTGCATCACATGATTGATGCAATGTTCAAAGCAAATACCATTCCAGAAGCTGTTCAGGTTGGTATAAAGTACACACAAAAATTGTTATCGGACTCCGTTTCAATGGATCCAAATAATTGTGTGAAAGTTCTAAATTGGAATGCCCGCTCTCTAAAGGGTAAGGAAGATGAATTATTCAACTTCCTAACAGTTCATAATGTGCATATTGCCATTATAACAGAAACCTATTTAAAACCAGGACTCTCCATTAAAAGAGATCCAAATTATTTTATCTACAGAAATGATCGTCTTGACAGCGCCTGTGGTGGGGTCGCCATTGTCATCAATAGACGTATCAAACATAAATTATTTTCTTCATTCAAAACCAAAGTTTTTGAAACCTTGGGAGTTTCTGTTGAAACAAATTTTGGAAAATTTTCCTTCATTGCAGCTTACTTGCCTTTTCAATGCAATGGGCAGCAAAAGAATTTGTTGAAAGCTGATCTTCAAATTCTGACTCGCAACAAATCTAAATTCTTCGTAATTGGTGACTTCAATGCCAAACACCGTTCATGGAATAATGCTCAAAGCAATTCAAATGGTAAAATTTTATTTGAAGATTGTTCTGCGGGATATTATACTATTCAATATCCCAATGGACCAACTTGTTTTTCTTCCAGTCGAAATCCTTCTACAATTGATTTAGTTTTAACGGATTCAAGTCAGCTGTGTGGCCAATTGGTAACTCATGCTGACTTTGACTCTGATCACCTTCCTGTGACATTTGAAATCTCACAAGAAGCCATTTATAATCCAATCAGCTCTACTTTTAATTATCATAGAGCTGATTGGGATTTATAAAACGTATATCGATAGGAATTTTGATGTTGATATTCCTCTCGATACCAAAAGTGATATTGATAATGCTCTCGTATCTTTGACAAATTTAATTGTCGAAGCCAGAGGCATTGCAATTCCGAAATGTGAAGTTAAATTCAACTCCATTATTATTGACGACGATCTTCAGCTACTGATCCGTCTTAAAAATGTGAGAAGAAGGCAATACCAAAGAACTCGCGATCCCGCGTTGAAAGTTATTTGGCGAGATTTGCAAAATGAAATTAAAAACGTTTCGCTATTCTGAGAAATACCAACTTTGAGAATAATGTCTCGAAGTTGGATCCCAGTTCGAAACCCTTTTGAAATTAACGAAAATTCTTAAAAACCTCAAAAGCCAATTCCAGCGCTTAAAGAGGGAAATAAAATTTTATTAACAAATGGCGAAAAGGCTCAAAAACTTGCTCAGCAGTTCGAGAGTGCCCATAATTTTAGTCTAGGTCTCACTAGTCCAATTGAGGATCAGGTTACACGAAGCTTCGAAGACATTCTCAACCAAGATAATGTTTTTGACCCTTCGTTGGGAACTAATTTGGATGAAGTGAGATCTATTACTAGAAAATTTAAAAATATGAAAGCCCCGGGTGATGATGGTATTTTCTACATACTTATCAAAAAACTTCCTGAGAGCTCTTTATCCTTTTGGTTAATTTATTTAACAAATGTTTTCAATTGGCATACTTCCCAGATAAATGGAAAAACGCCAAAGTTGTTCCAATTTTGAAGCCGGACAAAATCCAGCTGAGGCTTCTAGTTATCGCCCAATCAGTTTGCTTTCTTCAATAAGCAAACTGTTTGAAAAGATTATTTTAAATAGAATGATGGTTCATATTAATGACAATTCTATTTTTGCTGATGAGCAATTTGGTTTTCGCCATGGGCATTCAACCACTCATCAGTTATTAAGAGTTACGAACTTAATTCGGCTCAACAAATCTGAAGGATATTCGACTGGAGTTGCTCTTCTTGATATAGAGAAAGCATTTGATAGTGTTTGGCATGAAGGTTTGATTGTAAAATTGATGAATTTTAATTTTCCTCTGTACATTATTAAACTAGTCCAAAATTATTTATCAGATCGCTCACTGCAGGTAAACTATCAGAATTCTAAATCTGATAGATTACCTGTTAGAGCTGGTGTTCCTCAAGGCAGCATACTGGGGCCCATATTGTATAACATTTTTACTTCTGACATACCTGATTGACCGCCGGGGTGTCAAAAATCTTTGTTTGCAGATGACACAGGTCTCTCAGCCAAGGGGCGAAGCCTTCGTGTCATTTGTAGTAGATTGCAAAAAAGTTTGGATATTTTCTCCACTTACTTGCAAAATGGAAAATTTCCCCGAATGCTTCCAAAACTCAGCTTATAATTTTCCCACATAAGCCGAGAGCTTCTTATTTGAAACCTTCTAGCAGACATATTGTCACTATGAATGGGGTTCCAATTAATTGGTCTAGCGAAGCTAAATATTTAGGACTTCTGCTAGATCAAAAATTAACTTTTAAAAATCACATTGAAGGCCTTCAAGCCAAATGTAACAAATATATTAAGTGTCTATATCCACTTATAAACAGAAAATCAAAACTTTGTCTTAAGAACAAACTTTTGATTTACAAACAAATTTTTAGACCAGCCATGTTGTATGCTGTGCCAATATGGACTAGTTGCTGCAATACCAGAAAGAAGGCACTCCAGAGGATTCAAAATAAAATTTTGAAAATGATTCTGAAGTTACCTCCGTGGTATAGTACCAATGAACTTCATAGAATTTCTAATATTGAGACATTGCAACAAATGTCCAACAAAATAATTTCCAATTTTAGACAAAAATCGTTGCAATCTTCTATTGCAACGATTAGCTCCTTGTACCCTTAGTATAAATTAGGTTAAGTTTAGTTTAAGTAGAAAACATTGTAATTCCTACATGGTTTAATTCAACCAGAGGAAATATCGTAACTGCCAGAGGCAATTGAAATGTATTAATAATATCTAAAAGCGTAACATAGCAAATAAGGATGATAGTGTTAAGAAAACACGGAACACCTAGTCTAAGAGATAAATGCATGTATTAGATAATTAGCAAATAAAATTAGTTAAAAAAAAAAAAAAAAAAAAAAAAAAAAAAAAAAAATGGTTTCGGCGTTCGATCGTCCTTCTTCCTGTTCTGTCTGTATGCCTTGGTTACGTGTTTGTTCAGGTCTGTTATTGTTTTCACATCTTCCTTGCCTAGTGCGCCCAAGGTTTCGCTTATCCTGTTCATGTTATATATGTATTTCTTCTTTCTCTGCGAGCCGACTATGTTTACTTCTATGGCCATGTGATGACTACCTATGCCGAATTCTAGAACTTTCCATTCGGCGTCATTGTACAGGTTAGGACTGATAAGGGTTACATCTATTGCACTTGATTTCTTATTTAGCTGGATCGGCCTGAATGTGCTCTCCCCAGTGTTCATGAGGACCAGATCTACCCTAGCATAATGTCTGCAAATATATTTCCTTCCTGTCACAATTGTCGCTTCCCCAAAGGTAGTGGTGCGCGTTTATGTTACCTCCTAATACAACTTTTCGGTGTACCCTAAGCTGATTAAGAAGCCTCTGTATATCCTCTTCGAAATCTTTGTTTGATGTTGATGGACTCACATATATGGCACCTATTACAATATCTAATATTGGTATGTTCACAGCGCATGTCTGTACGCCATCGGCTGTATCGGGTAGTGTCAGGGGAATGAAGTTATAATCATTGTGAAGTAATATCGCCACTCCTCCATAATTATCATAACGAGATTTAGGTATTAGATGGTAGTTAGCTATTCTATATCTACTGCTGTTTTCTAGTATTGGTTGCGTCCACGTATCTGATAATATAGCTATATCATAGTTTCCTTCTACTAGTACTCTCCGAATTTCAGCTTTTGCTTTTCCAAACTCTGAACGTTGCATTGCAAAATTTTTGTTTTATTTTCTCCCGCGAATTTTAAAGAAAATGTTTATAGAGCTTTGATATAGTTTTTTTTTGTTTGTTTCAGAACTTACTTTTTTTTTATTCGTTTTCGACTACAGAACTAGTTAGATTAAAGTGCTTTTGCGTGCATATTTTGAACTTACGTTTTGTCTCCTCGGATGTTCCAATCTCTTGTAGGAAGTCGGCGTAGAATGACATCACCGTGCTTTGCAGATTCCGGTTCGCTGTTGCTTCTGCATTCCGTTTGGCATCTTGTGTTAATCGTTCCCATCTTTCTTTTTCAGAAACCTTGTGCGTGTTGTTCAAGGTAATTCCATTGGTCTGGCTACCGGGCTCGGCCTTGCTATTTAACTGCGTCGCTTGATTTTGCTGGGTGTCTTCGGTCCTAGGCCTTTTCCTCCAGATGTTTTTTTGGTGTTGTCTTTGGGTTTGTCCTTGTACATTTTAACCGCCGGTTGGATCTTTGCTCTCTGCTCGTTAGTCTTCTGCCATTGTTCTCGTAGTGGGTTGGAGAACATTCCAGACGACATTTCCACGTATGTGTTTGGTAAGCTTGGGAAATCCTCCGCATTTTCTAGTGGTGCGTATGCGTTCTGGGTCCATATTGGGTATAGCTCCTTGGCTTCGGTGAATGTGATGGCACTTTTGCCATTACCTTCTTTATGTTAAGCTGTCTTATTTTCTCCTTGCAGGCTTCATCTTGTGTTTTGTGTTCCGTTGATTTACAGTGTGCACATCTCATTGGTTTCGAGCAGTTTTTGAACTCCTCTTCGGTTTCGTGGGGAGATAGGCACTGCCCGCATCTCCTGCTGCCTTTGCAGTTATCGGCGAAGTGGTTGAACCGTAGACATTTACTGCAAACAACTAGCCTTTGGATGAACGGTTTCACAATGCTGTTGCAACAGAACAGTCTTACTCGATCCGGCAGCACTTTTGCACGGAACATCACGCTTATACGGTTGATTGGTAATCTTTCCAATCCTTCTTTACGGGTCATTCATTCGCCTTACGCTTACAATAGGTACGTCACACTGTATGTCTTCCTGAATCTCTTCGATCGGAATATCTGCCGGCACTCCAGCAACTATACCTGTCACGCAGACAAGGTGGACTGGGACATACGCTTTGTATTCTCCATTTTTCTCTCGATTGATTTCCTCCATTAGCGCGTTTGCTTTCACGTAGCTGTTCACGTAGAGCATTATGCGATTTTTTCCCACTTGTTTCATGTCTTCGATATGCTTTTTGTATCCATCCATTTTTTCGCAGCTTGCTACCGAGTGAGTATTTGTTAATTCGTCTTACTCCATTGTTCGTATCCCGCAATTCGAAATACAATCGGTATGGCCCTTGATCTGATCTGTTGTAGGTTATGTTCACTGCTTCTCCGACTGTGCTCCGCCCTCGAGGTCCACTTGTCCTTGCTCCTGTTGTAATGTCGTTTTGTGTTTGCCAACTCGCTGCTCCTAGCATGCTCCAGTCCAGTATTCCTTCATTTTCTTGCTGTTGCCCCGCTAGGTTTTGAATATCAGGCGGTTCCTGATTTCTGCCCTCCATCTTGCTGCGCCAAAATGGCGTCCCCGGCGAATCGATTTTTCTTCAACAGATTTGTTTCCTTCTTCTTTTCACTTCTTCTTCCAAATAGTTTTTCTTTTGTTCACTCTTACTGCGTCGTCCGAATTCGGCTGCTTTCCCTCTTAGATTTAAAAGTTTTGATCTTCAGTAACTACTATCACGACCACGCGCGTCGGCTGTACTTTTTCGAATGGAATGAAGTTCAAGATAAAGTTTCAATCTACCACTTGATAGCTGACGTGGAAAACATCATCCAGACGAACCGGGTGGTAGAGATGGGCGCTCCGCTCAGGAGCTGTTCGAAAGATTCGCTTCCTTACATTGAGCTGATGACCCATGGATCTTTTTTAAAGAACCCCAGCTCAGCAGCCCATTTTAAATTGATGAAATCATTGTCAAACACGCGCCTAGAGAAACTCCCTCGAGCGTACGTACTCGAGTATGCGCGCTGTTGTATTTTGTACAACACAAACGAAAATACCACGCTCGCGGTACACAACACATGCGAGCTTGCATGAGCATTCCAGTCCAGTACCGCGCACGTGCTGATCGTTTATTATTTGTACCTCAACCACCATCTAGCCAAGCAACAGAAATCCTTTCTGCTGCAGAGAGGAATAAGAAACACACAAGCAAAAATAATCTAGCTTGCCATCTATTTCTAAACCCATACCCACATGCTCGGCGCTACGAACAGACACACAAAAGATACCTAGTAGTGCGGTAGCGAACGAACCGTACCAAGCGAAAGATCCGAAGATCCGGACAACTCTCAGTTCCGCTCATGTCGTCGTCCAGCTCGAGATTGCAGTGACATGGAAGCGAGCTGCGCTACCAGCTCAGATCCGTGCGACACGGATCTCGATTCGGATCAGTCGCGACCCATTCTAGCGAGCGAACCATGTGGTTCAAACGAACCGAACTGGGAGCTGTGTCTTGCACGGAGCGGATCTTTTGCTTGCGACGGGTTTTCCCGCCAGCATACTGCTACATGTGAACTCTGTTTGTTTGTAGCACCGTGCTCTGTATTTTTTTACTCTCTTTTTCTAAGTTCTCTCGCATTTCGGGAACCAATATAGATGAATGGGCTCGCTTGTATGGAAATGTCAACTACGCATGGTTATAACCGCGCGCGCAAACAAGGCTACTGTAACCAGTATGAAGAGAAAACTTCCCAAGTAACCATGGAACTATATATGCTTGCAAATAATACAGCCATTAAAGTTGACTTTAAGTGGAAAAAGGCCCTATTACGACCGAAATAATGCTTCATTACTTTGACATGTTGAAATAAAACATAAGTAATGCATCGCTGCATTTGTAATGCTGATCTAATGCATCGTTGCTTGACAGTTGATGAATAAATGCATCTTTACATCGTTAAAACTGATCTAATGCAATTAGCATTTAATATGCTGATCTGTGATTGATTACCTGCATCAATTAATGCTTGGTGGTTACTTGGGTTATGACACGTGATATGGTTCATATACATATCAAAGACTAGGGACTGAATTATTCAAATTACCGATTTGAGAAACGTTATCAACAAAATGTAACTTAGAGTTATGAATAGAAAATAATGTTGAGTTAGTTTTTGTATAGAAATAAATGTGATGATTCTAAATGAACTCCTAGACTTCAAGACCGTCTAGGTCAGAAAAAGCGTAATAAATGTTATTAGTTTAAAATTGTCGGGTTTTCAATAGAAATTATTACCTCACTATAGCTTAACATTATAAAAAAATCAAAGTTAGGTAAATAGATAAATGATGAATGAATGAATAAATAAATGAATGACATAAATTTTTCAAATTTTTCAACGATAATTAAAATAAATGAATAATATTAACAATTATGTTTTAATATATGTAGCATTAAAGAACTGAAGAGCTGATCTAAGGAGCTGACTCTTTTCAAAGAGCTGAACGGATCAGATCCGCTCACTGCAATGAGCTGTTTTGCCCATCTCTACCGGGTGGTATAGGTCCTGCAGGAACGCAACAGGTGTGCAGTTGCCAAACAAATCCAGAGTTTTCTTCATGCAGAAAAGAAAAAGGATGAACGCGATCCGGTCACCAGCTTCTACCGATCTGCTGCCAAAGCAACCGGAGTTTTCCTGAAACAATATTGTATTAATCGTCATCGAAGCAGACAAAGGGAACAAGACAGCTCTATATACAGATTTTTAATTAATAAGCTAAACGGATATGATTTGGAATACTCGACCGACAAAGTGAAAAAATCTTCGTAAAACAGAAATCATGCGGAATATTTTATTTGGGATACCAACTTTCACACAAAAAGCTGCTGGCTGCACTTGACAGTTCGTGACAGCAGTTGACTGGCAGCAGCTAAGGTTACATTTTTCCTCTTTGCAAGTCCCGTGTCAGCATTGGATCATTGTAGGGTAACTGTCCTATTTTGGACCCCTAGAGGAAGTGCATCCCAATATATGCTTATATCTATTGAAATTCAGGTTCGATATGGGCGGAAATGACACCATTTCAAAGATGAAAGTCTTATTTATGAAATAGAAATTCGAAATGGGCTTCAGTTATTGATAAATCACTGAAATTTGGCATTTTCTGAAATGAAAATATTCTTCGTTTTGGACAGTGCAACATATTTTGGACCCCCAAATGTAAACATTTTGGACACCCCTAATTTAGTCTCTTCAAAGTCGAATTTCTAATTTACCCTGGTCAATGAATTATTGGCAGTGGCTGATATTCAACCCGCCGCTGTCACACCCAGGCGCTATAGTATATGCGCAAAATAGCCAGCATGAGTCAATCACCAGAAATTTGTATGGCGTACACAATAAGTTTTTGTCGAAATGAATCGCCTGCTTTGAGCGTGCTTACAGCGGCACACTAGGAGTTAACTTTCTGAAATCAGTATGGCGAAAGGCATCTAAGGTGCGATTTCTCCAAATTAAGCACTTTAATCGAAAAAATATTTGGTAGGCGTAGTAGCGGACACCATCCCTCATAACCGGTACCAAATAGTTTTTCATGAAAAGTTCCTAATTTTGAGAAAACCAGCGTTAGATGTCTTTCGCCATACAAATTCCTTGCGGTTAACTCTTGCTGGCTATTTTGCGCATATACTATAGCGCCTGGATGTGGCTGCGGCGGGTAGAAAATCAGCCACTGCCAATAATTCATTAAGATCTTTTCCGAAAAATAGCATTTGTTACGCGATACGCATAGGGGTGGGTGTGGTTCTGAAAATTGTTACGGATTGTTGCGAGGGGGTGGGGGGTTCCTAAAAGCAACGTTTTTCGCGTTACGTAATATTTGAACAGGCATTGCTAAAGCCAATGGGGGAATTAGCAGCGGCATTGTTCTTAGTTCAGAAATCAGCAAATAGACCAATGCAAACTCTAACTTAACCTCACTTATTTTGACAGTTCACAGAGCTTGTTTACAAGGTGTTAGAAGAAAAATCGATGAAGGGAAAATTAAAATTCATATTTTTAGTTTGAAACTGCTGTGATCCGAATATTTTAGTGTTATTCTTTGCATTCAGCATGAAATCAATTGCAAAGGACATCTACATGCGAATAAAATGACGAATCAATTTTATCGGAAACTGCGCCGGAGGCTAAGTCCCGGAGAAAAAGCTCTGTGAACTGTCAACCTACACTACTAAGGGTCTGTCTCATTTGGATAATTAAACTGAAATTAAACTTAAAAATGACATTTCAATAATTATCAAATAACCCTGCTCGCAGAGCAAGATTACTTTTGACAGATATCGAATCATTTTGCATCGATGTCTTATTGGAATTGCTGGGCAGCACCAGCCATTCTTATTACCGGGTTATTTGCTAATTTTCGAACTGTCACTTTTAAGTTTAATTCTCCAAATGAGACAGACCCTAAAAATCCACACATATTTATTGGCAAAAATCCATAGATTTAACTTATGATTTATATCAGCGCACACATAACCCTTCTCCACGCGAACTACTTATAAAATATATATCCAAATAAACTTTATGTGTGGTGTCGAATTAGCAATTATTTAATTTATGTGTGGTTCTATATCGATTATATTAGGCTGGAGCTATTGCAAAACTTTATAACGGCGACACATATATCTTATATAGATATTTTTGGCAGTGTACGTCATCATGCACTGGTCTATTGTCGCCAGGAGGGTCCAAAATGTGTAGGGGTCAAATCAAGTTGGTTACCCTAAAAGATATTTTAGTTACTAGATAAAGATTGTCGCTGTCGTCGCTGTCCGGAACATCTTTTGCTGGCGAGGATAGGGGAGCTAAATGTCAAAGAAGGAAAATCCATACGATTTGACAAGTATGTACCACACATGTTTCGGACAGCAGAACAAAGGGAACAGTAGCGACAATCTTTATCTATATATAATAATACTAAAATATCTTTTGTTACCCTACGAGCCAAAAGATATTTCGACATTGTTGTTTCAAAAGGGCGAAAGTCGCAAACGTAAACATTGACTTCTTCTACTGATTTCAGGAAGATTAGAGACTTCTGGCCTTCCGTTCGATAGAAGGCGCAGAGCACCACCAGTTCCAAGTGGTTGTTAGCTGGGAGCGGTCATAGTTGTTGAGGAATTTGCAGGAAAAGACATTGTTTACGTTTGCGACATTGGCCCTTAGGGCCTGTTCAAATATTACGTAACGCGAAAAACGTTGTTTTTGAGAACCCCCCACCCCCTCGTAACAATCTGTATCAAATTTCAGAACTACCCCCACCCCTATGCGTAACGCGTAACAAAAACATTTTAATGAAAAAAATCTTGTTTTTGATAAAATTTGAATAACGATACAATAAATTATTATGAATTGTGTATTTGAAGATAATAAATATTTTTTTTATTTTTTTAAATTTTTTATCTCTATGCAATTTATTTGTTACGCGTAACAAAATCTCGAAGGACCCCCATCCCCTATATTTTGCGTAACAAATCGTAACAAAAATTGAACAACCCCCCACCCCCTACTGCGTTACGTAATATTTGAACAGACCCTTATGAAACAACAGTATTGATTTTATAGTTATTAATTGTCAGATTTTCTGGATATGATACACTGCGCGGCGTTTGTAATGTTCCCAAATGGGTACTTGCACAAAACTTCACGCGGCGAATGACTGTCGAAAGGTACGGCCGCGGCAAACGATACACCGCAATGCTATTCACCCATAAGAATCAAGTATACGGGGTGCAGAAAGCGCGGCAGTACCTTTCATGAAGGGTTCGCCGCGTGCAATTTTGAGAAAATCAGGCAATACCGGTCGGTCCTCTTTACTATAGATAGTGGAATATATAGATGAGCGAAGATAAATCCTCTGTCTCCAAACGAACTGTCAAACGTGTCTCCAAACGAGCATGACGTCACGATTTCAATGGAAACGTTAAGGGCTGTGACGTCATATGCGCGTGTGCACGGGCAAAAAAATCGACTCAGCCATGCTTTCGCTCATCTATAGATTCTACACTATAAAAAAAATACACGACAGGACCGTGTGTTTAACACATACATTTGCGCAAATTGTCAAAGCAAATCAATGTCATGTGTAAAACTTACGACATCGATCATTCGAAACTCATCATCCGTTCGTATACCATCCACACGATGTTAACGTGTAAATCAAATCGAATTCAATTGAATCATTTGGCATATTCGCTTGCTTTATGCATGACTTTAAAGTATAATCGAGATGAACTTCATTTGCTAACAAATGAATTTCGTGTTTTCTTTCATATTTATGTAATGATGAAGTATGGCAAATTCCGTCCGGAATCCGATTTCCGTTATCGAATCGAAACCCAATTGAAGAAACATTTGTTTTGCTATAACTTCACCGAATCAACAATGGAGTTTTAGAAAAAAAAAACTTTCTTCGGTTTTCGTCCTTCTAACGGAAATCGCATTCCGGGCGGAACTAATAAAATGAAAACGAATGTAAAAAATATATATGATTAATAAATTGTTCCGTTTAATCAATAAAAACGAATGAATTATTGGCAGTGGCTGATTTTCTTCCCGCCGCTTCCACATCCAAGCGCTATCGTATATGCGCAAATAGCCAGCAAGAGTTAACCGCCAGAAATTTGTATGGCGAAAGACATCTAACGCGGGTTTTCTCAAAATTAGGAATTTTTCATGAAAAACTATTTGGTACTGGTGATGAAGGATGGTATCCGCTACTATGCCTACCAAATATTTTTCCGATTAAGGTGCTGAATTTTGAGAAATCGAACCTTAGATGCCTTTCGCCATACTGATTTCAGAAAGTTAACTCCTAGTGTGCCGCTGTAAGCACGCTCAAAGCAGGCGATTCATTGGTTGGGTACCAGCGGGTGCCGCTTCACGCTTGAGAGTATCTTTGCCGTCTTCCTCTTCAATAGAACGAAAGTTATGACTTAGCATTATTTGCATCAATCAGCCGGTTATAAAAGTTCCTATGGGTAGGTGATGCTTCTGGTTGAAATTCCGTGAGTGTCGTACTCCGATCTTGATTTATTCCCCATCCCCACGGTCTCCATCGGGAAGTAAACCTTCACTACTGTCCTGCGACAGCTTCCAAATTCCATGTTGGTTTGGTGGATGTACTTGTCTGGATTTACTGTTAATGAAAAAGGACATATGTTTTATTGAGGGAGTTGAGGCACGGACCATTTTTCTTGTGTGTATTAAATAAATGCTTACCTGTTTGTAAGATGGTAGTAAGTGTTACGGTGAGCTTCTAAGCATTCCATGATTTGTTTCACGAGCTCAGGGAAGCTCAGGAGGGAATTGGAATACTCAAATACATCCGGCTGTTTACTAAAAGACGAATATAGTTATAGAACTAGCCTCTTATAGAAGCACTTATCATAATCAAATATTACCTGTTGATGGGAAGACGGTTGCTAATTCTGTTTAACTGTAGTTCAGCGATGTACGACTGGTGCTGTTGGATTGTTGGCCGCTGCTAATAAAATTATTGGGTACTTATGAGGAGATAAAAAAATACATGGTGATTATAATATGTTCCACTATAGTGGAACTATATTAACCTACCGATTTTACTCTTGATTTAGTCCATGTTCATCGGAAAAATTATTTATAGTTTACAGCGTTTTTTTTTCGAACCATGTGCTTTCTCGTTGAAAAAGTAACACAATTAAGTTTGTTTGAATGCATCTCTTATTAGTTTGAGTAAGTTTATAACATTTCATAGACAAACATAAGAAATCGTGGTGTATCAAGTATGAAAATTGCTATAAATAATGAAATTTGAACTGAGTTTGTGAAGAACATCTTAGTGATGTGAAATGCATTAGACTCCATGGTGTAAATTGAAATGAAATATTCACATTTTGGAACCAATACGTCCAATGTGTATTTGTTATCGGTATCCATTGATATGCACATCATATTATGGTGGAACAAGTATGGAATACGACATAAACATTGACATATGAAATGAGTTTTTGAAGAACATGTCATCGATGTGAAGTACACCAGACTTGATGGTGTAAGTCGATTGAAAATATCCATATTCCGAAAAACATGAATCGAACGTGTATTTTTTTATCAGTGTACTATCTATAGATTCTACACTGAAAGAAAGGACATGGTAACGCCAACCATATCAAGGGTAAAATTGAAAACATTTTACCACTTGATTTCGGTAGAACGCAATACACATTTGAAATAACTGCGTTTGTTGGCGATTTTACTATGTTGTTTATAGTGATGTGCTACAGCAGATTTTACTATTTTCATAGAAAATTTTACCATGCGCGTTATGATATGAACGTGGTAGATTTGACTACGATATCTTGTCAGATAACTATAGGTATGATAGTGATTTGTTTTCATTTCATTATAACGAAACTCTTTTTTAATATAATTTTATATATGCTTTATTCAATAAAGTTTTATAATGTTTAAACTGTTGACACTTTTTTGTCGTCTTTTTTGCGAGATGTGATGTCTTTTTCGGCATGGATAACCGTGTCGTTCCCCTTGGTTTAGTGTTCCTTCTACCAAAATTGCGTTCCCGTTCATTGCGTGATAGATACTTTTGGGCTTCCAGGTCCGTGGTAATAGCAACTTTTGTGCCGCGATTTTAAAGATCAAGCGACAGCCGGCAAAGAACAGCAATACTTTTTTCAGCTACATTGAGCAATAAGTTTTACCACCAGAGTGTTTCTTGATCTATAAAACGAGACGAACATCATTTTGAGATGTACCTCGGGAGCCGGATCAATTTTCCTGAAAATATGCAGTTTCGTTACTCAATGTTGACACAGACGACTAATATTAACTTACCACATGAATTAAATGAAACTAATAATTGTTTTCGAAGATCCAATTCGGGTGCAATTAAATAATTATTTCGAACGAGGAAAAACCACACAAAATTATTCTTAAACAAAATATGGCGAATGAAGTTGATTGACTTTCGTGTCTGTTTTACTATGCATTACAGGAATCATAACTGTGGACCATCATGATTGCAACTATGAGCATAGTAATATCGGCTAAATAATACACAGTAAATTCAACTGTGGGTTATAGTAACAGTTTGACAGCTCACACATAGTAATATCGACTAGATCACTGTAACATTCATAACGTTTAGCTGTTAACCCTACTATTCTAAGGCATAGTAATGCAAAACATGATTCTGTAGTCGCATTTACTACAGAATTATTATCAGTGTACTATCTATACTCTTTACCTTACACTCCCATTCAGAGATGCCAGATTTGAAGACATGTCTTCAATTTGAAGACATTTGAATCTCTGTGAAGACATTTATTTCGTGAAGACATTTTGAAGACTTTTCAAAATATTTGAAGACATTTCTACTTATTTGAAGATACTTGAAGACAATCAATAAGCCAGCGAATAGAAAATACAATTTTGTTACTTACTTATAAATTCTGCGACTTATATATGTAAATTATATAAAGATTACAAAAGTTATAATAGTCTTTGTCTCGAGCTTAGAATCTCAAACATAAAAATACATTCACGGTTGCCGGTTGATAACTGCAACGCATTTTAGACCTCATACGCACTTTGAGTTGTGCGCTGGTTAAAAAGCTCCCGGTGGCAGCATTCGTTTGAATTTTCCTTAGCGGCGGCGTTTTTAACGTGTATGTAAAAAAGTATTTCGATCATTACATCGGAACGAAATGGCCGATCTAGTTCACGGCAAAAATAGATTGAATTTTTCTTTGACTTGATTTAAGCTATTCAACCGATGAACTAGAACCAAATTGTTTTTCTAAATTCCTTCTGAATTAATCTGATCTTTTCGGTATTCCATGTGATTCCTGTGAATATCCGTCGGGAAACTCTTTGACTTTCCCGTTTATTTTTAAAAGAAATTTCAGTGAAAATTAAAAAGAATTTTTAATGTGAAGAGAAGAGAATTTCCGATAAAAAAATAATGATGAATTTCTTGTCTAAATTTAAGAGAATTGAAATTGAAAATTCATTAGAAATTATCGTGGAAATTTATAATAATTTCCGCAAAGAAGAAATAAAGGAAAATAGAAGAGAATAAAGGAAAAGGAAATCCTACAAAATGTAGACAGAATATTCTACTTAATTTCCATAAGTTCTTCTGAACTCAATTAATACCTTTTAATTTCCACAAGAAATTTGTCTCAATTAATTTCCATAGAAAATTCTTACAAATGTCGACAAGAAATTGAAATTGTTCTGGTGTTAAATGGATATTTCTCAGAATTTACATTCTACAGGAAAATATTCTTAAAAGAAATTCCACAAACAAAAATCGGTGGAATTTTAATTTAAAGACTCAGTAGAAAATTCAGATGAAACTTTCGTTAAAGGTCTTCCTTGAATTATTTTGGTATTTTTTCTAGAAATATCTTTGGACATTCTTCCAGTAGTTTCTCTGAAATTTTTTTTTATGATTTTTTCCAAAAAATCATTCTGATATTCTTTCTGAAATTCTTCCTGAAGTTTCTCCAGGAATTTGTCCGGAAGTGTCAGGGATTTCTTATAAAAAATCCTCCAAGAATTCCTTTGGAATTTCCTTGAAAATTCCTGCGAAAGTACATCCAAGATTTCCTTCGAAAGATACTCCAGGAGTTTCTCCCCCTCCTGTAGTTCCTTCACGAATTTCTCCAGCAGTTCTTCTAGCAAGTTCTTCCAAAAATTATGTTGAAAGTTCTTCCAGGTATTCCTGCGGAAGCTCCTGCAAGGATCTCTCCGGAAGTTCCTCCATGAATTCCTTCGGAAGTTTCTCCAGTAATTCCTCTGGAAGATTCTCCAAGTATGTTGCCGAAAGATTCTTCAAGAATGCTTTCGGAAGTATACTATGGAATTTCTCGAATACTTCCTCCAGGATTTCTTTCGGAAAATTCTGCAGCAACACCTCAAGAGACTCCTCCAAGAATTCCTCCGGAAGTTTTTTTCAGATATTTCTTCAGTAATTCCTCAGGAATATTCAAAAATTCATCAGGAAAATCCTTCAGGAGTTCCTCCAGAAAATCTCTCCGGAGTTCATCCCGAAGTTTTTCAGGAATTCCTTCTCAAGTTCATCCAAGAATTCTTCCAGCAATTTCTTCTGAAGTTCCTTCAGAAATTTCTCTGGAAGTTCCTTCAGTAAATCCTTTGGATGTTCCAACAGGAATTCCTCGGGAAATTTCTTCGGCAGTCTTCCAGAAGTAACTAGAAGCTCCATTCAGAAGAAATTCGTATAAGTAATAAAAAGCTCCATCAGGAATTTATCCGGAAGTTGCTCCAGAAATTTATCTGGAAGTTCCTTCAGAAAATTCTCTGGATGTTTCTTCAAGTATTTCACGAAAAATTCTGAATCCCTGCAAGTAATTCTACCTAAAAAAAGAATTCTACGAGCGAAAATTAGGTTTAAAAATCCAGTAGAATTTTAATCAAAGACTCAGTAGAAAATCCAGGAGAAACTCTTTATACACTATCTCGGGAAAATTTTAAAGAATATTCTTTTGAATTCTAACAACTCGAAATAAAAAAAAAAAATTCCACATCAGCAAAACAAGGAGATGATTGAGTTCACAAAGCTATTGGATTTTGAAATTTCTTGCTGATATTCATAATTTTAATAATGAAGACATTTGAAGACATTTTTTAACGAATGTGAAGACATTTGAAAATATCATCTGGCATCCCTGCTCCCATTAGATCACATTCACAACTTTGACACTTTTAATGTCAGCACCAGCTGTCATTTGTAATCAGATTAGTGCTGTCCAATGAGAGCTTGAAGTAGCTCGAAGTTTCTCCCTGTCCTGCTCATGCCCATTTGTAGACAAAAAAGAACGAGCAGGACGGGAACAACTTCGAGCTACTTCGAGCTGCTCATTGGACAGCACTATATTGTCACAACACGAAAATAAAGTTTGCTCGCTGTTCAGTTTTGCAGGTTTTCACGAAAAGAATCCTCGTTCCAGTGAAAATGTCCGGTCTGATTCGGTTGAACGGTCCACTGGTGCGCAATCTGATCCAGCAGTCCGTACGCAATGCGCGGCTCATTTCCTCATCCCAGAAAAACCGCGATGCGGCCACAATCGATGTGAGCAAGAAGGCTGCTGCTAAACCAGCCGAACCCGCCACTGCCAGCGCCGCCACCAACAAGAACTGGGTGAGCTACGGATTTGATCAAAAATCGGAAAAAAATGACCGGAACTCGATGCACGCGACGTTTCTGTTCTCTGTCACCTTCTGTCTGGTGTTCGGAACGTTCTACTGGGCCTACGTTCCGGATCTGCAGCTGCAGGATTGGTCCCAGCGAGAAGCTTATCTGGAGCTGAGACGCCGTGAAGCTGCCGGATTAGAACCGATCAGCAAGGACTTTGTCGATCCGTCCCAGATTGTGCTGCCGTCGGACGAGGAGCTTGGCAATACAGAGATCGTTATCTAAGATGGATCGACGGTGGCCGAAAAGGTGATTCGGGATCGCGTTTTCTGTTTTTTGCTTAGCATTATGTAACTCGGTTAACCAAAACATCGTCAGTCAAGAGTGCTTATGTTTGTTCTGCAAAGTTTTCACGCGTCTTATAGGCACTGCAGTTTGTGGATGTGGCCAAGCGAGCGGAGATGTAAATTGGTTTAAATAAAGGATTAGGATTTTCAAAACGAGGTAAATATCGGTACGTATGCGCTTGATGACATCCTTTTGATAACCTGTTTCATGTACGAAACGACAACCGTCGTTTGTTTTTGTTAGACCACGAGATAGTTGATTCAAAAACTCAGAAGTATATACTGCCGTGAATCTGTCCCATCTTTGCTATTTATATGGGGCATTCCTCTAATATTTCCGATCGTCGATGTAATATGCACAGTCCGACTCAGCAAATCCTTTCAAGGGAATATTTGAGCAGTTTCTCTTGAATCCCAGGTATATAAAATACAGATGCCAGATGTTCTCCAGTAGGAGCTACAAATATCCGGACGAATGCAAAGCATTATAATATACATAAAATTCTCCAAAAGTTGCCTGTATGGTTTTTGAGCGTATTGTGCTTTGTATTGTAGTTGTAGAACTTTCCCTATTGGTGTTCTGCTAGATTTACAGTCATTCATCTCAAATCGTTGAATTAAGAGTATCTTCATTTCAATTTGGTTGAATCATGATTTTGATCAGTTTGCGTCTTCGTTCACTATAAAAACTTACGTCCACGCAAATGCTTCACAGTCAAAAACTCTAAGCTTCTCAACGGATGGCTTCTGCTTGTATCTGCATTCGGCTGGAGTTCCTAGTGAACGAGGAGATCTGATTTCGGTAATCTTAAATTCCATGAGCATTGCACGTGTTTTTTACACGATGATTCTGACAACTGCGAGTTGTGGTTAATAAAATAGGCAGAGCTATGCGTTAACACCTCCTTAGCCGTGCGGTAAGACGCGCAGCTACAAAGCAAGACCATGCTGAGGGTGGCTGGGTTCGATTCCCGGTGCCGGTCTAGGCAATTTTCGGATTGGAAATTGTCTCGACTTCCCTGGGCATAAAAGTATCATCGTGCTAGCCTCATGATATACGAATGCAAAAATGGTAACCTGGCTTAGAAACCTCGCAGTTAATAACTGTGGAAGTGCTTAATGAACACTAAGCTGCGAGGCGGCTCTGTCCCAGTGTGGGGATGTAATGCCAATAAGAAGAAGAAGAAGATGCGTTAACACGTCTTTATTGAACGGGAGATTAGGTAGAAGTAACAGAAATGAAAATTTTATTATCCATGGCATATTGCATTTCTAACAATTAAGTTGCTATTAGTAACATGTTGATCGGTTGCCAACTCAACACCTCCGCTCAACCGAATAGTCCTATAGTTTGTTTCGCAGATATTCGAACGGTCCTTTAGCTAAGCCCTTTGTGAAAAGATCAGCGTACTTCCAAACACTTGAAAAACATTTCCGGATATTGATCGACGATCATCTGTGTCATTGCCCCAGTCGGCGTCGGCGTATCCTATAAGCGGCTGTACTTCTTTTTCCTGACGATAAACCAAACATAGATTGATGGTTCCTTTCAGGTAGCGTAATATGCGTTTCAAGTGACACCAGTGGACATCAGCTGGAGCAGATTGAAATTTGCTAAAGAAATTCACAGCAGCACTTATGTCTGGTCGCGATGTAAGTGCCAAATACATCAAGCAACCTATAAGTTCCCTGTACGGCTTGGTTGTTAGTTCTTGATGTTTTCTACTTTCCAATTTTAAATTAGATTCCAACGGAGTTGCCACAGGTTTGCAGTCAGCCATGCCGAACTTTTGAAGCAGATCAGCAATATATTTAGGTTGGCTTATTTTCATGGATCCTACGCTACGGTTTCGGTCTACCTTAAGTCCAAGGAAAAACTTCAACTCACCCATATCGAACATCTCGAACTGCTTCGAAAGTTTTCGCTTGAGTTTATGCACTAGGTTTATTTCGTCCGAGACAAGGATGATATCATCGACATACAACAGAAGGTAAACGACAGAACCACCCGTCCTCAAGTAGTACAAACAGGTATCCACTCCGGAGCGCTTGAAACCGAGCGTTGTTACAAAGGAATGGAATCGATTATTCCAGCTCCTCGGGGCTTGCTTTAGGCCATACAGTGCTTTCTTGAGACGACAAACGAGGCTTGGATTCTTGCAATCGAGACCTTCGGGCTGTCGCATAAATATTTCTTCCTTCAGCATGCCGTTGAGGAAAGCAGTTCGAACGTCCATCTGGTGGACATGGTACCCCTTCTCGTTCGCCACCGCCAAAAGTGTCCTTATACTGTGGTGATTTTAGCTACAGGTGCGTACGGCTCATCAAAATCGAACCCTTTCCGTTGCAAATAGCCTTTCGCAACCAACTGCGCTTTGTAGCGATCAACATTTCCAGCTTCGTCACGCTTCACCTTGAAAACCCATTTGCATTCTACAAGGTGTTTTCCCGCCGGCTTCTGAACGAGTTCCCACGTATCGTTCTTCCGGATTGATGCTAGTTCACTATCTATAGCGGATTTCCAATGATCCCAGTCGCTTCGCTTTTTCAGTTTTTCAATGGTTGTTGGTAAGTCCTCAACGAACGCCTCCGCATTCAATGCGAAAGCCAATATTGCATCACCATTAGTTGTTGAATCTTTAGAAGAACCTGCGAAACATTCACTGCCAGTATTTGTTTCAAAACTTGTAATGAAATTAAAAACTTACCGGGGATTTTGCGCTCCCGTTCGCTTTGCCTTGTGGACGCTACTGCAGGGCAGTTTCCACTACCTGATTGCGAAGGGAGCGCGCCGGTTGCTTCCTCATATTCTTCATCGTCAGCAGATTCGCTATCCCTGAACGATTCGATCTCGGGTAAAGCTGGATCCAGAGGAACAGCAGTGACTTCATCCACAACAGATTCGCCAGTGTCGTTTTCCGATTCGTAGAATACACGTTCTGGTTCATGTCTCTGCTTCACTTTCTTACTTTCGTCGAAGATAATATCCCGGGATGTAAAAACTGTTTGCTTCCTCGAATCCCAAATTCTGTATCCGTTAGTGGTGTATCCTACCATTACATTCTTTTCGTTTCTTGGATCCAGTTTCCCACGCTTCTGCTTTGGTACCCAGGTGAAGGCAGTTGAACCGAAAACACGCATCCTATCTACGTTCGGCTTTCTTTTGTACCACATTTCATATGGTGTCTTTCTTTCTTCCAGAGCAGCTGTTGGACTTCGATTAATAATATAGGCAGCAGTGAGGACAGCTTCACCCCACATACTCTTCAGCAAACCAGAATCTTGCAGCATGGATCGAGACTTGTCTAACAGAGTGCGATTTAGGCGCTCCGCCACACCATTCTGCTGCGGACTATACGGAACGGTTGTCTCCATACGAATACCTTCCGTGCGGCAAAAGTTCTTGAACGATTTTCCAGTATACTCCCCGCCATTGTCGCATCGGAGTCTCGACACCCGTGTACCAAAGAAAGACGTTACCTGTGCACAAAACTGTTCAAATTTTTCCTGCACCTCATCCTTCGATTCGAGCAAATAGACCATCGTAAAATGGCTGTAGTCGTCCATGAATGACACATAATAGCGCTTACCGTTCCACGTTGTAGGAATGAACGGTCCACACACGTCAGAGTGGATGAGCTCCAACGTTCTAGATGAACGTCTATCTATTGCGTTGTTGAACGGTTGTCTTGTTTGTCTACCTGCCAGGCAAATTTCACACAAACACCGATCAGGCCAATCTTGAATTTTTGATTCCGTCTCGATCATCTGGTGCTTCCATAGGCTCTTCAGGTTCGACTCCCCCAGGTGGCCATACCGTCGATGCCATAATTCAAAGTTTTCATTCTTCGTTGTCATTGCACTTGCTGAATTCTTGCTGTCACGGTAACAAATATCCAAAGCATAGAGTTGGCCTGATCTATGCCCCACGCACACTACTTGCTTATCCTTCTCGATGGTCACTCTTCCTCCAGCAATCGTTACGCGCATCCCGTTGTCTTCCAGCCGACGGACGGAAAACAGATTGCACTGCAACTCAGGCGCGTACAGAACATCTTTAATTACCGATGGCCGCTTCTTACCATCGACCACCATATTTACACGGATAGTGCCGGCAAATTCTGCTACGATGATTTGTCCGCACTTGGCCACTGAAATCGACACTTTCCGAACCAGCGGATGCAGTTCATCGAACAGACTCTTGTCTTTTACCATGTGATCTGTCGCACCCGAATCTAGAAACCACTTGATTCGCTTGCTCGATATAATAGTAGGCGCCAAGAATACACTGTTGTCCGTGGTAACAATGAATGAAATTTCACTTTCGCATGTGGCATGTGCCTTAGCTTTGAATTTGCGGTTAACCCAGGGTGGCCAGTAAATTTTGAATTTCAAATTCCCGGTTATTTCCCGGTTTTCTCCCGGTATTATGAAAAATTTCCCGATACAAAAAAAATATACAACTATTAGAAAAAAAATCCAAAACCCACGAATTTATAAATATTAAAAATAGAAAAGAATTTCCATATAAACAATTATACTGCAACTGCCAAATTCAATGTAGAAGAGTGATTTTCGCTGGCTAAATTATACTATTTTTTTAGCTTTATTAGGTTGATTTTTTTTATTCAAGTAGGTATGAGCTCAAGACAAATTATTTAGATATTGCGATTCTGCAGAAAAAATATCGCGATCAGATTTTTCATGCAAAATGTTATCATTTCAATCATTTGCAAGATTTTTTTTTTTTTCAACAAATAAGCACTTTATTTTTCACATGTTTTAGATTATTACATGTGCTATGCTAAGAACGTCAAATCCCTGCATTAAGCAACGAATAACACAAATCATGCAAACGGTTGATCGAATCTACATAATTTGGTTTAAATCGTGCATGAGTTTTGAGATTTTGAGTTTTTTCAAATTATCTTTGTTGGATATTGTATACATAATTGAAATATAGGGGGAATGACGGCTTTGACAGGTTTTGTTCTATTATTGGCAGGGGTTTTTTTTATGTCTGACTATGCAAAATTTGGCCTAAACATTCTTTGCATATCAAAGTACATTGTGGCCAAATTTCATAAAATTTGGTCGGCACAAACCCCCTGCCAATAATAGAACAAAACTTGCCAAAGCCGTCTTTCCCCCTAGATAATATATTAATAAATTTGTATTAAACATTTTAAATAGAAATATATAGACTTTTTCAAAAAAGAGACAAAGCTTAGGTATTGTTTGATTGCTTTAGGAAACTTGTCATGCATGATGCATACTTCTAATAATTATTCAAATTTATATTTATTTATGAAACAGGGCCTTTCAAGACTGAATTTGCTATACAACTTGTAAACATATTTTATTCCAAAACTTATATCTCATTGCAAAATTTCTGGAAGGAATTGTAAACAAGACCTTGTGAAAGTGCAGAAAAAATACGTTTTCGCGTAAATATTTTAAACATCTCCTCTGTATCGTATTTATTCAAACCATTCAACAATTTGATAATAAACCTAATTTTCTAAGAACATGTGTGCAATGGTTAAAATACTTCACTCCATTTACTTCCGCTATAGGGGAGAACGGTCCAAAATGCACCCCTTAAGCTTTTTCGATGTTTTCGCCCATATAAACAAAAATACCCAACCGTTTCAAGGAAAGTTCAAATCAGATTTAATATAAAAATAGTATACGCGAAAGGCAAAAATCGGTGCAATCAAAGTTGATTGCTCATATTTCGGGTAAAAGTAACCCGGAGTGGTAATTAATTACTATGTCTGAAACTCAACTTTGGTGAGGATTGATCCTTGACTGAATGGGGGTATCTAGGGTCTATAAATTCATAAATACATTACCTATTTTAGATATTTGTATAATTTCTCAGTATGTACGAAAAATTGTTAACTTTGAAGTAGAATGGAATGAGCGAATGAGTCTACCGATTCTCTCATGATGTTGCAGATTACCTCACTATTTTTTTACAAAGAGACAAATGCAGATTTGAAAATTTTCCCGGTGGTTATTAAATTTCCCGCATATTTCCCGACATTTTCCCGGTAATTTTTGATTCCCGGTTTTTTCCCGGTTCTCCCGGTTTTCCCGGTTCGCTGGTCACCATGTTAACCTTTGCATTCACTTTTGAATTTCTTTCGCGGCTCTTACCATCTGTCGGTCGGTAATCGGGACACTCTATGCGCTTATGACCGAATCTTCCACACTCGTAGCATTTAAAGCCGCTGTTCTTTCCAGCAAACGCCGACTCACCTGTGTTATCCTCTGTGTGATTCATTTGGTTCGCTCGTTTGGCTGATTCGTCTAACAACCGCTTCTTCACGTATTCTAATGTTAGCTGGTCCGGTTGGATGGTTTCCAAAGCCGTAATTAAAGCATCGTACGATTTCGGCAGCGACAGCAATAACTGGCAAACGACATCTTCCTCCTCGATTTTGACACCGGCTGCTTTCATTTCTCGTAGCACTTTCTCGAACTGCAGCAGGTACACTTTTACCGCATCTCCCTCTTTCAAGCGCAGCTCTTGGAACTGCTTCTTCAAGAACAGCTTTCCGGCAATTCCAACACGCTCAAACGAGTTCTTCAGAGCGTCCCATGCTTCTTTCGCTGTCTTTTGTCCTTCACGTAGTCCAACTGGTCCTCTGCTATTCGATGAATCAGTAAGTTTTTGCACTTCCGGTCTCTAGCCTTGCGCTCGTCGAGTTTTTGCTGTTTCTCCGCCTTGACAGCCGCTGTGTCTTCTGGAAGCTCCTTCGCGTAATCCTCGTCCTCAATGGCATTCTCCAGACAGTCCAGCAGGTTCTTGTCCTCCATCAAAACTTCAATTCGGAACTTCCAGTTACCGAAATTGGTTCCATCGAACAGCCACAGCTTTTCTTCTCCCATTCTATCGTGTATTACTTATTTAAAAGATAAAATACTAGGCCCATAACCTAATAAAATAGGCAGAGCTATGCGTTAACACGTCTTTATTGAACGGGAGATTAGGTAGAAGTAACAGAAATGAAAATAAGAAAATTATTTTGAGCTTTTTAGTGGAATGTCTTCACTTGTCATAAGACGAGTTTATACTATCCCATTGAATTCCACCACTTAATTGTATCTTGACAGATACGTATTTCGACCTCAACAGTAAGGCCGTCTTCAGTGTCTCGTACTTGACTCGACTTCGAGAAATGAAAATTTTATTATCCATGGCATATTGCGTTTCTAACAATTAAGTTGCTATTAGTAACATGTTGATCGGTTGCCAACTCAACAGTGGTGTCTGCCTAAGGGGCAAGCCAGAGTAAGGGCAATGACATACTGACGCGTCGAGCGATGCGGCGCGCGTCCAAGCACTCGTAAGGCAGAATATCAGCAAGAGAAATTCTTTTGTCTTGGACGCGTTCGCGCACGCACACGCGTGAGTATGTCATCGGCCTAAACGCGACCATTGGTACTTCGCGTACCTGAAGGAATAATATAGATCCCTTTTGCGGTCCTTAGCTTAGCTCTTACCCAGCAACTCCTATCCCTACCTCCTCGTGGTGCTGGCCGGGATACAAGCAACCTTAGAGAAGATTGGGTAACCAACCCCGGTGGGAAATATGGTCGTATGCTGACAGGGAAGGGGGATTTGCTCCTCTCCGGAGGTGCAAATCTGATTGAGCGTCTGTTCTCCATGTTAGGAGCGGCTCACAACAGCGTCTGTTCCCCATTTTAGGGGAGGCTGATCATCGTCCGAGTGCTAGCGAAGGACTCTAGGCAACCCTGGTAAGGTAATCTACCGAAGATTCTACAGTTACCAAAAAAAGCAAAAGTAGAGCAAACGGATTGATTCAACGGCAACAGACCCAGCAACGAATAAAGAAATACGATTGGAAAGTCGGATCTTGGAATGAACCCGCACGTGTTGGGCTCCTGGCTCGTGAGCTGCAGAAGGACGACGTGAGTGTGGCAGCAATCCAGGAAATATGATGGCCCAGAACTGGAGAACGTGAATTACTGGCGGAGGATCCCGTAGCAAACACTTCATTCAATTATCGCATCTACTATAGTGGCAGTGACAGAGCAGAAGTTCTATGAGAGCCTTGATAAGGCCTACGGAGAGTGCCCAACACAGGATGTTAAGATTGTCATCGGGGATGCAAATGCGCACATCGGAAAAGAAACACACCCGGGAGTGGAGACACTTCTGGACCAACATTTGAAAAGGGCGTAACAGCTAAAATTTATTCCTTCTGAATCTTCGTCTACGTATATAATAGCTAATCTATATAAGTGGACGAAAAATCAGAAGGAATAAATTTTGGCTGTTACGCCCTTTTCAAATGTTGGTCTAGACTTGCTCACATATAGACCACGTGCTGGTCGACGGACAACATTTCTCGGATGTTATAGATGTAAGGTCCTTCAGAGGTCCGAACATCGACTCGGATCGCTATCTTGTAGTTGCAAAAATTCGGGCGCGACTTTCCAGCGTCACGAATTCACGAAATAACAGAACAATGCGTTTCAATATCCAACGCTTGTCGTTGTTGCTGAACAGTACCACCAGAAGCTGGACGAGCGGATAAGAGATGCCACCGAATCTGGCGACGTCAACAGATTGTGGGAAAATATCCACGAAGCTGTGACTACAACGGTGTCAGGTCATTAGGTCGAAGGACATTTGGCCGAATGGTCATTAGGCCGAATGGCCATTAGGCCGAATTAGCAAAAAGAAGCAAAAAGTGAAAATGAGAAGTTCTTTCTTCGCTTTAGCTCCTCTTCGTTCTCCCTTCTTGCATCTTCCTTCTCCTTTCTTCCTTCTTTCTTCATTCTTCCTACTCCCTTCTTTCTTCTTCCTTCTTCCCTCTTCCTTCTTTTTTTACCTTCTTTTTTCTTCCTTCTTTTTGACCCTTCCTTCGGAAGTGTCTTTAATTTCACTTTGCATGCGTTACGCGGGCGTGTTATGTATTAATCTATCAATAAACCTCTTGAATTATGAAATAAAATGTATGGCAATTGAAACAAATTCACTTTAATATTGAAAATATAATTGCAACAAGTGATTTGATATGAATGCTTATTTTTCGGATTTGTTCCAAAGAAACAATTGGTTTTAATTGAGGAACAGATAGTCGCATGTGTACCACAAAACCTTCTCAGAAAAGCAAAAACGTAAAAATTTGAAGGGTTTTCAAAAATTTCTTTAGTGGAAGCTAGATAACAAATGTGAGCATGTTTTGAGATAAGACCACTTATATGTGCGTATGTGTGCAAATTCTAAAATTTACTACCATTTAAATCTCGCTCATTTTTAAGGTATTAAACATCATTAGTGTTACAAAATTAGGCAGCCATAAGGCAAAATCGCAGACAGACGTTTAAGCTCATACATTTGAATTCGATTTTCTTGTGGAAATTTTCAAATCTAAATACGTTGGAATTACATAGCACGCTAGCGCCGCCTACACAACTTATTGCTACATGGAAACTGGCGTTTTGCCATATCGCCTTCTATCTCACCCATGTTTGCCACCCACCGAACCATGGAAGCAAAACAGAAACACTCAACAAAGATCTCCCGCACGGCCGCAAAGTCATTTTTATCTGAATAACTTTACAATCGACTTCAACAATGTAGCTAAGCGAATCGCTTTACTTGCAGTTCTTACCACGATATAGTAAAGAAATTGTGAAGCTGCGTGTATCCATCTGTTACCATCTGTCGGAACTTTTTCGTTGGCTCTTTTACCTAGATCCTTTCACATGCGTGTTTTTTTGGCGATTGTGATTCAAAACATGTGCCTGGACTGAAAATCGTAGATTTTTTCCATTGCAAAACCAACTAATCCAGTCAAGTAGGACATGGAAAAGAATTTAAAAATCAAAAATAACCCTTCCTGAGTAACAAATCTCTGGCGTGCTGAGCATTTTTCGATTCATTTTTCAACAGCGCGTATGTGCGTGATCATGCATTTTTATTAAGATCCAATTAAGAAACTAAAAGATTTTGACGAAATCAAAAATCAAAACAAAACGGCAAATAACGTTGGCCGGGTTTGCCGTATCGACATGTGGCGCCATCTCTTCGCTTATTGCTACTTGGCAATCCGACGGCCATGTTTTTTACACAAGTTAGTGAGTCGAACTTGAACGTCTGTCTGCGGCAAAATATATATTATTATTGAACGCTATTGAGTTTCGTTCAGATCAGTGACTGATTAAGTTAGTTCTGGATTAATTAATATCAAGGTCTCTGGAAATTACGAATATACATGCTGCCAGCGTTACGATAGTTTCTAACCAACCATGTTACCACATGTTACAATAGCTATTCAATCCGACGAGCGCCTGATAGATAGACAACCTGACGTACAGTGCGGAATCATCCGTTCTGTTGTCACTCAACCCATGTAATCCGCCTTTTGGTAGGCAATTATGTTTGTCATTTACACTTTCAATCGCCGTGGGAGGTTGAGTAGTTTTATCTCGTTTTAAATACTGGAGTCTGAAAATATTTCCTTTTAATTAAGGAAGGGTCATAATCTCACTGTAGGTGGATTAATCTGGGTTTTTTTACCTTCTTCCTTCTTCTTTCTTCCTTCTGTCCACTTCCCTTACCCTTCTTTATTCCTTCTCTCTTTTTCCCTAACCCTTATTTCTTCTTCTTCTTTCATCCGTTTTCTTCCTTCTTTCTTCCGTCTTCCTTTCTCCTTCTTTCTTCTTCCTTCTTTCTTCTTCATTTTTTCTTCTTCCATCTTCCTTCTTCCTCCTTCCATCATCCTTCTGCTTTCTTCTTTCCTCCTTCTTCCGTCTTCCTTTTTCTTCTTCCTCTTCCTTTTTCCTTCTTCCTTCTTTCTTCCCTCATCCTTTTTCCTTTTTTCTTCTTCCTTCTTCCTTTTCCCTTTTCCTTCTTCATTCTTAATTCTTCCTTTCTTCCTTCTTCCTTTGTTCTTTTTCCTTCTTCCTTTTTCCTTTTTCCGTTTTCCTTTTTCTTTTTTTCCTTCTTTTTTCTTTCTTCCATTTTCTTCATTTTTTCTTCCGTCTTCCTTTTTTCTTCTTCCTGCTTCCTTCTTTATTTTTCCTTCTCTCATTTTCCTTCTACCTTCTTCTTCCTTCTTTCTACCGTCTTCCTTCTTTCTTCTTCCTTCTTTTTTCTTACTTCTTCCGTTCTACTTCTTCCTCACTGCGCACTACTCACGTCTCACTCCCCACTTCTCATTCGGACTAATGACCCAGCATCGAGTACAACAGCGCAGGAAGTGTTAGGCACTGCACATCGACGCCAACGAAATGGTTGGTTTGATAAGAAGTGCCAGCGAGTGACGGTCGAGAAAAATGTTGCTAGGAGTCGAATGCTAGTGGCTCGTACCCGTTCCAACAGAGAGCGGTACAGTGTAGCAAAGGCAGAAGAGAAACGAATCCACCGCAGAAAAAAAGGCAACATGAAGAGAGTGTGATAGCTGAAGCGCAGTAGAACATGGATAGAAAGGATATGTGCAATGACCGAGAGAGGAATTTGCTGCTGACAGACAAAACTATGATGGCAGCCAGGTGGAAGGAGCACTTCGAAGATTTTGTGGGGTTTGAGTAAGTTACCATCAGCGTGTGATTATATATTTACCACCTCAGCGTGTTAATCGGTGAGCAGCAAGCCATGATTCGTCCTCTTCTCGTCCGATCTCGGTGGCGTGCACACGCACCGATGGAGAGCTGCTGTCATCGCATTTTCGCTGCAGCCATTTGAGCCACAAAGATTTGTTGAACGGTGAAAATGAAGGATGGACATAGTCGACGACAGTCAAGCTGTGGAACCACCAACGCTGGACGAGGTATAGAAAGCTCTAAACGAGCTGAAAACAGTAAAGCTGCTGGGAAGGACGAGATCCCGGTTGATCCCGGTTCTCAAACACGGAAGTGAGCAGCTGCATCAATCAATCCACCACATTATCCAGAAAATATGAGAGTATGAAGAACTGCCTGCCGACTGGTTGGATGGCCTCATATGTCCAATCTATAAGAAAGGGCACAGACTAGAGTGTGTCAATTACACAGGGATCACCCTTCTGAACTCGGCGTACAAAATCCTGTCGCGTGTCCTGTTTAACCAACTTTGTCGGCGAATACCAGGCAGGTTTTCGTGGAGGCCGATCTACGACGGATCAGATGTTTAGACTCACCATCTGTTCATTGATTTCAAAGCAGCGTACGATTCAGTAAAAAGAAATGAGCTGTGGCAAATAATGTCCAAACATGGTCTTCCGGCGAAACTTATTAGACTGATACGTGCAACGCTGGATGACTCCAAATCAAGTATTCGGATTGCAAACGAAGTGTCAACCTCGTTTGTGACCTTAGACGGATTGAAGCAGGGTGATGCACTTTCGAATTTATTGTTCAACGTGGTTCAACATTGCACTCGAAGGCGCTATTAGAAGGTCTTGTGTGCAGAGGAACGGCACTATCATCACACGGTCGCATATGCTCCTGGGCTTTGCGGACTACATCGACCTTATTGGAATCGATCGCAGAGCAGTAGTGGAGGCTTTTGTCCCACTGAAGAGGGAGACGGCGAGGTTAGGATTAACCATTAACTCTACCAAGACAAATGGGCTTATTCTACGAGTCGTGTGGCGTGAGGTGAGTCGATTTTAGCAATTCTCACGTGAGGTGACCATGTTATTTAAATGGGGCTATACGACTCTTCTCACGTCATTCGAGAAATCTCACGTCACTCCACTCGTAGAATAAGCCCAAAAGTACATGGTGACAGGTAGAGATAGAGGAATGTGTATGATGTGTTCGAAGTTGTTAAAGAATTTGTTTATCTTGGAACGCTTGTGACATGTGACAATGTAAGTGAAGTGAAAAGACGTATTGCTGCTGCGAATAGGGCCTTTTACGGATTATGTAACCAGCTTAGGTTTCGTATTTTATTCCGTGTATTGACTCGCGCGAAACTGTGCCCGTATCCTTACGATAATTCAAACTTAACGATCGAAACAATTAATACATAAGCTGTTATTGTAAAACTTCTCTACGACTCGAGGCCTGAAATGTTTCCATTGGCGTACTGGTTATGGTGAAGGGGCGATTCCCTGCTATAGTGATAACTCAGTAAAAGGATTTCTTTCAATAAATCCTAGTACTGAAGGTACATTATCTCAGGACTCTTTATTATGATGCCGTTTTATTCTAGATAGCATAGAAAACAAAAAAAAATGCCTGTTGCTCATTCTATCAATAACTTAATCCACTTGTTATGGTATCAATAATTTATAGCTCATCATCTCGTGACCATAATAATAGTCTACTAGCATCAGCAAAAATCCCCAGGATATTTCGTAGAACTAATTGCACTAAATAAAAAAATATATTTTAAAAAAAGCTTCGAAAAAAATAGTGACATTCAATCGTTTCCATAATTGGTTCTCCAATTACCTTTCTCTTACTGTTTTAGGTAAATTACATAAACATCTCAAACAACAGGTCAGCAAATATTTTAGGTACTTACCTCCGTCATCGCAAGAACAAGTCAGAAGTTGAACAAAACTCGTAGAAGCTTGCAAGTGATAATATATGTACAATTATAACGAATACCTTCGATTTTGTAGCCATCGCATCGTCACCGTAGTACGTGCCTAACACTAAAAGGTCTATTGGGTAGTTGTCGAAGCCGGTGCTGCCGTTCCGCTTCCAAACTGCAGACCTCGCAGTGCTTCCGGTGGGATCGTCGCATTGACCGTGATCGGAGGCATTCCGGGGAGGGAAATGGGCGTTGTGACGGCGCTCGGTTGGAACAGTGGCGGCTGCTGGGTCAGATCTATTGTTGTGGCGTTTCCATGCGACGGTTGATGCTGGGGAAACGTTGAATACATCTGAATCGGAGCTGGTGCCTGGCCGGCGGCGTACGTTTGCGATTGGTACTGCGGCTGGGCGCCGGTCGGGTATGATAAGCTTGACGGTTGGAACTGAAAGTTGCAATAGTTAGTAAGAAGCTGTCAGTAGATTGTACGATATGAAATGTCTTACAGCGCTGGCTAGAGAAGTAGCAGCAGCCGAAATCGCAGGAGCATTTCCATAGGTTTGGTAGAAGTCACTCGCCAAGGTTGACGGTGGTGGGACATTGGGTGTGAAGACGCTCGGATTAATCGTTGGCAGAGTTGTGGTTGATGAAACGGTGCTTGTCGGACCATAAGACAAATCGACCAGAGTTTGCTGTTGCTGAGTGTTGGCCATCGAAAAAGGTATCTGCTGCTGTGCGGGTGGCGAGTACATAGGAATTGTAGCCGTTGCAGATGACATGGCAGCAACGACATCCGTACCGAAGGAAGGTGCAACTGAAACGGTAACAATAGAAACAGGTTATAACGCCAAGAGTTTCCGGGCATACTATAAAAGGGTTGCTTTGGAGCGAGTAGTAGTAAAACGCAATAGTTAATTGGCATCTTTTAACCAATATCATGCAACAGCCAACGAGGATATTTTTCAACCGGAAAAAGGACATTGGATGTTGCCCAAAACGATTCAAAATAGGAGCAGACGTTCGGTTAAGAAAAATAATCGATGCTGCTACTCGTAGAAAACATTACAGTTGACGACCTACACGTAGCTTATTACTTACCGTTAGTACCAGAAGATGACAAAGTGCCAGCAGGTGGCGTATAATAAGCCTCGGTAATGCTAATCGGAGGGGAAGTCACCGACGCCGGCGGCATTACATTGTTATTGACACTGACAAACTGGGTAGGATTGTTGTTGGTCTGGTCTACTGTGCTCATGTTGGAAAATTGGTTCGCCAGAGACGCCGTGGTAGTGCTATCCGTTGTTACAGTCTGTGAAACCGTCAGCAAATCTGTATGAACCGTTCCGGCCGTTGAAGCAAATGTATTTGCAAGCGGGGGAACCATCGGGATGAAAGGAATGGCTCGATTAGCCGCGTTAGGATCTGTTGCCGAGGCGACCGATGTTGGTACCGGGCTCATGCTCTGACTAAGCGCCGTTCCCGTAGGGGGAGCCAACTTAGCATCCGCTGGCAATACCCTAATCGGTATTCGATGCAAATAGCCGTAACCGATTCCACAACCCAAGCTTCCCTCACCACCCCATTTATTGTTGGGAGTGATGGTTACCTCCCTGCAGGCGTCCTTATCGATGTTGTATACGTACATCTTCAGGGGCCTTCCCTTGTGGGACTCGATCAGTGTGAATAAATCTTCGCTTTCGTGCAAAATTGAATCTGCCCCGATAATGTAATCCGTGAATGGGATCAAACCAGCTTCTTCTGCCGGTGATGATGGATGCACCTCCAGAATGTGCCAAACATTCTCATTAGCACCTTCGAACGAACAGAACCGAATGCTAACGCCAAGCAGTCCTTGACCTCCCCATGTTGTACTCGGCGTTATATTGACAACCCGGATGTTTTGCGTTTTGCTGCTAAAGATAGTCATCTGGATCTCCTTGTCAATGTTTGCTTTCAGCAGCTCCTTCAGCGTATCGTTGTCTTGATCCAGCCGAGTGTTCCCAATCGCCAGGACAAAATCAAAGAACGCTTCCAATCCAGCCTTCTGGCCGGGGGAGTGATCTTGCACCTGCGAACATAGAACATCGGTTTATAAACCATCCGTCGCCGTAGCGAAATGCACGAAAAACTGAACACGTCATCTGTCATTCGTCGGAAGGTGCTTAAGAAAACGGGATCTGGAACTTACCCGCAGGACATGGTAACCCTCAGTACCGCCACCGGGGACGGAAATACTATGCGAGAGACCCATCGTTTACCTCGAGCAAACCCAAACCAGCACTTTACCGTAACTTTATCACCTGAAAATTCGATCACAAACTCGTCCGGCTGCAACGAAGATGAGCACAGCCAGTGTAAAATTTATGAATGATAATCCAGGGTTGAAGTGTTATTTTGATAAGGCCCGAATGACAGTTGCTTATGCTGCAGAGCGCAGTGCGAAGGGTCCCAGTTGTTGCACCGCCGAAAGACTCGTCGAATGCACGACATCCGCAGTTTTCCGCGAGCGGTAATAGACCACACGGTTGTTTGTGAAAACCCATTGATGGGTGAAAAAACACCCATTTTTAAATAGCGTTCCTCTCTGTCATAAAATGGGGGAATTTATCAACCATGCAATGGGTAAAAAAATACCCATTAGAGGAAACCAAATACATTAAAAAACGGTTATATTTTTACACATTAATGGGTGAAAACAAGTTCAAACACGAAACACACTGACAAAAATCCAATCATATCCATTATGTGTGGCACACATAAATTTCGACTATAGCATTTTCCACATAACGGCCATATGAATTTGCATAGCATATATGTGGAAACACACATAACCCTTATTAACTAATAACCTTTATGTGCACTACAAAAATTCCACACATTTTTATTGGCAAAAATCCATTAATTTTATTCATGATTCTAATTAGTGCACACATAACCACTCTCCACGCGAAGTACAAATATAATCTATAATCAAATAAAATGTATGTGTGGTCTCTAATATGCAGTTATTGAATTTATGTGTGGGTACAAATTGCATATATTTGGGTCGCCAAATTGCAAAAAATTATGTGTGCGACAAATATATTCAATATAAAGATTTTTTTCGGTGTGGATTTTCCAATAGCGGGTGGTTATTAACGCACACATAAAATTTATTTGTAAATTTCTTTAGATTTTTGCCAATAAAAATGTGTGGATTTTTATTAGTGTATCTTGGTGAGAAGGGCAGCGTCCTTCAGATTTTATCAAGTTTTATCAATTATATTTAAAACTATAGTGTATATTGCGCTTTTTGCACTTCATAAGAGTTTTGCGAGATTTTTTTTCTCACAGTCATCTTTTTCTCACACTCAATACACTCAAAAAAGTTTGATTTTCCGTGTATAATATTTGTGTGTGAGTGCTCAATCTGAAAACATATAGACGTCAAATCATGGCGGGAATCGATTTAGTGTACACGCCTCCATATGACTAACGAGTAATGGGTTATAATTGGGTAAATTTCAGTAACAAAAATCGATCAACCCGAAATGAGAGTGGGTGTGAGAAAAAGAAGCGGGCAAAACACAATCTACACATAACTCTTCAAATTGGTGAAATCGGCAATATATACAAACTCTCGGAACAACGCAAGTGAGACAAATGATATTTTTGTATATAAGTAATCTAATGCTTCAAATTATGCTTCCAGCAAGGCTTCCAGTCGATTGTATAATGTGATAACATTTTTTTGTGTTTACGGAAAATGAAGAAACTTGGACGCAGAGTCAAGCAAAAGCAGAAGGGTGAGCATTTTAATTCTATTCATTCGACAGCATAATTTCTTTAAAATGAAATATCAATACATATAAAGGTTATCCCTGCCAAGATGATGGACGTGCACGAAAATTGTTGGAACCTAAGTCGGTACATTCTTGCACGCATTTCAAACCGCCAAATAACGTGGATGATGATCGATAGGATGCCAGAGCCTCAATTTATTTATTAAGCTTAATTCGTAGTTTTCATAACTGTACCTCTGCGCTGTAAATGAATAGCATAAATAAAATCAAGTAAAAGTGTTTTATTTTTTACATTTATTGATTAGCTACCATGAATATCACGAATTTATAATCGACCACTGCTTCAAAATCTGATTCCAAAAATGGGTAAATTTTTACCCATTTTATGGGAAGCTCGGCTATTTTCAATGGGTGAATAAATACTCATTTTGTGACATAAACTGCTTTTACCCATTAATGGGTAAATCGAGTTTACCCATTAAATGGGGAGAGGCACTTCTAGCGAAAATGGGGGTTTTTTCACCCATTAATGGGTTTTTACAAACAACCGTGCAATGCAAACTCTAACTTAACCTCACTTATTTTGACAGTTCACAGAGCTTGTTTACAAGGTGTTAGAAGAAAAATCGATAAGGGGAAAATTAAAATTCATATTTTTAGTTCAAAATTGCTGTGATCCGAGTATTTCAGTGGTATTCTTTGCATTCAGCATGAAATCAATCACAAAGGACATCTACATGCGAATAAAATGACCAAACATTTTTATCGGAAGCTTCGCCGGAGACTAAGTCCAGATGAAATAGCTCTGTGAACTGTCAACCTACGTCATCATGCACTGGTCTATGGCCGCCAGCTTGCCTGCGGATTAAGGCTCGATGCCCACGTAGCGTCATTTCAACGCAGAGTGCACGTGGCGTCAAAAAGACGCAGGTGTGCACCGAAAAAAAGCGGTAACGCAGCGTCACCACGCCGATGCACACCAGCGTTAATTTAACGCTGCGTGCACGTGGCGTTGAAAAACCGTGCACGTGGCGTTCAAAAAGATTACCAGTACCAAAAAAAAACCCGTTCAGAGCAGCTTCGAACTATTGACGTCGAGAATGAGAGGCCCCAACCTATACCTCGCATCTATAGTCGCTTCGTTGCAATGTGTGTGGAAAGTGTGCGTTACATGCCTCTTTTTGTTAATCACACCTTCATTGAAATTTGGTTGAATTTATTCTACCTAAAAGGACGAAGACTCAAACTACAAGGCCAATAAACGTATCCCTAGTAACCCGCTTTTCATTCATGCTGAGTAAATCCTCCACGCAAAGTGGTGCCTCGTGCAAACAATAGCAAGCAACAGACGGCAGTGATGCTGGAATAAAAAGTGCAATGAGCCTTGCGTTCATACAGCAATTAGTTTTATGTAAATAACATTTTTCACGAGCGTCGGATGACTTTGCAGTCTTCCAATGAAAGTTTGCTGGTAAAATTTCCTATGTTGGATCGATTTATCGTTAGAGAATAATGGGACCACCGACAAACCGACGGGCCTCTCTGATTCCAAAATTGGCAAAAAAAATTACAATCGTTTTACTCCGAGTGTAGTAACTCGTTCTGTCATTACTGACATTAACGTTCTTTTGATAGAAAAAGTCAAGAAAAAGAAAAAGCAAAATGCACGCAATCCACCAGCTAGTCGACGTAAACATTATATGCACGTTTCAAACAATCTACACAGCGATGAAGATAAAAATAACCATGTAATAGAAAATCTTTTTCGATGTCTAAATCGACATTTAAGTCTTTACGATCATTACACACATTTTCGAAAATCGAAGGTTTTCATTTGGCTCACGAATCCTATCATAAAACTCTTGATATTAATAATATTGAATACTGATTATTACGTGGAAGCTGATGAAATAAATTCAAGAGTGCATGACCAAATTTGCTCGCACATTTGTGAGAGATGTTGTGTAAACCATCGCACAGATGGAGCTAGGTAATGAAAGGAGAGTAATTGCCAAGAAATTTGAAGAACTGTATATGGGAAGGCACGTCGGTTTGTCGGTGATGGGACACCTTGGGGATTTTTTCTTTGTAAAGGTAAATTTCCCCATAGTAAATCCTATGGAAAATTAAAATCGCCGGCGCTAAAATATAGTTTCACCGATTGATCTGAAATTTGGTACATGCATTGTAAGACCCAAAAGGCTTCTGAAAAATATGAAGGAACGATTTTTTTTTTCATATATCCGCATGTCCCAGGCTACTGGGTACCTTGCGTGAACGCGGCGTGCACGCATCGTAAAAAACCGCTACGTGGACATTGGTCTTAAGGGCAGTGAACCCATATGTATTTTCTGTCGAAACCTGCTGCTGCGCTTACCATTCTGGATGGACCATTAGGGGCCGATGCCCATGTAGCGTTTTTTCAACGCTGCGTGCCCGTAGCCAAGATTTTTTTATGTACAGGTTATCCGACTTCGTCAGTAGATGGGAATAACCAGCGCGGGGGGGAAAAATCTTGCCCGTAGCGTTGAAAAAACGCAGGTGTGTATCGGCGCGGCGACGCTGCGTTGCCGCCTTTTCTCGATGCCCATCATGCCGCCGCATGCACTCTGCGTCGAAAAGACGCTCGTGGGCCAAGATTTTTTATGTATGTATTTTCTCCTTTGCAAAATTTTTATATTTCTTCCATTCAACGCCATTTTTTTCCCGTCCGGTGAAAACGACGCGTCATTATCTTGCTCTAAATTTTCCATTTAAGTGAAGTTCACAGAAAATACGTTTTCGTTAAATTTGATTTTTTTTTACCGCTAAAAGGGAATAAGACTTCTGAATAACGCAACCACACGCGGTATACGCAGACGCTTCGTCTGATAAGCAACCTTCTAGACAGTCTTATTCACGTATATTCCGGGCACCAAACTAATGATTTGACACGAGATGATTAACAAAGATCCTAAGCCGGAACTCGAGTGATATTGGTAAGATCATTTGATAAGTTTCCCTCGAAGTTTCCATATTGACTCGATTTATATTTTGATTAATTTCTTTCTGCAGGCTATATGTATCATATTGCGTCGTGTAAAAAGCGTCTACGAACGGGATGTGGACATTGTATTTCATTCCGAACAATTCTCTCTTGTTCAAATCTGGACCCGCATAGGACCAAGACCAGCCGCACGCGTCCACAACCAGTTTACCAAGTGAACTAGACCCCAAATCCGTACCTGTGAATGGTTCCGCGGGCGATTAAATGTCATTAACGTATCTGATGATCACACGGTTTCAATAAAAATAAACATTCTGTTTTTAAAAACTAATCTTAAATTTTCATTTTTATTTTGCCCATAACAAAAAAACAACAACAAACGAACATAACCTAGAAACTATAAACAAATCCAAGATAAACTAAGCAATCATAAAGCTAACTTATACTAGCGAAAGTTTTTCTTAAATTTATACTATCTCAGTATTGTTGGATGGAATACGAGATTGGGGTCAACCAGGCGAATAGCCATTTAGAATGACTTTTAAACTATTAAGTATAAATTTATTTCTGAGTGTAGGTTGCACTGCGAGAGTTTGGGAGAAAAGTCGTCAGAAGCGATTAGTCACATTCAAAATCAAATTTTCTCCATAAAATTTACTTCACTTTTTGGTACATATATGGTCACATGTTTTCCACTGGAAATGGCTTTTCACAGTCTTTAAGCAACTGTTGAAGACGAATCCCAACCAAATAAGCCGTGAATTAAAAATCCGGGAATTCATAACCTGCTATTTAATCGGAAAAATCATATGCAAGCACCCACCGGCTGGAAACTCATCCTATAGGGCACTGCACGGACTGATTTGTCTCTTTCTCGCTGCAAAGAAATTAGAAAACAACAAGGCCAGTGAACGTCAAAATTCATGAAGAACGAAAGAGAAAGAGATTTTTCCGTGCAATGCCCCATTAACTAATAACCTTTATGTGGATTTTCCTATAGTGGGTGGTTATTAACGCACACATAAAATTTATTTGTAAATTTCTTTAGATTTTTGCCAATAAAAATGTGTAGATTTTTATTAGTGTAGGAACTTTACGGAATTTCCTCGGGAAAGTGCTCGGAATTTCCTCGGAAAACGCTTCGAAATTTCGTCGATCCACGCGAGAATCGTGTAGGAAAAATATTCGGCGAGTTGTTGGCGCGGCATAATATTTTGACTGATCAACGACAATCTTTTGTAAGTTTTATGATAGACAGGCAGCGCATAGCATAGCTATCAAATTTATGTTTATGCTCATTCATCGTTCGCTTTCGTCTGGTTTCTTGAGATCTGCGCTGAAACGGACCAACGTCGTCAGTAGAAAAGTGCTGTGGATTATTTTTTACGCAAGATTCAACTCGTCAAAGACAATCTCCTGAAAGAAGTGACCAAGTGAAGCTTATGCGTCAGCTTCAGTGAAAGTGGAAAAAGAAAAAAAGCCATTGAAAATTTCACACCTTCCCGGGTCAATGAAAAGTGCACGCACGGGGCGTACGCGACAAAATCCTCGTCATCATCGTCTGTGAAAAGTATGCGGGGCGGGACGCGGTCGACAGACAATCGGGTTCGAATATCGACGGTAGAGGAAAATTAAACGCCAGTGCATTGAGATTTTCGAAAATACGCAATAATAATCGGTGAAAATAATGCTGCGACGTGGATTATGAGACAGCATTACAGAATTGGTTTGTATTTAGGGGAAATGACGGAATCGAACGCAGGATTTTCATTGGGGGCACCCAGCAAAAAAGGCATGGCGGAGCCCCATCCGCGAAGCAGCATCAGGGAATGGAAAGAAAAGAGGGCATCGTGTTTTGGTTTTAGGCGCGTTTGTATGTGTGCGTCTGTCTGGCTGCTCCTACGATGATGGCTTCTCGGTATTTTCACAACAGAGACTTCCAAACGGTTACACTTTGCGTCCCACTCAAAATATAAGGAGTGATTTTGATTGGGAACAAATTATTACACATTTTTGGCACTTACTCTTTGCCGATTTGCTTGCAATGTTAATACTCATCGCAGTATGCTGTCCAGATGGTCAAAATACATACTGTGCTTATTATTTCTCGAGCAACATATGATTAGGGCCGAAAAACCAACAATGCTGAACCGAGAAAAATGAGGTTCAAGTTTTCTATTACTAATTTAATTCATTTATTGAATTTGAAACTCATTTCATGGCCAAAACCATGTCAATGCTATAAGTAAATGGTTATATTATAACAGCAGATTAAGATTAATTGAAAAACCATTCGAAATCTACAAAATTTCAACTAAAACAAAAATTGCGCCGTTTACTCGCATTACTCAAAGCTAGTGACATCATCGGATTTGTTTTGATTTGCTAGCCAGAGCAGTTCTGCTATGCGATATATCGAAAACCTAGTAAGAATATACATTTTAAAATAACTTGAAGCTAGTTTTTCTAAATAAACAATATAAAGTGAACGGCCTGAAAACCAAAGCAAACATTCCGCATGGTAGTTAAGGGCGCCAATAAAGGACTTAAAAACCACTATAGTGCAAATGGTTCATGAGACGTTCACTCAAAATAGCAATAAATGTGTTTCTTAAGAAATATTAAGTACGGAGTTTTACCTACGATAAAGAATCATTTTCAAAGCAATCGTTTACGCTAGAAAATTAAAAATCGTGGTTTTGGTTTATAAGCCGTAATCATATGTTACGCGAGATTTGTTATTTTGTGCCACCAAAAAATTTAAATTACGAGGAAGTACGGGTTCCGTGCGCGTCTTTTGCCTTTCCAAGACATGAACTGAACTGATTCATATTTGTGAAACAAATTAAACAATTTGAAATATTTTTTTCGATTTTGTCACATCTCGAGCAACATATCTCGCTTAACAATTGATTAGGGCCTACAATGAAAAGTAAACAAATTCAATTTCAACACCCTTCGATAGCATCCTCTAATAGCTACTAATAGTATAAAAATGTTCCGCATCTTCAATTAAATTACTTAGAAAAAACTAATTTTTAATTGGGCCTACAACGTGTTATTTTCAAAATATGTGTAGGTCCACCCTAAAAAACGGCCAAGCCACTCGTTTTTTTCTGTCTGGGATAAGCCTTCTCCAACTTCGGGCCGATAACGAGATTTTTTTTCGAACCGTCATCGGCCCGACCTCGGAGAGAGAAAATTTCCCCTCCCGAAAAGCCTTATCCCGTGTTTACTTTCGAAAAATGCCATAAACAAAGGGTCTATGAATGACAAGCAAATGCAGAATGACTTATCAAGAAGGCCTATCCCGGAGAAAAAAATTTAAATAGACTTAAACTTATATTTTAACGATTTCGACACATTTTTGCATGTTTTCGATGCAATTAAGGTTATGGATGGATAGATAGTGCTGATTATGAGCTTTTAGGAGTTTTTGCTGCTTAAAATATCATAAACCTGGGAAATAGGAATAGAAATTGTGATGCATTTTTTTCGAACGGCATTTTCTCAGTGTTTACGTTTTGGCTGTAGGCCCTTTTCAAATGTTACGCGAGATATGATAATACGGCCAAAAATCCAACAATGCTGAACAGAGAAAAATGAGGTTCAAATTTCGTTACAACTAATTTAATTCTTTGATTGAAGTGGAAACTCATTTCATTGCCAAAAACATGTCAATGATATACGTAAATTGTTATAACAGCAAATTTAGATTAATTGAAAAACCATTTCAAATCTATTAAATTTTAGCTGAAACAAGAATTGCACCGTTCACTTGCATTACCGGCAATACGTCTGGCTTTTTAGGCCGTTTGCTCAAAGCTAGTAACATCATCGGATTTGTTTATACTTGTTAACCAGAGCAGTTCTGCTATGCGGTATACTGCCGTTCTATGCATAATTTGTTCCATGTTACCTCTGATGGAAAAAAATCAAACTCAAGTCAATTTGTTCCACTAATTTCAGAATCAATTGGATCTGAAAATTTTATCAATATTTTTCGAAAGTTATTAGCGTACACACTCAGTTTTTATTTCAGCAGCTCGGCAAAAATCCGCACAGCCGTGTGCCAGCAAAATAAATAACTGATATTCCGTCAAAAATAGCGTTTGTTAGCTGATTTTCGGCAAACTATTTGCTGATTATCAGCAATTTTGACAGAAATCTCGGCAAAAAACATGTTTGCTGGGGTACGGCTGTGCGATTCTCGGTAAAAGTTCAATATTTTGCTGAGATCCCGGTAAAAAAAATTAAGTGTGTAGGCAACCCTTTTACAAGACATAATATGAATTACTACTTATGTAAACGTTTTTCAGTATCCATTATCATCAAACGACAGTTTCATGTTTTCAGTGGGACAAATCGACTCGAGTTTGAGTTCCTTCATCAAAGGTAACATGGGACAATTATGCGTAGAACGGTAGTATATTGGAAACCTAGTACGAGTATACATTTTAAAATACTTGAAGCCATATTTTCTAAATAAACAATATAACGGCCTAAAAACCAAAGCAAAACACTGTATGGTAGAGGTAGTTACTGGCGCTAAACAAAAGACTTGAAAACCACTATGGTGCAAAAGGTTCATGAGACGTTCACTCAAAATTGCAATAAATGTGTTTCTGAAGAAATATCAGGAACGGAGTTTTACCTAGCATGAAGAAGGCAAGGCAATCTTTTATGCTAGAGAATCAAAAATCATGGTTTAGGTTTAAAAGCCGTAATCATTTGTTACGCGAGACATTTTTTTATCTTATCACTGTATTTAGTCTCATTAGTAGCCCATAGAATGTTGGGATTGAATAGTTGATTCAAAAGTAGGTATAAGATTGCTAATGTCGTTCCTGTTCGCGTGACTAACATCTAGGTTACGTTGATGTTTGACCTGGCAGCCAAAGCACCAACTACAAGTTGTGTCAAACCGATGTTGTTGATGGAATTAAGCATGCACTACAACATGATGCATAAATTATGGCCAATTGATGCTTGTTGAAGCACAATTTGGCAAAATAATTTAAATGACTACAGCGCCACTAGCGTTCTAGTACTTATGCTTCTACTGATTCAATTGAACACCTGTTCCAAGCATTTTTAAAGCAGTAGGTCAACATGGGTGATAGCATTAGAATCGATTTTAATAATTTCCCTGCTTTGAGCGTGCTTACGCAAGGAGTTTATTTGTTTGTTCTTGATTTTCTTGCAGTTAAAATGCGCAAAACATCTGCTATAATATTTTATTGAATGAACATATTTTCTCAATAACAAATAAAAGGAGGGGAGATATTGAAGATCCTCAAGCGCCCTTGATACCACATGTTTTATTGAAAATGTCCGTCCTTTAAAAAAATTACTTGAGATGCACATTTAGGTGGCAAACGGCTTTGGCATATTTGATTCTTTGTTGATAAAACTTGGAGATGACTTCATACAACATATAAAAAATAGTGGCTCCCAAATGAATCATGATTGCAAACCTCTGTCCCAGATAGGAAAAAAAAAACAAACCACGGCGCAACCATCATCATCACCATCTCGCGGTCGCGGTCAGAGCGGAAGCAGTGTGATTGTGAGTGAAGTACCTATCTCTAGTGCAGAGTAAAAAATTTCGGCAGCTCCGTGGAACGGAAAAGCAAAACAAGAAGAGTGCATCGGAGTGCAACCCGGAACAAGTGAAGAAGAAAGTGTGCTCTTCTGCGTGCACACTCGCTCTGGTGCAGTGAAAAGTTGAATCACTGGAAAGTCCCCTCGCCACCAGTCAGCAGTGGTAAACGTCTCGTCGGTCGTGGTACGTTCACAAGTCGGGTGTTGTTCACGAGGTGTGGTGTGTTTTGATGTTGGGAAAATCAGCAGTGATATAGGCCTACAGAAAAATAGGCGATTACAGAGTTCTTTTTTTCGCGCACGTCTGGCAAAGGCGACGACGTCGATTTATCATCAACAACAATTAGCCTGTCCCGTCTGACCGATTGCCAGTCGGTGGTAGGAGAAGAACGGTGAAAAGTGTTGGAAGTGACGAACCAATCCGGATAATGGCCGATCAGAATGAAAAAATCCTTCACCGTCTGCTGCAGATTGACGGCAACAACGAGTGCGCGGATTGCGGAGCAAAATGTAAGTAATTACGATTTACTATTTTTCTTGTCCCACAGGCTGATGAGTTAGGAGGTCGAGGTATTATACACGCAGTATGAATAGTTATACTAAGGTGGTAGTAGTAGTGATCAGTATCAGTACTACGAACTAGCACTGAACGATTTCACCATAGCACCATGGGAAGTCAGGTGGTCAAACATCTGAAATTAACGAATCGGAGCTTAGCTGAACTTCACCCACTGGTAGATATAAAATATCAATACGCCAATCCATAGGCTAACGAGGCAGATTCTTACAGTTGGATTTTTTCAATATCTTCCGTTTTAATTTATGTTTTTCAAATATTTAAAATTCCTAAAGGATCAGTTTTCTTTCTTTCTCATTCTGGTATATACATATGCATATCGACTTTTAAAACTTGTCATAAGACGAGTTCGTTCAATTCCATTTAATTTCGTATTTCGACCTCAACAGTAAGGCCGTCTTCATTGGCTCGTACTTGACTTACTTTTCAAACCTTTGTTGCACACTTGAAATATATAACCAAACTCAGTTGAAATTGAAGTTTTTATCTGCTGAACGCTCGGTTGCCAAATTTGAAATTGCTTCCAATCTGTCAAACTAACCAAACATTCGGTTCTATCAGCATTTATTTCTACCGAAAGCTGTCAATTAAACCGAATGAACTGTATTTCGTATAGCGAAATTCGGTTTCTTAGCCCTTGGTTTTTACTTTAATCGAATCTGAATTAGAATTCAAAGGCTCGTTTTAGAACTCTGACTCCGATTATATTAGGGAAAAATTTAGTAGAAGAAAAACAATAAACGTTTATTAATATAGTGGAAGTGGTATTCGTTATTTATAATACCATTTTTACTATTTATAATACCGAACTTGTAAACATTTAGGCTCAACCGTATTTTTCGGTTTAAATTTTGTTCTTATTTGTCAAAAGATATTTAATGTACCGAATGTTCGGTTTTTATTAAAAATATTTTGAAGAAAACGAACGACTAATCGGTTCATTGCTTTCAACCGATTTAGTTCGGTAAAAAATTCAACCGAGTTCGGTATTATAATTTAGGTGTGTGGGTGGTACCCCGAAATATGTAAAACTTGAAATCTAATAAATTAAAACATGTTTCGATCTTGTTGAAATTTTGATGAATTGCTTCACATTTAATGAGGTACTGATTCAGGATGACAGCAATGTTACTTATTTTTGTGCAATCAGTTCTTGTAAATTTTAATGACGCTGCTAGGCTTATTTTATATTAAGCCTTTTACATTTTACATTACACAATTTTGAATTTTTTCAACATAAATTGAAGAAAAAATAATAAGAAAACTATCAAATAATTTATTTACTAGTTGCCGGAGTGCCATACCTGATGTATGTACAAGGCTACGACCACAAACTACGCCTGTAATTAGTCTATTTAGATATTATTCGTAAAAATAATCTTATCGCAAACATAATCGACGTGACTCGTAAAATTGACCTTATCGTCTATGGTTACACATAAATGCCGAAAGGGTGTGGCATCCAAACGAGTTGGACAACCCGATTTAGATTTTCAATCTTATTGATCTCCTGTCCAGCCGCCATCTGCATACTTCGATATACCATCCTTCCCAGTGAATCCCAGCTTCAGACTGGGTGCGCTCAAATTCCTCGGCATCTGATTCGCTTCATGCCAGTCTTGCTGGTTCGGACAGCTTGATTGTTGTCCGGGAGAACAAGTAGTGTGTGTAACGTAAAACGGCCCTCCAAATATCCTAAAATAAATGTTGTTATTCGGGAGTTGGTTGTTCTCATCCTTCATCTGCACATAGGCAATATCAAGGAGAATCTTTGCCAGTTTGGCAATCTCTTGGCTAAAGCTTCTGGATGTTAATTTGCTGATTTAGCTTGAATCCATCACACTGTAGCAATTGTAGCATCCTCTAGTAATGACACGCATCGCCAGGATTTGTTACAACAAACTGTTGCTCAAGATGCTTTACAATCAACTCAAACTCTTCTTCGAATTGGGTGATAATAATTATATCATATGCGGATGTATGAGAAACTTTTCTCCTGTTTTCCGCATGTGTGTATGTTTGCGTCTACGGTTTCCAATGATTCGGTAAGATTGCGAGGCTCCCCTATTTCCATGCTAACCAAACGTGCTTTACGGCGCACTACGCTCATCGGATTCTTGAATTGATGCTGCATTTGATGACGACTCAGTGATTTGTGATTCAACGGCTGCCATGTTGAGCTGCAAGGTAGATAGCAAGGTAGATGCCTACCTGGCTTCGCTGGATCGAACGCTCCAAAAAGCTAAGAATGCTGCGCACCACGTCGAGATGGTGTCCCTAGACATCTCCAACGCCTATAACCGAACCTTGATATCACGAATCCTACAAAAGGCAATCTGTTTTAAGTTCATCAATAATTTCCTGCTTGAACGATCCTTCCGAGTGCAGCTCGGAGCGCCTACATCCAAAACCATGAAGGAGTCCCCCAGGCATCAGTAATCAGTAAATCCCGGATCAGCACGATCAAGCTTATTTCGAGGAGGAGAATTACTGCCGTTCTACGCATAATTGTCCCATGTTACCGTTGATGGAAAAATCCAAACTCGAGTCAATTTGTCCCACCAATTTATAAAATCGATTCGATCTTAAAATTTAACAAATATTTTTGGGATGTTATGAGCGTAGGCAACACTTTTCCGGGACATAAAACGAATCCCTACTTATTTAAACGGTTTTCAGCCTCTATTATTATCAGACAACAACTTAATTTTTTCAGTGGGACAAATTGACTCGAGTTTGAGATTTTTCATCAAGGGTAACATGGGACAATTATGCGTAGAAGGGCAGATTAGGAGTGACCGGCCCACCCGACTTCGCGTCGCCGACGCCTTGACAATTACGTAAAGCACAAGCACCAAGCGCAGAGTCTCTTCAGCTAGCACATCGAGGACCGATACCGATCAACGTCGACAAAATACACGGATGGCTCTAAGGCCACAGACAGGGTGGGAATTGAAATTAACTCCAGTGACAACCCATCCGCCTCCTACCGGCTACCGAACATTTGATCCGTCTTCTCGGCGGAAGCTGCACCAGTATTTCAGGCTGTGTCTCTGCCGAATAATGAACCGGCAAGCGTGCTCGCAGCCCTGGCCTCAGCATCCAACCGCCACCCATTCATCCAAGTTATCCAGGAAATTCTAAATGACGACGTCACCTGATGTGGGTCCTCGGCCATGCAGGCATCCGGAGAAACGAAAGCGCCGACATCCTGGCCAACATCGGCCGAACAAGTTCCTTCGTCTGTCGCAGCGTTCTAGCTGACAACGCCAAATTGTGGGTAAAGAACTAAATTAACACAGCATGGGCAATAGATTGAAAAAGGTAGTGGAACGTTTGCTAGAGAGCAACAAACAATCAACTTCCTTTAGGACTAATCTTTTCAACAAAATATAACCGACCCGGCAAAGAAATACGGACTACTTACTTACTTATGAATCCTGTACACCTCTGGTGGTGCAAAGGGCCTACTTGAAAGATCTTCATCCTGAGCGTTGCCCAGCTATCGCTTTAACCTGTTGCCAGGTTAGATTTCGGTCGACTCTGGGTCTGCCTCTGCTGCGATGTCCTGGAGAGAGAGAGCCGTCGCAACCGGGGACATTCGCCTTCTCTACGATATCGATGCCTGCGAAAGACGCGAATGATCAGTTATTGACCGACCCAACTGACCAGCTGAAACGCTGGTTCGAGCACTTCGAACAACTTTTTCAAGTGCCAGCCAGGCCACCACGACCTGGGCATGATCTGCCTAGAATCCGACGTATAACACGCGTCAGTACCGAAGCTCCATCACTGCTAGAGATTCAAACAGCCATCCAAAGAATGAAACCGAATAAAGCCCCAGGGGTCGATCGCCGAGATGCTCAAAGCTGACCCTATGACATCCGCTCAACTACTGCATCGTTTGTTTCGTAATATCTGGGAACCGCAACTTTCCCGGTCGAATGGATGCAAGGTATCTTAGTGAAAGAGTCCAAAAAGGGTGACCTGACTGTATGCGATAACTGGCGAGGCATTATGTTGCTGTGTACCGTTCTCAAACTTCTATGCAAAATTATCCTAGCCCGGATTCAGGAGATGCGACTCTCCGTCGGCAGCAGGCCGGATTCCGTGCCGGAAGATCCTGTGTGGACCATATTGTCACGCTCCGTATCATTCTGGAGCAGGTCAACGAATTCCAAGAGTCCCTGTGGGGCGCCCTGAGACGCAAGGGTGTTCCTGATAAAATCATCGGCCTCATAGAAAGCACAGTACGAGGCCTTTTCGTGTAGAGTGCTGCACAATAGGGTCCTGTCCGACACTATCGGGTCGTAGCTGGTGTGAGGCAAGGATATATTCTATCATCGTTACTGCTCCTCATCGTAATCGACGAGATTCTGGTAGATGCGATTGACCGTGAACCAAACCGCGGGCTGTTATGGCAGCCTATAATTATGGAGCACCTAAACGACTTCGAATTGGCTGATGACGTTGCACTCCTCGCGCAACGGCGCTCTGATATGCAGAGTAAGCTCAACGACCTTGCCGAGCGCTCCTCTTCGGCAGGTTTAGTCATCAACGTCAACAAAACCAATTCGTTGTATGTAAACACGGTGACTCCTTCCATTTTCACAGTAGCCGGGCAACCAGTGGAGAATGTTGAAAGCTTCCAATATCTTGGTAGCCAAATCGCGTCAGACGGCGGTACCAAGATCGACATAAGCGCACGGATCAAGAAAGCAAGGGCTGCCTTTACGAGAAATATCTGGAAATACAGGCAGATAAGTGATCGCACCAAAATACGATTTTTTTAACTCTAACGTGAAATCTGTGCTGTTATACGCTAGCGAAACATGGTGTGTATTAGTGGAGAACACTCAACGGCTGCTGCAGGTGTTCATCAACAGATGCCTGCGGTATATAATTCGGGCCTGGTGGCCTCACAACTGGATCTCAAACAACGAGCTTCATCGTCGTTGTCACCAGAGGTCGATAGCAACAGAAATTCGGGATCGAAAGTGGGGCTGGGTCGGCCACACTCTACGTAGGGGCGGAAACGAAATCTGTAAATACGGATTCCACTGGACAACAAATCACAAGCAATCACCACGCAAATAAGGACGAAATCCGCAACGTTAATGGACTCTCTTCGGAACTCGCAATTGTCTTATTCAAATGTTAAGCGAGAATTTTTCTCTCCGAGCTCGGGCAGATGACGGCTTCGAAAAAAAATCCTGTTATCGGTTAAGGTTTATCACTAGCAGAAAAAATAACGATCGGCTGTCCTGTTTTTTTAGGGTGCACCTATACACATAATTTGAAAATAACACGTTATAGGCCTAATCAAAAATAGTTATTCCTAATTAATTTAGTCGAAAATACAGAACATTTTTATACGATTAGTAGCTATTAGTGAATGCTATCGAAGAGATTTTTTTATTTCTTATTTGTAGGCCCTTATGAATAAGCGAGTTATCGTGTCTCGTTATGCTTAAATGCCGAAGGGATGTGACAGACTTATTTGAGAAGATTCTTACTCTCAGTGCTGAACTCTACCTTAAGAAAAATTACTGTAGTAAAGTAAAAAAAAAGGATTCCTACACTGATTTGAGCCGATTTGAGTGCCATGAGCCATGTCTAGTGTGATATACAACTTTTGTTCGTGGTGTTCTTTTCTTACATAAGTTTCGTGGAGTGGAGCCAGTTTTCCACTTTCCATACTAATTCACGGTCAGGTATAGTCTAGTCACTCTAGTGTATCGTAAAATGTCTGCTCCAGACAGTATCGCTTGCTTGTGAATATGGTTTGGGATCGCATCAGGAGCCGGTGCCTTGCCTAGTTTAGGATTTTTTTTAAATACCGATGAGTTAATTGTTAGTCACAACGGGCCGTTAGTAACGGCACAACCTGGATGCATTTATTGGGGGGTGTTCTAACTTGTCAATATCCCCAACTCAGCCGTCTTGGATTTTTGTATGGAATTTATGCTCGTTTGTTTACGTTTTGCACTGAAAATGTATGTTTCCCCCTGCGCTGGTTATTCCCATCTACTGACGAAGTCGGATAACCTGTACATAAAAAAAATCTTGGGCACAACATCGTGGAATCGCACGGTAACCACTCCGACGATCATCAAACGCGTGTGTGCGGCGTCTGCTTGCGGTATGTCTACCGGGTTTTAACCACCGACGTCATCGGAAGACGAAATACTCTCCTAGATGGGAGACCTACCGCAGGTCCAAGACTGTCTTGGATTTATCTGGGATTCCACTGCCGTTGCCAGCAGGGACTTGCTGTCTCACAGTGGTTCAAGTTTTTTTCCTTTTTTTTGTCTTTATTATCGAGACTTTTTCAGCCCAACTCTTCAAGTTCAATTGCACATCTAAGGGCCGGACAGGCTTTTCACCGGTGATGTGCTTGTAGTGTGTGTCATCGAGAGTGATCGAGCACTTCGGTTCAGCCTGACATGTGTGTACTTTATGGCCTTCGGAACCACAATTCGAGCAGATCTTGCTACAGTCTGGTCCTTCTTGAAGTGGTTGGTGGTTGTCAAGTTATGTGGCCGATCGCCAGTTGAGTGAGCAGTGAGAAGTGTGAAAGAGAATGGCAAAGTATGATATGAGAAGGGAAAAATGAGACAATTTTCATTTTCCACTCCTCACTTCACATTAGAATTAAATAAGAAGTTAGTAATGAATGGGAAATGGAAAATAAGAAGTGTAGGGGAAGGTGGGTAGACTTGATCCCCGGGGAGACTTGATCACCCCCGGTTTTATCGAGAACTAAAGTAGTTTTGTTCTAGCGTATTTTTTAGTATAGATCCTCTAGACAAATGACCTTTATGTGGTGAGTTATTTTTTGAATTGACAACCTTATTTATTCTGCAGGGCGGTTTGTATGTTTTGACCTTCCCAAAGATTTTTTTATTGGCCACGCAAAATTTTAATAACTTTTCATAACAATGATCAAATGCTTTCGTTTTTTCACAGCACAAAGCCATAAATGTGCTTAATGATTTGTACTGATGAAAATGTCAACATTCCATCAAAGTTTTAGGATATTTGGATTTGAAGTTATTGTTTCAATATGGGAACATTTGATCCCCTATTAGTCACTCATACAAAAATTCGGCAAAAAAATAAAAAAATATATAAATCTGTTCTCAGGCTTCTAATTTTTTGTAGATTTGACAGATTTGATGAAGGGTTGGCAGGAAAAAATATTTATTGCGTAGATATCATAGAAATTTTAAAATTGCATGTGCTGTCGAATTCAATAACAAAAATCGAAAATTCCGCGTATTTTGAAGGAAAAATATTTAAAAAATTTGAGGGCACCTTTCTAATTTTATCAAAGTAAGTTCTTGGAGAGGGATCAATTTCCCCCGAATATTTCAAAAGTAGATTTTTGACAGCACTCTAAAAAATCGATTGTGTATCAATAACAACAATAATTTAAGGACTGTCATACATCAGTAAAGTCAAATACTATATTTCTAAGAGAGTCTGTGCGGAAATCGCGTATGTTTATTTAATTTTGGCTGTGATACATCGGAAATCAGAAAAGGGGATCAAGTCTACCCAGTCTCCCCTAATGTGGAAGTGAGAAATGAGAAATGAGCGGTCAAGAGTGACGTGTGAGTAGCCAGAAGTGAAAAGTTTTCATAGAAGGCCAGGAATTCCATATTAATCGAATCAACTCGATGAACTGAACAGTTGATTGGTGTATGAAAGACGTCCTTTCGGGCCTTCTATCAAAAAATCGTTTTTAGTTGGAATATAAAGCCTTTTCGATTCCTCTTGGTGTACCGTTCCTCATGAAATGCTTGTTTTAGCAGGAATTCGCCTTCCAATGTTTGTTTACAAAATAAGTTACGCTCAAATCGCAAAGCGGTCCCGAATTAACGCCTGTGTTACGCATACAAAGTTTAATTATAGACACTTCCGAAAAAAGGGTCAAAAACATCACTAGATCACTGCATCGCACATGTTACGCTTGTAGATCGGTGGAATATATCCCAAAGAGTATAAAGAACAACTTTTATTTCTCGAATTATGTTGTTACAGGGACATGTTATTAATAATGGATCAAATACCCTATATCACATGTTTTAGATATGAGTCTTTTAAATAAGTGTAAAATATTGCATGCATAATTGACGTTAATATATTTTTGGCCACATACTTGTTTGAAGCTGCCCCATAGTGCACTGTAAGTTTTTAGATTATGAAACACTCCTCAGAAAAGAAAATTACTACCAATTCTCTTTTTAAACAATAGAAAGCACTCAATTTTTCTTAAATCAGGCCTCCCTTCGGAATTGACGTCTCAACCATTTGAATAGCAAAAATCAGTATACTCAGGATGGCTTCAACCTGGGGTTTCTACAATTTTTGTATCTACTTCATCGAAACGAATTTGTCGTCAGCATGTTCCACAGCCATCGTTAAAGTCGTAATAAATCAAAGTTTATGGGATTGTTGTTCGTCATCGTCGAAAGTTCACCGACATCTAAATATTTTGGAAAAATATGCGTCTTTCCTGTTATTAACATTCTGGCGGGTTCTTTAACCTCGTGTATCGAACCAAGCTTTTTTTATTGGTTGAAAATTAGATTTTTCCGGTTTGTTGTTATAACTCACTTCATTGTAAATACATTTTTTTTTTCAATTTTTGTCTTACCTACGAACAAAAATGGGTTTCATGCAACAAGTTCAATCAAGAGAAATGAAATATAGATTACTGATTATTATTGAAAATGAACTCATGACTCCAAACTACTAATCTCAAAAAATACCATCCATAAATTATGTTATAGGGAATGAATGAGGTTCGCGAGAGCGTTACAGAACATACATTATTGCTACGAATTTTGTACAAAAATGCGCCAAGAAGGAGAGTATACAAACTTCTAACTTCAAGCATTACGTAATCAATGATTGCCGTCGAAGCCGTGTTATCTCTAGTGGTAAATTATGAAACTTAAACAAATTTCACTCGATCTAGTTTGCCGTCTAATCTAACCGGTTTTACCGTCGGTTTTTCAACAACAACAACAACAATGGATCGGCTCCAATATTTGTGCGTCTTCCAATACACACTTATCAATGGTTCTAGAAGCTAGACGCAAAGCAAATCGATGACGTCAATCGAGAAGGGTTCCGACGAAGTACCTACACAAAATCACCCATCCCAATCGTCCCGGTAATTAGCCGTCGGAGAGTTAATTACGCCGAATAATTCATTCGCATGTAGGCAACATTCTAACATCAGGTTTTTTCTCTTCACTTCATAATGTTCATCCGCATAAATCAAACGACGTAGGTCGGCGAACGAATTGCGGCTGCTGCGCAATCACAACAAACATCAGTCAGCGAGAACACATAAAAACTTTAACCAAAATAATTTACAGACACGTGCGATCTTCTGCTGTTATTGTCTGGTTGTGTGGCGCTGGCTGATCGATCGGCACCCTTTCTCGGGCCGGACCACCTCGCGAGCTGACAGAGGTACATATAGTAGTAAATTGGCGAAATGAAAAAGAACGAAAGAATTTGAAACTTTACAAGTCCATTCACCTTTATGACTGGATTCTAAGAAGTACAAGATGCGCTTTCAAAATATGGGATTTTTTTATGTTTTAATTTGAAAACAATTTCAATACTTAATTTACAAAACGACTTATCTGTTTTTGTTAACAAAGATTCAAACATCGAATATGATAGCACTCTCAAGCAAATTGACGAGATAAAAAATGTTAGTTGATGACCTTCAATAGACATGTTCTGTAAGCGTCATGTTTCAGAATTGAAATTAAAAATGACAACAAGTGGCGTCCCTGGAAATATACGTAATATTATGCGAGTATTTACACTTCAAACGTAATTTTTGTTTTCAAAACAACATTTTCTTTTCCTTCTGAAAACAAATCCATCATGATAGATTTATAACTATCAAATAAATGCCCTTAGATCTAACATTTATCAAATTTTCAACTAAAAACGAAATCCGCTTAAATCGTGATATTTGCGTAGTCGTAACAACCCTGTAACTATCCTGTAGCGTAGCGCATAGTTTATCAAAACATGTTTTGCTGTTACTAATTGCCTTCAGGGTCAGTTTCGCAACATTGAACGTTATGCGGCATTCATACATCACCAGCTCACAGCAAGTTTTAAGTGATGAATTTCTATCATTGAAAAAATCATTATAACAAAGAATAAAAAATCAGAGCGAGCTGTTTGCATCCTTCGCCTAGTCCTAAGGCAGATTGGCCGAAGGTCTGCCATCGCTGTATTCCACCAACACGCCGGTAATCTACCGTTTTCCGGTAGGGCTTCTGCATACTGGCATTGCATGCGCGTGACAGAACAGCTATCAGCGCTTCCCCGGTGAGCATTACGGTGTTAGCCTCCAGTCCCAGAGTAGCGGTGAAACTACACGCCTTTCATCCACGAACTTGACAATGATTTCTAGATCTCGGTTGCTGCACACCACAGCTGACCACGTAGCAGATTGCTAAATGATCGCTATGGGTAAAGCCCTCATCGACTCTCCAATTCAGTCCCCTGATCAAGCTAAGTACAGATCGTTAGTTCAATGAACAATTCAACCCAATTCTGATGGAATGTACTGGTTGAGCCGTCATTTAGTCAACGTCTGCCCCGCATTGCACCCGTAACGCGGAGATGAGATCCTAGACCTCCATTACTTTATCCAGCTGTTTGCACCGGAGAGCTACATCGGTGTCCAGGGATCTCACTTCCACGCCCTCATCCAGGACATTTTGGGCCAGCCTTTTGTACCGCTCGCTTGTGCTTCACGCTTCAGCATCAGGATCAGTTCATCTAACATGGCGCATTTGACGCTTCACACTTCTCATCCACTGCCAGTGACAAAAGATTTTCAACACCGCGCATGGAATTAAGAACCTCGGCGTATCTGTCTTTGTCAGACTTTACCAACAAGGCCCCGCTTCAGTTTCATGGTCAGGTGAGGAACATCTATTCTCTCCTTAATTCTGCTGAAAAGTTTCCAGCGATTCTCGGTCCCCTGGAAAACTGTCTCCAATTGGCTAACACCGCTAACTTGGCTAACACGTGTCGACTTATTCAAAAGGACGTATGTGATTTCGTAAACAAAGATTCAAACGTTTATTTTCTCCAATCTAAAAGCACTACCACGCAAACCATCTCCTCATACAGGTAGGAGGAAGTTTAGGCTACCTGCTGGTGATGTTGGTATGCGTGGGAGTGCTATCTGGTTTGACGAATCGACGTATGAATCTTTGTTTACAAAATCACATACGTCTTATTGAATAAGTCGACACTGTTGTTTCATAAGTGGGAAAATACCGTCGGAAGTCTCTAATTTTCATAAAATCGGCAGAAAACGCCATTGTTTACGTTTGCGACTTTCGCCCTTATGAAACAACAATGTCGAAGTATCCGAGATGTGTTCAGTGAGATGGAAAACGGAACAGTTCCCCTACTTATTTCTCACGACTCAGCTTGCATATCTTCATTATCTCGACAGATCGATATCACCGAATGTACCGTAACGGTTCGAATGTCGCTAACAGGGTCCAACGGTTACATCCGCGAGGGACACTCTCTCTGGAATTGTCTTATTAAGCACGGCACAGCAGCCTTTTTCTCCAGCTTTTGGACATCGCAGTGTACACTCATCGCCGATATCCAGACTGTTTCACAGATTGTTCTGTACGGCGAAGGGTCAATGTTGACAGGCGTCTCGCTCTTTCCAAATTCGACCAGCGCTACCACCTTGGAAGTGAAGTTTTGGAGCGCTGCGCGGCCCGCCTTTCTATATTATGCCTGTATTCGGCCTGTTTGATTTTCCACTTTAAAGGCTACCTTACACCTCGGGAAAATTTTCCGCCGGATTTTTGCCCCCGTGTATTTTAAAGGGGGCCGGGATTTTGATTTTCCGTGCCCAAATACCAAAAACATCGCATATGCAAAACTGCATGGGGAAATAATCCGCGGATCAAATTCCCGAGGTGTGAGGCTACCTTAAGGTCCGCTTTACGATGTTTACGAGGGGCCGGAAGTATTTCAATTTTTCCGTTCTCGGTCATTGCTGTAACGCTGTTTCTCGTCGCAATGGAGGAAGTTTTCGCCAATCTGCCAAAAGACGTGCACATACTCGGTTACGCAGACGACATCCTTCTCATCGCCGTCGGCCAGCACCCCAAGTCGCTCCGAAGAAAGATCCAGTCCGCCGTGAGCAAGGTGAGTAAATGGTGCTTTTCGGTCGGCTTCGTAATGTCAGCCAACAAGTGCGTGAGAACGCACATATGCCAAAGCAACCATCGGCCCCCCGGGCAGCCCATCGTGTTGAACGGGTCTACCATCCCCAACAAATCATCCGTCAAACTACTGGGGATCACAGTGGATCGTCACCTGACCTTCGCAGAACACTGCAAAAGGACGAAAGAAGCATGCAAGGTAAGAGGTAACATGATCAAGTTGATCTCCAGAAAGAGAACCCGAAACGACCGAGCTCTGCGCCTCCGTGTGGCAGATGCGGTCATTACAAGCCGCCTGCTGTACGGACTGGAGCTTACGTCGTTGAACCTACCAGAAGTCACCCGCTCCCTAGCCCCCGTGTACAACCGGGCGGTTCGGCTGGTCTCGGGACACCTCCCGTCAACACCTGCGGACATCGCCTGTGCCGAGGCTGGCGTAATACCCTTTCGCTACAAGGTCACCGCAACCCTCAGTTCCAAAACTGTTGGGTACCTGGAAAAAACCAAAGCCACCCGTGACTCCCGCCACCTCCTCGACAGGGCCAACGCCGACTTCCGCAATAAAACCCAACAACAGCTGCCTAAAATCGCCGGTCTCCACCGTCTCGGCCCCAGAAGCTGGGCTTCCGGTCCCCCGAAACTTGATATGACGCTGAAGGCTCAGTTACGAAGAGCACCCAACAGGCAGCAGGCACAATGCCTCTTCAGCCAGCGATTTGAAGACCGCTACCAGGTAAGGTACACCGACGGCTCCAAAGCCATGGGCAAAGTAGGCATAGGCATCGAATCAAGCGACTACCCGACCACCTCTCATCGACTACCGGACATGTGCTCCGTATTTTCGGCGGAAGCTGCGGCTGTCTTCCAGGCAGCGTCCCTGCCGAGTAGCGGTCCGATACTCATCGTCACCGACTCGGCAAGCGTGCTCGCGGCCCTGGCATCTGCAACCAATCGTCACCCCTTCATCCAGGCAACCCAACAGATACTGCACGACGGCATCACCCTGATGTGGGTCCCCGGCCACTCCGGCATCCGGGGGAACGAGAGCGCTGACACCCTAGCGCACATCGGCAGAACGAGCCCCTTCCTCCGTCGTAGCGTCCCAGCTGACGACGCCAAGACATGTATCAAACACCAAACCAACTCGGCATGGGCAAACGACTGGAGGAGGCAGTGGAACGTCTGCCGCATTAGCATTAGCATTGAGCAGTTCGCACAATATCGTAGGTGGTACAAGCCTAGACTGTTGTACAAGGGTAGTATCACTCTCGTCCGTAACCACAGAAAAAGATTTGGGACTAATCTTTATATCTTAGACGAGAGCAGTACATTCTCCAACAGTCGAGATCTGTCCTGGCCACGTCCTTGCGAATGCTGAGGAAAGGGAAGGATAGTTAGTTGTACATGGCAGTGGAACGTCTGCCGCATGGTTAAAAATTCAACGCTTCCTGGTGAAGACCTCCCCAACCGGCGAGAGCAAGTAGTGTTGTCCCGCCTACGCACGGGACACACAAACCTTACCCATAACTTGGGAGCGAAGGAATACCATCGCCGATGCACAACATGCCGCTGCAGGCTAACCATCAGCCACATCCTCAACTCTTGCCCTATATACGAGGAGGCGAGAAGAGCGAACAACATCGACAACCCAAAACACAACGAAGACCCAGCAATGAACACGGAACCCCTTTGGATAAACGGAATACAACACCTTCCACGGAACCCAGATTGACCCTCTGCCAAACCCAACGGACAACGAACAACGGAACATGCACCAAACATATATTTCAACTTTTTCTTTTTCGGCACCTAAATGGGCCACCCCCCTCTAGAATAACAAATTTACGACGGAACCCATCTGGTCCGATCCCAGCACTGGAATAATAAACTAAAATGTAATTACTCCTTTTTCCCAACGAGACGAGCCAGCCTCGGGCTGAAAGTCTCGATAATAAAGACAAAAAAAAATCAGTTAAATTCCCTTGCGAAAGAAGGACTTAACGAAGTGTTTTTTATTAGGGTTTGAGTGATCTGGTCGTCAGCGAGGTTCAGCAGAGATTCTCCTCATTGCATCCCAGATTAAATCTTTCCGCTCCAGTTCAGCACCGTATCATGAACGTTCTCCTCGTTTGAGCGCATATTTGTTCATCAAACCCCCGTGGTGCGGACACGTACAAGAATGGGTTGAATCCATGAATTTAGCATTGACAAAAACAAAAATAAAAAAAAGCATGAGGATTACTATTCCTGGCCACGCCCATCTTCACTGTAACTAGGGAGAGGAAGGAAGCGTTGATGTGGTACTTACTTAACAAGAGGCCACCGACTTAGCGACACCCTCATAAGTACCACGGAGTTGGATAATGAGGAAGGTATTCGTTGGGTCAGGATTTGCCTGTAGCTGGCACTGTAACCGTGGTAGATCTTATCCCGTAACACACCACGTAAAGGTGTCTAGGTCTACCCAGCGTTACGGGTCAATGGGTTGAATCCATGTATTTGCACACAAACCAAATTGCCTTTCTACGTCATGCCAAACATACGTATCATCGAGACCCAACAACCTGCAATCCGAAAACGTAAAAATGGTTATTTGCTCAATCAATAAAATAAAATCTCCAGGCATTTTCGGCAACGGTATTCCTATATAGTAGTCTATACCGATCAGGTGGAACAACGTCCAGGCCCGGCCCTTGACCAACCCGGGTTCTTTCGGCACTGATCTAGATTAACTAGGTTTTAGATTAACCTTCCGGGACTCGCACCGTTGTAAAAAGTACAACGCCTTCGAAAACAGCTCGCTTGTCGTTCACAAGAGGGGTGGGACTACATGAGTAGTCCAGGACCAAGCGAGTCCCGGAAGGTTAACGGGTTTTTGAAAAGGTTTGCACTTGAAATCTATGACAACACAGTATGAACCAAGGACGTTTGGAAGTTGGGGTCTAACTATAGACGTTGTTTACATAAAGGCACGTAAAAATGGAAGCCGGAAGTATTCATCGAGCCGTTATCTGCGGCTCCAAGTTCCAAAGGAGTAGAATAAACAAATATTACACTTCGATATTGATTGAGTGATAGGTCTTGCGATTCACATGCAAATTTAGTTTTGTAAATAAATAATACCGCACACAACAATGATTTTCATGAAATACCTTTCATCGCCTGTGAATCATTTCTGTCTAAGCACCTGTCAAGAATTTCGTAAGCCTTATCGACAGTAAATTACGGGTTCGCTTAACGTATTTTGCCTTTCCAAGGCATGAACTGATTCATATTTGTGAAACGAATAAAAAACTTGAAAATAAATTTGTTTCTGATTTTGTCACATTTTCTATTTTATCACCCAAAAATTCACCAGGGATAAAAATATTTATAATAAATTGAATAATTAAAGCTAGTTTCTAAGCTTTACATAATAAATTTGAAAGAATTTTAATTCTCAATATTGCTGAATATGTTTAATAATGTTAAAAAGGTAAAAAGTTGCACGTAGATGTTCTCATTCAATGTCGCCAATCCGGCCAATTTTCAAGAGGACATTTTTTTTTTCAATTGGAAACAAAGCGATTGGATTCCTCGTCGAACGTAGCTTGTTGTGAGGAAGTTATGTCATCGCCAATAGTTCAACATTAATAGTTCTAAAATATATCCAAAGTCAACCCAGGTTGCTTGAAACTTACCCTCTGCCAATCTTTAACAGATCTAGTCTGAGGTCCCCGGCTGTTGAGCGCAACGGCCAGATTAGTCCATTTCTCATCGTAAGAAGCGAGATTAATCCCCGTTGCTTCGCAATATTTTTGCCCCTTGGCCACTTTTTGGTTTGCCTTCATCCAGTGCACCAAGTGCTCGAATTGCTTCCGATTTGTTATTCGGACACTATAATTAAAAATAATCGCAATTAAAACCATAAATATGACCAAATAAACAAAATACTTACCGCTTTGCCTCCATTTTTACAACTTTGAACTGTTGTCGTCTTCTTCGAAGGTACTGACAAGCGTCGCAGAATGCAAGTTCGCATTGTTTTCTATCGTGCTGAGGTGATAAACCACAAAGAAATCCGCTGCTTGTCACTTTTATTAAAAAGAGGGGATGTCGATGAAGAGAATCCTCTCTTGCGACATTCGCCCTTATTCCAGATAGAGCTTGATCTATGGATGCAGTGTGGGGCAGCCGTTGACTGAATGACGGCTCAACCACCACATTCCATTGGAATAAGGTTAAATCGTTCATTGAATTAACGTTCTGTACTTGGCTTGGTCAGGGGACTGAATAAATCGATGAAGGCTTTACCCATAGCGATCTTTTAGCAATGCGCTAAGTGGTCAGCTGTGTTGTACGACAACCGAGATCAGAGATTGAATCCAAAAGAGAATCAAGAGGTCTCTCACTTATCATCTCTGTATACATATACGATATCAAGCTCTATCTGGAATAAGGGCGAATGTCGCAAGAGAGGATTCTCTTCATCGACTTCCTCTCTTTTTATTAAAAAAAAGTGACAAGCAGTGGATTTCTTTGTGGTTTATCGCCTCAGCACGTTAGAAAACAATGTGAACTTGCATTCTGAGGTGATAAACTGCAAAGAAATCCTTTGCTTGTCACTTTTATTTAAAAGAGGGGAGGTTGACGAAGAGAATTCTCTCTTGCGACATTCGCTTTTTTACCAGATAGAGCTTGATATAGCATACCGCGAGAGACTTTTTTTTACAAGCTGTCATGATAAAGAACTGATTCGGCAGGCCATACCTCATGATAAATTCCTTTAAAAAAAGCTCCAAACGCGGGGAGCACTAGTTCTGATGATGCATTTCAACTTGTTCTACACAGCTGTGCGCAACACAAAATGAGCGAAAACATAACGAAAATCATTCACTTCTGGGGGTTGCCTATCCGATTCTGTTTTTTTTTCGCACTTGTATACAAGTTTGATAACCGTTACCGTGATTGAGAAATCCTAGTCAGGTTCGTGTATGGAAGGCGTCTAGCTTCTATAGCGATGTTTTCACCGCGATTCTGGGACTGGAGGCTAACGCCGTAATACTTACCAGAGAAGCGCTGATAGCACTATCCAACAATAGCCAGTATGCAGAGGAGAGCAAATCATCGGTGTGCAGCGATTGCAGACCTTCGGTCAACCTGCCTTAGGACTAGGCGAAGGATGCAAACAGCTTGCTTTGAGCTGGTGAGGTATAAACACCGCATAACGTTCAATGTTACGAAACTAGCCTTTAAGTAGCAGAAAAAAGTGTTTTGATAAGCGCTGCACGATACCCCCCACATGAACTATGAACTTTGTAGCGGCGCGGATTCAAAGTGCATGGAAGTCTTTTCCATTCAACTCGGTTCAGGGCTACACGTCGCCAACAACGCAGTCTGCGGACGGTCTGCAAATCAAGACAAAATTTTCTAAACGACTTATCTGCTTTGGTAAACAAGGATTCAAACGACGATTTGACGAATCTTATAGCTCTCCCACGCAAACCAACTCCATCAAGAGGTAGCAGAAAGCTTCACCTGCCTATTGGTGCTGTTGGTTTGCGTGGGAGAGCTATCTTCTTCTTCTTTGGCATTACATCCCCACACTGGGACATTGCCGCCTCGCAGCTTAGTGTTCATTAAGCACTTCCACGGTTATTAACTGCGAGGTTTCTAAGCCAGGATACCATTTCTGCATTCGTATATCATGAGGCTAACACGATGAGGGAGAGCTATCAGATTTGTCAAATCGTCGTTTGAATCTTTGTTTACAAAAGCAGATAAGTCGTTTTGAAAATTTTGTCTTGAAATCATCTTCCACCAGATCGATCCACCTTGCACGCTGCGCACCTCGCCTTCTTGTGCCCGACGAATCGCTGTCGAGAACCTTTCTCACCGGATTACTCTCCGACATTCTGGCTACGTGCCCGGCACATCGCAGACGTCCGATTTTCGCGGTTCTCCCAACATCTGATGTAACTCATGGTTCATTCGCATCCTGCATCCTCCACCGTCGATTATAACGTGGTCGATTTGGTTGTCCGTTTCTTGGTTAGGTGATTTCCATGTGGCCTTGTAGATTTTCTTGCGGGGGAAGAAAGTGCTTCGGACTACCATTCCTACAAAGGTATAATAATTCCCTCTTTTTATTACCTCATTGTAATGATGTTTTTATTGACACACACTGTATGTATCAAACTGCGTTCCTGGTAGCAATCTTTGACGAATATCTTCTTCCCTGGTTGGGATGCGTTGTTTTTGTTTTGCTATGCCGTGTGGTACGCTAACCTGTGGGTACATGAACTCTACACATTTACGATTTTTCGGAGGCTTACCAGCACAGCGACCCACCCGTCATTTCGCCTCCACTTGCCAACTCACTCATTCACTCGCTTCTCTGACGCCCAGGCCAATATTGTGCAGAATTGAACTGTGGCGAGCATGTGTAAATAGCTTCCCTCTCTTGGTAAAGGTGTTGCTTTTATCTTGTTGGGTTTGGGTGGCGCCTCGGTCTTTACTTTGTAGGCGGCAGTTGTTTTTATTTCGAAGCGCCTGTTGTAGCTCCTATCTAATTTCAACTTGGCGCTCTATTTATAGAGAGTTCCGCGAATGTAAGAAGAGTAGAGAATTGCATTCGCGCTTGAAACGTTGGTACTTTAGGGTGGCAGGTGACTGTGAATTCAGAATAATGTTATGCTTATTTGGAAGGTTGTAATATCTTTAAAATTAAATCGATACGTTTCGTAGCAAATATTGATTATTAGGAAATTATGTATGAGTAATTTGTATTTTCGCTTTCTTAGGCCTACTCTGGAAAAATTGCGGCAATAATTCATAGTGGATTATTTCATGTCCTGGGTTATGCGAATGAGTTATTGTTGTGTAATAATGGTCGTTAAGTACTATTCTCTCTTTACTGCTACAGTCGGTTTTTTTACTGATTTTCATAAGCTCACTCAAACATTTAAAGTATTCAATGAAAAAATTCAAATATCCTACCGAAGACTAATTAGTCTTTGATACGACTATTCTTTATAATTCATTCATACAAATTTAGCAAGCCTTCTAAATTGTTTATCTTGTTTTCCATTTTTTTCAGATCCAGAATGGGCTTCATACAACATTGGAATCTTCCTGTGCACACGATGTTGTACCGTGCACCGAAGTATGGGTGCCCACTTATCCAAGGTCAAACATCTGAAGTTGGATAAATGGGAGGACAGTCAACTAGAACGGATGATCGAGGTGGGCAATCGAGCCTCGAAGCAAAAGTATGAAATGCGCGTTCCTGCCTGCTACCGACGGCCTCGAGAACACGATCCACAGTAAGTTGTTTATATTTTTATTGAAATTTGATATTTTATTGACACATTTACTTTTTTTTGCTTTGCAGAGTTCTCACAGAGCAATGGATTCGAGCCAAATACGAACGGCTTGAGTTCTGTATGAACGAACGACCTGCCTACACGTCCGGTCACATGGAAGGTTTTTTGATGAAACGCGGCAAAGAGGACAGTCGCTATCAGCTACGTAAATTCATCCTATCGGAGGCGGACGACACGCTTCGCTATTTTGTCAAAGAGAAACGAGAACCAAAGGCAATCCTAAGAATTTCCGAACTAAACGTAGTATTTGCACCTGCCAAGATCGGTAACCCCAATTCACTACAGTTGACTTTCATGAAGGATGGCACTACGCGGCACATCTACGTGTACCACGACGATCCAAAGGAAATCAACAGTTGGTACATGGCGATTCGATGTGCCAAGCTGCACCGGCTACAGATTGCCTATCCGAGCGCTTCCGAAAGCGATCTGGTCGACTATCTAACGCACGATTTCGCCCGGGAGGGCTGGCTCCTCAAGACGGGACCCCGAGCCACCGACAGCTATAAGCGGCGATGGTTCACGCTGGATGATCGGAAGCTGATGTACCACGACGACCCACTGGATGCCAATCCGAAAGGGGAAATTTTCCTGGGCAATCACCTCGACGGGTACAGCATGCGAATAGGGGCGCCCGTCGGTGCAAAGGATCAGGGTTTTAGTTTTACGTTGTTCACACCGGAACGAACGTACAATCTGTCGTCGCACAGCGAGCAGGACCGAGACGAGTGGATGACCGTTATTCAGAAGGTGCTAGAGCGACCGCTCAGCCCGCAGGATAGTTCGAGTAAGTAGTCTAGAATAAAACAAGCTTTTTTCAAAACATGTTTTTTGAAACTTTTTCAAAGATCTTCTACTTCTTCAATGGCTTTACATTCCAAATGGAATTTGATCTTTTTTCTTAATTTAGTATTTTATTAGCATTTTCTAAGTTATTAAATAAAAGCTTTTTCATGCTCGCCAATGGATGAGTACCGTAAATAAATAAAATTAAATTGTAGGAATTTAAAAAATCTTCGGTAAAAACGCTTTTCACTCATGTAGATATTAAATAGGTGACACCAAGTGTTGCAAGTCACCCCGCTGTTGCAAGTTACCCGTTCGACGGTATGTATTGTGCCTTGTAGCAAAATGACAACATTCGCAATTATTTTCTAAGGCTCTCATAGATGTGCAAAATTCATCCGCAGTACAAATAGTACGTGCTATCAAAACATTTACTGCCACAATCCACTAAGTGGTGGTAAAATTAAAAAAAAATAGCAAAGCAGCTTTTCCTCTGGAGGAATGTTTTTCTAAGGCAACAATCTGGCGCTTATTTTTCAGTTTTTCTTTCATTCCTAGATTCCATTCCTCTCCTTATCTCGATAGTCCCTTCAATATATTGATTTAGAGACTCGACGTACTTGGGAAAGTTAGCTTTTCGTGCATTTTAGCATTTAGTTCTTATATCCCGTCGAATGGCTATTCAGCTTCCGATTCGATTGATTGCGACTACTCGGATAGATTCCGACGGTGGAACCATCCTACTCCGGCGGGGAGTTCCACAATGTACGAAGCTCGCCCGACATTGACGTCCGGACTCACCAGGTGACCCGACTAGTGCCGAGGTCCTTCCAAAGATTCCTGGTGGAGATATTTTCTGGTTCGATGGTGCCCAGACGACCGTTGCGTTCGCACGTCACGATTCACTTAACAAGTGCCTGGCGAAGGATCTAGCCAACTCTGAGTAGGCTGACTTTCCATGTCCTTGAGCCACTCGGCTCCCAATTTATCCCAGCGCTTGCTTGCAGATTTCGTCTCCGCTTTTTCTCAATGTGTGGCCGACCCACCCCCATTTACGCTCTCGATATTTTAGTGATATTGGTTTTTGATGGCATCGACATTGGAGCTTAACATTCGAGATCCAGTTGTGCGGCCGCCAAGCCCGAATTATAAAACGTAGACATTGGAACAATCCTACTCCGGCAGGGAGTTCCATGATGTTGAAAGCTCGCCCGACACTGACGTCCGGACTCACCAGGAGACCGGACTAGTGCCGAGGTCGTTCCAAAAATTCCTGGTGGAGATATTTTCCGGTTCGATGGTGCCCAGACGACCCGAAACCGTTGCGTTCGCACGTCACGATTCACTTAACAAGTTCCTGGTCAAGGATCTAGTCAAAACTGAGTAGGCTGATTTTCCATATTTTTGAGCCACTCGGCTCCCAATTTAACCCAGCGCTTGCTTGCAGATTTCGTCTCCGCTTTTTCCTAATGTGTGGCCGACACACCCCCATTTACGCTCTCAAAATTTTGGAGCTCAGCATTCAAGATACAGTTGTGTGGCCACCAAGCCCGAATTATAAAACGTAGACATTGGTTGATACAGTTTCTGCATGACCTTTGCTGATACAAACCAAGTATCACTGGCGTGTAACAACAGATTTCACGTTAGAGTTGAATATTCGAAATTTGATGCTTTGACTAATTGATTGAATCTCCGTATATATAACTTGCACAAATAGCCCTAGCCTTCTTGATCCGTGCTGCTATGTCGACCTTGGTTTCATGGTTTGACGCTAACTGGCTGCCAAGATATTGGAAGTTTGAAAAAAAAAAGACATCCAACGATTTGGTCTTGTTGACTTTGATTGTGAGACCCGTCGTAGAGGAGCATTCGGCCAGGTCGTTCAGCTGAGTCTGCATATTCGAGCGCTAGTAGAGCAGTATCATCAGCCAAATCGAAGTCGTTTAGATTCATTCATTTATTTAGTTTACATCTAAACAGATAACACTGAATCAACAATTTAACGCCACAATACACGGTTCGAGGCCGCATCTCTCCATCCTCGGATACGCCCCACGCTCGCCAAGTCGTTTTGCACCTGGTCTGCCCATCTCGCTCGCTGCGCTCCACGCCGTCTCGTACCTGCCGGATCGGAAGCGAATACCATCTTTGCAGGGTTGCTGTCCGGCATTCTTGCAACATGTCCTGCCCATCGTACCCTTCCGGCTTTAGCTACCTTCTGGATACTGGGTTCGCCGTAGAGTTGGGCGAGCTCATGGTTCATTCTTCGCCGCCACACACCGTCTTCTTGCACACCGCCAATCGTCTCTCGAATATTCCGAGTGCTTGCAAGTCCTCCTCGAGCATTGTCCATGTTTCATATCCGTAGAGGACAACCGGTCTTATAAGCGTCTTGTACATGACACATTTGGTGCGGTGGCGAATCTTTTTCGACCGCAGTTTCTTCTGGAGCCCGTAGTAGGCCCGACTTCCACAGATAATGCGCCTTCGTATTTCACGACTAACGTTGTTGTCAGCCGTTAGCAAGGATCCGAGGTAGACGAATTCCTCGACCACCTCGAAGGTATCCCCGTCTATCGTAACACTGCTTCCCAGGCGGGCCCAGTCGCGCTCGGTTCCGCCCACAAGCATGTACTTTGTCTTTGACGCATTCACCACCAGTCCAACTTTTGTTGCTTCACGTTTCAGGCGGGTGTACAGTTCTGCCACCTTTGCAAATGTTCGGCCGACAATGTCCATGTCATCCGCGAAGTAAATAAATTGACTGGATCTGTTGAAAATCGTACCCCGGCTGTTACACCCGGCTCTCCCCATGACACCTTCTAGCGCAATGTTGAACAACAGGCACGAAAGTCCATCACCTTGTCTTAGTCCCCGGCGCGATTCGATCGTTTAGATAATCCATAGTAATATAGGCTGCCAGATCAGCCCACGGTCAATCGCACCCACCATGATCTCTAGCGGCTACCCGCATGGGGTCAAACAATTCGTACTGCGCTTCGATGAAGCTGGCCTGCTGTCGTCGGAGAGTCGTGTCTATTTTCTCCTGTATCCGATTTTGGTTCTGCACAGTACTGTGAAAACAATGTACAGTGACATGATGCCCCGCTAATTGTTGCACACAGTCATATCCCCTTTTTTGGGACCATCCCTGTTTTCCAGATATTGCAGAATAAATGATGCAACATTTGCTCAGATACCATGGGGTCAGTTTTAAGCATCTCTGCTGAAATGCAGTACCACCCCGGGAGTTGGATCTCATGCTTCGAGTGACTGCTTCAACCTAGTGCAATGATGGAGCTTCGGAGTTGACGCGGGAAAGGCGTCGCACGCTTGGCAGCTCATGTCGAGATGTTGATGGTTAGTCCGGCGTCGAAACTTGAAGAAGTTGTTCGAAGTGCCCGAACCAATGTTACCTACTGATCATTTAGGTCGGTGAGTAACTGACATGTCGCGTCTTTCATCAGCATCCTCGGATTCATCTTTGCTCCACTCAGACGTCGTGAGATACCGTAAAGGAGGCGAATATCGCCAGTTGTTACAGCTTTCTACTCTTCGTCGGCCAGGGAATCCACCCATGTTCGCTTTTCCCGTCTGCAGCAGCTTGTCCCGTCCTTCTCTAGAACCGAATGACGTTGAAGGGACTCATACTTGGCTGCTCTGGTTCTTGCCCGTTCTATCGCGGCATTTGCTTCTCTATGCTCCTCAATCTTCCGCCAGATTGCATCTGTAATCCACTCTTTCCGCTGAATGCGCAGCTCATCCAGGTTGTCCATCGCGAGAGACCTACGTGACTTTGTGCACTGGTCGATGGGGAGAGAGTGATCCTCCAATCACCATGTCGCTATGGCCACAGACTTCTGTAAACAGCTCACCATTTTCACTCATTTATCCAAGACCATGACGTCCCATGACACGCACATATTCCGCTAAGCAGGAAACCAATTCCTCGGTGCCGAGGAGCGTTGTTCCCTCAAATACCGGATTATAACAATGTCCCGACCGACGGTAGTTTGTGTTCTAAAAATTTTGGCCAACGGACTTTACTCAGTCAAAGGATTCCGAGTTTCATGCGCCGTGCCTTGATGGCGAGCTGTGTCAGCTTATCTTGCTGAACTAACGTTACAACGAGTTGGATCTAATCGCTACAAATCGGGATTTTGATCCTCAAACATGATGAATGAAAAACAGCGCAAGCGTTATATTTATTTCCGAGGGTGTGGGTTGATTTTTTATTCTATATTTGTGTAAATTTTGAATACTAGGTCCAGTCTTCCACTATCAATAAATTGATCTGTATTGATCCTAATGTTTTTGTGTTATGTTTTGTTATTATGCACAAAAAAACGAGCAAGGGTAATGTTTTTAACATAACCGCGAGTAGACGTTGGACATGTATAAACGTAACGTATTTACATTTAACTTCAAACTTTTGGATCTATGGAGTTTGATTATAGGTATTTATATTGGAAACGACAACTTCTATGTTGTGTAGAATTATTATGAAATTGTTTATTCAAAACTTCTAGAAATAATAATTGAATACATAATTAGAATTGCTTTGTTTCTAACTATAAAGCCCTTATTTACTCAAGCAAATGTAGGGCATTTATAGATTTCTTATTGTTGATAATACTTGAAATTAAAAAAAAAAAATTATAAAATTTTTAGACTTGGGCAAAATGTGCTATTTTAGGGGAACTGTCCCGTTTTCCAAACAAAGAAATACAGCACCAATTTCGTTGCTTCTTTTTGCTAACATGCGTGCTTACTACTGAAAAAATCACTCCAAACGCCGAGTCTACTTCAAGTTTAAATATTCTTCTGGAAATTATTTTTTGCGGACTTTTTTAAGACATTTACATGTAATACAGCGAAATTTTCTAATTTAAAATAGATATTAACACTATTGCTGATTGTAAGTAATTATTTTAATCAGAGACGAGCCAGCCTCGGGCTGAAAGTCTCCCTATTAGAGACATAAAAAAAATATTTTAATCAAATTTTTATTTTCATCAGTGTAGTTGAGTTTGTAGTTTTCGTGGATGAGCAGACCAAATCTCTCTTAGTTAATTCTTCTTCATCTACCACCGCTGCCATCGCTGCCTCATCGGCCTCTAGCCGTGAACTCCGAGCGCTGCGATGGGCGACATTGCAACCGACACCACTGCATCCGACCTTCATCAAGCACAGAATGACAAAAAAATGTGCCCACTTCTTTCATGCATATTCGCAGACCCACCGGCAGTTCTACCGCTGGCGACTGCATGCTGTGCAGGTAAACACAGCGAACGAATGAACGAAACAAAAATTTCGCGAGCAAAAAGCACGTCAGTACGCGCTGCTGTCACAAATTGTAATGACTCGCACACGGCAGGCACTGCTTCTTTTATACACAAAGAAAATCTTGCGGTAGACCGAAGGCCCGTGACATACCGCATTCTGATGTCCGTGTTAGGAATGCACGGGATTGGTTATATATGAAATTTTTGCCGGCTTTGGCAAGAATTGACATTTTCAATAGCTTATCGTTAATAATCTTAAGTTTCAATGGAATAGGCAAAGTGCTGGACAGTGTCCGAGTCGATTGATATATAAATTTTAAAAATCCATCCAAAGATAAAGGCGCTAGTAACGTTCAAAATCTTCCCTTCCAGCGTAACGCTCTCGATTTCCAAAAATCTAAATGACACCCAGTATAGTAAAGAAAGACGTAAGTCCTACGTCAAAAAAGCAAAATTGCCAAAAGTTTCAAAATCCATCATTTTAAAATATTATATTAATTAGCAAGATAAAACCAACGTTATGTAAAACAATTTTAACGCTATATGTTCTTCTCTTCTTTTTCTCAGTATCGGCACGATTGATCCGGAAGCGCGGTGGCACCAACTCGATAAACATCTTCACTGGCAGGTAATAACCGATTGATTCGCTCTGTCTGTATCTATTTATAATAAGTTTTAGCATATTCATCATTGTGTAACATTATGTAAAACTGCTCATTAGCAACAAATCGATAGCACACGCGGATAACTAATACCGTATGGTGATGATAAATGATTGTGTGTGGTAGTGGTCCTATCGAACCATAGCATAACCCAAAAGGAAGAAATGTAAATCAATTGATTTAAAATCATACACACTAATTTAATACTATTTAACGACAGAAAGCTTTAGATTTTAAGTGTGAACGTTCTTTTCGTGCGTGGGTTTTGTTCATGCTGGGTGAAAAACCCCGATGAGATTCACAAAACTAATTATTGCACATGTATTTATCCATAGGTAGCAATCATATGCCCTACGAATTGTAGTTTACGTTTCAAGGGGTTATCTTTTAATATATGTTCGGGATTGAACCAACTAAGAATATCTCTGAAGAGACTGGATAACAAGTGATAACATGCGGAGGCGTTAATGTAAGACCGATATTAGGCAAGGTCCGTGAAGAGGAGAAAGGGGAAGCAATTGGGGCAGCAGAAACCGTTTAGACAGCAACTAAAAACACGCGATGGGAATGGCGACTTCTTCATCTAACAAAAGTTGTACTATTTTTGGTGTCTTGGAAGCTGTCAAGCATTCCAGTATTCGATCGTCATCCAATCTTTTCAGGGATATCCCGATAATTCCCAAACCGCTTAAAGAACGTTGGTAGTTTTACGCAATATTTGAGCTGAAGCTGTAGTGGGAGACATTGCATGGATTTGGAGATTCGGATTCCAACGATTATTCATTGAATTTGTGTAAAATGTGGATATCTAAACCCCTAGCCAGGATTGGCGATGGCAATTGAGAATCGCGAGGCCATACACAGTATCTACAGCAGCGAATTTAATCATCCACACATAACAATTAAATCATTGGATGACTACAACATATATACTCTATCACTGCCTTTTTTGCCTGTTGTTCCGCCGCCATTTTGGTTCAGGGCAAATCAAATCACGGACATAAACACAAGAAATTTTGTCTGAACTAAAACATGAAAACGATTTCATTTTCTGCTAGATATGGATCTTTACAATCCTCAACAAAAGTTTAGAAAATAATTACAAACACGTACAATAAGGCTGATTTTCTTTTGAAAACTACCAACATGCTGTTACATATACAGTATATGCAATAGGGTAAGCTTTCCTTGTTGTGTTATAATTATGTGTTACTGCAAAGATCATTTTCTTAGGGGTAGACAATTGTGATAGTCTCGCGATTCCGAATTGCCACCGTGGTTGGATGTCTGAATGCTAAAAAGTGGTTCATTTCTATTAGAAAGGTGTGTTCTAATTGGTGCAAAGTTTGATTTGCCGGTAGAGTTGAGAATATGTTATTCAGCTTTGAAACAGCAAATATATTTAGTTTTCAATAGCCTCTAAAGACTTGATAGAAAGACTTACTTCTTAATTAATTCTTCATCTGATACATTGAAAATGTTTCTCCAGTAGCTTGGTGCGTATGCAGATTTCGCTATCAATTTATAATGATAAAAGATAAAAGAGGCACAATTCTCGCATAATCGTTACTTGCCACGTAAACAAGTTGCAAGTGTGAAGAAATAGAATCGGAAAACTATCCCCACCGACAAGCTATGATAAGACTCCTTATTCTCGGTCATTTGCCGTTGGGGACTAAGGTTTTTTTTTCACACAACTGTGTAAAACAATTTTAAATGTAACAGCAGTACCGATGCCCTCCGCAACCCCCTCTCCCATTGGTTACGCTTTTTGTATTGAACATCACAAAATTTGGATAGGCCGTCACGCTTCTCGAAATCGCCTCCTCCCTTTAAAAGCTTGCAATAATTTATGGATGACCTCTAAGTGTGATGTCTGCTTTTCTGTGGCTTCTAGCACTGCGTAATTAAAAAATATTTTTTTGAAATAAAAAAATATATCAGCTTTGGGCCCTCCTTAGCCGTGCGGTAAGACGCGCGGCTACAAAGCAAGACCATGCTGAGGGTGGCTGGGTTCGATTCCCGGTGCCGGTCTAGGCAATTTTCGGATTGGAAATTGTCTCAACTTTCCTGGGCATAAAAGTATCATCGTGCTAGCCTTCTGATATACGAATGCGAAAATGGTAACCTGGCTTAGAAACCTCGCAGTTAATAACTGTGGAAATGCTTAATGAACACTAAGCTTCGAGGCGGCTCTGTCCCAGTGTGGGGATGTAATGCCAATAAGAAGAAGAAGAAGATCAGCTTTGTATAGCGTTAGAACACACCATTTCAAAGAAACAGAGAAAATCCGTTCTCCAATACTTTCAGATTGTTTTTGGGGTTTATCCGTCTTCAACGATATTTTTAGTGAAGCAAAAAAAGTAAACAAAAATTCAAAAAGAAGTAAAGTAACTTCAAATAATATTTATCACCATCATCGCCGGACATATATAGAGCAAGCAAAGGATTATGTTAGAATAGGGGAAAACTTGAAACATTAAAATTTCACTAGAATATTGTAAGATTTAGATAGACAAAATAAAATGTTTGAATTAACTAAATTAAATGAAAACTGGCAACATAACACACACATACCCGTAATTGATTCTCGTACGTAGGTAATCACATTAAAATATTAACCAGTTTATTTATTTTCAGTCAGAAACAGTTTTTATTGATGTTATCCTTGGAAAATCCGAGGCGTCTTGCCTGTAGACCTTTTTTTATTCTTAAATGACAAATAATCCTCGTTTATTATCGCTATTTAATTTTTGTTTTCCAAATGAGCTTTCCTAATTATTTGTATAAACTCGATCAAGAACCTTTATGCAAGGGGTAAATGCAATTTAATAATTCTATTGTCTATTTCTTGTGTTATCATAGCGAAAATAAATCGAATTAAATTATAATAACAATATAACTGAAGTTGAAACGGATTGATGCAAATGAGTAGGAGAGTTGAATAAAAAAAAATCTGCCAAATATAGCTAATGTATAGATTGGGTAACAGACCAATTTGTGCGCACTGCCCTAGCGAAGCAACCAATAAATAGTAATAGTCGGGGGTGGGTGCAAATCCGAATGCGATGTAAAATCACGAGATAAATAGCTCTGATTAGATTTAATAGAAGGGAAAACATTTGATCGCAAAGGAAATATGAGACTAATCAATCTGGGAAGGAAATTAATGTGAGAACAACATAAAGACTAGGAAACAAAAATCGATCTACTAGGGCTAAGATCCCAATAAAAAAAAACTAGTATGAAAACAAGTTTGAAACCGGAAACATACGACGACTAGCTTCTGTATGGTTCAATTGATAGAGAAATCTCCCGTTCAATCCAATCGATCCATTCGCTGTCTACCAGTTTTTCAAAAGTTACTTCTTGAAACACCGGCACTCGTTTCATCTCTCGGAATCCCATCTTGGTGAACATTTGCATGGCCTTGGCATTGGTGTCTTTGGTTATGGCTTTGTATTTTTGGATGTTCAGATGTTTGATGCCAAAGTGCAGCATCAGAAGTGTCGATTCCCAACCGTAACGTTTCCCCCGGCATGTTTGTTCGGCAATCATGATTTCTATTTCTCCTGTTTTAACGATGTCCTCGTCATCAGCATCATCGCCTTCGTTCGGCTGCAGGAATATGTTTGTGTCACCAATCAAAGCTGCTATTTCATCACCATCTCTGCCGTATTCGAATTTATCCAAAATTAGAAATGTACATTCTATAGAGGAAATTGTGAAAAGAAACTTGTTTACGTTTGATAGAAATGGAAAGAAAGCCATACCTACTGTCTTCATCTTCTCGCCAGGATTTCTGCATTTGATACTCCTCCTCTAAAGACAGCGGTTCCGATGCAGTTAATTCCTGAAGCTCGGGACTTTTCATCCAATGGTGATACTTGGGCACGTGTTTGCTTTCGTACGGCACTAGAATCACGTTCGAACCGACGATTTTGAGATTTTCGTTTATTCTCATTTTTGCTGAAAATAAAGTAAAAAGTATAGTAGGTACATAGAGTGTCCCAGAAAGTATAACCACGATTTAGATGCGCTACTGTTGTTTTCAGGTTTCATTTGCCTCTAAAATAAGATTATAATAAGATTCTATAACATTCCCCAGAAAACCATACCCCAGAAAACCATTCCCCAGAAAACCGTTTCCCAGAAAACCACTCCCCAGAATGTACCATTCTCCAGAAAACCATTTCCCAGAATGAAACATTCCCCCGAAAACCATTCCCCAGAATGTACCATATCCGAGAATTTTTTTCATACGTTTAAAAAGATTCCTGCAATGAAGAAAAAAGATTTTGGCAACTAAAAAACTGAAATAAAAAGAATGGCTCGTTCAATTATGATACTTGATACTTGATGGGCTACATCTCTTCGATGAACCTACGCCGAATGGAGTATCTTTCTCCACTGGACTCGATCCTGGGCCAATCGCTTCCAGTCGCCCTGAACATTGAGCGCCCTCAGGTCCTCTTCAACTGCAAAAAGCCATCGTGTACGCGGCCTTCCACGAAGCCTGCGGCCTCTTCCGGGTTCTCTACTGAATATTATCTTCGCTTGTCGTTCTTCCGGCATACGAACAACGTGATCAGCCCACCGTAGTCTGCCGTGTTGTATAAGCTTAATAATATCCAGCCCTTTATACACCTGGTACAATTCGTGATTCATGCGACGCCGCCAGATACCGTTCTCCTGTTTACCGCCGAGTATTGTCCGCAGCACCTTACGCTCAAACACTCCGAGAGCTCTCCGATCAGCCTCCTTTAACGTCCATGTCTCATGGCCGTATAAAGCCACCGGAAGAATCAGAGTAGTATATAGCGCGAGTTTTGTTTTCGTTTGCAGACTACGGGACTTAAGCTGGTTACGAAGTCCGTAATAAGCCCTATTTGCAGCTGCAATACGCCTTTTCACCTCGTGGGTAACATCATTATCGCACGTCACTAATGTTCCAAGATACAAAGGTTCAATTATGATTCACCTTATTTCCGGCAAATGCTTATAGTAAACGGGAATTCCCATGTACATGGGACAGTTATGCGTGTAACGGCAGTATTTGTTTTTTTTTTATTTTGTTCAATGAAACTGTAGATTTTTATTAGTGCGGGTAAATTTATATGTCAAAAGAAGGCTTCATCCACTTGTTTGCTACACTCCTTGAAAACGCGTGATTTGAAAGAAGGCGTATGTCAGGCAAATGTGTGAGTCGAAAGAATGTATCACTCATTTGCCTTTTTCCGAGTAAATGCGCGTTTTAAAATCGTTGACTTAATTGCCTTATTCCGGGCAAATGCGTGGGTCCCTATTTCATTCCTCAATCAAGGCATGCTTCAAAATAAGAATTTTTTTCTGTTGTGGGGTGAAGTCAGAATAGACATGACCATATGCTATGCTAAGCCAGAATAGACGTGACCATGCTATGCGACGTGACGCGACAGTGCAGTTTGACAGTTCATTGATAATAATTGTTATTCCTTTGCGTGAGTCGCGTCGCGTCGCATCGCACATCGCGATAAGGGTGCGGTCAAAGTAGACTCGAAATGCAGTGGGAAACGAAGCGTCCATATAATTTGACAGCTCCTTATTATTGATTGTTATTCCTTTGCGTGCAATTTTCGCGCGACGTCGCGTAGACGCGTTTACTCTCATAGGAACCTTACTCTGGCGGGCACCTTATGGTCATTATGCCAAAAGGCACATTGTATTTGAAACTATAGATTCTAATAATTACCACAATGGCCATTGCACATCCAACTCATCAAGACAAATGATTTTAATTATGGTCTTGTGATGATGTTTGTAAGAAAACAAGAAAATGAAATCATGTTTATTTATATATTCTGTTTTCTGGGGAACGGTACATTCTGGGGAATGGTTTTCTGGGGAACGGTGCATTCTGGGGATTGATTTTCTGGGGAATGGTACATTCTGGGAAATGGAATTCTGGGGTATGGTTTTCTGGGGAACGGTTTTCTGGGGAATAGTATAGAACCTTATAATAATAGGGTTACGGTTACAGATCATTACTGTACATCATTGTCTACATTTCAATCTATCGTTCTATGATTCAACATTCACTGAGTCAGGTGGCAAAAATGGAAGATAATAGCATCGGAGCAGTTTGTTATGCGATTCGGAGGAAATAATAAAAAATAATGAAGATAAGTTGTCACATTTATTTCTTCCACACATTTTTTCACACTTCAAAATGCCTTGTTTCAACTTCAAATAGTTTTCTTCAGCTGTGCCAGCTTTGTCAGGCAAGCATCTCGCCACGCTCGTCGCTCGGGTAACTGATCTAGCGGTACCATCTCCTCCAGTTCCTTGGCAACCTGTTCTGCCACCGCACCCTCCATTCTGGGAGTTGGTCCCATCGTTTGACTCACGGCATAGATCGTGTTGCAATACCGATCGCAGTAACTGATCATACCCTCGGCATTCAGATGGGCCGTTTCCAAAGGACCGAGGAAAGCATAGCGCATTCCCAGCCCATCGGACATGACACTGTCAATGTCCTTCACGCTCAAAATACCGTCCGCCACCAGGCGCCAGGTTTCGTTCAGAATGGCGTACTGAATACGATTCAGAGCGAAGCCTTCAATTTCGCGCGATAACGTTACAGGCTTTTGGCCAATTTCGGTCATCAATTCGCGTGTTTTAGCGGTGAACTCCGGCCTGGTCCATGGGGCAGGAACGATTTCCACCAAGGGCACGTAATAGGGAGGATTCACGGGGTGAGATACAAGAACCTGAAATATCGAATAATTATAGCACTAAGAAAACCTTATACAAAAATTAAGTATCACCTGATCTTTGTGTTTCAAATCCTTGCTGAACAGTGACGGCATAAACGTACTGGTCGAGCTGGAAATTATCGTGTTGGATCCAACGACTTTATCCAAATCGGCGTACAGCTTCTTCTTCAGGTCCAAATTTTCCGGGACACATTCCTGTAGGAACAGTGCCCCATCTACGGTTTCCTTGAGGTTGTGTGATCCCCGAATGCAGGTGAACTGTTCGGCAGCGTTGAGCGTACCTCGGAGCAGTCCCTGTTTTTCCAGACTTATGAGCTCTTCGTTGGTCAGCTGCAGGGCTTTTTCAACCACTTCGGGGATGATGTCGAAAATGGTGACCTGGTAACCAACGCCGGCGAACAGCATGGCCCATGATCTTCCAATCAGACCGCTGGAAATTGAGTCATAGTTAGTATGTGCGTGATAGGATATATGGGAAACATCTTCAATCCAAATAGGATTTGAAATGGAAATGTAAAATTATGTTAGTCAAAGTCAAAACTGGTGTTATTCTAAACAATTTCCAAAGGCTCGGATTACGGACGTTCCGAAGAAATGCACGTGCCCAAAAGAAATGCACGTGCATTCAACATTAGGCGAAAAAATGAGCCGTTCTACATTTGGCGAATTACCCTATATGACAAGTTCCTACGAAAATTAAGGCTTTGGTCCGATTTGCAAATTGAAATCAAATTAAACTTAAAAGTGAAAAAATTAAAAATCATCCGACAAGCACTGACGAGAACAGTCATTTCGATGTCATGGAACTAATTTGTAAATAAGAATTCTGTTTATTATATAAACATGTAGCCCTTGAAGGATCCTAACACTTTTTCTAATAGGTCATTGCTCTAAATCATGACATTCCGTGACATTTTTTTGAATTCCGTTCTCATGCATCACACACTGTATTTTGAAAAATGATCTGTTTGGTAAAGTTCAAGCATCCTCTAAGCAGTACATGTTGATCAAAAAATCCGAAGCGTTAAAAACTTCTGAAAAAAAAGTTCTAAGCAAACTAGTAATAGCAATCCCATGACATTTTTTTGACATTTCCCGTCCCTACCGACAAGACCAATAAGCCATCTATCAAAAATTATTCGATATCTGTCAAAAGTATTCTCGCTCTGCAATCGCGGTTATTTGAAAACTATTAAACTGTCACTTTTAAGTTTAATTTGATTTTAATTTGCTAATCAGACCGAAGCCTCAGAGTAATAAATAAGATATAAGGATGAATTATTTCCTGCAGAAAAATAGAAGAATGTGCTGTAGACAATAAAAGGAATTTACCGTCGAAATTTCTGTTGGAAATTCAGAAGAAAGCCCCGTGTAAATTGAGAAGAAATTCCGTAAGACCTGTTGAAATTCTAAAAAAAATCTGCCAGAAAATCAAAATGATCATCCGTAAAAGTAAACAAAATAATTAATCGAAAAAAAATACATTTTTCCTAAGAGTTTTTAGAATTTTAGAAATAATAACTAACATAGAATTTCGGCAAGTTTCAGATCATTTCCATTGGACGTTCGAAACATACATAACAGAGGATTTTATTGTAGAAATTCTGAAGAAGAATGTTTTGTTAAAAAGAATTAATAATTTCCCGTAAATGTAGACAACAAATTTTTCAGAAGAATGTTTTAAGTTCAAGGCAATTCGATTTTTCAGAAAATTGCTTGAAAGTTCAGTTGATTTTATCAGAGAAACTAGTTGACCCGGCAGACGTTGTCCTGCATAGTAGGCGAGAATGTGCATTCCGAACTGGCCATGCAAAGTTCGCATAGGAATCACAATTTTAGTTTCTCACGGTTTGCTCAACTTTACTCGTAATTTTCGCATTAGGAAATATCATATAAACCCGTCGGAAACTATAACGAATATTTCTGCTGAAGAAATGAGAAACATCCATCCAGCCGTTTACGAGTTATGCGGATACGAACACAGACCATTTCATTTTTATAATATAAATATATTACATATTATATAATATAATTATATTATATAAGATTAAGGCAGACGGAAAAAATGAAACGTCATGCTGAAAACGCCGCAACTACCAGTTAAAACTATAGATAGTAGAATCTATATGCTCATCTATAGCATGATTGAGTTTGTTTTTTGACCGTGTAGTAGGCACATGTGACATAACATCCGGTAATATTTTATTGAAATCGTAACGTCATGCTTATAGGGCAGATCCAATAAAAAAAAACCGATAGATTCTGGAAGAAATCCTAAAACTATTCTGGGACAACTGCTAAAGATTCTTAAAAAAACTCAAAGATTGCTTGGGAACTCTCGGAGAAATCTTCCAGGGATCCTATGATGAATTTCCAAAGCAAATCATGTTCAAATGAATGACAGCTTGAAGAACATACTGAACAAATACTCAAGCAACATTCTAAGGGATTCCTGGAGCACCGGGAAGACCTTCTTCTTGGAACAACTTGCTAAAGAAAAACTGTAAAATTTTCTGTCGCGAAAATCCATGAAAATTTCGGACTCTAGCGGGCGTCCGTGCGCTTCGCTCCTCATCATATCTGATCCACTAGTATAATTTTTCTTCTTCGCGGAGTTGAACTGGGGCGCTAGATAAAAAAAATGAATATTTCCCTTGCTATTTTCTATACGCTGGAATTGTTCTGAAAAAGAAAAACAGATTTTCTGCATTTTTTTATCTATACCAAAATGACGTTTCACGAAATAGCAACTCTGTATGAAAATTTAGCAACCCAGTATGGGGCGCTAAATTTGGAAGCTCACCGCTAATTTTGAGTTGCGTTCTTATTTTTCATTCCCGTTTAGATACCGCCGGTGTAGAAGTGGGTCTCTATGAAGGGCCCGGAAAAAGCGATAGGGACCCAGATGGGGACTCCCGTGGAGGTGCTCTAAAGGGAAGACTTGGATGCAGGGTGTAAACTGGAAGAAAATTTCAAAATTGAGTGCTGTCACGAAATCATGTAAGATTTTAAACTTTACTAGCGCATTCATCTTTCAATGGATTTTTGAGGTTTATATATCGATCGACTTGGAAACTCTCCAGCAATTTGCCAGTTGCATTGGAACTTCTGATTATTGTCGGCGTAGCACCAACTTAGAATTTGGAAGTCGGGACTTCCGAACCGAACTTTCTTCCGAAGTTTAGCGCATCTTTAGGCGAATCCAGCGCACTACTCCCGAAGTTGGGAAAGTTGCCTGTATCTGGAGAAAAATCCAATTTGGATTTAAAAAGCGTTCTAACTTTATTCCGGATAGACAATATCGGACCATTTTAGCAGCTCCTCCTATTCCCGTCCGCAACGTGAGTCTCATTATGGCCGTCGTCCACTGCGGTTGGCTTTTGGGCTTGAAACGGGCTATACGAGTTACAATGATAGCTTATTGTGAATATTGACGAAGCTATTGACGATTTTTTGTTCAAAAATGAGCATTTTGACGTTAACTGCATACATTTAGGGGCAAATGGGGGAGAATTTTAATTAGGAGATTGAAAGTATAACTCAAGCACTAATGGTTGCATTGCAACATATATGTGACTTAGCTTGCCGTATGGATATCTTTTTCTTCTTCTTGTTATATATAAAAATGAATTGGCCTGTATTCCTAACTAAGAAACGGCTGGATAGATTTTCTTCATTCCTTCAGCAAATCGCATAGTGATCAATAATCAAGTAATCTTTATTCCAAATTGGGTTATGATTAAAGATTGATGAATAAAAGCAAGGTATGCCTAAAAACGGTATGCCTAAATGCGAGGTATGTACTCAAAACATTATGAATATTATTAGTGATTAATGAGTAAATGTAAAATTCATTCAAATCATTATGATTAATCACTAATGCTCTGATATAAATATAACTCAATGTTTGTATGTTTGTGTGTATGTTCCAGCATAACTTCTGAACCCCTTGGCCGATTTCAACCAAATTTGGGACACACATTATTTTTCTTAAGAAGACGAAGATAGGGGTTAGGGATGATATTAAAAAAAAAGGGAAGGTTGTGGAGGGACTGGCATTGTTCAGCTCTCAATCACCTCAGTGTAACTTCTGAGCTCCCCTTAGCCGATTTGAGAAATCATGGTTTGCCCAGTGAAAAAGCAATGATTAATGTGTTTCCTTCTGGATGGTGAATGTGATCCCTTCTTTAAAAATAGACGTTTGCCCAGAATAAGATATCAGTGGATGTTTTTCCTTCTTTAGAAATAGACGTTTGCCCGGAATAAGGCGATTTTGGTCTTGATCCCTTTTTCAAAATCAGTCAATGTTTTCAAAGGAAATCTGCCCTCTTTTAATCAAATGATAAAGTATCAATAAGAAAAAACACCACTTGGTTTATTCATTTTCCGATTATGAAAAAACTGCGAATCAAACTGGCAAGGCCGGGTACATACAGCTAGTTAAAAAAATAAAAAGAAGCTGTCTTCGAAAGGTTCATGTTTTTTTTAAGTGTGGAGCTTAACATACTGAAACTTTTCTCCGAAGTTACTTAGCCTCTAAAATCAACTTTTCAAGGCCAAAACATTTTCGACCACGAATTCCTGGGTTAGAAAACACTGTGCGTCGTCGGGGGAGACAGTGGGTCAATTGGGGGTGAGAAAGAGGTCACTGTTTCAACTACATAGAATGCTTGTAGAATAGATTTAATGTATATGAGGACAAGAAAACTTCATTATAAGAGACCTTTTTGAACGATTTTGTTATCCGACCTCCAGACTGTCGGTGAGGGCGCTGACCCATTGTCACCCCCGACGACGGTATTCAACAATTTTCATATTTTAAGTTACATAAATTTTGTTCTAAACCAATGAGATAAGTAATCAAATGAATTATCTTAAAACATTCATACATGATAATCACTGCATTCCTTGTACATAACCCTTCAGATTTTTATACTTTATTTCTGTGAATTTCCAAATGACTCCAGTTATTTCCTTCACTGAATAAAAGTCATTGGATCAATTGCCCCAAATTCCGCTAGTAATGTTTCATATAGAAATTATTGAACTCCAGTGCAACGACGAGCTGGAATCTATAGATGTTTTGCAAGTGCAAGTGGGGATTTCTAGCTACCTTTATAGAAGTCTCCTTAGTGCTGTTAGCCGCTATTAAAAACCTGACGACTGAATGTCAGCTCTATTTGGTTTAGATTCTAACGTTGTTTTATATATATAACTGAACTACCAAGTGTAGTATGAAGAAAAACATCAGTGCATTTAGTGAATCACTCATAATGCTCCCTAAGCAACTGATTACAAAAGATCCTGGTGGTAGTCCTTCGGATCAAGTATAGTGTAAGTGGTTGAAAATATGAATAGATGAACCGCAACCGTTAGGCGTCGAAGATAGTGATATTTTACGCTGTAAGCCAGACACAATTTCATCATTGGTAGGTACTGAGTATGACCATTTTAAAAATAATTATTTATGTGGCATATTTCGTGACTCAAAAATGCATCCTATGCGGTATGAAAAAAAAAAAACAAAGGTGCACGTCATGACGTGGAAGTGAGCTTCACATCAGTAGTTCACTTTTACATCATGACGTGTATTTTTTTGGCTTTTAATCGCCATGTAATTTTAAAACGCGACATAAATTTATGATGAATTGGCCGCTCCTTTTATGTGCATGCAAAATGCCATAATTTTACAAGGATATTTCTAAGTGTGTATATGTATTCCTTTTACCCTTTTCAATACTAATGACGAATAAACAGAGCATAATGGTTACAAATATTTCTAAAAAGTAGCCAATTTTGTACAGTAAAATCATTTGCTTATTTAGGTCATGTTCTACGTTAAAATATGGCGGTCGATGAGAGGAACAAAATCAAATAATTTTATTTGGTGTAATAAAAAACCAAGTTCGTTTTTCAAATTCTTTCGTAAAAAACATTCAACAACAATAATATCTTGTAATCCTCTCGATTTTTCAATTTTGACCGGTACCTAAAATTTGAACAACATTAATAATTTTATAATGCGCGAAGTTAGGGCGCGCGTGAAATTAGGGCACATTACATCACGGTAATTGTTGTTCCTCATTATCTGACGTTGCTCCTCATCCTGTTTGCGAATTTCGGTTACCGATTACTGCGAGTATTGCAGAGTAGCCCACAATTCCAAGTTTCTCATTTAATCTTCATTCACAAGACGCGAATAAGTAGGACTAACAATCCGGAGCTGGCAAGTCCGGTCCTCCGTCCCGGTCCTCAGTGTACCCATTGTGCTTGCCACGTGGAAATGCTAATTTAGAACACTAATACAGATCCTATTCGATTTTGACAACATTCGATTTAGGGAACAATTTTTTTTTTAATTTTTGAAGATGGTTATAAAACGCGTAAATCTCATAATCCGCGATAAAAAAACTGATCAGATCCCTGAACCGATCTAAAAAAATCGCGTAAAAAACAGGGAAAAACACTTAGATTTGAAATTTCGCGTAAAAAATTGGTTAGACCTCGAAACTGACGTTAAAAATCGTATAAAAAATCGAGGTAAAAAATCCAGAAAAAACGCTTAGATTTCTAAATCCGCGTAAAAAATCATCACAGTGTGTCTATTGTCACAATAAGAAAAGAAATGTATCATGAGAATCCTTTTAAAACCTTTTAAAAAAGAGGGAAAAAAACAATGGTTTACCTAAAATATTTTCCTTACGTTCCTTCGACAGTTATTCTATATTTCATTGTATTTTTTGTCACATATGTATTCGGAAACCGACAGAACTTTTTGTCCTTACCAATGCGACACGGTTGAAACCGTATTTGTAAACAGGATGTGCTGAACCCTAATAGGTCCTTCGCGAAATGGCAAAGTTAGATGTACCTATATTTTCATAATTTATATAACGAGCAGATTGATCCTAGTAATTTGGCATACATACTGCGGCAAGCAATATTAAAAACGAATCAATGATGTAACCAAACCAGTTTTGGTGCATAGTTCGTTTATAATAAAAAGAAAGTAATCAGTTCGAACATGTTACGGCAGTACATATTGTAATGTAAGATCGAATTTTGTGAGCGAATTTAAATTACAGTCATGTTGTCCCAAATTACAGTCACGTCAAGTATAGTGAATTTGTTGGAGTTATTGCTGCTCAACTCTAAGCTGGGATTCACAATGTGTACTTACCTTCCGATAATTCCAATCTTTTCCTTTTTAAGCTTGGATGCCATCGCGAATTTCTCGTTTTCCTGGTGGGTTAGCGTTTCAAATAAAAAAAATGTGGGATTTTTTTTAACGATCACTGAGAATATTCTTCTATTACACTTGATGGATCAATCAAAACACACAACAAAAATGCTAATGAAATCGAACTTAATTGGGTTACGAACTCGCTAGTTAGGTTGCGCGGTCTATCAAGCAGCTAGTTACAATTCGCGTCCACACTCGTTGCGAGAGCACTAATAACTGATTGAGGAAGTGTGGGACAATGCTGCGACTATGACGACGAATCTCGCGACGCCGCCGCCGCCGGCCGCGCCGGTGTGCTTATCTTTCACCGAGTTGTATATGGTGGTACCGTGAACAAGTTTTACTCTGGTAGCCCGTTGCTGGCAAACCCATTAGCTACTTAAATCACATCTCATGAGCCTTTTCACGGTATGTCCATATACCGTCGCTCACTTAGGGGTTGTTCAACAATGATGTCACAGGTTTTCGAGGGAAAGGGGGTCTTAAATTTTTCGACAATACATATACTAGGTATACAAAAAAGCGTGACAGAGGGGGGAGGGGGGGTCTAGAAATCTCAAAAAGTAGTGGACGTCATATTTGAATCGTCCCTTACAGTAGAAGTGGCTGGTAAACAATTGGCGTCGGTAGGGGTCAAACAAGACGCGCCCGTTAGGTCGCGCAACTGTTTGCTGGCAAGCGATGCATGCCATTCAATGCTGTGGGTCCGTGCTCCATTTTCGATATGGCTTGCTTTTATTGTAGTGATAACACAGAGAACCCTTGTGTTGCATATGCCTCGACGGCCAGATAATAATGTGGAAATGTGCATTCTTCTTGTCAGGCCACCATTTATTTTCAAATCGATAACCTGTTCTCAAATAAAAATCGTTGCATTGATTGCTCCTTTATTTAATACTGTTTTATTTTGCAGTAGGGTTACTCTTTCGGTTTTTTCCATATCTCCCAAATTAGAGGATTATAATATGGTCTCAATTTTTATATTTTTTAACAGCAAGCAAAACTTAAAATAGTAGTTTGTGCAACAAGTTGCAAAAAGATGATTTTTTCAGCTCGAGTTGTACGTTTATCCAACGAGGCTGGATAAGTTGGACGAGTTGGATAAATACTACGAGTGCTGAAAAAATAAGTTTTGCAACGAGTTGCACACGCTATTTTTTGCAATGATGAAAAATGGGCTTCAATATGGTAAATTTGTAGCAAAACGATACAAACTGATTTACTCCATATGATCATGTTTACCAAATAAATCATGTTGCTGCAGAGAACAATCATATTCCATGTTATCGTGCCACATTGCATACGTCGACAAGCCTTGAGCGATAGCTGAACTTGCCTTTGGAAAATTCTAATGTCATAAGCCATCAAAATATTCCATTTATTAGGCGACGCAGAGAATGCACTATTTGATCACTTACCCAAGCTTGATCAGCAAAATATAGTCATGAAACTACTGTTCTGATGTTGGTTTTTCATTATAGCACCCAAATGAGTGCTATAATGGATTTTATGCAACCCATTTGAGTTGCATAATGGTCATTAAAGCACCCATTTGGGTGGTAGGGAAAAGTAAATGACGAAAAGTAAACCAGGTATTAAAATCAGGAATTGCAAAAAAATCTTTATGAGACGACATTGGGGCCTCCCTCATCCTAGCAGTAGTAGAATGCGCGGCTACTATACTAGGGAAGACATTGTCTAGAAAATTTTCTGGTTGAACATTTTATCGACTTCGTTGACACTGTGGATGTGATTAATATAAATAAACTATTAATCTGCGAGGCGGTAATGCCTCAGTGGGGATGCAATGCTAAAGAAGAAGATGAGAGGAATTTTGGACCGTATGATGGAAAATGATACAATTCCCCTAGTGCTTAGTAGTTATCATTTGTTTGGAAGCAAAATTCCAGTGAGCCTTCTGTGAGATACTTTCCTTCTATTCTCATTTCCTATAAAATCTTGATAAACAGACATGGAGTATGATGGTGCTTACTGCTGATAAAGGCCAAGTGTACACTGCTGGACCGTAAAATTGTTTGATTTTGATAAGAAGCACTCCAAAGAGGTGTATGGTTGGGACGGAAATAATCATAACGCTACTTGTTTTCCATTTGTCATCATCAGAGTGTTTTGAAGCTACCAATGCGCTTAGCTGAAGCTTAAGCAACACGCTGTCGCTGTTTGGTGAGAATTTTGTTATCAATTTCGTTCATTTCAAAACTGACAGCAATTAACCTGCTCTGTGATGGGTTGATGCATATTTGGATGCGTGTGATTGTGATTCATTAATCGGGGTTAAAGGTTTGACGGATGTAGTGTAAACCTAAGAGACGCTAATTGGATAGGTTTACAGAATTAGGGAGGATTTGTTAAAAATTAGACGGCAATGAAAGCTAAATCGTTGAGATATTAGACTATTTAAATTAATTGCTCCAAAAAAGAACTTTTGATAGAAGAAACGGAGACCCATAGTGTTATATGTATACCAATCGACTCAGGTCGATGAATTCAGGTGATGTCTGTATGTGTACACATTTTTTTGGAACTTAGTATTATCCGATTTACTTGCAACAAGTTGCATTCAACGGGGAATGTGGTCCAACTCCCATTATTTGCTATTGAAAATTGGCCCGATCGGGTCCCCCCTTTGAATTTTTTTTTTTTAATATTTTTTTTTCAAAAGTGGTGGCATGGCAAGGCATGCAATGCAAAAAAATGGTCGAAAAAATGTGATCTAGGGTATCTGTTCCATTATTAATAACATGCTCCTATATCAATACCATTCGCAAAACAGGCAATTTAGGCTCAATTTGTGTCGTGTTTTGTTGGTTTTCGGCGTGCTCACAACTGAAAAATTTTTAAAAAAAATGAGAAATAAAACAATTAGCGCACAAATTCTTTATTTTCGAATGGTATTCCCCTAAAAAGCTTTTTTGATCTTTTGAATATGATTTTTTTAAATTTAATTTATAATGCACGAGAAAGGCATCATCACTGCTAGGTACACTGCTAAAAAAATAACGCACAAAAGACTTTGAAGTATGCTCTTTTGAATATAAAGTATTCAAATATGACTTCAAAGTACGCTCTTTTGTGGGAGAATGGGACTATACATATTATGCAGAATTTTTTTTTTGACGATAAATAATATTTTGGGGGGGTGGGGGGGGGGGGGGGGTGCAACAAAATAAAATTCGGATAATTTTGAGGATTTTCAAAACATTCTTTAACAAATCCGAGGATAAGAAAATTATTTTGAGCTTTTTAGTGGAATGTTTTCACCTGTCATAAGACGAGTTTAAACAATCCCATTGAATTCCACCACTTAATTGTATCCTGACAGATACGTATTTCGACCTCAACAGTAAGGCCGTCTTCAGTGTCTCGTACGAGACACTGAAGACGGCCTTACTGTTGAGGTCGAAATACGTATCTGTCAGGATACAATTAAGTGGTGGAATTCAATGGGATTGTTTAAACTCGTCTTATGACAGGTGAAATCCGAGGAGTTTTTTGATTTTTTTCATTTTAATATTTTATTTTTTATTATTTTTTATTATTATTAGGCCAGTAGGACAAAATGTAAATTAAATATTTGTAAATTTGTAAATTTAAATACTGCAATATCACTAACAATTATTCGAATGGCCTTGAAACATTTTCCTGGAAAATCCGTTTTTAACATTTACGGGAAACTATTAATTAAATTCTTTTTAACAAAACATTCTTTATTCAGAATAACTATGCGTCCAATTTGGGAATCTCGAGCTCGTTCAGTAGCCGCTAGGTTGCGAAGGCCGACGGAGGTCCTTCGTAGCTTAGTTGGTTAAAGCACCAGTCTAGCGTACTGTAGGGCCCCATCGAAGGGAAAGTGGTTACCTCCAATACATTTTCCAAATCAATATCTTCCACATAACGTACATATTCACATATGAGTTTTCATAACATTGTAAATTAACGTCCAAGTCGGGTGGTTTAATCCCCGGAAATAGGCAATTAACTTTGATTGAACCAAAACAACATAAGTTAATCACAATTGACGTAATATTTACGAAACTAGAGTTAACGAGCATCCTGTTCGACTACTACAATGTTAGAAACAATAAATAGTTCATTTTAAAGAATTTCCGAAATCAATTTTGTTTTGACGCGGTGCTTAACCCCTCCATAATAGGTCGTTTTACCCTACATCGGATTATTCAGCAGAGATCAGAAGAAAATAGCTTTGTCGGTTCTATACTATTCCCCAGAAAACCGTTCCCCAGAAAACCAATCCCCAGAATGAACCGCTCCCCAGAAAACATGATGTATAGATGAACATGATTTTTTTTCTTGTTTTCTTATTAATCATCATTGCAATACCATACAATTATACACACATGGAGCATACAATTGTACATAAAATCATTTGTCTTGATAAGTTGGATGTGCAAGGGCCATTATGGTAATTGTTGTTGGATATTTCACATACAATGGGCTTTTTGGCATAATGACCATAAAACAGAAAAAGTGAATTGCTTTTTATTTTGAAGCACGCATTGATTGAGGATACAAATAGGGACCCACGCATTTGCCCGGAATGAGGCAAATAAGTCGATGATTCCTTCTTTAAAAAGGGGCGTCGCGTGGAATAATTGGGAACCTGTTCAAAAATGTTTAATAATCAAATAACATTCTTATTAACTCTTAAGCACGTGCGCGGTCCTGAAACGCCCGTGTAGGCTCGCTCATATGAAGTTTTTTTGTTAGTGTTGTACACTAGTGGTTTGAGAGGTGGGGCGCCACTCGTCGCTAGCACGCTTTGTTTCCAAAGGCAACGTTCTTGCACCAAGTGGTGGCCTACCTAATAACATATCGGAACTGATTTGCGATTTGGGCGTAACTTATTTTGTAAACAAACATTGCTTCATAGATTCCGGAGAATGCAAGCGTTTTCATCCTATACTAATTCCCTTATCTGGTAGAGGAAAGCTTAATCTATCGGATCCATACCGTGGTTTCTTCATGAAATGCTTGTTTTAGCAGGAATTCGCTTTCCAATGTTTGTTTACAAAATAAGTTACGCCCAAATCGCAAAGCGGTCCCGATATGACTGGCGCCACCAGTGACCATCGGAAAAATATCTTTATAAAGCTCACTTTTCGTGAGGAAAAGCATCATGCAACCATTTGATAACGAATTTTTTTTTTTAAATGAGGTTATGCACATCAATACAGCTATATTTGAGCAACATATGAAACATCCACATACAGAGACATTCTCGAAATGTATAAATTTGAACAAACAATATATTTCAATATATAAGAGCAGTGTTAGTGACAATTCAGCCAAGACAATGAACTACGTTCAAATAGCTATGCTGAACTAGGGATCCTATATTAAGAGATGTGCGAATACTTTTCCAGACGATTTAGCAACGCTGTTACTTTTGTAAACAAACGCTGCCAGCACTTGCCGTAGCGCAAAATGTTGTAGCTCGAACATGACTTTGCGCATAATGGCATTTTCATATTTCGTTGTCTAACGTCAAACAGTGCATTATCACTAAAATAAGAGTGCAATACAAATGAACAAAGTACCGTGCATAAACTAGACTACTTCAACTTGCCAATGTAAAACAAATTGTTTATTCGACAAAACTTTTCGTAAAATCTTTTTCATTGCAATCGCAATACCTTTCAATCCACAACAATAACAATGTTCATTTGGCTCAGATTCTGACAGCTCGCAATGCTCGATTGGCTCAAGATGGCCGCTTTCGCATATCTCTGAATGTAGGATCCCTATGCTGAACCAAGCGGCTCCCCACGAACTAAGTCAAACATGCACTGTTGTTACTACTGACATCCGTATCATGTGTAGTTTTATATTCCGCATGGCATAGTTGAAGCGACAGAAGAATATGTCTTTTGCTCGTTCAAATTTGAATTTGAATGAGTTGCAACGAAATGTGAGAAGGCGTCGATATTATTCTCGCAGTGTGTTGCAGCGCTTCGCACGCTTAAAATCAATAACACAGCGATATGTTTGCTTCACACAAAACGGACCTAATGCAGAACATCCCCTAGATGAGCGACAGTTACACAGCCGTTGCCTTTGGAAACAAAGCGTGCTAGCGACGAGTGGCGCCCCACCTCTTAAACCACTAGTGTACAACACTAACAAAACGGTGATAGCGGTATCTCTACCACTGACCTTTGCAGCTCCTTTACTTATACAGTTCTATTTCTCATAGCATAGTTCTGGATTTCGGCGCCCCCATAAGACTGGCGTCCTTGGCGTCTTTATAAATTAATACCCAGCTACAAATTTGACCCATGCGAATATTTAGTTACCGAAATCCCTTATAGGTGGTAAATCAATATTTATAGAACAATTTTGGCGTATTTATTTAAATTTCAGAAAAAAATATTGATATACGTGGGTCACAGTTTATATCCGCCAGTTCGCCAGTATCATCGATTTGACGATCAAAATTAAATGACTTTTGAACCCCTTATTTTAGATGTTTCTTCTAGAAAGTTTTTAGCTTCTTTTGATGTAATGAGTTTGGTGATCAATCCTCCTAAATGAAATGAAAATTTTAAGAGAAAAGAGAATTTGTTTCTTCACAGGGTGTCGACTACCTGGAAAGTCAGGGAAAGTTAGGGAATTTCATTTTGGACCTGGAATGTCAGGGAAAGTCAGGGAATTTTGATTGAGGTCAGGGAAAAAATTACAAAACCCAATATTGAAAATTTATAGTGATTTTTTTTATTAATTCGAGCAATATACTAAACTAAGGACACTTATGACAATGAAACTCTGAACCAATTTTAATCCATTGAAAAAGGACCAATCAAGGTACTGAAACGTCGAATCAGAATTAATAGAGCGTTTCAGCTGTTCATCAGACTTCTTAGCAGTTGAACAATACTTCGAGGCAGTTACAGTCGACAACCGCCTCCACTATCAAGCTATAAAGCTTATTTTTGTGTGTGGCCGTTGGCAGTCTCTAGACTAAAAGTCTACTCCGGACCCTTTTCATTTTCTCCATGGTAATCGAGTTTGTTTCTATTAATCTCTAAGCAATAACAGCCAAGTTCCAAAGCCACGTTGCCCAAATGGTCACTGTTGAGACCTGATCCATATAGTTTTTTAGTCCCCTTTTATATTTTAGACTATTTAGTTTGAGTGGTTTTGTGTCGGAGTCGTTTTGAATTTTTTGCAGTTTCCTTATTAGTAGCGTTTGAGTCATGTTCCCATCAAACAAAAAAAGTTCTGAAAGTTTGTTCAAATACCTAATCATCAATCGCGAGAGTCATTCCTTATCCAATTACCTATGTTGTTGTACTTATGATATAGGAAAATTGTATTTAATGCGATCTATAATGATAAATTCAAATTGCTGAATAGTAATCAACTCTAATGAAAAACCTAATATATCACATTACCTTTCGAAGAAAATGTAACGCCCAAATATATCTAGTGAAAGCAGTCGAAACTGAATCAAATGGCTGAAATATAGGCCATAGTTCAGAACCATTCAACAAACAATCACCAAACATATTCAACCTTCAACCAACAACTAGATATTTGGAAGCTTGTTAAAAGAAAATGCCGAATAGTATCTTTATGGACTTGTGACGGCACTCCACAACATCGGCATAATCTCCAAACAAGATTCTGTAGGTAATGTTTTAAATACCTTTCGTGAACTTCCTTTTGACGATGGGCTTATAAAGTCATTGGTCGATACTCACGTCCTTAGGTGGTCAAATTTATGGTCATGTAGAGAGAATGATAGTGAATAAAAGCAACATATGGTCTACCTCATGTACAGACCATGGCGATGGTCTCAATTAAACGTTACTCGATACTCCATAATCATGCTCGGACGTTAGAAGTCCATAAACTCCACAGAGAGTGAATAAGAATTTTATACTTGATAGCCAATAGTGGTTTTTCGATGTTCATGAAAATACCTAACCGGTAAGATTTTTTAACGGGATTAGAAAGAGTTCATAAGTCGTGTCAAAAGATTTCACACAAATTTCCAGATAGATAATGAAAACTTTAATCTAATCTAATCTAATCGAACACAAACGCAGCCAGTACAAAGAAAGCATCCTGGAAAATCATTGAGTTAGATGACGCCCAATAATTTTTCTTGTCAATATTGAGGCTTACAGCATACCAGTGATATGACATAAACTTCAAAGCGGCCAGGCCCACTGCGTTGTGTTTGCCGCAGAGATGATTCTTCGAGATGTATCGTGTTCAAGTACTCACTTCAACATGATACATATCACGAATCTACAGGGGTTGAAGGATGCGTGGACATACCGTACCATACGCACCGCGTTCTTTTTAAGTTCTTATTTTGGTAGTTTTTATATAAATATGTAGTAAAATGAATAACATTATAATAAGAAATTATATCAAATTTTATATATATATATATATATATATATATATTTGTAGAACATAACATCAATTGGGAGCCAAAGTTAACTCGGGATGTACATCTCTTGTAGAAGAAGCTGGAAATTGTAAAGAATTTGATTATTATTTAGAATGTTATGAGTATCAGATAGCAGGTCATGTGCCAGGACGTCGTCTGCATAAAAATTACATGGCAGGTTGTGAAGCTTTCATTCCTGGGATGTTTTGTAGTGTACTATGAAAATGTTATATCATGAAAATATGAAGATACATAATACAATAATATAAATATATAAAAGCATGAAATTATGAAAATTTTATAATATGAAAATAAGAAACATAAAAATATAATGTAACAAGAGAATAAAAATTGCTATATGAAATGAAAAAATATGAAAACATGAAATTAAAAAATGAAGATACAAAAATATGAGTACAAAAAAAACCTAAAAGCATGAGAATATGAAATTATTGAAAAATTTTAAAATATAAAAAGTGATATTGAAAATATGACAATATGAAGATCTGAAAATAAGATAATATAAAAATATTTAAACACAAAAATATATAACATGGAAATATGAAAGTATAAAAACATATGAAAACATAAAAACATAAACATAAAAATTATAACAACATGAAAGTATAAAGATATAAGAAAGACAAAAAATTTAAATATGAAAATTAAATATACAAAATTATAACAATATGAAAATAAAATGGCATAAAAAACGAAAATACAAATATATGAAAATACAAAAGATTAAAATATGGAATTTGAAATTAAAAATACAAAGACATGAAAATATGAACATATACAGGAATAACAAATGTGAAAGCATGAAAATATAAAAATATAAAAGCGTCATAAAAGCACATAAACATAAAAGTATAAAAATGGGAAAAATATAAGAATATGGAAAATATAATAATATTATAATATGAAAGTGTAATAACATGAAATTATATAAATATGAAAATACAAAAATACAAAATATAAAAGTTTAAAAATATTAAATCATTAAATATAAAAAAAGAAAGTGTAATGTTAAATTTAAATAGGTATGAAAATATGATAATATAAAAACATAATGAAATTAAAATTTTAATGCACAGAAATAATATACATAAAAGTGTTAGATTAGGAAGGTATAAAATACGTAATTAAAAAAAACAATGTTAAAATATAAAATTATAAAAATATGAAAACTTAAAAAATTAAAATGTAATAATATGAAAAATAAATATAGTGAAATATAAAAAATAAGTATAATGAAATATGGAAAATAAATAAATTACTATAAACTATTTCGTGGACTGGAAACTAGTGATACTCATGTTTCCTTTGAAATCTCTGTCCAGATTGCTATTAGAAATCAAGGTAGGTGTAGTCCTTAATTTCATTCTATGACAAAAATGACAAAAGCATTAGAATAACTATTTCTGGCCACGCTTATCTGTACCGTCACTAGGGAGAGAAGGAAGAAGTACCACGGAGTTGGATATTGGGAAGGTATTCGTTGGATCAGGATGTGCCTGTAGCTGGCAATGTGACCATGGTAGAACTTACCCCGTAACACACCACGAAGAGGTATCTACCCAGCGTTACGGGCAAGATAATGAAAACTTTAACAAAACAAACTTTAAAAAACTTTAAAACAAAAACTCCGCCAATAGTCTTGGAGGTCTATTGCGACTCCAGGGAATGCGTGAGAATTCCCAATAGTGGATGAAAGCACCAGAAAACGTATAACATTAATTGGAGCCAATTTTGGAGAGATGTGAAATATGAAAATCTTCCAGGAGTTCTGCGCATTTACTTGAATCTTTGTGAACGACCAGAATTACCTACGATATTCGACAAATCCTTAATGTTCTGTTTCTAAAAGTGATTAGGCTTCCAGTAGCTCACGAACTCATATTGGAATTGAAAAAAAAAACATTTTTCATATCTGGAAGCTTTACACCGAGGCAAATTTCCGCATAAACGTTATATGTGAAACTACATAAATTTTTGCAATTTGTTTTCACAAATATAACCTATGTTCGGGATAATAAAAGTTATTTGGTTTCCGAACAATGAAAATCATTTTGTTCGACAAATGAAGTTTATGTGTGAAATTTATAAATCTTGTGAGTGTACACGATATAAACTATATGTTTGCTATTTATGAAATTCATTTGTCGATATTACATATGGAATATGTGCTATTATTGATAATTAAAATTAGTTTTGATATCTGAAGAATAATAATTTTATTGACTCAAGAATCAGTTTATCACAATTATTTTTATTTTGCTGCCAAGTGCAGATGTTGGAATAAAACTGTGCGAATTGAATCCTGTCAATAAACTGTTATAGATACTGTTATGATGCGCTATCTCAGACATTTTCTTGTGACCTTTTCATACATCGGGTTTTTCTGATTCGCCGAGCCATATTGTTGCGGTTCCGTTGAACTTATCGTCGGGAGGCAACCTGCCGGCCCAGTTGATGTTTGTCGGATTCCACTTCTTTTAAAGTGAGCATATAGCCAGCATCTACTCGAACGGGAACCCATTTTCAATATGGGGATACTTTACAACTCCACCCCGGGACGGAGTCTTCGGTCCTTCTTCGTTTAGCGCTAACTTGAAAGACGCTGACATCTGAAAAGTAAAATCCTGTCAATTCTGAATAGATTAACAATTTTGTCAAATATACTTACAGTTGTGTGTACTGGCAATCATTTAAAATGAAGCCGCATAATTGATGCAAACAAAGCTACAGTGAAAAATTGTCCGTAAATGATGAGCCACCGGGACCGGCGATGGCTGAACGTGGTCAACATTGGTTCACGGGAACGACCGACCAGCAGATACAATCATAAAAAGTATTAATGCATCAATATAATTTTCAACTATTAAACGACAACCATGTCGTTCATGATAGTTCAGTTATGAATGCCATTGCACACATATATATGGGTTATGTGTCTTCGCATAATACTCATAATATTTGTTATGATTTTTATGTTTGCACTCTTAAAAATAATGATTGACTTTCTAATAAACTTCATGAATTTGCGATAAATAAATCTGAGCATTGCATTTTTATTAGTGTAGAGGAATGGTCTGGAAAGTCAAGGAATTTTATTCTCAAATTTGAGTCGACACCCTGCTTCAGCAAAATTGTATAGTTACAGGCATTACGAGAATCTTTGTAGGACATTCCGAATTCAAGGTAACGAAATATGAGCGTTATCTGAGGATGTGTCAAGTACGAGACACTGAAGGCGATATCACAGTTGAGGTAGCTAATTAGAAATTCCACCATTTTATTCATAAGTTTTGAAATGAATGGGTTTTAAACTGCCGTGAATCGCATATTTGTCCCATATGAATAGGAAATCTAGCAAAGATGGGACAGATATGCGATTCACGGCAGTAAAGCCTTCTGAAAGAAATTCGTTTTTGAAGTGAAATGATAGCCGGTACAATTTTGTTGTACGAGAAAGACAAAACAATGGTGGTGTACTATTATAGTATTATAATAGTGGGTTGATGATGGCATCTGAGGTTTCAAACGTGTTTTTCATAGATAGTACAGTAGACGTTCGATAACTGCAAGTCATTTAACTGCAATTCGATAGTTGCAACAGTTTTGCAGTTATCGAACCGCTAAACTTCAAACTGATGTCAGACTCAATGACAGCTGCATTGCGCTGCACATTTAGATGCACTTTTATTGCATCTGACGTCGATTGACAACCGTTTGACGTCTAGAATGCGTTGCAGTTATCGAACGGCATTCGTTAAGGTTCAAATTACCGTAATCCAGTCATTGACGAGAAAGACAGCCACGTGCTCGTACCACCCCCAGTAAGAAAACTACCCACCGAGGAGAAAAAGCAATCTCCAGCTGGATGGGGGAAGTAATAGCGAAGACATAATTATATCCGGTGGATGCTTCATTTGGTTGTATTTCGCTTGAGATTTCAAAAAAAACTGCCTTTTGAAACATTTTTTCCCAAGAGGGGAAATCGACGACTTACTCTCACGCTCTCTCATATATAAGAGAACGTGAGAGTAAATCGTCGATTTCCCCTTCTGGGAAAAAATGTTGCAAAAGGCAGTTTTTTTGAAAACAAATGCAAAATTCAACCAAATGAAGCATCCACCGGATATAATTATGTCTTCGCTATTGTATGATGTAGTTTTGAAACAAAAATACTTCCCTCTCCAGCTGGAGGCTGCTTTTTCTCCTCGGTGGGTGGTTTTATTACTGGGAGGTGGTACGAGCACGTGGCTGTCTTTCTCGTCAATGACTGGATGACGGTAATTTGAGCCTTAACCGCAAAGTAAATATTTTGCAGTTATCAAACGGCTACTGTACCATGAACGTTCAAAATTTGTGAGAGTAAGTATTTGAAAACAGCGTTGAAATATTGAAAATTAGGAATTGATTCTATTCCGAGACTGCTTACCGACCATTTAGTAAAGGGATGGCTTTTTTACAATGTACCGCATGGGCTCAACATTCCACACTTGTCTTATGAATATGATCCTAATCCCATCGAACGATTGTGGGATGTTCTGGAAAAAGGGACCGCAAACATAAAATAACAAGCATCAGTTGAAGGTGGTTTTTATGCACAAATATCACGCGAATATACTTAAAAGTTTACACATTCATTTCCAATTACTTGGAAGATGTTGTTAAGGCTTAAAAAACTGCTCGTGGATTACCAAAAGCTAGTTAGCAAAACATTTTTGTAGTTATGAGCTCATCCGCGAACTCCTTTTCCAAGTCTTTTAAACGCATTTTATCTTAATTGCGTTTTATGTAAACATGAACAAATCATATAGTTTTTGTGCAACAATAATACGAAAACCTTGTTAAGTTTGAACTGAGGAATAGATACGTTGTTTTATGTTAGGTATTATAAGAATATTTCTCGGGTACTTATTCAAAAGGACGTATGTGATTTTGTAAACAAAGATTCAAACGTCGATTTGTCCGATCTGATGGCACTCCCAAGCAAACCAATTCCACCAACAGGTAGCCGAAGGCTTCCCCTACCTGTCTGTGGTGATGGTTTGCGTGGGAGTGCTATCAGATTGGACAAATCGACGTTTGAATCTTTGTTTACAAAATCACATACGTCCTTTTGAATAAGTACCCGAGATTTCTAACATTTTTAATAATCACACCAGAACTTTATCTTGAGGGGAATCTAATAGCTTACCATCTATACTAACTTACCTCCCGCAAACTTAGTATTAACTTAATTTTATATGTGATATTTTGAGATTTTGTGAACTGCTTGTTTTGTATTACACCACACCAAAATAAACCCCTGTCATGTATTTTTGTGCCATTCTGCTGTGTTCGCTCGCTTCGCTCGAATAACGGGAACGGTACAACAGTCTTCCTGAGCTAAACCTCACTCATGATCAGCTGTCAGTGGCCAGTGGGAAAAGGGAATCTCGCAGATGTCGATGTGAACCGAAAGCGAAGAATAAAGAATAAGTCACTATAGTGTGGTTCGGTTCGGTCATCTAGAAAGGTGAAAATATGACGATATTTTTGTGCTGGTTGTGAAAAAGTGACCAATTACGTTCAAATAGTGCCTTATCTGGGCTAGTCCTAGACTACAAGAAGAAGCATGAGCTATCAGATCACACTGCAGGACTGTATCAACGATAATACGTTCGATATAGATGCCTTTGAACAGGCAATCCAGCAACAAGTGCCGCAGTACTTCCAAAGCCTGGCAGAGGAAAATCCCCAATTCGGCTCGCTAGATCTGATTCCGTCTGGAGGAGGAAGAGAGTTTGGCGGCGCAGCGACGGAGTCACGTCGCAAAGATAATCAAGAACAACTAAATAGCGGAAGTGGAAGCGGCACAAACAACAACAGTAGTGAAAATAGTATTCTGGTTGAATTTTTAAAAATTGATGATCAGGAGGACGGAGGGTACTTATGAAGAGATTTTTCTTCTTTTCCTGTTTTTATTTTTGCGCTCTCCTTTTACTAGTTTTTTTATTTTTATTTAATTTCTCTGACCTGCGCGCGCTGCTATCTTTCGTGTTCTATCTCTTTCCTATTTGCGTGTATTCCTTGCGCGACTGGCTGTAGATATAGATTTCTTTCCCCGATTTACTACTACTATGCATTTTTGTTCCGAGATGATTTGGACCATCATAATGTGTTACCTTTACCTAGTGCCATAAATTAATTTGCCGTCCTCCACCCACGACTGAGACACTAAATCTATTACCATTCACTGGCTGTGACGATCTATCCATAGTTATATTCTGTATCCAATTTTAAATCTTTTCGACTATGTAGGGGCAAGATGTTTAATTAAAGCATTAGTGTTGAAATCTGCAATGTATTTTTAAACCGTGGAGTCATTAGACACCTGAATCAATGATCGTAATCGCTTATTGTGTTTTGAATGATAAATGCTTACATTAAAATTATGCGTGATCTAAAATTGCACTGATAAAAGGGTCCGTAAATTGTATTATCATTCGTAAGCCTTTTGTGACGATTTATCTATATAATAACAATCTTGATGTAGCAAAACCAGTTTTTTGGCTTTATTAACGATACTTTTTATTGTTAAATGAATTCATCATGTATATAACAAGAAGTGCTTTATGTATATCTAATAATTGCATGAGAATGTAGAAAATAATCAGACAATATTCCAGCATTGCTCAATAATTATTACCTATTACATTCTAATACTAAAATCATTGCAAGAGCTTACATTCTTAATAAGATTTCAGTCCACTCTCAACACACGCGATATATTATTTATGTCGATGCCTGTCTTAGCGTCCAGCACCCTTCAAACGTCTATACGATTTTTGTATCTATAACCTCTCTATCTGTATACATACAAGTTTTTTGGCCAATTTTTGATCAGGAATATCTCGCTATGTCTCCTTCTTCTTATTGTCATCACATCCCCACTAAGACATTGCCGCCTCCCAGCTTAGTGTTCATTTAGCATTACCACAAGCCACAATTGCGAGGTTTCTAAGCCTTATTACCATTTTTGCACTCGTATATCATGAGACTAACACAATGATACTTTACTACGCAGATGATATACTATTTGAACACTAATCTAGACTATTTGAGCAAAATATAGTTATGAAATTGTTGCTCCGTTGTTGGTTTTCCATTATAGTACCGAAATGAGTGTCATAATGATTTTTTGCAACTCATTTGAGTGCTCATTTTTTATATGGAAAAGTAGGCCGTTTCGCCTACTTTGAGCGGCACACTAGGAGGTAACTTTCGGAGATCAGTATGGCGAAAGGCATCTAAAGTTTAATATCTGGAAAATAATCATCTCAATCGAAAAAATATTTGGTAGGCGTAGTATCAGACTCTTTTCACGAAAATTTCACGGAACTTTTCACGAAAATTTATTTGGTACCAGTTATGTAGACTGCCGTGAATCGCATATTTGTCCCATATGAATAGGAAACCCAGCAAAGATGGGACAGATATGCGATTCACGGCAGTCTACATAACTGGTACCAAATAAATTTTCGTGAAAAGTTCCTACTGTTGAGAAAACCCGCCTTAGATGTCTTTCGCCATACAAACTTCAGGTGGTAAACTCATGCTGGCTATTTTTACATATACGTTAGCGTTTCTCTTAAATCTACGCTTTATTTCATATAAGATCAGGTGTGAGTATTGCTTATCCTCGATATTTTCAAATTTCAATTTTCCATTTCTATGATTAGCACATATGCGTTAAAAAAATTTATACTGATATTTTAAATGAATTCCTAAAAACTTTATAATTTCGCTTATTCACTACCATTACCTGATTTTACTATGGGGTTTGACAGCAATAAGCTAACTGCCACATTCAAATTTCAAAAAACTTTTAAAATTGGTTTTGGACGTCTAAATTATGGTCTACGAGTGTAAAAAACATGCAGCTCACAAAAGGTGTTCTTAATGTATAAGAAAAAAAAAACATGTTTTTTCAAAATTTAAAAGCCATACGAGTACAGTTTTTAATAGTTTTGTTAGCATACGACAGGCATAAAGAATGTATACAGAAGTAAATCTGAAAACGATGTAAAACGAACGACCGCGGCAAATTTAAATTGCATAACGCTTTGATAGTTGAGAGCAGTATTGCCATTTCTCATTTTCAATGAGAAATGTCACGAGATGTTTACGTATCTGCCCCTTTCAATCTCTTTAGAAACGTGAAGGATAAAAAGCATGCTACAAAAACCTCAAAAAAAAAATTGTTCCGTGACAGGACTTTCAACTCGGTGGGCTGAAGGAAAATGATTAATTTATCGACTAGTCATTATTCTTTGCATATATCTATTAAAATAATTTAGAAATCATAATTTAAAACAAAGCACAACATCCTTTCATGTCTGCTTTTCATGTAAAATTGATCAAAGGACCCACAATATGTACTTTCATTTCATTGCCTGATATAGAAAAAAGGCGCCGTGCTCTCTGTCTTATGACGATCGTGATCTTTTGCAGTACTGCTTGGGGTGGCATTGTGCATCTCGAATCGAATCACTCGATTCGTACGTTTTTGCATTCGTTTCGAAAAAATTGCGGCATTATGTATTTCGTTCGACTTCATTCAGTCGCAGTACAAGATTTCGAATGGTGGTGTACTAGCTCAATCGAGTATGTTCTGTCAAACGAAATGTAAACAGAGAGAATAAGAGATAGCTGTCTCCGTGTTTAGTATGCCGCCCGCTGGAGAGACAACCTTCAGCGCATGGCGAATGTGAGTTAACAGAGAGAATAAGAAATAATTTCATCTGCATGTAGCAATGTAGCATGTTGTCTGCTGGAAAGGCATCCTTCACGCCATTATTTGGCAGTTAATTTATAAACAAGCAAATTGTGCTCAATTACTATAAAGAGCAATATTATTTATTGAGCAGTTGCAACCGATTTAAACATAATGCCGATAGGATATATTTGGTAAATTGAGATATTGTTACGACACAAACTATAAGTTTTATGTTTATTCGAGTTTTTGCCACAGATCCAATTTTGAGCTAAATAATTTAATGCTAATGAAGGATTCGATAATAAATTACTACATTGATGTTTTCATGTGTTTTACTTAAATGCACTTGGGTCATCTCTTGCACGTTTTATTTATTTAACGCAACTATTTTCAAGTAGATATTCCCCATAGCTTTTCACGCGGTTTATCGAAAACGCCAAGAAATACGTGAAAACGGTAAAACACGATTTTAGTTGAAGTCTTTTTTACGCGGATTTCGGAATAATTAGAGATTACATCCTGGAAACTAAAAAAGTAGGTATACTAATGACATTCTTTCCTTTAAAATACAATAACGAAACATTTATTCTCTTCCCGTAGAGAAATAATATTAAATATAATTGAAAACTTTCAGCAAGAAATGGCTCTCGAACAACATTCGAAAGCTATAAAGGTGACGAGTGTTTTTCATTCGACTTGAGTCGTTTTCCAGTGTGCTATCGAGCATCCATAATGCCAAAATATCTCGTTATTCTTTTACCTCCTCGAGCATACTCGAACGATGAGTCGTTTTCGAGATCGAATCGAAAGCCATAATGCCAAACATGTTCGACTCGATAGAATTTCGTTCGAATCGAGATGCGCAATGCCACCCTGGTTGAGAGTAATTTGTGTTCGATCATATTTAAGATCATATAGAAGTTTGTCAATAACTCATTCAAGGGGCCTAATTTCATAATGTGTTTCATGGTGGACTTCTAGTTTGAAAGTTTTTCTACATACATGTCTAATAATTCATTATTTAATTCCACTAATAACGGAATGGAAGCGCTAGTTCCAGTAACTTATGCTACATCATAAGTTTCTGCAACTAGCGTTATAATTCCGTTATTAGTGAAATTTTAACTTTGAACTATTAGGCAGTGTTGTAGAAAAACCTCGCACTTCATGCCCACCATGCAAAACATTTTGAAATTCAGTCTCTTGAATGAGTTATAGACAAAACTACTAGATCGAAGATCGGACCCAGATTGCAAATGATCGAAAACATCCTTTTCTCAGCTGTAGTCAAAAAAATGTCCATATACCATTAAATGGGGTTTCTAGCAACACAAGCCAACAAGCCATTGTGTTACAAATGAAGCAGTCAAAAAGATATGTACCCCACCTTACATCCTAATGGGGACTCGTAGAATGCGTTATAGATCTAACTTCACCGAAATAGCGACTAGATTGATTCGGAGGAACGAAAAACAAGCTTGTTGCTAGTTATCTCACATGTGGTATAACTTGCAACACACATTAAGAGATCAAATTTACCGACAAAAACTTCAAATATTTCCATCAATTGTCCTAGAATAAAATCGTGTAACAAATAAGAAAACATGCTATTGAAAAATAAGCACACCCATGCTCTTTTTACGGGTTTTGAACCAATTTTTCTAAAAAATATACGAATAGGGTAATGTTTCAAAACCAATCACTCTCATGAAATCGTAATACCATTGCTAGTTTAGTACTCTCAGTAGAGTCATTTTCATAGTACGGACGGTGACATTTTTGCAGTTTTCAAGCATGCTTATTTAACATAACAGCAAAAATATGTCTAAAACGAAATTGCAATTAATTAACATTTCACTTAGGAAAGTAGGCAATTTTCTATGTAGAAGTAAGCATTTTCACTGTTGCAAAGTTACCCCATACGGGTAGTCAGGATAGTTTATTACATTTTTTGAAATTTTGTTGTTCAATTCATACAACTTTTAATGCACAGTTTGTGGAGGTTTTGGGCTTTTAGATTTTCTGAACGTCATAACTTGCTATCACATACTAAAGTTTGATAGCCTTAATGTCCGAATTGGAAAAAATAACGGCCAGCCTTGAAAAATGCATCTGAATAGGATCAAGTCAAGGTGTTGCAAGTTACCCCGTTTGACGGCATTTCTAACGGCTAAAACGGGTATTGTACCCGAACGTCACCAGCATAGTCTCTGTCTATACAGTCGCGTTCTTACACGATGATCCAGCGAAGCCATCCGAATGTCTCGAAAATAAAAATGTTATTCTTTTTCGGTTACTATCCGTTGTTTATTAATAGATCACAGTTACACCGAACAATTTGGTGGCCACACAACGGGTGGTCACGATTAGTGGTAGGAAACACCACAAAGTGGGTAGAGTCTCGTTCGCGTATCATTTTCCATCGTGCCGCACCGTTGACATATGGAGAAAAGGGGAGTGATGATGTTAAATATATCCTCGTCTCAAAACACACACATGTTATTATTGTGGCTTGAAAAAATCAGTAATTATGCGGAAGAAAATAATTACCAATTAGTCATTTTTAGTTGAATATAAGTGGCTATATCAATAAGTTACAACTTACATGAAGTTTACAATGCGGAAATGGGTTTGAATAATTCAGCTATCAGAATATTGTCTAAAGAAATTACCGATTTTTAGAGGTAATGTTACGTACTTTGCGTGCAGCCGAAAAAATATTTTTCTCCGTTAGATTTTACGTTCAGTTATGTAATAAAACATCGAATTGACTTGAAAATACATCAAATCGGCAATTACATAGGTTTTTTAAGTACATTGACCAATGTTACGTCATGGGATATTAACATTTTTTTTGCTGTGTACTTAATTCGTCTTAGACGGTTCCTTTAGTATTCCCTATTTCATTCTTTAAAAAATCGGAAAAAATCTTCCAATAAAATTTCCGGAATGGTTTCTGCAGGAATTTCGGAAGAAATTTCATATGGTTTTACTAAAAGAATTTACGAAGGATTTCCTGGAGGAAGTGTCTAACGTATTTCCGAACAAATTTTCAAAAGAATTTAAAATGTTTTTCGGAAGGAATTTCTAAAAAAATCTGTTCTAAAGTTGATTGCTTATTTGCCGGGTATTATTCAATGTTCTGATGTAAATATGTTCATTATTTGGAAGATTATGATTTGAAAAATGTATTTTATTCGATTTCCACGTCTTATTACCCAATATTGAGGGTTCGAGTCCCATCAAAGGAAAGTAGTTACCTCCAATACATTTTTCAAATCATAATCTTCCACATAATGTACATCTTTTTTTTCTTCTTTATGTACATATTCACATCTAAAAGAATCTGTTAAGAAATTTTCAAAAGAATTCGTAAAGTAAATTTTAGAAATGTTCTTAGAATTGCTTCTTTGAATTTTCAAAAGAATGTCTTGAGGAATCTCCAAAAAAAATTCTGAATTTATCTCCGAAGTGTTTACCAGAGAATTTTCTGGACAAAACCAGGGTTGTTACGACTACGCGGATTTCGCGATTTTCGCGGATTTCGCGGTTTTCGCGGATTTACATAACGATTTTAGGGTTTCGCGCGGATTTGGCGCGGATTTAGTTTTAGGTGGAAATTTAATAAATAAAATGCTAAATCTAAGGAAGTTTATTTGAAAATTAGTTTGATGCCTATCTATAGATGGGCTTTATTTTCTTTTACAACGGTGTTGAAAAAAAATTTACGTTCCAAGGTTATTTAACATTATTTTTCGGATACGTACAAGTCCTTATTTAATGGCATTGTATTACACTCTCAAGCATTATTAAAACAAATGTTATGAGGAGAGATACGCCACTTGTTGTCATTTTTAATCCATTCTAAAGCACGACGCACACAAACCATGTTGTCTATTGAAGGACATGAACGCTCATTTTCATCTTGTCAATTTCTTTGTAATTCCAAAATGTTTGTCAATTTCTAATTGGTTGTTTCTTTTACGATGAACCACTCAGCATGATATATTATATCATTCTTCAAAAGTAGTCAAGAATTCTTTCATAATGTCGGAACATTTTATATTTCCTTTATAACATTCATCTAGAACGAATAAGGGTTTATACAACAATTGAAAACATAAAAATGTTCTGTGATTTAATGCAGATGTCTCATTTTAATAAGTTCTTCCGCAGAAAGTCGATCAAAAATTAGAAAATGATTCTCAAAAGTTATTTCTGGCGGGTTTTTTATGATGTTTTCGGTTAACTCCGATTTTACAGGATTACCAACAAAAAACGAAGAAACCTAAAGAAGTTTCCACAAGGACCCTATGATGATCCTTCTATAAATTCGTTACAAATAAACTTCCACAGCATAAAAAGGATTTCTGCAGCATTAAAAACCCGAAAAATTATAAAAACAATTTTGGAGGAATTCTCTGGAGTGGTGACCTTAGGAATGACTATAGAAATTTGAAAAGAATGCCGCCTTGAATTTACAAAAGAGTTATAGCGATGATCATAGAAATTTCTTTAATAATTTCTCAAAAATAGAACCGGGAGTTTTTCCGCAGGAAGTCACCAATCAATTTTAGCAAGAATTTCTAAAGCGATTTCCGTAGGAATTCATGAAGGGATTTCTGCAAGTAAGCTCTGAAGATTTTCCGCAGGTTATTTGTGGAGAGTTTACTTGAAGTCATGATAAAATTCTTAAATGAATTACAAAATAATTTCCCAGGGAATTTTTGTAAGAATACTCGGAGGAATTCCCACAGATAATTTGGAGCGACTTCTGTACTTCAGCAGATTCAAGGGCAGTTGGATTTCAGCAAACATTTCTATGAAAATTTCCGGAGGATGACCCGCAGAAATTTCTGAGATGAATCTGCGCACGAAAGATAAATTCCAGTAAAAATGGTCAAACATATTTCTGCATGAACTTTTAAAAAAGCTTGTTACAAGAATTGAAGGAGAAATGACGGACTAATTTCTGTTGGAGTTTACGCAAATTATTCTGCCGTATTTCCAAAGAAATTTCTTCTGAAATTTCTAAAAATATTCCTCTGGAATTTTTGAAGGAATTTACGCTTGATTCTGACTTAAAAATTAACGGAGCTTGAGCAACTATTTTAGATTTTGTATTATTTGTTTCTTGATATGAATTCAAATATTTGTTTTACAGAAGTTTTGTTTAAAAAACTGAGCTTCATTGTCTAATTTCTTAATATCTACGCAAGTTTGTCTTGTCAATAACTACAACAAAGCTGCATAATTAATTACTTCAAAAGAAATTGCGGTTTTGACAGATTTTTTTAAATATTTGCCACGTTTATCTTTAACCAATTATGATCAAATCTGGCCTTAAGGGGATACGGGAAGCAGGAACAATCATTAAGCCGTCATCATTTTCATCATTGAATGCTTAATTTTATTTCTACAACAAATATGACTTTGAAAAAGCATCAGCGACGCGTGCTTACTCGCTATCTACATACTGATACATTTACAGTTACATCAAACAACTAAAAACCGTAATACGCCGCTCCAAAGTTACGAGGTGATAACGCTAGAAAGGGATATAAGATAGGAAAAACAACACGGTGTGTAGTGCTTCCCCCAGTCACCTTAACATTCATTTGTATATCAACGTACCTTGTGCTGAATTTTTTAAAGTTCTATTAACAAAAAACCCTGATAATAACGGAACAAAACATGCCAAAGCCATAATCTAATCCAAATAGCGGTGCTTATGCAAATAGTTTTGACTGTTTAGTTCTTGTTCCCTTAGATTCAGTACTTCTAGTGGTGAATAAGGCCATTTAGTAGGGTTGTAATACTTACTGCGGTTTTATTAGTCCTATTAGCATTTCGATACAAACATATGTTGCAGTTTAAAATCATATTTGAAATCAGTAATATTGTAAAAAAAGAACTTGAAGAGAAGACGTTCAATAAATTGTTAAACAAAAATTGACATTTAACTTTTTTTTTTTGCTTAGAATTTAGATCTGGATCGCGCGGATTTGGCGCGGAATGGATTTCACGTCGCGCGGAAATGGCGCGGATTTGATTTTAGTCGGCGCGGATTTGGCGCGGAAAATATTTCAGGATCTCCGTAACAACCCTGCAAAACCCCAAAGAGTAAATTTCTAAAAAAAAAAACTTGGAGAAATGTCCGAAGAAATTCTGGAACAAAATTAATGTCGGAAGTGCCTTCAGGAGTTCCGTTGTCACTTCCATTAGCAATTCGTTCGGAAATTCCTGAAGTTTTGCCTTAGATTTGTAGAAAGGATTTTTGCTGGAAATTCCGAAGGAATTACTGGAGAAATTTTCGAGGGAATGGAATTTCCGATGGTATGCGAGGAAAAACCTGAAAAAAATTTTGAATCTGAATTTTTCGGAAAAAAACATTTCAAAGAATTTCTAAAGCAACAAATTAGAAGATTGCATTGCATTTATAAACGGTAAAAATCTACCAAAAAATCGTAATATTCGCCTGACATGCCTGACATTTTTTAACTGATTGATCGCATGACTGATCAACGCCTCCAATTGTAGTTCTTATTACTGACGCCAAATTATAAATGAACCAATTACGCCAAAAATGCTGGTGCCCCGCCATTACCAGAGCACTGGCGCACCAGTGCAGTGGGGAGCTTTCGCGTAATGTTGGCAACAAAACAAGTCTTTTCTGCGTGATAGGCATGACTAAAGACACTATATACAAAGACGCGAAATCTGATCCCTGAACAAACAAATCAACCGGCAACCCTATAGGCACAACACTGCTGATGCTGCATACACTTTTCAAATTGGTCTATAAGATTTTCATGAATCAACAATATTGAATTTGTAATGCGTTCACTAAACCAAATCGGGTAGCTATATATGTAGATAAAGAATCAGATGGAATAAATTTAAGCTGTTACGTCCTTTTCAAATGTTGGTCTAGATTAATGTGAGTTTTAACTTTGATAGTCAGTTCTTCACTTTTTGTCAAGTAAAGTGCTAACATTCAAAGTCAAAACTCACATCAATAAAGAGGAAAATGGATTATTAGAAGTCCATGGGAAAAAGTTTTGTAGAAATTTGAAAGGACTTATTGAAATCTAAGAGTTCACAAACATCCTTATGCCCGCATGAAATCTGGTCCGACAAGGGGTTCTGAACTCCCATAAAGATTATTTGAGGATAATACGATGTTCTGGTAGTGAATCCCAAAAATTTTTGCTGAATAAGCTAGTTTTTCAGCTGAAAAAGTCTATTTTTGGCTATATAAGCGCTCTGCGCGCCAACAATATTTGTTGGGATGAGTTACGTTTAGTAGAAATTTCTAAAAATTTCTGAGGAATAAACAAAATTTAAAAATCTTTAATTTCATATACATGATAAATCAGACAATATTTATAACAATTTTTTTTTTTGGTATAGCGCAGATTCCGCCTTATTAGGCCCCTGCGCGAAAATTATTTGCGTGAATATTTTTCGCGTGTCACACACACAAATGAATTGACACTGTTTATTGTTTATTTGAGTAAACAAAAACATGTGTGTTCGATAAATAACAACAACAAAAAGACAATTACGAAGATAGTTTGAATGTATTGGTGTGCACGCTAAAAATTCGAAGCAAAACGAAGTTGCGCCAGAGTCTAAAAATTGATGGAACGGGCAATAATTCCGCATAAAAAACGCGTAAAAAAACGTGAACGAATGTGCTATCGATTACCATGCGCTTGTGTTGCACTTTGCTCTGGTCCCAACTAACATACTTTTCCTTTCTAGTGCGCTCATGGAGATACAGAGGATTTCTCAGTCTTTCGTTTCAATGAGTGCTGAACTAATTTTCCTTCCCTTATGCTAAATGACTTTGAGGACGTGGCGGCATCGTTATTGGTCTTGAATAATAGAAACTGCAGAGCATGTACAGTGAAAATAGCTTTCTTGTCCCAAATGAATTGGTGAGTTGTGCATATTTGTTGTTTCTCGACCTACTATTGAATTTTGTTTCACAACTAGCAACTACGATGTGCACAGCCTATCAAGCTATGCTAATTCTTGTAGTACCGTCGTAAAATGAAATATAGAGTCGACTTCCTGTACATTACCATCCGTCTTGTTGCAAAGATTGTCGAATTAATTTTACTCTCCTTATCCTACATTGTTCATTTTTTTTAATTAAGGAGCAACTAGCAATTACGAAATGTACAATCACAGACAAACAGACAAAACACTTATGAAATTCTCATCGTTCACTGATTTACTGGGTAATTTAAAAAAATATTAGTTGGCCAATCGGTCACAAGTGACGCGCGCATCGGATTTGCTCGAGTGTGACGTTTGCCCTCTAACGCCATCTGATTCGTGATTTGCCCAACTAAGTCAAAACAACAGATGTCGTTAATGTTTGTAGGACGATGAATTTGATGAGTAAATGTTCAATGTGTTATGTCTGTTTGTCTGTGTTACAATCTTGATTATTGAAAAAGTAATAATTGTTCTGAAAATCGATGAACTTTTAACAAATTATGTGAAGATTATGTATTGTTTTGTATGAAATCTAAATTTTTTTTGTATACAATTGATTATATGTAAAACGTACATCGATTTCCATCACCAGAACTGTTGGACAAATCGACATTTTTCGACGACATGTGTCCTACCCACGACTTGGAAAGTGGATGCACCTCTCTTCGAATCAATGAATAAAATTTATATTAAATGAGCATCTTACATCTTCTTCTTCTTATTGGCATTACATCCACACACTGGGACAGAGCCGCCTCGCAGCTTAGTGTTCATTAAGCACTTCCACAGTTATTAACTGCGAGGTTTCTAAGCCAGGTTACCATTTTTGCATTCGTATATCGTGAGGCTAGCACGATGATACTTTATGCCCAGGGAAGTTGAGACAATTTCCAATCCGAAAATTGTCTAGACCGGCACCGGGAATCGAACCCAGCCACCCTCAGCATGGTCTTGCTTTGTAGCCGCGCGTCTTACCACACGGCTAAGGAGGGCCCCAAGCATCTTACATGTGAAGCTATTTCAACAATTGATTTTTTCCTGGTTTAGTGGCTGGCTTCGTAATATAGTTTCAGAACGTATTCCTTCAACACAGCAACACAAATTAACCAAACCGGCTCTCCATTGTTCATCGTGAAAACGCGATGTTCCATATCAAGCGTTCGTTTCACTCGGGGCACCCAATGAATGCAGTCACTTCAAAATACCGCCATTGGGGGTGTTAATGGGTCTGGGGGGTGAGAATGGGTCATCGCTTCGTTCAAAAAGGTCTCTTATATTTTAGTCTTCTTGCCCTCAGATACATTTAATCTGTTCTACAAGCATTCTAAGTAGTTGAAACAGTGAACCATTCTCACCCCCATTTGACCCATTGTCACCCTCGACGACGGTACGTAAAATATCATTTTGCAGGGATTGAACTTATCATTTCATTATCATTTAGTATTCAGCAAATAACTCATTCCAGAGGCGGAATTCCGAAAAGTGTTGTATGGCGGACTTCTAGCGCTATTTCCCCTCTACAATTTTGTCTAAGGGTGCATTGCTCTATGTCTAATATTTACAGCGTGAGACGCTAGTATCATTTAACATACTAAATGATAATAACACTTATTATCATTTAGTATATTAAGTGATACTAGCGTTTAACTATGTAAATATTAGACATAGAGCAATGTACCCTTAGACAAAGTTGTAGAAGGGAAATAGCGCTAGAAGTCCGCCATTCAAAACTTTTCGGAATGATTTATTTGCTGAATACTAAATGATAATGAAATGATAAGTTCAATCCCTGCATTTTTGTTTCAAATTCAAATAAAAGTAATGTGACCAGACATACTTCGTTTCGCAGGACTCTGCATTTTTCAATTTATACAGCCAAAATCTATGCGAAATGCACTGTTGGAATATTTATTTTCGAGCCTGTGACGCAATCCAGATAGGCATCCCGCGTTTTGCAGGACGCTTGCTGGTCACATTAAATAAAAGGAATTATCGGGGTACAAAAAAAGTAAACGACTCCATGAACAGACTTTTTTTTTAACCAATAATATCCTACAATATTTAGTAATAAACTGAAAAAGGAAGCTTCTTGAGCCATAAAGAGAAGCTTCGGGCCGGTTATTAAATATTTTTTTGCCACGACGCGTGGGCCATAGAAAATGGAGCATAGGGCCTCAGCCGGCCCGCAGGCCGTACGTTGGGCAGCCCTGATGTAAGTAATGCAATGCTCAATCAACAACAAAAAAAAAAACATTTTTTTTATATGTCGTGGTTTTGTTTTCACAGTCGCGGATTTAATTTTATAAGTCGCGATTTTCGCGGATTTAAATTTTACTAGTTTATAACAGCCCTGTAATTCTGATTAGAGGCGATCCAATATTCCCGATTTATCGGAATACCGATATATTTGTTTCGATATCCAATGTTTGGATTCCATATATCGGTCATTACAGTGCCGTGAATGTTAGGTTACAAACACCTAGGAGAAGTTTTGATGTCACTTCCCACCGTAATATGGCATAGCGCGTATCGCTGTTGTACCTACTTGACATGAAAACTGCATGTTCGGTGTCACCAGCAAACGACACTCGTTGTTGAATGGTGTTGCCATAAAAAAAACTAGGGGTGATCGGGGCAATATGGGCCACCTAAGGAAATCGTTCCGAAAAGCGCTGAAAAGCTCAAAAAAGCATCGTTCAAATGTAGTTGACTTATACTAGAGAATGTTACCTTTCATATTACGTCGATGAATGACGAAAAATGCGTTTGGAAATTGTTGGAATGCACTTTTGAAAATGTATTGATTTCAATGTGTGTTCCCGACTATACGGGGCAATATGAGCCACCATTTGGGGCAGTACGGGCCACCCTTCCAAAACCTTTATTTAGGCGAAAGAAGTATCGTAATATGGAAGAATATGATATTCCTACAACAGTTGTGAGTATTCCATACCAAATAAAATGAAAAAACTGCACAACAGCGATCTGAACTGATTTGCCACTCTTCATCGTTTGAACAGCCACATTTCAATTGGTCAATGCAGGCCTGGTAGCGGGTCACTTTTTAGTGACTTGGTCACTTTTTTCGAGTCAGTCACTAAAAAGTCTCTTTTTTTGACCTCAAGTCACTAAAGTCACTTTTTCTCGAAAAAAGTCACTATTTTTAACTATTTTAAATATGTTTCGTGAGCATCGTTGTGGAATGAGAAAAAATGTTTAAAAATGTGGATTATTTGGATATTCCATCGAGAAAAATCGTGGATTTGTTGGTTGGTAGCTCGAACTTCTTGTTTATGCTTTTTGAAGTTCTGAAAAAATTCATTAGGTTTTGAAATTATTCTTGGGTTTCAGATTAATAAACTATGTGAGTCGAATTAAATCTATGTCTAAAAATTAATTATATAAATTTCTGTAATAAAAAAAGAGCTATTTTTACACACAAGCGAAGATTTTCCGAATAAGTTCGAACCCATAATAAACATTATTGCACATTATTCTGTATGACTTGCCTCAAAGTTGTGCTTTTCCAGTGGTGAAGGGGGTGGAAAATAAAAAAATAAAACAGAATCAAATAAAACAAACTTATTAGATTTCACTTGTCATAAGACGAACTATTCCATTTATTTCCATCACTTTGTAAACTTTGATCAGTGTCTCATACTTGACTCGGCTTGAGAGACTAAAGACGTCTTTACTGTTGAGGTCGAAATACGTATACTAGTAAAGATTGCAAAGTAATGGAATTAAATGGTGCATGAAAAGTGAAGACATTCCATTAAATAAGCACACAATTTCCTTTTCATCGGATTTGTTGAATAATGTTTTGGCAATCCTTTTTTTTTTGGAATTTATTGCCCCTTCAAATTGAAATTTTCGACCAAAAGATATTAGGGGGAGACATAATTTTTGAAAATTATTTTTATCGGCCTTATTAACTTCAAATAAAGTCCATTTTGTCACTGCAAATGAAATTAAAAGTCACTATTTGGTCACTTTTTCTGCAGCTGAAAGTCACTATTTGGTCCCTTTTTTCGCCAGTGTTGGTCACTAAAGTCACTATTTTAAGCAGCAATGATCGCTACCAGCCCTGTCAATGGTCATTTTTCTGTTTCGATCGCAGTAATGCGCTGTTGTAATTTTTCCGTAATGAATCTTACATAGGGGGAAAGACGGCTTTGGCAGGTTTTGTTCTATTATTGGCAGGGGGGTTTTTGTCGACCGAATTTTATGAAATTTGGCCACAATATTCTTTGATATGCAAAGAATGTTAAGGCCAAATTTGAGCCTAGTCAGTCATAAAAAACCCCCTGCCAATAATAGAACAAAACCTGCCAAAGCCGTCATTTTCCCTATATGATAATATTCTTGTATTTGAATACTGAAATTTGAACTTGTTCGCATTTTAAGGTCAGATATCTTGTTCTATGCAGGTATGCCCATATTGCCCCATAGAGACTGGTTTTGGCTTTTGGGAAAAAAAAGTTTTATGATAAATTCAGATTTGTATCAATATAAACAATAAACATGTGAGCACAATATTCAATTATGATATATCTTTTGATTGTGGTGTATTTTTGACCTGTATTTTCATCAGTTTTGTGTCAAAACCTTATTTATAAACTTGAAATCTTATAATAATTTTGCCTATGCAGTGAAAATTTACATTTTCAAGTATATTTCCATGTTTGAATTGAATTTTAATGCGGTTTTCACGTTGATGCATATGTGGAGCATCCTCTTGAAGATCATATAACTTTTACTTGATAAAACTTGTCAATAAGCTCAAAATTGCCCCGTATGTTCATATTGCCCCTACTGCCCCTATTTGTCACCAGTAGACCCGGCAGACGTTGTCCTGCATAGTAGGCGATAATGTGCGTTGTGGACTGCCCAGGAAAAAAACGAATCTCATCTTAGTTTTTTTTACGATTTACTCAACTGTACTCGTGATTTTCGCATAAGGAAATACCTATCATACATATCATACAAACACGTCGAAAACTATAACTATTTGTTCAAGGGGTGAATAAAATCTAGTTAGCCTTTTTAAGTTCTGCGGATACGAACACAGACCATTTCATTTATATATAAAGATTATTTTTGTAAGGGAATGTGGCCAGCTTTTACATGTTCTCATATCTGAAATATCCTATTTTTGAAGTATCACAACTTCCTCAATTCTGATATTTTAGGCAGGAATGATTTTATAAACAGGACTATTATTTATTATATTAGTTTTTATCAATTAATAAACAATTGACAACATTATTAGATTTCGGTGCGTTTCAACTTATTTCTCCCCTATTAAATAGAACCGCTATAAAACCTCCAAACATGTGACGAAAAGAATATATAACGGTGGAGAACAGAATATAAATATAGGTATATTGGATTGTATTTTGGGAATGATATCCAACGTGAATCTTTCTGTCGCGTTCGACACTAACTCATGGGCGGAGGAATGGCGCAGGCTACGTATTTCATTTCGCGAAACCATTATGATTGTAGTTGTCTGGCCCTTTCAATAACATTTTCCTGGCTTTGAAAATTAATCCTTAATTTCTCTATCTAAGGTTGCAGCATCTTCCTTCCTAAAACACCTTCTTAGTGAGTAATAAATGCCAATGTAGAGCTTTGTGACCTTTAAATTATCTGCTCTTTGATAGACGTTTTTCCTTCGGCTAAAATACTTCCTTATCGCTCGTTAGCAGACGCTGTTTCCCTTTTCGTTTTGCTTCCTTTGTTTCAAACAAAATTGATTCAAAAACACTCCGTTTTCCAATTTATATTTTTCTTATTCCATTCAAAATGTAGTAATTATGAAAACAATATTCTGAACGAAGAAGGAGAGTCATCGCATGCTACTATCACAATCGAGGTACACACAAATGTAAAATACTAGATTGTATTAGATCGTGAGAGTGACCAAAACAGAGAAACCATAGTACGAGACTATTTAGTTTGCCACACCTTCTTTCTGTTCTGTAGTGCCACACCCACCCACATAGCAGAATGCAGGGATACGTTTAACCCGACTTAGGAAAAGGCTAGGAACCAGTAGGAAAATCTTAGTTTGAAATTGATAATTAAAGAAAACAGAAGTGTTCACACCCACCCACCCCACACCCACATAATCATATTGTAAACCCCTTTCGTAGATGAACTTCCTTCATATTGTTCGACTAGTAGACATATTCAATGTAGCACAAAAATAGCAGATATTTTACTGAGGATAAAGGGTCTATTCACGTGCGGTAAACTACAAAGGGTTTTCGTTTCAGGGACCTGACAATCAAGTGCTGGCACGATATCGATGCAACTATGGCAGTTGCAATCGCAGCTACAGTACGGTTGGGAATCTACGGACTCACATGAAAACTCATAGAGGTTAGTTTGTGATTCTTTATTTTTATTTGAATTAAATTACGTTGATCTTATTCTCTCTTTTTACATGTCTGATCATAAGGATTGCCCACAGTATTTCCAATCCGAAATGTATTTAGTTTTTACCACTGTTGATCTTTTATTCTATTACCAGGTGAATACAAATTCAAATGTACCGAAGATGGGTGTTCGAAGGCCTTTCTGACTTCCTATAGCCAGAAAATCCATATCCGGGTTCACACGAAGATCAAGCCTTATATCTGCGCTGAAGCGAGCTGTAAGAAGGCGTTCAACACCCGGTATCGATTGAGGGCACACGAACGTTTACACAATGGCGAAACGTTCAACTGTGCGGTATGTAACAAGTCAAGTAATTTTTTTAAAGATTGCATTAAATTAGGATGTTTTTCCGATTAACAGTTCTGCTCGAAGTTCTTCACCACGTTGAGTGATCTCAAGAAACACTCACGCGTGCATACTCAGGAGAGACCTTACAAGTAAGTTTAGTACAGTCATGTTCTGCTTGTAGGGCTGCGCAGATCTACCTGTCTTCTTTAACAATAATTGAAAGCAGTTATTTCCAAAAAGGGTGTCCTACGAAAGGCTGAAACTTCGTATCGAAAGGCTGAAATTGATGGGATGAAATGAATCCCAACCATACGATATGTTGAACCAACTATGTTGAGTGGTTGAATAGTGAATAATTAATAAAGAATAGAGAATGATGAATAAAGAATAAAGAAGAATGGAGAATGATAAATAAATAATAAAGAAGAATAGAGAATGTTGAACGAAGAATAAAGAAGATTAGAGAATGATGAATAAAGAATAAAGAAGAATAGAGCATAAAGAAGAATAGAGAATAAAGAAGAATAAAGAATGAAGAATAAGGAAGGATAAAGAATAAAGAATAAAAATAAAGAATAAGAATTGCACAAAGAAGAAGGAAGGAGGAAACAAAAAATAAGAAGACGGAAGGAGTGAGAAAAGACGGAAGAAGGGAGAGGGGAAAAAGATGAAAAATTGAAACTAGGAAAGAGAAGAAGGTAGAGGAAAGAAGAAAGGTAGAAAAAAACAAGGAATTGAAAGAAGGAAGAAGAAGAAAAAACAAGGAAAAGGAAGAAGGAAAAAATAAGAAAGCAAAAGGAATGAATGAAGAAGGAAGAAGATGAACAAAGAAAAATAAGGAAGAAGAAACCAGAAAAAAAAGAAGTAGGAAGAAGGAAATAGGAGCAAGGAAGTAGGAATTAAGAAGGAAGAACTAAGAAGAACGGTAAAACAAATAAGGATGAAAGAAACAGGAAGAAGGAGCTAGGATGGGTTGAAGAAGAAAGAAGGAAAAAAATGGATTTAAAAAGAAGGAAGAAGAAAAAGGGAGAAGGAAGTAGAAAGAAAGAATAAAATAGGAAAAAGAAGAAGGAAGAAGTGAGAAGAATAATGAGTAAAAAATAAAAAATACAAGAAAGTAATCTTGGCAAGAATTAAAAACCAAATACAAGAACCAAGAACAATAAAGTCTTGTCCCTTTCTATGTTACCTCAACATTTTTTGAGCTGTATAGACTAAAAAATAAGAATTTTGTCGTCTAAGACGAATTAAGTACTCTCCATTTAATTCCACCAGTTAATTTTCGTTATCTTTGCAGATACGTATTTCGACCACAACTGTGTGGTCGTCTTCAGTGTCTCGTGCATTTTGACTCAACTCGACTTGAGTCGAGTCAAGTATGAGACACTGAAGACGACCACACAGTTGTGGTCGAAATACGTATCTGCAAAGATAACGAAAATTAACTGGTGGAATTAAATGGAGAGTGCTTAGTTCGTCTTAGACGGTTGAATACATTCCACTAAAAGAGCTAATATATTTTTCTAAGAATTTTGTATAAAAATTGAAAGACAACAAACAAAACAAACAGACAAGTCGCAAAGAGGTTGCGGATCATTTTAGTTTGTGCCCTTATTAACGTCAAATGTGAATTCTTCCACTAAAATTGGTTTCTCACGATTTTTCAGCCTTTTGAGTTTCAGCCTCTAGTTAATTCAGCCTTATGTGAGATTTTTACTTTCGTGTTCAGTCTTATGAGTTTTCAGCCTTATGTAATTCAGCCTTTCGTGAAAGACCCTTCCGAGAAAGTTATTCAATCAAGTAACTATTGTTCAATAACAATCAACACTTTTTTTCCTAGGCCTGAAAATGATCTATCCTCCTAAAAGAGGTAATCTTCAGTCACATAAGATTACATCTCTATGTTAACAGACGCGTTTTTGGTTTACTCGTACGCTCGCTTTGTTCAATCGTGTACGGTACTTCTACCAATGTGTCCCTTCGACTACGGCCATTGGAATGTGCGCCCTTCCGCATACGGGCGTTACCATTCTTGGCCACCGCTCTTTTCCGCTCTCAGCCGTTTTCTTTTCGGCTTCTTTTTACGCTCATTTCGCTTTTTTTGGGATTTACAAACCTTCCTCTGTGTAAGGCCGTTCTCCACGCGAAATTTTTTGGTCCCCACCATTCCTTGGGCTCAACCGTTTTCCTATCCTTCTCTCAAAGTTTGGCCGTATCCATCCTCTCTGGTGGTACTTACTTGGCACTAGCTCTTTTTTGATCGGCTTCCAACCCGACCTTACCGAGCTTAAGAGTTGCACCGGTGAGGGCCATGCGTCTTCCTAAGAAAGGAGGCGAATCTTCAATTCGGTCTCCTTCCTTGCCTCCGTTGTCTGGCTCCTCCGTCACTGCCAACTCCTTCTCAGTAAGTAGGCGGATCTTTCATTCCACTTCCTTACTGTTCTCCAACAGGGACCTTCATTCCTGCTTTGCCTGTACAACGATGTAGCAGATCCCTGCTGTGTTTCTCGCGGTTATCCAGAAAGAACATGATCACGTCCGAGATGTTCGTGGCTCCATTTTCTGGCCTTCGACATCCTGGTGGCTAGTCATAGCCTCGTAATGACCTTGGTGGCCCCATCCATAATGAAGTCTGAATAGCCATTAAATAAAATATTGCACAATTGAGACTCTAGCCTTGGAAAACACTCATCTTGTCGTTATCAAGAATTTTATCTTAAATGAAGATAGTCAATCGTTGAATACTATTTCATATGGAGTAGAATATTTTAAATTATCTTGTATTCTTTTTGTTTAACAGATGCAAGGTAGACAGTTGCGGCAAAGCATTTACAGCTTCTCATCATTTGAAGACTCACATCCGTACTCATTCGGGCGAACGACCGTTCTCCTGTTCGGTTTCTGATTGCCACAAAGCATTCAGCACGCCACATAGTCTTAAGTCGCACACGAAAACTCATGAAAAATCGGTAAGTTAATAATGCTGTCCAATGAGCAGCTCGAAGTAGCTCGAAGTTGTTCCCGTCCTGCTCGTTCTTTTTTGTCAACAAACGGGCATGAGCGTGACAGGAAAAACTTCGAGCTACTTCGAGCTGCTCATTGGACAGCACTAATCCCTTTAATATCTAATAAACACGCGTCGCAAATATTATTATTTTATTTTATTTTTTTAGAAGAAAAAACTTTCTAAGTCATCATTAAAGCAGAGAAAATTAGCTCAAGCAGCTCTGAAAATAAACCAAAGCATAGTTAAGGAAGAAATATTACCAATACCGCTTCTTGATACCAATAATGAAATACCACTTGAAGAAGTGCTAACCGCATCGGACCTTGCAGCAGAAGGTCAAGCCCACCAAGAGCCTATCTTCAATTTGGTGGACTTCCACGAATCCAAAGCCTTGGAAATGGCCCTCGCATCCGAGGAGGAATTCAACGCGCCCTGGGTGGACATTTCCGTGCTGGAAACGAAACCGCTTGCGTTGGATCCGGTTACATCGTCCTGCGTCGCTTTACCCACCAGCGTTCCTTCGTACGTAGACTTGCCGTTCAATGTCAACGTGGCAGACTTTGCCGATCCGGAACCCACCACAAGTGCTGATTTGTTCATGGACGCCTATTATGACCCGAACTTGATGGAGGAAAATGCCCGCAAGGAAATCGATAAGGCCATTCAAATAAGTGAACTGAATGTTGCCAAGCAGGAACAGCGCGGTGCAGCTCAAGATGCTGCGGATAACATTTTGGACGAATTGTTCCTGGAAGGATTTCTTCCTGCGGGTGCGGATCGTCAACCGCAGGATAGCAACAATAATGATAGCACAGAACCGGCCAAAACCTTAAAGGATATTACAGCCGATGCGGACATTTGTCGCTGCGTCAATTGCCAGTGCGACCCAACGCAGGAATGTATTGGTGGTTGCGGTCCGGAACGTCCATGTAAACCTAAATCAGTTACTAATCCACCGCAACAGCATACTCAGGCTTCAGTCTCTCTTCCTCAACCGGGACCGAACGTCAACCTCTATCAAAGCCAACCTCAGCAGCAGCAGCAGCAGCTGGTATCAACACTGGGTTCCGCAAAACCCGTCGCTGGGAAAGGCTTCTGCGGCTCTCGCATGGAATCTCCCTCGCGGAATTCATGTTGCTCCAAAAAATCCAATCCATTGATGAACACTTCCTCAACCGAACCCGTTGGAGAGCTACTGAGCAATCTTCTCGGTCAGTCAAACTGCAGTTGTACCAGTGTGTCTGAGGGAGTCTCCACAGGTTGCTGTGTGGTCATCTGCTTGAAAACTCTGGAAACTCTGAGAAACGTCCTAACGACCCAGTCCAATCTGATTCGGTGCCATAGTGCCACCAGTGCCATAACAAATTGATGGACATACCAAAGGCGCCAAAAAATAGTCAACCCTAGTTTATTATATTTTCTATTGCTTCCGTCAGGGCGTGTTCGAGGATGTGCTTACGTTGTAGTTAATAATTGTCCAAAAGAATTCAATTCGATTAGGCAAAGTCAAGTTCAAAGTTTTTTTTTAGTCTGATATTAATATAAGCCAGTGATGTTTACCACCTTTTCAGCGAATGACTCTCCAAAACTAACAAATGAATTATTGGCAGTGGCTGATTTTCTACCCGCCGCAGCCACATCCAGGCGCTATAGTATATGCACAAAATAGCCAGCAAGAGTTAACCGCCAGAAATTTGTATGGCGAAAGACATCTAACGCTGGTTTTCTCAAAATTAGGAACTTTTCATGAAAAACTATTTGGTACCGGTTATGAGGGATGGTATCCGCTACTACGCCTACCAAATATTTTTCCGATTAAAGTGCCTAATTTTGAGAAATCGAACCTTAGATGCCTTTCGCCATACTGATTTCAGAAAGTTAACTCCTAGTGTGCCGCTGTAAGCACGCTCAAAGCAGTCGATTCATTGCAACGCGATTGACGGGCAGGATTGGTCTTTTAGCAGCTTTTGCATTTAAAACGTATTTTGAGGTAAATGAACTACTTTGGTGCCAAAACAGAAAGCAATATTATACGGTTTGAACCGAACTTATGTGGCAGCTTACGCTCCCGATGTGTGATGCTTATTTCATTAGCAAACAGTATAACAGTGAACAAATAGTGTACCAACTGTTTAATTTTATGTTTACAATTTAAAAGTTTTCAGGGGAAATGAATTGTTTGTGTATTGTTATTATTCTGTCTGTATTGCTTTCACTTCCGAAATCCTTTCAGTCCATACTCAGTTTCGAAAAGTTGTCTGAATTTTCTATTTAGAGTTATTTTGGGAATTTTTTAGTAACACCTGCTGAAAATATTTGGCACATATTTTTCATATATTAACCTAATTCTGGAATTATTCTTTCGGGAATCATGGGATAATTTCTACGAAAATTTTTTCAGGAACATTGGAAAAATTCCTTAGAGAATATGGAGAGTCTATACGATAACTCTGGAAAACAAAAAAAAAATCATAATTTTACCTGAAGTATTGCTTTTTTCATTTTTCATAGAAAATTACAAAAATTACCACGAGAAATCTCCGAAGAGATATTCTGAGCTTCCAAACGAAATTATCTTTAACCACTACATAAAAACAAAATTCTAATTTCTTCTGAATTCACCTTTCTCGTCAACAATTTTTATTCGCTCAATCGATTCTTTGGCTTATTTAAGGTCAACTTTCACAAAGAACCTATATTTTTTAAGCTTCTAACTATTTAAAAAATTCGAAAACAAAAACCGAAAAAGTGCTGCACGTGTGAATTGGCCTGGAAAATTCACCCGATGTGCGTTCAAATTCGAGCCAATACTAAAAAAGCAACACTTTTTCGATTTTTGTTTTTTTTATTTGGAGGCTTCAAAAAATATGGATTCTTTGGGAAATTTGACCTTAAATAAGCCAAAGAATCGACTGAGACAATAATACGAGATACAATTTTTGACGGGAAAGGTCAATTCCCGAAAGAAATTTCAGAAGGAAATTTTTAAATGTCAAAAAGGCCACTTTTTTATATTTCCTCATGAAATTCTTCCTTATTCTTCCATAGCAACATATATTATATATAAATGAATTGAGTGAGAAATTAAGACTTGTACCTACATATGTAGTGGCATCTTGACAAAACTGTCCGTGGCGGCAGCGGACATGTCAGTCCACATCATCTACGCCACCGAGATAAATCATTTTCTCTTTTAAGTGTAAGGCACACCAGGATTTGCTATTTATTTTGATATCGAAAGCAGGTCCGATTCCACCGGGTGCAGCCAGCGTGTTCGTGGCCTTCCACGAAGTCACTGGCCCCTATCTGGTTCTCTGTTGACTATTGTTTTCGCTATTCTTTCTTCCGACATTCGCATTAAGTGACCAGAAGTCTGCCGTTTCTTCTTTGTATACTTGATACAGCTCATGATTCATGCGTCTGCGGCCACTGGTAGAATCAGAGTTTTGTATAGAGCAAATTTCGTTTCAGTCTGCATGTTGCAGGACCTAAGCTGGTTACGTAATCCATAAAAGGCCCTATTCGCAGCGTCTTTTCACTTCACGGGAAACGTCATTGTCACATGTCATAAGCGTTCCAAGATAAACAAATTCTTCAACAACTTCAAACACATCCTTATCAAGCACTACCTCTGCAGCAACACCACAAGGTCTTCCTCTATCTCTACCTGCCACCATGTACTTTGTCTTGGTAGAGTTAACGGTTAAGCCTATCCTCGCCGTCTCCCTCTTCAGTGGGACAAAAGCCTCCACTAATGTTCTGCGATCGATTCCAATAAGGTCGATGTCGCCCGCAAAACCCAGGAGTATATGCGACCGTGTGATGATAGTGCCGTTCCTCTGCACGCCATATCTCCTAATAGCGCCTTCGAGTGCAATGTTGAACAATAAATTCGGAAGTGCATCACCCTGCTTCAATCCGTCTAAGGTCACAAATGAAGTTGACACTTCGTCTGTAATCCGAATACTTGATTTCGAGCCATCCAGCGTTGCACGTATCAGTATAACCAGTTTCGCCGAAAAACCATGTTCGGACATTATCTGCCACAGCTCATTTCTCTTCACTGAATCGTACGCTGCTTTGAAATCAATGAACAGATGGTGAGTCTGCAAGTTGTACTCCCGGAATTCATCAAGGATCATCCGCAGGTTAAACATCTGATCCATCGTTGATCGGCCCTCACAAAAACCTGCTTGGTATTCTCCGACGAAGGACTCCTCAAGGGGTCTCAGTCTGTTAAACAGGATACGCGGTAGGATTTTGTACGCCGAGTTCAGAAGGGTGATCCCTTTGTAATTGCCACACTCTAGTCTGTGCCCTTTCTTATAGATTGGAGATATGAGGCCATCCAATCAGTCGGCAGGCAGTTCTTCATCTTCCCATATTTTCTGGATAATGTGATGGATTGATTGATGCAGCTGCTCACTTCCGTGTTTGAGAAGCTCGACCGGGATCTCGTCCTTCCCAGCAGCTTTACTGTTTTTCAGCTCGTTAAAAGCGTTCTTAACCTCGTCCAGCGTTGGTGGTTCCACAGCTTGACCGTTGCCGACTATGTCCATCCTGCTCCTTAATACACCTTCATTTCCACCGTTCAACAAATCTTCGAAGTGCTCCTTCCACCTGGGTGCCATCATAGTCCTGTCTGTCAGAAAAGTCCGGGCACTGCCGCAGTCTTATGCCGCGCGCCATTGACAGTTACGTAAAACCTCCGCATATCGTTTCTATCTATGTTCTCCTGCGCTTCAGCTATCAAACTCTCTTCGTGTTGCTTTTTTTTCTGCGGTGGATTCGTTTCTCTTCTGCCCTTGCTAAAATATACCGCTCTCTGTTGGAACAGGTACGAGCCACTAGCATTCGACTCCTCCAAGCTACATTTTTCTCGACCGTCACTCGCTGGCACTCCTCATCAAACCAACCATTTCGTTGGCGTCGCTGTGCAATCAGTCGTGGATATGTTCCCATAATCTGTTGACGTCGCCAGATCCGGTGGCATTTCCTATCCGCTCTTCCAGCTTCTGGTGGTACTGTTCAGCAACTCCTTCAACTGACAAGCGTTGGATATTGAAACGCATCGTTCTGTTGTTTCGTGAATTCGTGACGCTGAAAAGTCGTCCTCGAATTTTTGCAACTACAAGATAGTGATCCGAGTTGATGTTAGGACCTCTGAAGGACCTTACATCTATAACATCCGAGAAATGTTGTCCATCGACCAGCACGTGGTCTATCTGTGAGCAAGTGTCTCCACTCGGATTTTGCCAGGTGTGTTTGCGGATATTCTTACGTGCGAAGTAGGTACTGCTTATTGCCATCCCTCTAGCAGCAGCAGCAAAGGTTACAAGTCGCAGACCATTATCATTGGCAGCGGAATGAAGGCTTTCCGTACCAATGACAGGGCGAAAGACACTTTCACTTCCGATCTGCTCATTTGCATCCCCGATGACAATCTTTACATCGTGTGTTGGGCACTCTCCGTAGGCCTTATCAAGGTTCTCATAGAACTCATCCTTCCCGTCATCAGGCTTATCGTTCGTTGGCTCATAGATGCTGACCAGGCTAGAGTTGAAGAATTTGCCCTTCATTCTCAACACGCAAATGCGGCGCTATAGTAGATGTGGTACTTGAATGAAGTGTTCGCGATGGGATCCACCGCCCGGAATTCACGTTCTCCAGTTCTGGGTCACCGTATTTCCTGGATTGCTGCCGACCTTCTACAGCTCACGAGCCAGGAGCCCAACACGTGCGGGTTCATTCAAAGTTCTCACGATCCAAGATCCGACTTTCGAATCATTGTCCTTTATTCGTAGCCGCCCCAAACATGGAGAACAGACGCTGTTGTGAGCCGATCCTAACATGGAGAACAGGCGCTCAATAAGATTTACACCTCCGGGTAGGAGCAACCCCCCCCCCCTCCTTTGTTAGCATTCGACCATAGTTCTCACCGGGGTTGGTTACCCGCAGTCTTCAAGGTGCAACATGTGTGAGATGTTCACCTAAGTTTATGCACCCAATCAAACATTGCTTGCTATGTTCGAACTTGCACATAGCAATCTGAACACGAGCCTGAACTCCGATACACCCAGGCGCAATGTACAATGTTCAAACATCGAGTTTAAACTTGGGCTCAAACATGCGCGCTTGCACACGAGAATGTTACGCTTGGGTAAATGAACGGGTTGCTAGGGAAACTATTGTTGATTTTTCACGTTTCCCAGCCTTGTTATTCATATCTCGAATAAATGAATTTAACCAAACTTCAATGAAGGTACGATTGAAAAATTGAAACATGTTGTGCACATTTTTCGCACTTGCATAACGAAGCGTTTATAGAAGTGAGGTCTTGATTCAGGCCTTTCATTCAGGACGTCTTAGGTTCGAATCTGCTCAGAGCGAAGCTTTTTGTTCCATTTTCGAGGTTCTGAAAGCAATTCTTCTTAGGATTTCGAGATTCTGCAACCACCAAAAAACTGATTAGTTCATATTTCTAAAATTTTGGGATAAGATTTTTCTGACACGTTTATATGGGGATAATGCATTCTACTTACTTTTCGGTGGTACTTGATAAATATACCGAGAATCTGAAGTGAAGTTCTGGGTTGCAAAGAGATTTCTTTAAAGGGTGTACGGAATCAAATTGCACCACTTTGAACTACTTGCCAAAAATTAGTCTATCAACCGATTGTCATGAAATTTTCAGGGACTGAAATACAATATAGAAGCTTTGACTATGTATCACTGTTTCACTGTAATTCTTAAATACATCCAAATGCTGAAACTTTTTTCTTAAATGAACTCATAAGATTTTGTACATGTCCCTGACTAACATTTTTCATCCTGCAATCTATCCCAACAAAAAAATTAACTAATTTTATTGTCGCAGTCGATTATTTAACTTAATTAAAGTCAACTTTCCCAAAGAAACCATATTTTTGACGCTTCTAACTATTACAAAAATCGAAAACAAAAAATCAAAAAAGTGCTGCAGTGTGAACCGGCCTGAACAATGAGATTGATGCTCTCTAAAAAATCTGACAAATATCAGTCCAAAATTAGATTTCAGCGCTTTTCTTATTTTTTTGATTTTGGTTGTTTACTATAGAAGCGACAAAACAGAAAGTTTTTTGAAAAGTTTACCTGTAGGGGAAGTGGGGGTAACACGCCCATAGGGGTTAAAACGCGCCACCCCTGAATAAGGTTAAATATCCCCATTGTGATTATTTTAAATAGTCTATACGATGAATCAATGAAAAATATTGCCATTGGATACATATATTTCATGATTTTTCTCTAGTTACACATGAAAAACTCGAAAAAATGATTTTTGCGTGTTTTGATGCAATTCTAGCTCGGTGAAATTTAGTCTTTCTATCGCTGTTATTCATTGGTAAATTGAAAATTGAGCCATGAGCCATGCTGCTTACTCGTGTTCTTTATGTTCCACACGAAATCGTCGTCAAAATTGGTCTTAAAACGATTTGATGGGCCTTCAAACTTCTGAGGTCGGTGTGGGGCAGTACGCCCATGCTCATTTCGTATGACCGAAACAGCTGAAACATTCGGTTAATTGCCTTAATGTAGGCAATTAAAATGAAAATCAGTACGATAAACACATGCGCGTTTTAACCCATCCACTGGCGCATCTCACCCGCATGGTTTCAAAATCAATATTTTTCGGTGCTTTTAAAAATCAAATTTCTGTGCAATAAAATGTACAATTAGATATCTGTCATCGGTAGTCAGTCGCAGATATGCTGTTCTTTAGTATGCGCTGATAAAACTGGCTGAAATGGTGGTTTTCATTGATAAAAATGGCATTTTCCTTAACGTGGGCGTCCTACCCCCAGTTCCCCTATTAGTCGGATAAACGAAAATGTTAACGTTGGAGTTAGAAACCAATACGAAATGTTGACGCGAAAGGCCAAATTAACATTTTATGTTCCGTATTTAAGGTGATTATAGAATGAAGTCCGTGGTGAATTTCAAATTCACCACACGTTTATCTACATACATTTCCAAAAGCCCAAATCTAGCGTAATAGTTTTCGTACAGTGCCGAAACTCAAATTATGATTGTTCAGCATAACTAAGCAAACGATCTACCATTATTTCAGCCCCATACGCGTTATGTTTCTTTCATCTCGTGCTCTTGAAAAAAATATTGAAAAAGCACGTGGTTTACAAAATGGCCGATTTCTGGCTTTATTGTATAATCACCTTAATAATCAATTTTCCGAAGCTCGTGTTTTCATTCCAGACCAGTATCTTTCAATCTGCCACAATTCTGGTGATATCGGGGTCAAAGGTAAAAAATTGGATTACTAACATCTTTTTATAAGATGTGGAATATGGAGGTGAATGCGCAAGATTTATTTTCACACGTCCTGTTCCTTCGGCTGTATTTTCGAAACTACTGGAAGTTTCTTAATGAAATTCACGCAGTGTGAATAACACATGCTGAAGCCGTCTTTCACAAAATTTCGTTGTAATCAGCCCAGTAGGTGAAATGTTATCGACTTTTGAAAGTGGTGCAATTTGATTCCGTACACCATTTATTCCAGGGAGAGAGGGTTTTCGACCTTTTTGAAGAACCTTATGATCAACGGGGCTTTAATTCCAGTTTCCTATTTTTTTAGATTATCATAATTGGAGATTTTATCTTTTATGAGAGCCATGTAGTTTACAAGACTTTTATGTTTAAGAATTTGTGGGCTCATTTCTGACCTGGAGCTCCATCGTTTGTGAATTTTCTTTGTATTGCATAATGTCATCGGCGTATTATTTATACATAGCAATATAGAATACATTATGAACAGACCCCCTACTATCTTTTTAAATTCTATCAATCTGAATTTTTGGTTAACAACCTCCCTTCCCCACTAAAGTGTGTCAACACGTTTTAAAATTCAGCTTCTGAAATGATTTATTGACAAACTACTAAATGATCGAACGCAAATTACCAAATGATCGATAACATTCTTGATTCACGATATGCAAATCCCATCGTATCTAACAAAACAAAATGCATGCTTGCATATGTAACGGATATAAAATAATTAGGGGCTACATTTTAGACAGACGAACAGATACTTATGTGTTTAACCTCGTTTAGAACATAAACGCAAGGACACTTTAAATAATCATTACATTGAAAGTTGCCGGTTGTCTTATCGGGAAAATGCACATAATATTCAGTTGTTATGAACATTACGAATAATATCTGAAGATTGTATGCAAAATGTTGAGTAAACAAATTGTTGTGATATTGAGATATCGGACCAAGCGCAAACCACCTGACAAGGGCTGAAAAGTGGCATTTATAAAACTAAAACTATTCATGTGCCATTCCTAAAACAATCCAAAGACAAGGATTCAAACACTAGTGCCCTGAGTGAACGCCAAACGTGTTACCACTAGGCCATCACCGCTACTCAAGAAGAGAAACAACTTGACCAATATGAACAGATGAAAAGCATGCGGTGTGTAAACTGATGTTTAAACTTCCATGTTCAAACCCGTGTGTTTGAACTTAGGCGCACACTCGTGTTCAAACCGGGTGCGATTTTGGTTCGGTTTATGATGAACTCGGTTTGGATCTAGTATGCATGTTTGAGTGCGAACTTGCACACGGGAAAACTGCACTTGTTTAAACGCGGTTCATGTTTTCGTGAAGACTGTTACCCGATCTTCCTTAAGGTTGCTCGTATCCCGGCCAGCACCACGAGGAGGTAGGGATAGGAGTTGCTGGGTAAGAGGCTAAGGACCGCGAGATGGGGACTATTTTATTCCTTCACGTACGCGAAATACCAATGGTACGCTTTACCCAGCATTTGCCGTGGTTTTACTCAGCATTTGAGCGTGTATACGCTACACGAATAATGAAAGGGCGGGGCTAATTAGTTTACTATATTGGATACTGAAAGCTGCTTTCCTGCGCGCGTGCCAGTAGGGATGAATGACCTTATGGGTTCATATCCCTAAAAAAGCAACAAACCAGAACCAGAACCAACGCACGAGCCGTTTTGTTTGAGGTGCCACGGAAAGTGGTTCCATCCCATCATTGGAGCTCTCTAGCCAGTGCATCACCTGGTAGTTGGTCAACCCTTGTTGTTTTTCAACCGATCATTCTCTCTAGGATTTCCTAGAGATCCGGGGCTGGAAAACGTACGTTTTGCGCGCAGAAATTTTTGCGGTACGTACCACCCTCTTAAAAACCAACTTTTTACTGGAAATCATTTAATTTTTTTTACTAATTTCTTTTCTACTGAAAGGATTTCTTTCCCAAAAATCTAAGTTGCCAAATGAAGTGGATAAATAAGTAGTAATTTAATAGTTTTGGATATTTCCTCCGGCGCAGTCCGAATAAACAATCTACGTTTAATCTCGGAATGCACTTTCCATCTTACTCACCATACGCGTCTCGTTCAGCTTTCAACAAACCTCCAGCACTCTAATCCTCCCCGGCCGGAACAGCATCTTCCAGTCGCCTCACAAACTTTACCCTGATCTCAGTATTGGCGTCCCCTTTCAACTGGTCCTGCGTGAACCAGCACTGCACTTCGAGTTGCACCATCTCCAGTGCTCCCCGAATGCACCCACAAATGATCGAACTGTACCGCAACTGCTGATAATCCGGTGGCAGTTCGACAAACTCCGTTAGCGGGTTTGTGTCAAAAATTAACGAAAACTCGTCCCCCGAGGCAGCCCAGTTCGAGATGGTCGGCTGTACATTGAGGTACATTCGGAAGGCCAGCTGTACCTTGTCGGCCGTTTCGCGCATGTCCAGACACCGGGTGGAATTGGTTCGCGAGAGAAAGTCCTCTATCAGTCGCATGCCCATGTTGTATCCGAGACGTTCCAGCTGTTTGTTGACATCCTCGACGTTTTCGAAGTCTCGCAGCATCTGGGAGACGAGGGCTCCATATGTGAGCGTCAGAAGCTCCGAGTTCTGGAAAGAAAAGAATAAGTATTCCATTCGGTTTATTTTTAATCTTTTGTATATTGTATATCATATGCCTATGTCTTATTTCAATTGTTGTCGTATAAAAAAAATGTCTGAAGATTGATAAAAAGGAACGAAATAGTTAATAGAAGGCGTTAATTTGTATTTTTATTCCTATACGTCAATTATATAGAATTCTACAATTGAATGGCAAAATAAGTTTTAAAATACACATATATTCTGTACTTTCTACACTTAAAGTAACACAAAACACATCTGATCAAAAATAATCTTCATTCGCCGTCTTTTGAATGGAATCGTCCACCCTCGCCGCGAACACGATTCATCGCATGCTTGTGGCGTGATTCGTGCAAATACTTCGGTCTCTCCTTGGGAATCTTCCCCTGCGCCTCCAGTTTGGCCCTTGCCTGCCGTCGCTTCAGGATCCGCTTGTACTGCTTGGCGTTCACGTACAGAGGTTCCTCTTCCGATTCCACACTCGCTATGGTCTGCAGTGATTCGACTGCTGCCGCACTAGTCGTAGTCGTGGCAGCGGCACCAGGTTCCAATTTGATTCCGCTGGTTTGTATGTTTTGGCCTGCTGAGACGTTGGTTTGCTGAACTGCTGCTGTAGCACCGGAGGTAAAGACGGTTGGACTTTGCACGGTGGCAATACCGTTCTGGTCCGGAGCCGTTGCAAGCATTACCACCGGTGCAGTACCGGTGGTACCGGTTGCCGTTGTTATTGCTTGATTTGGAATCTGGACAATGTTCCCGTTGATGTTGACATTATGGATGGATTCCGTCGGAAGTTGAACCGGTTGATACAAAAACGTTTGCGAACCATCCAAGGTGAACTGCAGCATTTGCGGTTGTGCCGTCTGTTGAACGGCTTGCGTTTGCACCATTAATCCTTGCCCGGGGAGGGCTGATATTGGAACCACCTGGACAGGTTGACCACCGGCAACTTGACTTCCGCCTAGTGACTGCTGGAGAGATTGCAACAGCATCTGTTGATTGCTAGGGTCCTGCAGTGCTTGATTAAGCTGTAGCACTTGTATGGGACCACCCCCGCCGATACCAATGCTACCAGCACCGGTGCCACCTTGGTTTCCTTCCATCTTGATGATTATGTTCGGAGCCTCTCGTTTGCGATCCGCCCCTTCTGGTTGCATATTTTATGACCACACACCACAGCACTACAAAACTTTACTAACTGATTGAATTTCACTCTCGGTCTCTTAGCAGAAATACTAAAAATACAAATAAAAGACAGGTGAAGAGAAAGTGCGCTTTAAAAACGAGGCGACCCGAAAAATCTGTTCTGGCTTGGAATAAACGATCCGGAATGTAAACTAATAGATTTATTGTTGCTTTGAGACGTGACTGATTTGAGGATTGACTGTTATTAAAATTGATCAGTTTTTGGAAGGTAAACCGTCTATATATTTTACTTACCACTTTTTTCGTGTCTAGACGCGTGTTTTGGCGAGACATTCTTATGTTTTTTATTAACAATTACGGACTTTGCGATATTATAAACTTTATCAGCAATCAGAAATTATTATTGATCATCACTTTTTAATTTAGACGTCGTAAGAAGGCGACGCGGACGCACGGATTGATGACAACATGGATGACAACTTGTTTAGAAAATCGTTTTGGTTCGAAAACTGATGCGGATTCGACTCTTTCGACCGAAAGTGATCTAAATTCGAAGTACAGTATCCCCCCGTTTAGCCGACGACTCGTGATCCGTCAGACGTTGCAACCCGAATAAAAAGTACAATAAAAAAACAGTAGCTTTTTTTGTTACAATACGAAAGAATACATTAAATTAACAATAAAAATTATTGTGGATTTTACAATACAAATACAATACAATTTATTGTGGAGCACCATAAAATGTATTGTTATTGGCACTTTTACAATAAAAACATAGGGTTGTTAGTTACCGTAACAGTAGGAAAATCCATTTTTTCTCATACATTTGGAAACCTAAAACAACAATTTCTATTGTTTTTGTATTGTCATAATTTTTTGATCAAAACAATGAAATTTATTGTTGCATAATTGTTTTTCCAATTGAAATTATAATTTTATTGCGATATCAACTCCAAATTGTTGCCCGACAACATTTGACAACGTAATTATTTATTTTTGAGCGTCTTAGCGGAATTTCACAATTATAAGGTTAAAAAATTTATATTTTTATTTACTTCTGCTTTTTTACTTAAGCTTTTGTATATCAACATATGCGTATTTCGTTTCTCAATTGAATCCCTAAAAGATTCCCTGTGGAATCCCCAAATAATTTCCGGCTGAATCTCCAAAAGAATCCATAAAATATTTCTTTCGAAATCCTCGTTTTTGATCTTGTTTGAATCAATTTCGGGGTGAATGGAAGAAGTTTCCGGAGGATGTTGGTTAGGGGTAGATTGGTTTCGCTGAGATAAAGGTTGACGCGGAGATTTTTTCGTCGTCCATAATTATGGGGCTCAATGAAACGGGATGCTTGATGGATTTTTGAATGATGCGGAGCAAATTTGCTCGTATGTACCCGAGTGAGTTAAATTGGTTTCGAGTTAGTGATCTTCCAGGATTGACTTTTTTTAAAAAGGTTCACCACAAATGGCTTCTTCGACCCCAAGCAATTGTTACGTTAAGTTTATTTTGATGTTGCTCTATTAAAGTTAAAACCACAAGCAAACAATTCGCAAAGGCACAAACAACATTTGGCGTAAAAAACTGTTCACGAAATTAAGATTGCCCTGTACACCAACCGCCACTTCGAAAATAAATCCATCCCTGCGGAAAACGAAAGGCCCATTCGCAAGGCGTCGCGGCAGCCTGACAAGAGTACCTAGGCCACATCAGCAAAAATTGAACGGCACTTTTTCGCTTCGTCTTCGCGAGTGGTAGCATCGCCGCCATCATCAGGCGACATCAACTAAAAGTGAAAAACTTTAGGCCACGAGGCGGAATCACTTTGTGGCAGAGTAATTGCCTTCGAGTTAGTGTGCTTTCGTCCGGAACGGTTACCTTTGCCAGCCAGAAGGTGTTCTCGAGGTAAGAGAATAATCAACATTCCGAGAGCATTTGATGCTAATAAAAATTTCGGTAATTCAGGCGACGGCACTAAATTCCGGAGTTCCTTCTGAGGAGAACGACTAAAGACTCCGATGCATGAAGTCTCCACTCGCCAGGAGTGTCAGAAGCCGTCTTATAGAAGGTAAATTCTCGCAATTCGGATAAAACAATGAAGCCCTAACCTCACACGGTACGCAGGTCATGCATCGAGAGCGGATCACGTGGAAACGCAGAAACACTACAATCGTCGGAACCCAGACACGAAACGGTTTAAGTAGTTGGTCAGCAACCAGATAGACCGAAAATACCCCATCTAACGGGTAAGTCCAAATGATTCAACCGAAGATCAATCGTGATAATGATGTGCGTGCCTTCCAGGGTGTTTTTGAAGGACTAACGTTTGGCTTGGCTGCGATTTGGTCAGACTGTTAGCTTGCGTGACCGCTACTCCACCGGATTACAGTTTCGTCGGAAAGGTTGTGCATATCTACCGGACGGGTAGAAGGATAGGATCACTTGACAGTCGCCGTCGGGTTGCGGATCGGTTTTGTCGGGTCATTGTGGAAGACGGTGACCGCTGTCTTCGGATAGCTTCTCCCAACCCACCGGACGATCAGATCGTTGGCTTCGGAAGGAACCGAAGCGGAGGCGGAAGCAGGACGAGAACGCTAATGGTGCAAAAATCTCGACGAGGGAATCAGACGCCTCGGAGAGATCCCATCCAGCAACGCGGTCGCACTGGACGGCCAGAGGGGTCTCCAGCGGAGGACGTTCGTTGGACGAGTGGCGCGATGGCACTGTGTGCGAGGCGGGCAATCCCGGCGGCATGTGAGCCGTCAGAAAGTTGGTAGGCCAGGGTGCACCCAAGAAGAAAATTCGTGAGTACGCATGAGGTTAGCTTGTAAGCAGAAGATTTAGAGAACATTAGGGAACATTAGATGACAGGAGCAATAGAAGAAACATCAATGAGCTTCGAATATATGTATTGATTGAGCATTCATGGCACTTGTCGAATTTCATTTAATTGTTGAGCATTTGTCCTCCAGTTTGTGTGCATTTTGTCCGCTTTAGCAATTACGCTCTACCGCTACCGGAGAACTCACAACACTGGCGCCCAACAAAACGAACCATTTAGTTTGTGGTTTGTAGATTTTTGAGTTTTTGGAAATTTGTGTTGAGTTTGTGGCACAATTTCTGTTTAGTAACACGTTAAGAACCTACCACTTATTTTATTAGTTGGCTAATCTTAGACCTTAAGGATCATGGATCCAGCAAGCCTGACAGAAGAAGAAATAGGTTACGAATTGGCGTTGCGCCACGTAACTAATCTTGGTTCACTTCCTCGCAGGGCGAGAGCCGTTCGTTTACGTGCTCTTATGCAGGAAGATGAAATCAAAAACACAATTTATGACACTTCTTCTCACGTTATGGAAGCTGTCGACAATATCAGTCAATGTCAATCGGAAGTGAGCAAAATAGTTTCGGAACTCGACGGAGCCTTCAAGCGCGGTGATCTTCCAGCAGTGCGTGTAATACGATCGCGTTTAATTCATTATCGCGATCGGTTAGCCATCGTGGAACCTCCGGGTAATCACAGTGAAACACATGCAACTTTGTCGCTACTGGTGCAGTTTTCGTTGGAGGATACAGACGACGCATTGGGAAGAACGAAGAAACAGGTGAGAACAAAAGTGAACAGTGATAGTGCGAAAAACACTGGTGCTGTTCCCAAAGGAACGATGCAGACTTCCACATCACCCGGAGCAAACTTTCGAGGATTCGACGAGAACGGAGATCCAAGGGAGCAGTCAAATGAAGAACATCAAGATTTCGTCATCCAAACCGAGGAAGTTAGACAACAATCCAGATCGACGCCAACAATGACCGATCCGTTAGCAGCACTTCCAACGCGAAATAGTCCAAATGTCCAGGGCAGTGAACACGGAGCAGAATCCCTAGAAGTTCAACGAGTGAATCGAGGAAGAGGTTACAGGAATGCGAGTCAACGTCCAACAGTCCAGAGTAGCAGGTATAGCCTACAGAAAGAATCCAGCATGCGTGAGCCAACATTTAGTAGCTTTGATCCACCTCCGTATGAGTCGAGAACAGAAGCAGTCGAGCCAGACGTCAGGGAGGATTTACACTTCCAGGAGTATAATCAGCTGCGCAATGAGCTGCTGCGCAACCTGAATCATCGATGGCAAAACCACGCTCCGTATCGAAACCAAGGTTGGCAAGATAATGTTCCGAGGCCGCTCTTCGAGGAAAGGAGGACGCTGAAAGCAATTCACAACTGGCCGTTCCGCTACAAGGGGGAAAAGGATGGCTCATCACTGAATACATTCCTGCAACGGGTGGAAACATTCGCCGCATCAGAAGAGATCGCAGATGATTTGCTGCTGAAAAGCGTCAAACATTTGCTGTTGGACGATGCTCTCAATTGGTACAGCAACATGTATGGTACAGGAGTATTCGGTTCCTGGGAGGATTTCAAACGCCTAATTAGACACGAGTTCCTACCAGCAAGCTACGCTTATATCTTGAGGGCAGAGGCCTACCACCGCATACAAGGCGAGGATGAGCCGTTCAGCAAATTCTACCAGGACATCTCGACTCTATTCCAATACGTTGATCCACCGATGAGCGATCTGGAGAAGCTGTTCATAATCAAGAAGAACATGAATTCAACGTACGCGCCCATCGCCGCTTCGCAGAACTCCATGCGATTGCTGGTGAAAGCATGCAAGGAACTGGATGAACTCCGGAAGCTGCAGCAATACCAGCGGCGGATCTCGCTGCCTTACGGTGCTTTGATAGAACCAGCTTTAGCCACTCCAAATCCATCACAGCGTCAAGCAAAACCACAGCAACCATTGCAACGTTTTGGAAGAGTCCATGCATTGGAAGCAGACAACGCGCAGAGCTACACAAGCGGTGAAGTACCGGTGGAAAGCGACTGTCCAGAAGAGGAAAGAATAGACCAGCGTATGGAGGCGATACTACAGCAAGTGAACGCTCTCAAACTACGATTCGACCGTCGTGAAGCAGTAGGTAGGCAAGTTTTCGACCAGCAGCGTCAACAATCGTCGGGCGGTAGTTCCAATCTCCAACAAGGACAGGCGCCTGAGGCAACAATCGCTCGTGGGCCACCTGCGGTGATAATGTGCTGGAATTGTGACGAAGAGGGACACCGTTTCATGGACTGTGCTAAACCACAGGCTGTGCTGTTCTGCTACCGCTGTGGACAGAAGGGATTCTCGCTACGAAGTTGTCCGACGTGCCGTCAACGTTCGGGAAACGCGATAGCGGGGAACCAATAACCGAGGGAGCAGAGTCCTCGCATCAAGTCAACGATCCCTCAACAATACCAGACACACTCGAGATCAGTTCACTGATCATCAACCCCGACAATGACAATCGCCCTCACGCAGTAGTAGAAGTTCTCGGCAGGCAGATTACAGGGTTACTCGATAGTGGCGCCAACTGCTCCATCCTAGGAGGCGATCACACGAGGTTAGCACAGGAGTTAGGACTACAGAAAACAGCACTTGAAGGAGGAATACGAACAGCCGACGGCACCGAGCACAGGATACAGTCCTACACTCGGCTACCGGTAGCATACAACAATAAGAACGAAGTCGTCACCATGTTGCTACTCCCAACTTTGCCGACGTGTGTGATTTTCGGAATGAACTTCTGGAACACTTTCGGCATCAAGCCTATATGTTGTACCATGACTCTGCAAGACGAGAAGGAAGAGAAGTCAAAACAGGAAGCGACAAAGGAGTTACGCACGGAAGAGCACACTCGACTCCAGGAAGCAATAAGTAAATTCCCGAAAGCAGAACCCGGAAAGCTGGGCAGAACGGATCGCTATACCCACCGCATCGACATAGGAGACGCAAAACCGCGGAAACAACGCTACTACCCGATGTCGAAGTACGTGCTGGATGAAGTGAACAAGGGGATCGACCGTATGCTGGAACTCGACGTGATTGAAGAGGCACTATTCTCGCCATGGAATAATCCGTTAGTAGCCGTGAAAAAGAAAACGGGTCAATATCGAGTATGCCTAGACGCGCGTCACCTCAACTCGGTGATGGTAAACGAAGGGTATCCAATACCTCAGATATCTGCGATCATGAATAATCTCAGTGGTTGCACATACATCTCAGCGATCGACCTGAAAGATGCCTTCTGGCAGCTACCGCTGGAAGCCAGTTCTCGTCCAGTTACAGCGTTTACGGTGCCACAGAGAGGTCACTTCCAGTTTAAGGTCGTGCCGTTTGGTCTGTGCACGGCGAGCCAGGCTCTGGCGCGTCTCATGACCCACTTGTTCGCTGACTTGGAGCCCCATGTGTTTCATTACCTCGATGACATCATCATCTGTTCCCGTACTTTCGATGAACACATTAAAATGCTGGAGAAGGTCGCCCAACGGTTGAAGGATGCGGGACTGACTATCTCCGCCGATAAATCGAAGTTTTGTTTGGAAGAGATGAAGTACCTGGGGTACGTGCTCAATCAAAGTGGATGGAACGTCGACCAGGAGAAGATTGAGTGCATAGTTCGGTTTCCAGTTCCGCAGTGCAGGAAGGAGGTGCAACGGTTTCTGGGCATGTCGAACTGGTATCGCAGGTTCATAGCGAACTTCTCGAGAATCGCAGTTCCTCTCACGGAGCTAACAAAGACAAAAGCGAAGTTTCGCTGGACAAGCGAAGCGGACGAATCATTTCTGAAGCTCAAATCAGCTCTCGTATCGGCACCAGTTCTAGCGATGCCCGATCACTGCAAGCCATTCGCCATCGCCTGTGACGCTAGCGACGTGGCGATAGGTGCTGTTTTGACCCAGGAAACTGACGGAGAAGAACACCCCATAGCATATTTCTCGCAAAAGCTATCATCCTCCGAGAGAAAATACTCAGTAACCGAGCGGGAGTGCCTCGCCGTTATCAGAGCGATTGAGAAATTCAGAGCGTATGTGGAAGGAACAAAGTTTACGGTGCACTGCGATCACTCGGCGTTAAGCTATCTCAAGTCCATGAAGAACCCGACGGCGCTCATGAGTCGCTGGATACTGAGACTTAACGCATTCGATTTTGATATCAAATACCGGAAGGGAGTCATAAACACAGTTCCAGACGCACTGTCGAGAATTGTAAACGCACTAGTGTTTTCGGCAGATGCTTCGGTCGATCAGTGGTATCAGCGGTTGGTTCAACGAGTACAGCAAGAGGGTGGCAAATTCCCGGATTTCCGCGTGGTGAACCAAGAACTCTACAAGAACTGCAGTTGCAAGAACCAAGAAGGAGCAGTAGAGCATAAGTGGAAGAAGGTCGTGCCACTCAATCAGCGAGCAGAAGTAATTGCGAAGTTCCACGATTCAACTTCAGGAGCGCATCTAGGCTTCCAGAAAACATGGCAGAAGATCCAACACCACTTCTACTGGCCCAAGATGATTGAAGACGTGGCTCGGTATGTTAGAAGTTGTGAAACTTGTAAAGCAAGCAAAGCCCCAAATAAAGCGATGATGCCAAACATGGGAGGTCTCAAGCCGGCTCGCGTGCCGTGGGAATTAGTATCAATTGACTTCGTCGGTCCGTTCACTCGCTCACGCATCGGGAACACGGTGATGCTCGTCGTAGTGGACTGGGTAACAAAATACGTCATCGTTCATCCAATGAGGTCTGCAGACTCGCTCAAAATGGTGGAATTTCTGGAAAAACAAGTTTTCCTTCGATACTCGCGGCCACGGATCATCCTCTCAGACAATGGAAAGCAGTTTCTTTCGGCGGCTTTCAAAGCTTTGATCTCCAAGCACAACATCATTCACATGAAGACCGCGTTCTACTGTCCGATGGTGAACAATGCCGAAAGAGTGAACCGCGTACTGATCACGTGCATACGTGCTCTCCTGGATGAAGATCACCGGGGGTGGGACGAGAACCTGCCAGCGATCGTCGCAGCTATAAACGGAGCAAAGCACGAAGCCACCGGTGTCAGTCCGCATTACGCCAACTTTGGCAGGGAGCTGATATTGCACACCGATCTTTACACTCAGCAGGAGTTGAATACGCCAGATGATCCCAAGGTAGCTCAAGACGTTCGTCTCTCAGCGATTCGCCGAATCCAAGAATTCATCATCCAACGCATCAAGAACAACCACGAGAAAACCAAGCAGCGTTACAACCTGAGGACACGGAACATCACGTTCAAGGTCGGTGATCTCGTCTGGCGAAGAACCTTCACACAGTCATCCAAGGTGGATCACATTAATCGCAAGCTCGATTCCAAGTTCGTTCCAGCTACAGTAGTCAAGATTATCGGAAGCAACCTATACATGCTGGAGGACGTACGGAATGGCAAGCGTGGTCAGTACCACGCCAAGGACATTAAACCCGACTAGTGCAGTACTTAACAAGCTATGTAAACAGCAAAAGCTGTCAACAACAGATGATCCACGGAGAATCAACAAAATACGCAAGGCGGTCAAGATTCAACGGTGCAGAACGAGGAGACAACACCCAAGGGAAGCAGAAGGTACGCAGTGAAACAACAAGCCGACAAGCTCCGGAAACACGGAGGACCTAGACGGTGCTGCTCCACGTAGAATTCAATTCTCGTCACCGGAATCAAGCTTCACCGTTCAGCGGCATCAACACGACAAACGTCATAGCAAGGCGTCAGTCAGGTGTGATGAGCAACAACATTCTACTAAACTACCTCTCCACCTTGACACTCCTTCAGCTATGTACGCAGCAATCGCTGCCAACCACAACCTTCATCGGAAAACAACATACGCTATGCGGTCATTACATCAAACAACACCAAGGCCAATCGGCCTACCACAGGCAAGGGAGACTGGAACTCTGAAGTTTGGAGTAAGAGGCTCCAGATGCCACTAAGAAACAAGCCAAATTGCGGTCCACCGCCCATTCCCATCGCGCCAGGGGATGGACCGTTTGCCGTTCACGATACGGGAGAAATCGTACCCTCTGATTCTGGAAACGGGACTTAGGGATCTCTGCAGTGCACCAGTTAGTGTCTTGGATAGGAGGAGTGGAGACCCGGAGTTGACGACCAAAAATCGGTTCAGCGCGGAGTTGATGCTTACGGCCACTATCAGGCGCAGCGGGATATCAGCTGGCAGTACTGGGAGAATGGAAGGCTTCGTATGAAGCCTAAAGCAGGCGCGGGAGATTGGAACCCTGAAAGTTAGTAGGGAGGCCCCAAGTACTAAAAACAGAGTCGGCGCGGCCGAAAAAGCAGAGTCGCTACATCCGACAGGCGGCGCGGGAGGTTGGGACCCTGAAAGCCAGTAAGGAGGCTCCAAATGCCATTGACAACCAAGCAAGCTATGCAAGCAGCAGCAGAAGCAAGGAGCTGCCAACGACGAGCGAAATCGCCACTAAAACACGATATACGGAAAAGGCTAGAGGACCAACGACAAGAAACGAAACCTCGCCATCCTTGCCATCGACCACCACATCAGATACAGCTGCAAACACGGTCACTACCACATCATCCGAAAAAACATCGATCAGCGTTTAGCCGACTGGAGCCGGCGTACAAGCAGCATTGCCTACACAACAACAATCTTCCGAGAAGGCAAGCTAGCGACAAAGCTCCGTCTGAACGACATTGACTGATACAGGCATGGGTCTAGAACGCAGTGGTAGTCTGTTACATGGGGGTCACTACGAAAAACTCTACCGAAGCAACGCGACCGGGGGGCGCGGTAAAACCTCCTATTGGGCTCGTAGTGATTTAGGATTCGGAAATGTTTCCTTTTCTCAAACGTAGCAGTCAGTATCCACTGATCTCGTTCTTTTTATTAGCCAACTTTAGTGTACATTTTCGTTACATGTAAGATCTCTAGTTTTATTGTAGCTTCTAAAACTAGTGTAGATCAGTTTTGAGTGTTTTGCCACAGGACCGGCATAGCACAGATGATGGGACAAGAAAAGCGCAGAGACTTTTGCTCATTAGTGAGCGTTCAGATCACCTCTGGCAGGACTCGCTGCCGTTATGTTTGTTTTGATTATGTTTGAGCTTTTGGATCTGGCGAGCAAAGATGCTTGCGTTTGTTAGTTATGTTGTAGTTGTCAAAATCTTAAGGTCTGCTTAAGTCGATGACGTTTGATCTGCTCTGTCTCTCTGCGACTTCTTAATGAAGTGAATCTAAGAGTTTTTTGTGAGCTGCCTGTCAGCGCTCACAAAAAACTCTGCGCCTGTGGTAAGGTTGTGTTACGTTAAGTTTATTTTGATGTTGCTCTATTAAAGTTAAAACCACAAGCAAACAATTCGCAAAGGCACAAACAACATTTGGCGTAAAAAACTGTTCACGAAATTAAGATTGCCCTGTACACCAACCGCCACTTCGAAAATAAATCCATCCCTGCGGAAAACGAAAGGCCCATTCGCAAGGCGTCGCGGCAGCCTGACAAGAGTACCTACACGGAAGAAAAAAAGTACCCAAAATTGAGTACTTTTAAACTTACTTTTGAGTTATTTTTTCTCTTCGCTTTCATCCACTCTTTCTTTTGTTGTCAAAAACAAAAGAGCCAAACAATCCAACGACGCCAGTTCAATACGGGAAGCCAATTTTGAGTTTTATTACCTGAGGTCGAAATTGAGTGAATTAAACTTAAATTTGGGTCAATAAATTTTCCGTTGGGTACTTTTTTAACATGGGAGTAAAGGCAAACTACTTCGACCCTACTTACTCAATATTGGCTTCCCGTACGGATGTTCGAGGTTGGGTGAATTAAACTCACTATTGGGTAGTTTATTTCTTCCGTGTAGGCCACATCAGCAAAAAATTGAACGGCACTTTTTCGCTTCGTCTTCGCGAGTGGTAGCATCGCCGCCATCATCAGGCGACATCAACTAAAAGTGAAAAACTTTAGGCCACGAGGCGGAATCACTTTGTGGCAGAGTAATTGCCTTCGAGTTAGTGTGCTTTCGTCCGGAACGGTTACCTTTGCCAGCCAGAAGGTGTTCTCGAGGTAAGAGAATAATCAACATTCCGAGAGCATTTGATGCTAATAAAATTTCGGTAATTCAGGCGACGGCACTAAATTCCGGAGTTCCTTCTGAGGAGAACGACTAAAGACTCCGATGCATGAAGTCTCCACTCGCCAGGAGTGTCAGAAGCCGTCTTATAGAAGGTAAATTCTCGCAATTCGGATAAAACAATGAAGCCCTAACCTCAAACGGTACGCAGGTCATGCATCGAGAGCGGATCACGTGGAAACGCAGAAACACTACAATCGTCGGAACCCAGACACGAAACGGTTTAAGGGTCCGTTCACAAATTACGTAACGCAAAAATCTGGGTTTTTGACCCCCTCCCTCCCCCCCGTAACAAAAAGTAACGTTTTTGGTACCCCCTCCCTCCCCCGTATAATGCGTAACTGTGAAATTTTTAAGGCATATTTTCTTTCCTTCTCTGGAGCATGTGGGTTTTAGTATTTTTAACACTGTTAGAATAGAAACTAGTAGCTAGTAGAAACGAAAAAATAATTTGCGACCATGATCATTCAAATAATTAAGGGGTCGTACACCTATTACGTAAGCACTTATGGGGGAGCGGGTGGTCTGTCGTTTTCTTACGTTGGGAGGGGGGGTCGAAAATACCCGAAAAATTACTTACGTAATAAGTGTATGACCCCTACGCGGAGATGTTCTGTCGAGAAATATTATATTCGCTTAGTGTTTTTACGCATATCACTCCCGCTATGTGCTTGATTTAGATAATGACTAACGCGATAACGACAGACATATAATTTTTAAATTGAACTTTTCAGGCTGTTGAAGTGGTTGAGCTAAAATGTAATTGTTTAGAATGAAAACTCTCTGTGGTTTCGGTCATTTTATAAAATAATATAATTTGTAGAAATCGTGAATATTCATCGTGAAACACAAATGCCTCGAAATTTAGCTATAATTTTTCGAATAAAGCTCGCTGTCTTTTAGAATTTATTTATAAAAACACCAAAAAAGCCTGTTCTGAGCTAAAAAGTAAAAAACCACAAAAACTAACATGGGACACTTATGGGTAGTATGGTAGTGAAGAGGATAGGTTTATGCGTGTTCATCGTCTTGATCAAGACATGTTAGCAATTACTTCAATCAGTGATTAAGAAAAAAACATTTAAAATACATTTTTATTCGCGTTATGCGTAACATTTGGTAGTACCCACCCCCTCCCCCACCTTTTGGTGTAACAAAGTATAACGCAAGTTGGACCTCCCCCTCCCCCCACAAGCGTTACGTAATTTGTGAACAGACCCTAAGTAGTTGGTCAGCAACCAGATAGACCGAAAATACCCCATCTAACGGGTAAGTCCAAATGATTCAACCGAAGATCAATCGTGATAATGATGTGCGTGCCTTCCAGGGTGTTTTTTGAAGGACTAACGTTTGGCTTGGCTGCGATTTGGTCAGACTGTTAGCTTGCGTGACCGCTACTCCACCGGATTACAGTTTCGTCGGAAAGGTTGTGCATATCTACCGGACGGGTAGAAGGATAGGATCACTTGACAGTCGCCGTCGGGTTGCGGATCGGTTTTGTCGGGTCAGAAGCAGGACGAGAACGCTAATGGTGCAAAAATCTCGACGAGGGAATCAGACGCCTCGGAGAGATCCCATCCAGCAACGCGGTCGCACTGGACGGCCAGAGGGGTCTCCAGCGGAGGACGTTCGTCGGACGAGTGGCGCGATGGCACTGTGTGCGAGGCGGGCAATCCCGGCGGCATGTGAGCCGTCAGAAAGTTGGTAGGCCAGGGTGCACCCAAGAAGAAAATTCGTGAGTACGCATGAGGTTAGCTTGTAAGCAGAAGATTTAGAGAACATTAGGGAACATTAGATGACAGGAGCAATAGAAGAAACATCAATGAGCTTCGAATATATGTATTGATTGAGCATTCATGGCACTTGTCGAATTTCATTTAATTGTTGAGCATTTGTCCTCCAGTTTGTGTGCATTTTGTCCGCTTTAGCAATTACGCTCTACCGCTACCGGAGAACTCACAACACAATGTAACAGAATGCAATCATTCATGCAGGTACATAGTCTGTCGAACCAACCAGCAGAACCTGTCGACGGCAAAATAGACTTTCATCGTGAATCGACTTTCCTGCGAATTACAAATTCTTTGGCCCTATTGGTTTACCTCTTACACGAAGTTCCCATTTTTTCAAGTTTAGCATCAGCACATAAGCCCGAAACTTTGCTTCATTTGAACAGAGGATTCCTTTCAGCCCATATTTCAACCAAGTCAAGCCATATTTCAACGACTGCAGGCAGACACTTGTTCATGTTTTCCGTCTTGATCTTTTGGTCGAAAACGGACGGATCTTCGGCGACCAGCCTACCAGCACAACGGATATGGAATCTTGCACATTGTTTCACTAATCGCACCGCCCGAGCACAACTCCTGCTGCGTTGATACCCTTCCGAATGTTGCGCATCCAGTCCCAAACAAAATGGAACCAATAAATTGTGGTCCGCGTGCTCGTCCTCGTCTTCGCATAAATCCAGAATTCTCATCAGCAAATAACTCATCTCTCAATGTAACTCGAACGCAAGGAGAGACGAACTTCTTGAGTAATGATTTTGTGAGCTTCCCCCGGCTTCCTGCGACGTCACTTGAAATATACACTTTCTATGACTATGACTCTTTCATATAACGTTTCTTCTCAGAGGGCACATATGTTTGCACGTTTCCTGATAGTTGCTATTGGGCTACTAAATATTTCTGGTCCCTTCGATCGTGAACCGCACGTATTTCTCGTGAAATCGCTCCACTGCCACTCGATTTTGAGTTTTGCTTGAAACGCTTTTGGATTTCCTTAACCTGGGAGGACATTGCTTCATACCGTAGCCATCACCGCTGAAGTGATTTTTTGACGACCTCAGTTTATCCAGAAAAGGCTTCAAAATATGTTCGCAGTAACAGCTGCAAAGCAAAATATCAGAAAATACTTTTTTATTCTGATTAAAGCGCACTTACCTTATGGATTTCTGTTGTGGCGAATCTTCAATCAGAATAACGTCGAAGGATTTCTATATGGAAATTGAAACACAACCCCAGAATCAAAACAGACCTAGCTCGTTGTTGTTCAGCATTCATGCCAACAAAATGCTTAGAGTTGGCTGGCATATCGCAAATTAATGAAGGTCAAATCGGGGCTGATGTCATGTCGTCTCTTTTGGCTTCCAACAGTAGCTCTCGAGTCAACTCAAGCATCTTTTGTAGCCGAGTGGCCCTCCAGATATTCTGTACTATCATCGGTACGGAACGAGCAGAACAACCAGGAATTATGTTTTCCAGGCAGCGAGAATCGTGTGCCGGAAAACCTTGTCATCAAGAACCAAATTGATGTCGCAGAACTCTTTCCTGCAGGATTTCAATTTATACCTTCGAATCAGTCGGTATCTGTGTCCAAATTTGTAAATATTATTATTGAAAGTTGATGTAACAACAAAAACTATTGTAAATCTATGGTATGAACAATATACTCTGTCGAGATAATACATTTTATTGTAATTTTGTTGTAAATACAATAGATTGGTTTATTAGTATAAAAAAACCGTACAATACAATCACAATATTTTTTATTTTTTCTCATAAATTTTATTGTTTTTGTACAGTTCACACCATTTAACCTAAGGTTTTTTTCTTTTCGGGAAGCAAATCACTCGTGCGAGCGAATGATTTCTGAGACTCTGAGAGCACTCGCAATTGCAGACGTTTTTTACTCTAAGCAAATGACAGATTTACTCTCATGCAAATATAAACAAAAACATAAAACTTGTTTTTCGGCCACAAAATCTAATTTCATTCCTATTTTTGCAGTGCAAGCGAAAAATTTGCACTCGTGCGAGCGAAAAATTTGCTAGTGCTGCACTAGCAAGTGCAATTTCGTTTCTGAGAGTTGAAAATTTTTAACGCTTAGCAGTCACACATTACAAGCGAGCGTTTGCTAACGAGTTGTCATTTGTTTGCATGCAATCACTTTCAGTGTAGTCAGACAGGCAAATTTTTGACAGTTGTCACTTTCTGCGAGCAAAATGCTCGTTGCGAGTGATTTGCTTGCAACGTCTGAGGGCACCTTCAAGTCCAGATCTGAGAGAGAGAAGTCAGCTCACTAACAGATCGTTTATTCACTATGTCTTCTTCTTCTTTATTTGTCTGGAAACCGTGGAAACTCAACAAATCAAATAGGGCCATTTGAAATGTTATCCGCAAGAATTTTAGTTCGCTTTCGAAGAAAACATTCTCCTACTCCTGAAATACGGTCCTGTGAATTGAACAAATAAAGTCAAAATCATCTGCTAAAGAAGAACGTCAAAAACGCTAGACGAAGAAAATCTTCGCAAAGTGAACAGCAGCAAAATTTCGATGTCGTCAGTTCGTGGATTAAAATTCGCCGTAGTCGTTGGATAAAAGCTGGTTTTCGCAAAAAAACAACAAAAAGGCAACAAATTATTGGTTTAAGTTGTAGGATTGCTCCATCGGTTCGGTGCTACTCCGGAGCAAGTGCGAAAAGTGAGTTCCTTTTGGTGGGATTGTTGTTAAGTACGGGGGTGATTACGGTTCGATTTTTCGCATTCTTATCGCTGACTGGTTGGAACTTGGGTATCACGGGAAAACCCTGGTTTTTCATTCGGGGTCCCTTGTTGCAGATTGCGGATGAAGATTGAGTGTATTCTGATGGGAGTTGCTTAGAATTTGTCCTTGGGCGCTGTTCTGTAAGAGTAGTGGGAGTGTAATATGCCTGTCCAGAGTGACCAGAGGTCTTGCCCAAGGACGAAGTTGTGACAGCAGTGGTGCATCTTATACAAGAAAGTTAGTGCGGTGGGCTGAACAAACCATCGGCCGAGCAACGAGCCATTTATTGGTCGATTTTTTCGTGTCATCCAAGTGTAATTTCCTGGAATAAAATCTGATTAGGCGTAAGTCATAGTGGAAGAACTTCAGTTCTCGTGATTGTCCCAAGAAAAAAAAAGCAAGATGATTAACAGGAATGGTGCTGATGTCATTGTAGGTGGAATTGAGAGTTGCGATGATGTGCTGGTTTCTTTTATTTAACCGCGTTGCCAGATTCTGCAACCGGATGCTGGGATCACCCTTCTAGAAGACAGTACGAATAGTTACTTTGTATGGTAACAAATAGTGTTTATAACTGGTGAAACTGTTATTCAATCATATTCAACGGAATTCGTAAGTACATGATAGTAATAATTGTTTATCTTATCAGAGTACTTATAATTGCTGTGAGCTCACGTAATCTCAAAGGTTACCTAAATTGATTAGTAAATATAGTCCATAGATGATGAATATCAACACAATTTTATTGTCTCGACGAATTTCAAAGATTTTTGATGTTGACGTAGTTGACGATACACCTCAAGGATCCTTCCTCTGTTCCTTGCTATTATGTCTCTAAATCAATACAATTATACTAAGGACACACCTGACACCTGTGGTACTTGTACCATGGTACAAGAGGACAAGAAAATTATTCCAAGATTATCTTTGATAAAGACAATAATCGGTACGGTACTCATTTCAAAATTCTTGTACCATGGTAATTATACCACCAGCGTGTCATTAGTATTACGGTGTAGATATTAACTCTACAACGATGATCTGCAGCTATACACATCAGGTGCTAAAGATAGCATAGACCAGCTCATCATGAACGTTAACAACGATTCGGCCCAAACAGATCTATAGGTCAGACGTTATAATTATCTGTATACAAATAAAATAACATAATAACATGAAAATGTTTTACTTATTTCCTCCACTGTTATAGTAATTAATAACCACTCCGGGTGGCTCAATAGCCGGAAAATAGGCAATTTACTTTGAATGAACTGAAGTAACTCCTATTCATATGCCACTGGGAGAGCTATGTCTTGTTCGGCTGCATCCCTCATGCGACAAATCCACTTTCGCCATCCAGTGGAATGTAAATGGATACTTCCATAACCTGCTTAGATCTGGTGATTCATGACATGAAACCTGCAATACTAGCACTACATGAGGTATCCGCGATCCAACGTCTGTTACCATGAGGAATACCTGGGAAAGAAATACCAATGTTTTTTTTACAAAAAGTGTACTTAACCTTTTACCACTCGGTGACTGTCATAGTTTAGATCTCGGTCTACGTTCCAAACGGCAAATTGGCAAAATTAGAAAATCAGCTGGACGAGACCCTTGACCAGATTTCAGAGCCAATAATCCTTCTTGCAGATGTCAGTCATAATCGAGCTTGAGGACGTCAACAGTCACCATCGAGCTTGGGGTAGCGAAGCATCATCATTGCCAACCTTGTCAACCGGCGAAACTTTATTATATTATGTATGGTGGATCACTCACATTCTTACGCGGCCAAGCAGAATCTGCGATAGATATTTCGCTCGTATCGGCTCTCTGTCTGGGCTACTCCCTTTACTCCCACCCACTTAGCCTGTGTCGACCTTGCTAACATTGGCCGAACTGGACCCCGCCTCACGAAGGGTGTACACGGGGCAGAGCTGAGGTATAGGCGGACAATCATAAACGCATGGTTAGAGAAATTAGAAGGAGATACGGAGAAATGGAAAGACCGACATAACCGGAAAGAACAAGTCGTCCTGTATAGACTGCGAACAGGACATTCCAGGATATCGCACAACTTCTCTGGAGGATCACCATTTCACAAGAAATGCGATATTTGCAAGGGATCAGTACAAAAGGCCGAATCATAAAAGGCCGAAAATGTTCTAACATATCACAAAAGGCCGAACCACGAAGGGCCGAATGACACAAGGGGCCGAATCTCAAAAGGCCGAATCATTACAAAAGTGTCAATCTTCCAATCAAGAGAACTAGGAATATTAGGTTTAGTCTTAGGGGTCATTTAATAATGATGTCACAGTTTTAAGGGGGGGGGGGGGGTCTAAGATTTTGTGACAGTATACAGGCCAGACTCGATTATCCAGAGGCTCGATTAACCGGAGGCTCCATTATCCGGGGCTCGATTATCCGGAGAAAATGGCTCGATTATCTGGAGTAATATTTTTACCCATCTTACAAAAATAGAAATGTATTATCAGTGTGTATCCGTAACGTATCCAATATGTGCAAGACACCTATAGTAATGATAGTGCCTTTCTCGCTTACCTAAGGGACTGTTCACAAATGACGTTATGCTTTAGGGGGGAGGGAAGAAGTCAGATCAAGCGTTACGGTCCGTACAAAAAAAATAAACCTTCCATAAAAAAGGGACAATTTTGAACCTCCATCCTCCCCCTCGTAACAGTTTTTTTGTATGTAAGGTTTAATTGGTTTGTATGAATCGTAACGCACGGCCTAATTTTTTGGATACAAAAAGTGTGACATAGAGGAGAGGAGGATTGAAAATGGCCATTTTTTGCGTTACGTAATTAATGGATCTTCCCTTAATTATGAAATGAATATTTTCATTTTCTAAAGAATCACCAAGGTGGCCAAGGTGATCCATACAGAATGTGAAATTAATTCCGTTGTTAGAATGTCGAATCAACAGTCAAATGGTGCTATGCAATGAAATTAATTATTTTTTGTTTTATTTCACGGATGTTCCGGAGTTTTAGGAAGGCCACAGCATGTATAAGCCACAACATTAGTGCATACTTATAATACAAAAACAAATGCATCAGAAAAATCTTGGTGATCAACGATAAAAGCGGTATCGGTATAAAATTATTTGGCCGAAATAGACATATGGCCGATAATGTCGTTCGGCCGAACTGGTCATTTGACTGAAAAGTCGGACAGGACAGTCGAATAGGTCATTTAGCCAAAAAATGCCTAGATCGTTTGGTAGAAAAGGGTCATTCGGCCCGAGCTGCCAAAAAAAAAAAAAATCGTTTGGCCGAAAATACTGCTTGGCCGGACGAAGTGACATAAGGTCGAAAACCGTTTCCGACGTACGGCCGAACTGATAATTTGGCCGAAAAAGACGTTTGCGTATCGGACAAATGGAATTCGGCTAGATAGCTTTCGGCTTATCGTATTATTCGGCCATGTGGTATTCGGTGAAATGACTTTCAACCAAGCGACCCTCCGTCTTTTGAAAGTTTTCTCGTAGAATTTCCGAAGAATTACTAATAGACAACATAAGGAATTTCACGTAGAAATCCAAAGAAATTCCGTAAAAAACCAGTTGAAAATCCGTTGGAAACAGTTTTTGTGAAACTTTAAAAAAATCACAAGGAAATTCTGTTAATTCGAAGCATGTATGCCTGGTGGGATAGGAAAACTCCTAATCAATTTCCCATGAAAATTTCGAAAGGAATTCCCGTGAAAACTTTAGAGCAATTCCTGTTGAAATTCGAAAAACTTGGAAGAATCTCCTGGGACAGCTCATTAGGTTTTCCCGGGGAAATTAAAAGGATTCTTCCGTTAATGTCTTAAAATATTCTAAAAAAAAAACTTTACGTTAAATTAAAAAAATCGCCCATCAAAATTATGACAAACGTTGCCGCCGACGATTTTCGGATCGGCGCTGACATCTAACGGTAGTCAGAATCCATGAACGGACCAACGGGATATTTTATTAGATGTTATATAACCAAAATAAAGATTATTTGAGCAAAAGTTAAATTTTCAGCAACAACAAAAAATGGCTCGATTATCCGGAGTGAATTTTTTTCAGCACTCCGGATAATCGAGTCCGGCCTGTATATGCGATTCACGGCAGTATACTAGGTATACAAAAAAGCGTGACAGAGGGGGAGAAATCACAAAAAGTAGTGGACGTCATATTTGAATAGCCCCTTATTATGCTGTCCGATGAATAAAAACTTGTCTACGGGTTTTGTAACTAGTACCAGCGATTTAATCAATCTCATTCAGTTGAGGTATTCAACGCGAGTTCAACGTCGAAGTTCAATCTTTCAATAGAAAGAAGTTGTATGACGCTGTTTACTGGGTCAATTTGAATCCTTATATATTGTATAATAAATCAATCAGTAATTAAAGGATCAATATAACTAAACACTGTATACATATAAATATTAGGCTAGCACCACCTAACACTTTAAAATAACGGAGTAATCTAAAAGTTCCCTTTTTTTCTTCCTTTGCTGATGTATTAAACTAATCATCATCAGTAGTACTTAGAAAAGTCAAATTCTTAAATCTGATGCAAGAGCCCGGATTCATGACTCAAAAAATCGATTCGCGGATTTGCATCAATGCGCACTACTCACTACTCATCTAGTTGCGACATCAGAAGCTGTCCAAATCGACTTCCCAATATATTACGTTTTTAGCTGAAAGCTTTATAGCTCACGGTTCCCCAGTGTATTTCATTTCCTCCAAATTTAAGAGAAACTGACTTTTGGCAACAAATTACAAAATAATGCGAATATTCTAAATTATATTAGGTATTTGAATAAAAAAAGAGCGAATAAACTCGGCAGTGCAACAAACTTTGTTACCCTGCCGAGTTCATTCGGCCTTTTGTGATTCGACCTTTTGTGGTTTTGGCCTTTTGTGCATTCGGCCTTTTTTTTCCTTCGGCCTCTTGTTTTTCGGCCTTTCGTAGTAGACCCATCTCTAACACCCCTAACACTGCGGACCACGTACTATCCGAATGACCCCATCTGGAACACCTTAGAACCATTTATCTGTTGGGAAGCATCAGAGGCGTGCTCCGAAACAACAAGGCGAGTGGAACAATACGTATTCTATTTCTTAAAGCAGCAGGCATTTTTACGCTAATTTGACCCCTCCTTTGCCAGATATTCAGCACCAATGTATAAGATAGGAAAGATAGCATAGAATCAATCACTACACAATCTCAGACTAGGCGATACCCTTCAAGTCCCTCTAGTTATTAACGCTGTTTCTCTATTCTATTAACGCTGAGATGAACCAGCCTCGGGCCGTATAAGATACCCTCCCCTAGGATATATTATCTTGATGAGATGGGTGAGCTTACGCCATTAGCACTGAGATGGCAACCAAAGACATATCCTGTCGTGGTGGTATCACATGTTGACTATTTTTGTTTGGTGCCGCGCCACATATCTGGCGTTGACGTTGACCACCGCTGACCGTTGACCATAACCAGCATATGAAGGGTTGTAGCACAAAAAGATTATAGACCAAACGAAGAAGGAACAAATTTTGAAAATCTGATCGAAACAAAAAATAAGAATATGATAGAAAAATATTGATATGCTAAGAATATGCTTCTGAACTAAAACCCATCCCCATATGAGATGCTTAAAGATTTTCCTAAAAGCTAAGTCAAGAAGCTTCGTTGCAAGAAGCTCCTTTCAAGTGGTTCGGAAGCCTCCCTTCAAGAGGCTCGGAAGCCTCCTTTCAAGATGCTCGGAAGCCTTCTTTTAAGAGGCTCGCAAGCCTCCTTTCAAGAGGCTCGTAAGCCTCCTTTCAAGAGGCTCGTAAGCCTCCTTTCAAGAGGCTCGGAAGCCTCCTTTCAAGAGGCTCGGAAGCCTCCTTTCAAGAGGCTCGGAAGCCTCCTTCCAAGAGGCTCGGAAGCCTCCTTTCAAGAGGCTCGGAAGCCTCCTTTAAAGAGGCTCGGAAGCCTCCTTTCAAGAGGCTCGGAAGCCTCCTTTCAAGAGGCTCGGAAGCCTCCTTTCAAGAGTCTCGGAAGCCTCCGTTCAAGAGGCTCGGAAGCCTCCTTTCAAGAGGCTCGGAAGCCTCCTTTCAAGAGGCTCGAAGGCCTCCTTTCAAGAGGCTCAGGCCTCCTTTCAAGAGGCTCAGAAGCCTCCTTTCAAGAGGCTCAGAGCCTCCTTTCAAGAGGCTCAGAGCCTCCTTTCAAGAGGGCTCAGAGCCTCCTTTCAAGAGGCTCAGAAGCCTCCTTTCAAGAGGCTCAGGCCTCCTTTCAAGAGGCTCAAGCCTCCTTTCAAGAGGCTCAGGCCTCCTTTCAAGAGGCCTGGAAGCCTCCTTTCAAGAGGCTCAGAAGCCTCCTTTCAAGAGGCTCAGAAGCCTCCTTTCAAGAGGCTCAGAAGCCTCCTTTCAAGAGGCTCAGGCCTCCTTTCAAGAGAGCTCAGGAAGCCTCCTTTCAAGAGGCTCAGAAGCCTCCTTTCAAGAGGCTCAGAAGCCTCCTTTCAAGCAGCTCAGGAAGCCTCCTTTCAAGAGGCTCAGAAGCCTCCTTTCAAGAGGCTCAGAGCCTCCTTTCAAGAGGCTCAGAAGCCTCCTTTTATAGAGGCTCAAAAGCCTCCTTTCAAGAGGCTCGAAAACCTCCTTTCAAGATCCTTTCTAGAGGCTCAGAAGCCTCCTATCAAGAGACTCAGAAGCTTCATTTCAAAAGGCTCAGAAGCCTCCTTTCAAGAGGCTCAGAAGCCTCCTTTCAAAAGGCTCAGAAGCCTCCTTTGAAGAGGCTCAGAAACCTCCTTTCAAGAGGCTCAGAAGCCTCCTTTCAAGAGGCTCAGAAGCCTCCTTTCAAGAGGCTCAGAAGCCTCCTTTCAAGAGGCTCAGAAGCCTCCTTTCAAGAGGCTCAGAGCCTCCTTTCAAGAGGCCTCAGGAAGCCTCCTTTCAAGAGGCTCAGAAGCCTCCTTTCAAGAGGCTCAGAAGCCTCCTTTCAAGAGAGCTCAGAAGCCTCCTTTCAAGAGGCTCAGAAGCCTCCTTTCAAGAGGCTCAGAAGCCTCCTTTCAAGAGGCTCAGAAGCCTCCTTTCAAGAGGCTCAGAAGCCTCCTTTCAAGAGGCTCAGGCCTCCTTTCAAGAGGCTCAGAAGCCTCCTTTCAAGAGGCTCAGAGCCTCCTTTCAAGAGAGCTCAGAAGCCTCCTTTCAAGAGGCTCAGAAGCCTCCTTTCAAGACGCTCGGAAGCCTCCTTTCAAGAGGCTCAGGCCTCCTTTCAAGAGGCTCAGGCCTCCTTTCAAGAGGCTCAGGCCTCCTTTCCAAGAGGCTCGGAAGCCTCCTTTCAAGAGGCTCAAAAGCCTCCATTCAAGAGGCTCAGAAGCCTCCTTTCAAGAGGCTCAGAAGCCTCCTTCCAAGAGGCTCAGAAGCCTCCATTCAAGAGGCTCAGAAGCCTCCTTTCAAGAGCCACAAAAGCCTCCTTTCAAGAGGCTCGGAAGCCTCCTTCCAAGAGGCTCGGAAGCCTCCTTTCAAGAGGCTCGGAAGCCTCCTTTCAAGAGGCGTGATGAAACTTTTATTTGCTACCGAAAAGTGAATCCTTTAACTGACTCATAACAAATCATCAGTACATTATAGATAATAACAGTTGGTTTGGAAACGATAAGCCTGAATAGTGAACTCTCTGTAACTCGATATTTTCTTTTACTTGATGAAATTCAAAGTCCCTTGAATTTTGCATACTGCGTTACCTCCGTAAGTCGATATCTCCCTTATTCGATATTCTCTAAGTCTAAGTAACTTCTCAAACCATTTTCACCTCGCTAACTCGATGTTGAATAAGTTCATACGCATAATATAAACGATGTCGGGCCATTAGGCCGAATGCCGTTTGGTCGAATGTTGTTTGACCGAAACGTTAAAAAAACTTATATTGTGAGTAATGAGTAGTAGGAATTACATGCAATGTGCAGCGAGAAGTGAGGAATGAGACATTTCGCACATCTCTTAATAGGAAATAGGAAGTGAATAGTGAAAAGTGATAAATAAGAAGAAGAAGAGAATTGAAAAATGAAGTAATAATTTAGAAGTGAGAAGTGAGGAGTGAGAAGTAAGAATTGAGAAGTACACACTTAAAATTCTAAATTTTACGATTGCTGAAAATCCAACAGCTGGGATCTCGGCAATAATTTTGATGAATCTTGGTAATCTTTACCGAGATCTCGGTATAAAGTTAACTTTGGCGAATTTCGGTTAAATTATGACGAAATAAATGAATCACTGAATCACAATTTAACCGAGATCTCGAATCACCAAAATAATTTAATAATTTAAGTGTGTAAGAAGCAAGAAGTGAGGGGTGACAAATTCGAAGTGAGAAGTGAAAAGTGAGAAGTGAAAAGTGAGAAGGGAGAAGCAAGAAGAGAAGAGAAATACACAAATAAAGCTTTAAGAAAAGCAAGGAGAAAACGAGTGAGAGTGAAAAATGAGAAAGGAAAAGCAAAGTGAAAAGTAAATTGTAAAAAGCGAGAAGTGAGAAGAAAGAAATGTGAAGTGAGAAGTAAGAATTGAGAAGTGAGCAATGAAAAATTCGAAGTGAGAAGGAAAAGCAAGGATAGAAGAAAAATGAATAATTCTCGCTTATGTACGATTTACCAAATTATATTTTGAAGGGTCATCTGACCAACGACCAATTAACCAATTTTTATGGGTCATATGGTACTACGACGTCAGTTCCTTGATTTCATACACTAGTGAAGTGAGAAGTAAGAATTGAGAAGTGACAGATAAGAGGTCAGAAATTAGAAATAAATAGTTTACGAAGTGAGAAGTGAAAAGTGAGAGGTCAGAAGTTGGAAGTAAAAAGTTTGAGAAGTGAGAAGTAAAAAAATGATAATAAAACAGTGAGAAGTAAGAAGCAAGAAGTGAAAAGTGAGAAGGGAGAAGCAAGGAGCGAGAAGTGTATAGTGAATGGTGAGAAGTGCAATGTGACTAGTGTAATGTGTGTACCTAGTGAGAAGTAAAAAGTGAGATTGGAGAGAGAACTGAGAAGTAAGAGGGCAAATAGAAAAAAGCGCAAAATGAGGTGAAAATTGGATTTTTTTTAACTTAATTTTTGTTTCTTCTCATCATTCCTTCTCCTTCTTTTTTGCTTTTTTTGAGAAGTTAGAAGTGAACAATTTGTGAAGAAAGAACTGCGAAGTAAGAAGTGTTCGAACATTTTTTTTTTTAATTCTTTATTAAAGTGGAGTGTTCGAACATTTAATTTCCTCAATTCTAATTTTTCACTATTCATTTCTAACGTCTCACTCACGTCTTACTTCACTTAATAAGGAAATCAATTTTAACTATTCGGTCAAACGGCATTCGGCCAAATGGCATTCTGTCGAATGACCCTAAACTCTACATGTTATGAAAAGTGTTTGATATTTTGGAAGAAAAGTCTAGATTATTGCAAGCTGCTTCAAAGGAGGTATCATCAAAGGCCAGGTTTGAACAGGTTTCGACTATATTCAGAGTCCCGCTAGTAAAACCTAAAAAATAAAGGCAACATCACTACTAGGTGAAGTTGGTTTTTAGTATTTTTTTGCTACGAGAAAGGCTCCAACACCGATAGGTGGATTAATCAGGGTGTTTGTTTGGTAATCGGTTTGAATTGATCACTAAGACATATTTTTGGCAGCACTTCACGGCTTGATTAAACACAATCATTGTATGAATCATATCAATTGTGAGATTCTGCTGGAAATTGTAAAAGAAATGTCTGTCGTAATCTCGCAATTTATATGACACACACTATCGATCAGATTTTACCAACGTCGCAGCTGAGAACATTAAATGGAGTATTCAAACAAAACCGAGTTAGAATTCTTCAGGACTTTCTAAAAATGATTTTATTTTCCTAAAAATTCATGCAACAGATAACAAAAATAGCTTTTTTGCTGCTCAAGCATACTGCCACAAAGCGGAGGAAAATAACTTTTCAAACCATTTAAAGCGCATTGATCCACCCTCGCCCACCGCGGGGCGTTAGGCTCTATCCAACGAATCAATTTCAACTAATCTGATTACATCGACCGCAGTCACATGGGACACGACCCATAAACGGAGTAGACGAAGCGAATGGACGGTACCTTGTAGTGCGTGGGTGGCAATTGGTAACGATCCACTCAGTTGTCGCACACTTCCACACCTTTGGGTGTCAAAATCAGGCCAATGCCGGGCTACACGTTGGTAACTGTTTCAGCTTGCTCGAAGGTCGGACGAACAGCACCAACCACGTGCATTACGCAAAGTGCAATGTGTAGACCTTGACCTACATTCGCTGTGACAACAAACTAATCGTGCATGTCTTTGTCGCAATAGTTTTGGACGAAGCTTCCTGTTGACTTGTGCTCTATATACATTATACCGGTTCTTCGATTTTAGGGAACCTAATTGTATTTCTTTATATTTTAGGTAAGTTAATGATGATTCGTGTTGAAGCACTTAAAGTGTTAAAACTTAAACACATAAGGTGCTCTGACTGTAATATGTTGATTTTGTTAGCTGCTACTACAGTCGGGAGAAACAACAGTGTTTGAGAAACAGAATGGAATTCATAGAAAATTATTCGGAAATAATAAAGTAATACTTGAAGAACCTCAAGTTTTAGGCAATATTGAGGCAGATTATGTTGAAGAGATAAAAAACTACAAAATTCCTATTTCTGAGATCTTCGCAACATTTTGCTCAAAACATTCAAGAACAGATCACTAGAAGCGCTGTAAAGCACACCGTCCAGATATTAAGTGATTCAAGCTTCAAAGATCTTCCGAAAATGTTTAAAGCGAAACTTGAATACTTCCTGGGGTCGTTATCAACATCCAAAAAATCTCACGAACTTGCTATATTTCCGGAATTTAAGCATCTTCAGGGGCAGGCATGTTATGATTATTTAGTCCGAGTTTGACTCTATTTGCCAAAAGCTCATTCCAGTAGCGAAATTTTATATGATGATTTATGGTTAACTAACAGAACCATGATCAAAGTCCAGTAGCTAAAGCGTGAGAGCGCTAGTAACGCTGGTTCGAGAGATAAATGTTTTGATTAGGTAGATATTAGCAACGGAAATTTGATCATGATATTCACAGCATTTGAAGCCGTCTCGCCTTTGTGGGATGACAATCTCTGATTCTTTTGTATGATCATTCGGTCTCGTTTGGTTAGCAGAAGATGACAATGAATCATATCGTTGAATCAATTGTTCCTTGTGTCTCAATTGTAGTGTCTCTCTAATTTTATATCTTTATATTTTTCAAGCATTCTAAAGGAAATGAGCTTTGGAGTCAAATTCTATGTAGTATCACGCCCTTTGTCCATCTTTTTATAAGGCAAAATCATTTTAATGGATTAGACGATGCCAACAATTTCCACAATGATGGAAATCACTTGGGAACGTAGCACTTGTCAACATGGTCCCTGTTGATTCCCTTCAGGGTTACCAGATTTTGTAAAGACTACCACGCTGCCTGTTCGATTCTTCCATGTCTCATGGCCTCGTCAGTCACAGTTTTTACTATTCCACGTGCTTTATTTCCATGTTTCCACCCAATCACCCCACCACTATACGGACTATACATAGAGCACTATTTCTAGACAACCATTTTCGCGTGCTGGTCACGAGCTTCTCATAAAGTAGGCACACATCAGTTAAAGACAGGGTGGCACTCTGCCAAAAATCAATTTATGATAATTTATGATGGGGCATATCAAGTCCGTGTGCCATTTGCCTTCTCTCTGTACCACTACAGGGAAGTGATGTGCTGCTCTATTTGGATCGAATTTAGTTTTGACAAGCACACCTACGGGACGGGAGACGGGCGTTTACCGATGCTGTCGTCGACTATGCATAATGAAAAGGGCACTCCCTCGTGATGAAACCATCTCATAATTCGTCAGGACAAGTGCACTTTTGGGAGTTTCGCAAATGTTTTCTTTTGTGGAAGGGGGGTGGAGTAGTGGCGGGCATCTGTTCCTTTATTTTAGGGTTGAAAATAGAACGGGCCAAATAAAGATAATGATTCAATGAGTGTCAGCCGTCGTCGTCGAAAAGTCGAGTTTGCCTTATTAGATTTTCTATCAAATATTTGATACGGCTTAGTTTCAAACTCGTCGGATTGATAATTGACTTAATGCTTCGATTCGAAGCTGTTATCGCTGCAAAGATTATAATCACAGAAAAGGTGGGTGGAGGGGAATTTAACTTTGTTAGGGCATAATGGTATTTCTGATGGGCAAAGCAATAACTGGATTACCGATAGACGTGAAGTTAATAGAAGAGGAATTTGGTTGACTGAAATATAGTCGGAGCGTCTTATTTATTCTGGTGATAAATTTGTAATCAGGTGATATGATGTGGTCGTGTGCCTTAATGGTATTTTAGTCATGAAGGCCGGCAGTTATTAGACAAAGCCTTCGGTCGCATTTTGTTCTACTTTACCAATTGATTTGTACGTTATTTTAAAAGTGGAATGATTTAATTCATTTTAATATAGAACGACCTAATTACTCAAGTAGAACGTATATGAATGCTTTCGAATAATTCATAATTAATGTCAAGTGGGGTAGCTCCGTAATGGAGCTTTCACAATTAAAGAAACACATCGTCAGTCAACCGCGTTCACCTGACTTCTACTATTTACTAAATATTTAGTCACAAGTGTATGGCATTGCTTGCCTCTGCCGTTGTAATAGCGTGCACTAAATGTTGATTTGCACACCTTCGTAGTTCCTACCCTTGCCGTGGTCGTCGGGCTAGTGGAATGATTTATACTGTCTTAATCGCGTGCCCAAGCTGGAATGTTTCCTTTGTCATGAAATATGGTTGCAAAATGAGTAAATATTTGGACATCTGGGTGTATCATGATTTGCACTGCTTCTCAGACGTTTTTGCCTTTCGCGTACAACAAAGCTGCAACAACAGGCTATAGCATCACTCCAATAATAAACTTTTGATAAAAGGCCTGGAAACCCATATACCGATCGAATCAGCTCGACGAACTGAAGTTATGTCTGTATGTGTGTGCGTGTGTATGTGTACAAATTTTGTGGACACAGTTTTTAGAACCTAGAATTGTCCGATTACCTCGATACAAGTTGCATTCGATGGAAAAGTCGGTCCCAATGTTTGCTATTGAAAATTGGTCAGATCGGATTTTGCATTTCGGAATTATTGAAAAATCATTGATAATAAATTGCATATTATATGGCAACTCGGCCATACGACAAATCATTTTTTTTGTTAAAAAGCTTGGCTGCGCATATGCACGAAATCGAACTTGGCTGCACATAAAACTAAAAATTATTGTGTTTCCCCCTTGCACAATGTACAAACTTACTTACTTATGGATTCTGTACACCTCCGGTGGTGCAAAGGGCCGACTTGAAAAATCTTCATCCTGAGCGATGTCCAGCTATCGCTTTAAACTGTTGCCAGGTTAGATATCGGTCGACTTCTTTTATTTCTTTATTGAGGCTTTGCCGCCATGAGCCTCTGCCTCTGCTGCGATGTCCCTCTGGGTTCCAGTCTAATGCTTGTTTACAGATTTCGTTTCCGCCCCTACCCCCACTTCCGATCCCGAATTTATGTTGCTATCGGCCTCTGGTGCCAACGACGATGGAGCTCATTGTTTGAGATCCAGTTGTGAGGCCACCAGGCCTGAATTATATACCGCAGACATCTGTTGATGAACACCTGCAGCCGTTGAGTCGAAGTCGAGTCAAGTACTAGACACTGAAGATGGCCTTACTGTTGAGGTCGAAATACGTATCTGTCAAGATACAATTAAGTGGTGAAATTCAATGGGATTGTACAAACTCGTCTTATGACAAGTGAAGACATTCCACTAAAAAGCTCAAAATAATTTTCTTAATTGAAAAAGTTGTTCAAAGTGCTCGAACCAGCGTTTCAGCTGGTCAGTTGGGTCGGTCAATAACTGATCATTCGCGTTTTTCACAGGCATCGTTGCATTTATCTTCGCCCTGCTTAAGCGTCGTGAGATATCGTAGAGGAGGCGAATGTCCCCGGTTGCTGCGGCTCTCCCTCCTTCATTAGCGTTTCACTTCCTTCTCCAGAGCCGACTATCGTTGACGGGCTAAAACTTTGGCTCCTCTGGCTCTATCGCGGCTTTGGATTCTCTTCGCTCCTCTATCTTCCTCCAGGTCTCATCGGTGATCCATTGTTTTCTCTGGGTGCACAGTTCACCCAGATAATTCTCGCTGGTGGTGATGAAGGCATTCTTGATGGGTCCATTGGACTTCCACGCTGCCACCTTCTGGAATATCTGCAGCACGCATCTCCAGTTCTTCAACGAAGGATCGTTCCACCGTGGCATCTTCCAGTTGGCGTTTGTTGAACCGTCATCCAACTCTTTCCTTCTGCCGACGAATCCGCGCAATGCGCAGGCATATTTCGCCGATGATGAGGTGATGATCAGACGCGATATTAGCACTACGTTTATTCCGTACAACAGATGTGGTCGATTTAATTTTCTGTAAAGCCGTCACGGAAGACCCACGTGACCTTGTGAACCGGCCAGATCACCTTGTCGTTATTACCACAGAATTCTGCGAACAGCTCTCCGTTTTCGCTCATTTCTCTAACACCGTAATGCAATCATGGTTCTAGTTGTCGGATCCGATCTTCGCATTGAAGTCGTCCAAACAGATCTTCGGAATTCTATTCTGTGTTCTTCAAAGGTTGGCCAACGGACTTCACTCAGTCCCAGGATCTCAAGCTTCATGCAAGTTGTGCCAATTTATCTGGGCTAGGGTTAAAACGTTCCATGTTCCTATTTGTGTCCGTTGTTTTGCGCTAAGAGTCGTAGCCGTATCCGTCCGTATTCTTTCATTATCGGATTCTCGAACAAATTGATGTTTCGGGAACAGTAGGTTGTTGACCCAAGGTTCCCTATCCACCGGGATGGGGCTGCCATCTTAGGTATAGTTTCCGGGGAATAGCATTTCATACTCAGCCGCTGGATGCCAGAACAGACGCTGTTGGAGCCGCACCTTTTTGGTGAACAGACTCTCGATCAGTCGGGTCAAATTTGTTTAAAGCCCCACTCAACACCAGGACTAGGCTAGTGCGCTTTGAGCGGCACACGGTCGCTTTGATGGGGCCTGCTTGTGGACACGTGCAGCCTTTTATAGAAGTTCAACAGAGCCCACTGTCAAACCCCACCACATCCTAGGCCACAGGACGCACCCTCTCACTCTAGCTGATGTCAGAAGGACAACAGTGCCCAGGCTACACCACCAGCCAAGTACGCAACCCTTAGCTGGCGGTCGATTGCCATCGGAAGACCTGTGGAAGCGTGGGTATTGAAGCTTTTGAGGACCAGAGCAGATGTTAGGTGCTCCTTTCCGGATGTCAACTCACCATTTCGTAGCCCACAATGGACAAAGGGACGGCCGAATCTACCAAAACATGTTTTCGCCAATTGTATACTTTCACTTGTCTTATTATTAAATAATGTCTTATTAGTAAATAAACTTTATTTTCATGCACCGAAATTAAAAACTTAATTGAAAACGTTTTTCACTGTCGTTAGAGACGTCAATGGCCCACGTATTCACACCGTATAATGTGCTCTATGCTATTAGCTACATTAATGCTCATACTAAATCCTTCCAAAGGCAACTCTCGCACTCGAAAAAAATGCATTCATTTTTCTTAGCCACGTGCTTGATTTTTTTTTTAAATCGGCGGGTTTGAAAAGGTCGTGGGTTCAATTCCAAGCTTGTCTCTTTCCTAGTTTGTATCCTACCAAAGCGATTCCTGCTGAGTTTTTCAGTTTAGCTACCTGTTTTTTGTGAGTTATTGTTCAAGAATTCATCAACTTCAACACCTCAATCTGTTGGAGCTTAAATAAAATCAAGACCTATAAGAAGTTCTATGAAGGATGTTCTTTGCTTGTAGCAGATGATGAAGGACAATAGATATTTCAAGCTCCATTACCTCCAGTTTGACGATGAAATTTTTTCATAACACAAATTCGGTGAGCCCTTTCCGATTTATACTTCTGTTCCACTCTGTTAGTTCTCTCGTCATATCTTTATCCCAATTCGATTTTCTTAAATTTATTAGTAGCATTCCCACGGAGTTGTGAAACTTGTACAACATTTGAACAAGACAATTTTTTGAAGCTTTTTGTAGTGGAATGTCTGCAATTGGCATAAGACAGGTTGGGTACTGTCTTATTTTGTTCCGCCACCTGATTGTAGTTTTGCGGATGCGTATTTCGGCCTCAGCGGTGGGGCCGTCTTCGGTGTCTCGCACTTGACTCAATTCTAGTGCGAGACAGTGGAGGCGGCCTTGCTGAGGTCAAAGTGCGTGTATGTAGAGTCGGAAGGTGGAATTGTGTTTTTTGTGTGTATTATTTAGCAGATAGATACCCACCCAACAATAGCAATGTACAAAAGAGTTTGTTTGATTTGGTTTATTTTTGGCTTTTGATTTTTTCGCATGTCTTGTCTGAATCTTGGGTTATTTTTTCCCAAAAACAAAAAAAATAATCCGAAATTTATTGTAGACAATCTCATGAATGTAAATATTTCAATATCCATCAAATTCTTATGATAAATACATACACCCTAAGCTACATTTTAAGATAGCAAACTGTGTCGCTGTCCTGAAAAAAATGATTGAATTACTGTTCATTTTTTTTCGAGACGTTTTATCGAGTCAAAACAAAAATATACTGAATTAGATGAAGCTTAACATCCTGATATGATTCGATATGTTTCATTTTCCCAAATCGATTTCATTTCCCTTACGTTTTCGTAATATTACGATTAATAATATTACTTTATATTTACATACCTTTGCACACATCACCATACATTTTTAAATATTCGAAATACAAGTCATATAAGGCTAGTCTGATTGATGTCTCCATACCGTATATCAAATATCTCCTTCCTCTCTTTAACCCTCTCTTTCCCACGACTTTTTCAAAGATTTCAATAGGAAGGAATCACCTATCAAAAAGATGCTAGAACAAGAGTTATTTGGCATAGCTAAAATTAGTGGAAAACAAAAAAAAGTTTTTGATTGTAAATCAATTGATACATGATTGTTTTCAATATTTATTACAGGGTGGCCACCGAACCGGGAAAAACGGGAAAAGCGGGAAAAAGACGGGAAAACTGAGTTATTTGATTTTAGTACATATGTGAGTTAGAAAAAATAAGTTTTTTTTCTAGATCCAATTGTCTCTTCCAATTTCGAGTAAGCAGCTTTTTGACTGACGTGTGATATTTTGTACGTAAAAGAAAAACGGAAATTATTTCAAATCAACATGTGTACATTTGTTGTAGGATATCCTCAGTTAAGGGGTTGAGGGATATCCTATAGTATAGGACCTATACTATTTGTGATCAATTAAATCTGTTAAACAAAAACTTGGGCAAAATATGAGTTATTTTTTGGCGCTTGGTGTGATTTGGTAGAACCCCGGCCATATATAATAAATAATATTTTATTAGGAAGGTATAAAAGCATAGAATCGAATATCGAAATATTAATTCTTTCGAATTTAATGTCCAAGTTTGCCATTGTACTGCTGTTATTTATATGTAATTTCCAATTGCCCACAATTCGAAAAAAATGAAAATGGTAAAAAAATATATATTTTAACACATGTTCAAGAGTCGTTTGGAATTATATTTGAAAATTCTACAAATAATTGAAAATGGTAATTTTTTAATACTTCGTGAATATATCTGTAATATTCTGAAGAGTAAAATATCCTTAGTTCAGTATTTTTACACAACTAACCTAATATTATAAAAGGCGATGATGGTGAAAAAGATACTTTAAGACAGTTTTCTAATTTGTTACACGGTGAATAATGAATAGGTTTCAAAGCTTAAAACATTTAAATATATTAATATTGAATGGTAACGTTCGAGAGCTGAACATCAAAAAGATGTCGGCTATACTATAACTATAACTTTATTGCTTTCTGTGAACTTTGTGCTTTAAGAAGAAAGAACCCTACTAGACTGGCATGCAATTTCCATTGGCACTGTCAGAAACTAACGAAAGTTGTGCATCCAAGAAAAAAATACGAATGTTTTGCAAAGTTGCAAGTTCTAAGAAAAAAATTAAATCATTGTAATTATTGGCGCCAGAATTACAATTCGATATTGACTAAATGCCGGTTAACACTAACTACATGGTAACGAAGCGCACAATTTCAGTGTGCCTTTTTATAAAAACCATTTTCGCATAACACGTTGCAGGTAATTTCATGAATCTAACTTCGTTCGTTATAAATTATCAGTTGCTTCGATATAAAACTAGCCTCCGGTTTGGTCAGAAAATAAAATATCTAGTTAAAGTATAAAAACTCTTAACATTTTTTTCAAGTTAAATAAAACCGGGAAAATTTAACAAAAAATACCGGGAAAAGCGGGAAAAACCGGGAATTTGAAAATCGAATTTCAGTGGCCACCCTGTTATTATATTTCAACTATTTTTACACTAAATTGATTATATTAGCAGTCTAATGCTACCATCAAGTTTTGCCAAATAATGCTTTTTGTTGTTGAAACAATTCGATAAATGTTGGAAGGTGCAAAATTTGATGGAGCTCTACACTGCTGTTATAGGCATAACTGTCCCATGCACATAGGAAATCCCAGCAAAAATGGGAAGGAAAGGGTTATTGTTTCCATATATTTACAAATACAGATATTTACTTTTACTTAAATGTTTTCATATATTTACAAACCTTCAGGTTTTTACAATTTTGAAAATATTTTCACTAATTTCTGTATATTCTTAAACATATTAATGTGTTTTAATTTTTTATAAAAGACAAATCTGAATATTACCAGCGGGTGCCCTGAGATACATTCCGCTATCTATACTTTTTATATTAATAATTCAAGTTTAAATTTCGAGTTAACAGATTACTGCGCGTCGATTCGGTCGGAGTAACACGATTCTCAGTATGCAGAAGCGACCGAGCCTGCATTGTATTAGTTTTTGTTTTCTCTTCGTCGCAGAATCATGAAGGTAAAGAGTGCAAGTTTGTTCGTGTTTTGTGTTGGACGCAGTACGCGGTCGCGCGGTTATCAAAATGTCTGATTCTGCTATGTGGGTGAGTAAACTGAGGAAAGTGCAACAATCAGTTCAGTGCAGATTTTATCGTGTTTTGTATTGAACGTAAAATGATCGGAGATCGCGTGCAAACGTATTTTTTCCAGTAAGCAGAACTATCGGCCGGTCATCAAAATTTTGTTGTACTTTGTGTGGTAAGCAGAACGATCGGCCGGTAACCGAAATTTTGTTCTGTTTCGTGCGTGTGAGTGAATTAATTACAAAATTAAAGTTTGAATCGCGTCCAGACATGTTTTCTTCAGTAAGCAGAACGATCGGCTGGTCATCAAAGTTTTGTTCTGCTTTGTGCGGTGAGCAGAACGATCAGCCGATCACCGAAATTGTGTTCTGCTCGTCGGCTTCCATCAAAGCGAGTATCACGTCAACATTCTCCTACCCATTTCTTAATTTACCTGCATTCGGACACGGCCTGCATTCGGTATTGCTTATTTTTGGGTCACCAGTTTTTACACATTGAAGATGATGTTAGTCCCAAATTTCATCTGTTGGTTCTCTGTGTAATTACAGATGACCTGGCAATAAAGGAGGAGTAACCGTGGGCGGTCAATCATGCTGATGCTCATGCTCAAAGCGATTCCTGCTGTTATAATTTTCCACACTAACAATTCCAAAACCCCTCGTGGCACTTATGACAGGTCGTAGAGTTCTCTGCATCTGTCTTAAGTAGGTGTCCAACTAACCATCCTTTACTTTCCTCAGCATTTGCAAGGACATGGCCAGGACAAATCTCGACTATTGGAGAGTGCATTGCTTCCACCTTAAGAGATAGTGATTAGTCCCAAATCAATATCTGTTATAACGGATGGAAGTGATGCTGTTCCACACCACCTACGAATTTGTGCGATTTACACAATGCTAATTGATCGCTAACTAATGTTTTCTATCTATTTGTGTTAATTTATTGTAACATTTATCCGCTACATTCTTGTTGTTGATATGATCAAATCCGATTTTTTTTAAATTAAGTTACCACACCCGCCTAAATGCTTTGCCAGTGTTAACAATCTTCTACCTATCTTGCTAGATTCATCTTCGGTTGCGTTACGCTTCATTTGCGAACCGTGGACCGCGACATTTTGCCACTTCGAGATCAAGCGCTACACAACCAGTGCTAGCACTGGAGAAACGAGACTGTAGGATGTGTAGTTCCTGTAGTTGGTGTTTTTCGTCCAAAATATTTATCAAGGGCAACAACAGCACAAGATTAACTTTGATTGCCCACTGATGCTTGATGGTTTGAAACAAATTTACATCAGATTAGACTGACTACAACATAGCTATGGCTACCAATTATTCTGTCATCGACGAGAATGAGTTAATTTATATAATAAGTTCACTGAACTGTGTTAAGGTGATTATAGAATGAAGCCCGTGGTGAATTTAAAATTCACCACACGTTTATCTACATATATTTCAAAAAGCCCAAATCTGGCGTAATATGTTTTCGTACGAGGCCAAAAATCAAATTAGTGATTGTTCAGCATAATCTAACAAACGACTCAATTACCATTATTTCAGCCCCCATACGCGTTTATGGTTCTTTCTCTCGTGCTATTGAAAAATATATTGGAAAAGCACGTGGTTTACAAAATGGCCGATTTCTGGCTTCATTCTATAATCACATTAAGTGCAAAAAAACAGCGGATCATATGTTTCAGTATCACTAATTACTAGCTAGCTATCAAGATGAAATCAAATATTGACAGGTGATAATTACTGTTTTGAGATTGTATTTTGCATCATAAAGAAAACAACATTAGTTAAAGGTGGTGGCGGGCCCCATGATTACTTCCGGTCTTTTACTATACTTAGTATAGTAATAGTCAAGCATTCGTTATACATATGCACTCCTATTCTTGTTTACGGACGAAATGAAACATTCCCGAACATGCTGATTCGTTCGAATCGTTTCCCAATTTGATTTTGCTGGCGTAAACGAGAATGCGCATCAGCTTTCGTTCGAAAGCACGTTCGTACGTAAACAAGAATAAGGGTAAATTAATGATTTCGTGTGTGTTACTTCTACGTGAAGTTAAACGATTTACAATGATATGGAAATGCTAATCATATTTCAAACGGACATATTCATGATAGCATTAGGCGTATAATTGATACCTGTTCAGATTGGGGTCTGACGACTGAAGAATGTTTTATAGAAGTCGATTTAAGAAAAGCGAGCGGAGGGCAATATTTGTGATGCTTTATATCGCTACGACCTTCATTCTGCCATAGCGCTTCCCCGTATGAAGAGGGAGGAAGAACATCATTGTGGGAAGCTTGATATATCTCCATTCGGCAAACCAATTTCGCTTTTGCCAGTGGAGATATATCAGCTTCCACACTGATATTCTTCCCCTCCCCTTCATACGGGAGCTTGGTAGAAGGAAGGTCAAAGCGATATGTGGCCATCACAAACATTGTCTCCGCTCGCTTTCAAATCAGACTTCTTATAAAACATTCGTGTTCATGCCTCCGCCGTATCCTAACGGAACTTATCAATTCTATACTTTCGCCTCTAATGCTATCATGAACATGTACGTCCAAGTTTGGAAGATGATATTAGCATTTCCATATCATCAAGAATAAGGGTGATGAGTAATATGGGGAGTTGAGCGGGATGAATTGTTTTTCTTCCTCTCTTCTCCATGGCTCTACATTCCAACTGGAACTGGCCTAGCTTTTCAACTTAGTATTCTATTAGCATTTCCCCAGTTATTAATTGAAAGCTTTTCTATGCCCGCCATTGCATGAGTATGTACTATGGATACACTATGCCCAGGGTGTCGAAAATGTTTCCAACTCGAAAACATCCTAGACCGGACCGACAATCGAACTCGTCATCTCATGCTCGCAAGGCTACTGGAGGGATGAATTGTTATAGAAATTAAAAAAAAAGAAATATTAACTCCAAACGGGCCAGTGTGATGTGGGGTAGTCAGGGTTTTGAGAAATTCACTAACTTATTTTTTCTCGCATCAATTTCAGGATCGTAAATCGTTAGCTTCCACGTATCAGATTCTTAGAAGGCGTAACAGACGGTTCAAACTAGGGATCCTATAATGAGAGATATGCAAATACTTTTCCAGACGATTTAGCAACGCTGTTACTTTTGTTTGCAAATGCTTCCAGCACTTGCCCCAGCGCAAGAATGTTGAAGCTTGTATAGTGACTTCTTGCATTTGATAACAATTTGGAATATGTTTGTCTGTCCACTAACAGAAGTGTTTCTAAATCAAGCTTTATCACTAAAATAAAGAAGTGCAATTTTAAATATGGAGGCGAACCACGATACAAGATAAAACTAGATTACTTCTACTCGCGAAAGTAAGAAACAAATTGTTTATTCGATGAAGAACTTTTCTTTCTTAAAATTCATCTCAATACCTCTCGTAAATTCCTCGTCTCAATCTGCAACTAATAACAACGTTCATTTGGCTCACGTTTTGATACAGTTCTCCAATGCTCGATTGGCTTACAATGGCCGCTTTCGTATATCTCTCATTATAGGATCCCTAGTTCAAACCAGTGGTGCAATTTATCAACAATGCCTGCTGAGTGTGATTCTTTTGTTTCTTAAAGTGGGAGGCACGCATGGAACACATTTTTAACTCATGTCAGCCAGCTGACCCGGGATAGATCAAAAGAGTAATATTGTTTTTCAGTTCGATTATTTTCATTTTTGTCAGGCATCAAATGATTGGGAGCTTGGGAGTTTGGGACGCCTTTGCTTGAACAAATTATCTTCTTCTAAATAATACTAGGGGCCCTCCTTAGCCGTGCGGTAAGACGCGCGGCTACAAAGCAAGACCTTCATATGCGTTGAGGGTGGCTGGGTTCGACTTCGGTGCCGGTCTCAGGTAATTTTCGGATTGGAAATTGTCTCGACTTCCCTGGGCATACAAGTATCATTGTATTGGCCTCTAAGGATGATACGAAAGCAAAATGGTAACTTGGCTTAGAAACCTCGCAGCCTAATAACTGTGGAAGTGCTTTTATGAACACTAAGCTGCGGAGGCGGCTCTTGTCCCAAAGTATAAGGGGACAATGCCAATAAGAAGAAGAAGATATAATACAAAATGAGTTGAGATTTCAGCTTCCTGACGATTTAGTAACTCACTGAACGGGTTGACCGATTTGCAAATTTTTTCCCCTGATCGATTCGTTTTGGGATTCGCAAGGTTTGTATATATAAAAAGTTGGTGAATTTAACGGAAAAATGTAAAAAAATCATTAGAATACAATTTTGGGAAATTGATTTAAAGTGCGGTGCTGCAAACAGTTCATTGTGACATTTGTAACACCCGTGAAAAGCTGGGTTTCTTTCGCTAGTTTTATATAAAGGCTGGAACATAGGGGAGGTCAAATATGATTTTAATTCAAAAAGTCCTCACATGTCTTTCAGCTTCTTTTTGGTGATATAGGAGTCCTGGCAACATTTCAGGCAATTTGAAAGTGATCGTTTTTGGAGGGGCATTTAAAGGCAATTTATTTTATGTATATGAGGGCAGTATGGGTATAATATATGAAACATATGGTCACAGGCCATATGAGCTTCACCTCATTTTTGAGCTTATTGACAAGTAGGCGTATCATGTAAAAATTATATGATCTTTGTAAGGAGGGATGCTCCCCTTACATTACGCATCAACGTGAAACTGCATTAAAATTCAATCTCAAACATGAAAATACTACTTGAAAAATGTAAATTTTTTTCGCTGCATAGGCAACAATTATTATTCGGATTTGAAGTTTATAAATAAGGTTTTATTAATAAAACCACTGATTAAAATACAGGTCAAAAATACATCACAATCAAAAGATATATTAAAATTATAATAATATTGTGTACACATGTTTGTATTGATACAAATCTAAATTTGTCATAAAACTTTTTTTTTCCCAAAACCAGTCTCATACCTGCACAGAGCAAGATATCAGGCCTTAAAATGCGAACAAATTCAAATTTCAGTAGTCAAAGACAAGAATTTTATACATATATGTAAGATTCATCACGGAAAAATTACATAACCCAGCGCATTACTGCGATCGAAACGAGAAAAATGATCATTAATCAATTGGAAATGTGGCTGTTTTCAAACGGTGAAGAGTGGCAAATCGGTGGCAGCAAATCAGTCCGCAGTTGTGCGGTTTATTGATTTTATTTGGTATGGAATACTCCAAACTGTTGTAGGAATATCATATTATTCCATATTACGATACTTTTTTCGCCTAAATAAACGTTTTGGCCCATACTGCCCCAAATGGGTGGCCTCATATGTACTTGCCCGGTATAGTCGGGAACACACATTGAAATCAATACATTTTCAAAAGTGCATCTTCTAAAATTACCAACGCATTTTTCGTCATTCATCGACGTAATATGAAAAAGGTAACATTCTCAGTATAAGTCAACTACATTTAAATGATGTTTTTTAGCTTTTCAGCGCTTTTCGGAACGATTTCCTTAGGTGGCCCATATTGCCCCGGTCACCTCTATATGGTGATTCATAAGGAAAATAAAAATAAAAATTTATGTTCATCCAAAAGTGTAAAATTTGTTGATTTATTTTTATGTTTATTCAGTTTGCTTATTTTTATTTATAGGCGTCAAATAATTAGCAATTTGTTCCCCCAACCCTTCTGGGTTCTTTTGTGTTTTATGTTCCCAAACTAAAACCAATGTCATCATACTAATCTCAAATTGCACGTTCCTCTATCATATCAATCTGCATAGCTTATTTGGCAATCACCAGCACTAGAAGACGGATTTCAACCGTTTCCCTTTAAACATATAAATAATATCAAAAGTTTCTAAACAATAGCGAACTCTATCGTAGCGATCACAAACTGTCGAAACATCTATCAGGTATATAAACACAGCCGTTTTTACCTCTACAAACAATTCCCTAATAAATAGGTTCCATAGCAGTCTCTAGAGCCGGTAGCGGACAACAAGCCGTTCCACACTTTCCTTCTCTATCTTGTATTCTCTCATAGATTTACTACCCTGAAACTGAACTGTTTCGGACCACTTTCGGGTCTGAAGCAGAGGACGGGACACTCAAGCGTACCAGTCAGTGAATTGAAAGGTCTGCTTTGATAAAGGGACTATGAGGTATGAGTGTCGTAGCGAGTACTAACCGGGTACCTCCGATACGACAGAATAGTGAGTTGTTCCACCTATGCTGAGGTAGGAGTGTTGTAGCGAGTTCCTTAGCCCGTGGGGTACCGTTATTGTCACCTCCGGTACGGTGGTCCCCCGCGGATGAGTGAGGTTAGTCTGCTTATGCTGGTAGGATTGTTGTTGTGGCATGCTATGGTCTTCTCCCCGGTACGGCGGTACATTTCTGATGCAGGACAAGAGGGTTGCTGCAATAGGTGAGGACTGCATGGGTCGCCACTCAGATGCCAGCTTGGAGTATATGCGAGGCCTAAAGGTACTGAATCGATTCTTACTGACAATCCTTTTATGGTTCAGGTGGATGATTGTTGGGGAAAATTGGTTCAATATAGCATATGTAGTGCCAGTCTGTCTTTCGTACACTGGTTGTGCATTATTGTGCAATGCTCAATAGTCACCCCCCCTGTATTGTATTGCTTAATTGCAGGCCGGGGTTTAATGATCTGGAGAAGAGGGGTTTTGGTTTTAGTGGGTCGGGACTTGTGGGATCCAACCCACTACACTACCCAAGGTTCAAGCAGGTGCCGGGTTGCAGATTTCTATTATTCTATACACACAAAAGAGGGTTATGTACGGCCACAATAAAATATCTCAATCACTCAGCTCGCTTTAGTATTGATCTGGGTCCAGATTAAATTTATACATCAGCGTTCTTTATTCTCTTGTTAAGGTTGCTTTGCCAAGAGACATTGGTAGATTAACACCTGCAGCTTCTGATTAGCCTCTACTCATACATGCCACGTCGCTGGCATTTTGCATTGCCTAATTTTATTGGATCTCTAAATTTTTCGTAAACTAGTAGACCTATCATCTTGATTCGTGTTCCTTTGCTGATTATATTTCCGCCTCTGGTGCTTTGTGGCTGTAAAAATATTGAACTTTTTCCAGCATTGGAAGTCCACGGTCAATTATTTACTATAATCTCTTTGGTATTGATAAGTTAATGTTGCGGTGATAGAATATAACAGATACCGATCGTGAAATCAGTAAGACATGTTATATATTATATGTTATATGATATACATGTGGCGATAATAATTACACATTATTTATCACATCTTTAATGAATTATGGATAGAGAACAATTTGAACGTGTTGTACATACGTCTGCCTTTTCCTACGTTGTTCTCATGACTAAACACAATCGACAAAACTAATAACAATTGAGGAGATCAGTGAAAGGGAATTGGGCTTGATGATAACGGCAATTATAGATCCGATGTACATTTGAACACATACCTACCTATTTTAACTTTAGCAGTGAGACGAATGCTGATATCAAAATATGGAATAGTGGAATCAAGTAGAATAGTACTAAACGTTGAGTTGAAAAAGAGGTAAATTTTCAGTTTATATCGGAATATGGATATCTGTCAATAATATCCAAATAAAACAGAAGCAATAAATTGAATGGCGCTAACATATATCAATCACTGAATCACAGACAGGCCAAGCATTAGTAAAACCATTGCAACAGAATCGATTGAGAGGTCGTTCAACAGAACCGCGGCGTCGTCGAGCTATCTATGACGAAGTTGCATTATCGTTTTTCGCTTTATGATAATTGCTCTCTGCGTGATCCAGTGATTCAACGTTTTACACCCAAGGCTTGAATCTGAGCGCTTGGGACGTGCACAACGACAGCCAGCCTCATATATCTGTGCATGTAGTGAATTTGTGAAATGGATGGGGGGCGATTGACTCATTGCGTAAAGGAGTTGTATTGGTTTCTCATTATAATAAAATCTTCAATAGTTCTTTTATATGGACCTTTACCTACAGCCTTTGAACATAATTTTTGCCGTACGATAAAACATGTTCTATTTGGCTCTAAAATACAATCAATATTTATTCAGCTTAATGTAGTTTTACTTTTTTTCACTTCCGCCCACAGGTACTCTAAAATGTAAATAGTGCCATTCCCTTCCGAAGTCAGCCGTCATAAATCGTGGAAACACCCGCTCATCAGAGTTCGCTGACGGCAAGCTACAGCACCATTTATGTGGCATCCCGCCTTGCATACTGAATTGAATCCAGCTAGCAGCAGCAACGTAAAAACTAATCATCGCTCTGGATGATTTGACTTTCGGCGAACACTCCGTCGTTTGTTGAGTGAGAGGGAGTTGCCTAACGGTGGTGTTGGCGGTGGAAGATGGCCGAGTCTATCATCTCGGACTGGATCTCGGAGTACAGCTCGCTGCAAGAATCCGAGCTGCGATCCTTCGCTGCCCAGCATGAGACCGACTACGAAATCTCTAAGGCCCTGTACACCGTCCTGAACGAACGTGCCAAGTATAAAGATGTAAGCCACTTTTTTATCGTTATTGGTATCCGGTTTAATTAAATTAATCGATCCCTCCCATCATGCTATTTTCCTTTTGCATCGTTGCAGCTTCATCTACCCGGTTTAGAATCAGCCTGTGCAGCTTCTACCGCTCGAACGAAATCGAGCTTGAGGCGGCTTTACGCTGCAGTTCGTGCCGATGATGATATATCTGTATCTCGAGCTCGGTGGCGTTAGGGCGATAAGAAGCGATGCTGGTCGATCGAAACGTTGCTCATCTGCATCTACAACATCGAAGTCAGCTCGGGACGATGGCTCCGCGAAGGTGAGCCTTTCGGGATGCCGTGGTGCTGGCCCAGGCATCGATCTACCATGAGGTGAGTGAATTAGGGAAAATCTATATTGCTTTGAAGTGAGGAAGTTAGATAATCAAGGAATTAAAATGAGGAATGATCTCAAAGTGTTGAATGAAAATCATAGCGAAATATCAAAAATTGATAAATTTATTTACTTATTTATTCTTGAACAAATGCAGCCTAATCGATACATCTTACGCGTTTTATCCTAGGCGTTTACAAATTCTATCACTATTGATGAGCTTTCATGGAGAATAATTTTCATATAAATTTATGAAATTCAAAACTGACTCATTTCTTGAGCATTTATTCTTAACTGATTTGCTGCTGAGTATAATTTAAAACTGGCCATTTTCTGTTTTTAAAAATGCTTTGGTCGGTTGTCTGTTTTGTAGGGTGATAATGTTGGAGTTCAGTCGTTGTCTTTTGTCAAGGAGTTTGGGTTCGTAGTTGGTATCAAGGTAGCCAGGGTACATCCGCAGGTTCGTAGAGTATCGCAAAATTTTGCGAAAGGGGAGTAAACCTCCGGAAAAGTTGCTTGATATCCGCTAGTGCCCAGTTCGCAGTCTGGAAAGGACGACCTGATCTCTCCGAACATTTTTTGCGACCTTCCCAAGTTTCCGTCTAGCCGTCTAATTATAGAATACTTTTGTTTATTTGCATACTATTAACATAATACTTTTGTTTATCTCTTCTTGCAGGAAAAAACTCTACACCCAAGTGATTTAAGACGCTGGGAGGAGAACAGTAACAAAGGAAATCAGCTGGGGCCTGCTTCGCTCGTCGATCGGAATCGATCAATGCCCAAAAACCGATTGAAGGTGATGATTGGCCCCTGCTGTTCACCTACAACCAACAACAGCGCTTTGAACCAGGATTCACAAACCCGCTCCTTTATCACCTGTGCCGAAATAAACCTCGCTGCTGGTCAATCAGGGTTTTTCCAAGATCGGTGGCCACATGCACCGACCATCGGCTATGGAACCGATCCGGACGTCACCGCAGTCGGCGTCCAGCTCCCCAATCAATCCTCGCTTTCCAGTAGCAAACCCGTTCCGCGAATAGCGATCAACTCGCAGTTTCTGGTGGAACTTGCACACGCCAACTATTTTGCCATGTTCAACGAATTTGCTTCGGCTGCCATTGAGGCGGTTAACGATCTGCATAACCGGGCCTGTTATGAGATGCTACCGGAAGTGATATTAGTTACGAATGCAATACGGAATTCGCTGCATGCGAATCCTTCTGGTAAGTTTTTGAGAACCTCTGAAACGATAAGGATGTTATTAAATCAGTCATTTATCTTATTCTAGGTCAACCAAGTGATGGTCCGATGGGAATTAGTGTGGCACTCACCCCAGCGACCGCTCACTCACGGTGACGGTATCGAAGTCGATGATCACCAACGCTTCCATTCCGGGCACCAAGAAGCTTCCAGGTATGTGCATCTTTGTAGTCCAGGCTTTCACTGTTTGCCAATTTATCTATATCCGCATCCGGCTTTGTGCATTCATCCTGTCACCCCAACCACAATCGGCGAGATTCGAGGGTCTGATGGAAACATTATTCCCCGGGTGCAGTGCTCTCGGGAGTGCTCCGATTCACCGTGATTCCCCACCCAAAGCAAACCGCACTGCGTACGCAATCGAAGTCTCGTCCGCCGCGTGTCATGATGTGGATTCGAGTGTGCGTGTTCGTGAACCACCAATCTGTTGTAAACTCACACTTCCTACATTTGCACAATTATAGTTTTTCACACTGCGCTTGCTACACAGGTTACACCACCAATCACGCCAAGTATCACTATATTTCTACTGACCAGCATAATGTCATAATCGAATCATTTTGTATATTTTTTATTTTTATTTAGGTATTTCTGAGATTTTTTAAAACAGAGTTTAGTTCTTCATTTTTTCGGTTAGAAATACTGGAACAAATAATGTAACTATTTCATTATAGAACCAAATACAATTGAGTGCTACATATTCTTAATGGATGTATGTAGTAGATTCAAAGAGATATGATGATATGTTTTAATTTATTTGCTTGTTAGTCATATTCTTTTTTCTTGTACTCATGTTTAGTTTTCATCATTCACAATTGTTCAACTATTTTCTATCACTAAATTAATGATTTCGTGTGTGTTACTTCTACGTGAAGTTAAACGATTTACAATGATATGGAAATGCTAATATCATCTTCCAAACTTGGACGTACATGTTCAAGATAGAATTAGAGGCGAAAGTATAGAATTGATAGTTCCGTTAGGGATACGGCAGGCGCATGAAGAATGTTTTATAGAAGTCAGATTTGAAAGCGAACGGAGGGCAATATTTGTGATGGCACATTATCACACGATCTTCCTCTGCCAAGCTCCTGTATGAAGGGGGAGGGAAGTTAACATCAGTGTGAAGCTGATATATCTCCACTCGGGCCAAAGTGACGGAACTATCAATTCTATACTTTTGCCTCTAATTCTATCATGAAACATGTACGTCCAAGTTTAGAAGATGATATTAGCATTTCCATATCATTATATTTTCTATCAACTATTTTCCAAGTAAATCGGGGAAATATGGATTACTTATGTTGAAATCTTAATATCTATAAGACAAAACTGCTGGCACTCACATGTCATTTATGTTTGGGGGTTTGTCTATTTTGATCTAGGGGAACTGTTCCGATCTCCATCTCACTGTACATATATCCATCACATCGCTAAACAAAAGAAAATAACATTGCACTAAATTCGTCGTTTCTTTTTTGTCAACAGTGCGTGCTTACTGCTGGAAAAAATCACAAAAATAATAAACAAACCAAATTCCTTTCCATTGCTTTGTTTTTGATGAGATGGAAATAGGAGCTATGAGATGAAGTGGCGAACCGTTCCCCTACTTAACATAAAACATTTCAGCAACCTGAACTATACCTCAACGAACGAAGCTAACATTAAAATAAGATGAGAGAATTAATTGATGAATTTTCTGTCAATACTAATCATACTGTGACCATGTGGTATAAATGTGATCCGTTTTTGTAGGTTCCTGTAGAGCTAGTTAAAACATTGTTAGATTCAGGGTATGACACTTTCCACGCCATTATTTGGTCTTAAGAAACCTTCATCATCTTTTGGTTGAGTTTTATTGACAATCTTGGAAGAGTTTTGGAGGTAAACTTTTGAAGGAATATCTGATGGAATTTATTAAAGAACCTATGGAAACAGGCTTTTTAGTACTATTCTTGTAGGATATATTTGCCAGAACCCAGACCAAATTAATGTCGACATCAAAATATGTTTTTAATTTGCACTATTTATGATACAAGACTTTGCTGGGGTTTCAACCCCAGTAGGAGCTTTTGAGGCAACTTGGAATTATAATTAATGAGATGAGTGTATTACTTGTGCGTGAAGTTTAACGCTTTTTACTTTGACTTGGAATTTCTGAAATTAATGCATTTATGAAGAAGTTTGGACGAAATATATGGGAAGCACCCTTTTCATAAAAAAAATAGAACTGAAAACAATATTGTAAAAAAGACTCAAAACTCCGTTCAACTTCCAAAAATGTTTCTCAGAGAATCTCAGGAAGTATACAATCACAAAATCTATAAGACTAAGAAATTAAATCCAAACCCAATTCAAATCCAGTACAATTTAATCCAAATACAATTCAAACTAAATTCCAAACCGAATCCAATCTGAAATCAAACCTAGAGCTAGAGCCAATCAAAATCAATCAAATCTATGCTTTACTTCACTGAAGAGACTTTCAACAAATCCAATCCCAATCCCATCTAAATCCAGTCCAAATTCGATTCCAATCCAATCCAGATTCGATTCCAATCCAATCCATATTCGATTCCAATCTAATCTAGATTCGAATCCAATTAAACCAAATTCAATTCCGATCCTATCCAAATTCGATTTCAATCCAATTCACAGTCGTCTCCCTTCCAATCCAAATTCGATTCCGATCCATTCCAAATCCATTTTCAATCCAATCCGAGTTCGTTTTCAATCCAAATTCGATTCCAATCCAACACAAATCTGATTACAACCAACAAACTCTATCCCAACTAGAATCTGATTTCAATCCAAATCTTGAATCCAAACCAATCCCGAACTGATCCAAATCCAATCCAAACCAACCAAACTGATCCAAACCAACCAAACCAACCAAACCAACCAAACCAACCAAACCAACCAAACCCAACCAAACCCACTAAACCAACAAACCATCCAACCAACCAAACCAATCCAAACAATCCAAACCAACCAAAACCAACCAAACCAACCAAACCAACCAATCCAAACCAACCAAACCAACCAAACCAATCCAAACCAACCTAAACCAATCCAAACCAATCAACCAATCCAACCAACCAAACCAATCCAAACCAATCCAAACCAACCAACCAATCCAACCAACCAAACCAATCCAAACCAACCAAACCAATCCAAACCAATCCAAATCAATCCAACCAATCCAACCAATCCAACCAATCCAAATCCAATCCAAATCCAATCCAACCAATCCAAACCAATCCAACCAATCCAAACCAATCCAAACCAATCCAAACCAATCCAAACCAATCCAAACCAATCCAAACCAATCCAAACCCAACCAAACCAATCCAAACCAATCCAAACCAATCCAACCAATCCAAACCAATCCAAACCAACCAAACCAATCCAAACCAACCAAACCAATCCCAAACCAATCCAAACCAATCCAACCAAACCAACCAAACCAACCAAACCAACCAAACCAACCAAACCAATCCAAACCAACCAAACCAACCAAACCAACCAAACCAATCCAAACCAATCCAAACCAATCCAAACCAATCCAAACCAACCAACCAACCAAACCAACCAAACCAATCCAACCAATCCAAACCAACCAACCAACCAAACCAATCCAAACCAATCCAAACCAATCCAAACCAATCCAAACCAACCAAACCAATCCAAACCAATCCAAACCAATCCAAACCAACCAAACCAACCAAACCAATCCAAACCAATCCAAACCAACCAAACCAAACCAAACCAACCAACCAATCCAAACCAATCCAAATCCAAATCCAACCAAACCAATCCAACCAAACCAATCCAAACCAATCCAAACCAATCCAAACCAACCAAACCAATCCAAACCAACCAAACCAACCAAACCAATCCAAACCAATCCAAACCAATCCAAACCAATCCAAACCAATCCAAACCAAATCCAAACCAATCCAATCCAAACCAACCAAACCAATCCAAACCAACCAAACCAATCCAAACCCAATCCCCAAACCAATCCAAACCAATCCAAACCAATCCAAACCAACCAAACCAATCCCAAACCAATCCAAACCAAACCAAACCAACCAAACCAACCAAACCAACCAAACCAACCAAACCAATCCAAACCAACCAAACCAACCAAACCAACCAAACCAATCCAAACCAATCCAAACCAATCCAAACCAACCAAACCAACCAAACCAATCCAAACCAACCAAACCAACCAAACCAACCAACCAACCAACCAACCAAACCAACCAAACCAATCCAACCAACCAAACCAACCAAACCAATCCAAACCAACCAACCAACCAACCAACCAATCCAAACCAATCCAAACCAATCCAAACCAATCCAAACCCAACCAAAAATCCAACCAAATCCCAAACCAACCAAACCAACCAAACCAATCCAAACCAATCCAAACCAATCCAAACCAATCCAACCAATCCAAACCAATCCAAACCAATCCAAACCAACCAAACCAACCAAACCAACCAAACCAATCCAAACCAATCCCAACCAACCAAATCCAAACCAACCAAACCAACCAAACCAATCCAAACCAACCAAACCAACCAAACCAATCCAAACCAATCCCAAACCAACCAAACCAACCAAACCAACCAAACCAACCAAACCAATCCAAACCAACCAAACCAACCAAACCAACCAAACCAACCAAACCAATCCAAACCAATCCAAACCAATCCAAACCAATCCAACCAACCAAACCAACCAAACCAACCAAACCAATCCAAACCAACCAAACCAACCAAACCAATCCAAACAATCCAAACCAACCAAACCAACCAAACCAACCAAACCAACCAACCAACCAACCAACCAACCAACCAACCAATCCAAACCAATCCAACCAACCAAACCAACCAAACCAATCCAAACCAAACCAAACCAATCCAAACCAATCCAAACCAACCAAACCAACCAAACCAACCAAACCAATCCAAACCAACCAAACCAAACCAATCCAAACCAACCAAACCAATCCAAACCAATCCAAACCAACCAAACCAACCAAACCAACCCAAACCAATCCAAACCAATCCAAACCAATCCAAACCAACCAACCAACCAACCAATCCAAACCAATCCAAACCAACCAAACCAATCCAAACCAATCCAAACCAACCAAACCAACCAAACCAACCAAACCAACCAACCAACCAAACCAATCCAACCAACCAAACCAACCAAACCAATCCAAACCAACCAAACCAATCCAAACCAACCAAACCAATCCAAACCAACCAAACCAACCAAACAACCAAACCAACCAACCAACCAAACCAACCAACCAACCAAACCAACCAAACCAATCCAAACCAATCCAAACCAACCAACCAAACCAACCAAACCAACCAAACCAATCCAAACCAATCCAAACCAATCCAAACCAATCCAAACCAACCAAACCAATCCAAACCAATCCAAACCAACCAAACCAATCCAAACCAATCCAAACCAATCCAAACCAAATCCCAAACCAATCCAAACCAATCCCAAACCAATCCAAATCCAAACCAATCCAAACCAACCAAACCAACCAAACCAATCCAAACCAATCCAAACCAACCAAACCAATCCAAACCAATCCAAACCAACCAAACCAATCCAAACCAATCCAAACCAACCCAAACCAATCCAAACCAACCAAACCAACCAAACCAACCAAACCAACCAAACCAACCAAACCAACCAAACCAACCAAACCAACCAAACCAATCCAAACCAACCAAACCAACCAAACCAAACCAAACAACCAAACCAACCAAACCAATCCAAACCAACCAAACCAACCAAACCAACCAAACCAACCAATCCAAACCAACCAAACCAACCAAACCAACCCAACCAACCAAACCAACCAAACTCCAAACCAATCCAAACCAATCCAAACCAATCCAAACCAATCCAAACCAATCCAAACCAATCCAAACCAATCCAAACCAATCCAAACCAACCAAACCAATCCAAACCAATCCAAATCCAACCAAACCAATCCAAACCAACCAAACCAATCCAAACCAACCAAACCAACCAAACCAACCAAACCAATCCAAACCAATCCCAAACCAACCAAACCAATCCAAACCAACCAAACCAATCCAAACCAATCCAAACCAACCAAACCAACCAAACCAATCCAAACCAACCAAACCAATCCAAACCAATCCAACCAATCCAAACCAAACCAACCAAACCAACCAAACCAATCCAAACCAACCAAACCAACCAAACCAACCAACCAACCAACCAAACCAACCAAACCAACCAACCAATCCAAACCAATCCAACCAACCAAACCAACCAATCCAACCAATCCAACCAACCAACCATCCAAACAAACCAATCCAAACAATCCAAACCAACAAACCAATCCAAATCCAATCCAATCCAAACCAAATCCAAACCAACCAAACCAATCCAAACCAACCAAACCAACCAAACCAATCCAAACCAATCCAAACCAATCCAAACCAATCCAAATCCAAACCAATCCAAACCAACCAAACCAATCCAAACCAACCAAACCAACCAAACCAACCAAACCAATCCAAACCAATCCAAACCAAACCAAACCAATCCAAACCAATCCAAACCAATCCAAACCAATCCAAACCAACCAAACCAACCAAACCAACCAAACCATCCAAACCAATCCAAACCAATCCCAACCAATCCAAACCAACCAAACCAACCAAACCAACCAAACCAATCCAAACCAACCAAACCAACCAAACCAATCCAAACCAATCCAAACCAACCAAACCAACCAAACCAACCAAACCAATCCAAACCAACCAAACCAACCAAACCAATCCAAACCAACCAAACCAACCAACCAACCAAATCAAACCAAACCAACCAAATCCAACCAACCAACCAAACCAATCCAAACCAACCAACCAACCAAACCAATCCAAACCAACCAACCAACCAACCAACCAATCCAAACCAACCAAACCAACCAAACCAATCCAAATCCAACCAACCAACCAATCCAACCAAACCAACCAATCCAAACCAATCCAAACCAATCCAAACCAACCAAACCAACCAAACCAACCAAACCAATCCAAACCAATCCAACCAACCAACCAAACCAACCAAACCAATCCAAACCAACCAAACCAATCCAACCAACCAATCCAAACCAACCAAACCAATCCAAACCAATCCAAACCAACCAAACCAACCAAACCAATCCAAACCAACCAAACCAACCAAACCAATCCAAACCAATCCAAACCAACCAACCAACCACAACCAATCCAAACCAACCAACCAACCAACCAACCAACCAATCCAAACCAATCCAAACCAACCAACCAAACCAATCCAACCAACCAACCAATCCAAACCAACCAACCAACCAACCAATCCAAACCAACCAAACCAATCCAACCAACCAACCAACAAACCAATCCAAAACCAACCAAACCAACCAACCAACCAACCAATCCAAACCAATCCAAACCAATCCAAACCAACCAAACCAACCAAACCAACCAACCAATCCAAACCAATCCAAACCAATCCAACCAATCCAAACCAATCCAACCAACCAATCCAAACCAATCCAAACCAATCCAAACCAACCAAACCAATCCAAACCAATCCAAACCAATCCAAACCAACCAAACCAACCAAACCAACCAAACCAACCAAACCAACAACCAATCCAAACCAATCCAAACCAACCAAACCAACCAAACCAACCAACCAAACCAACCAACCAACCAAACCAACCAACCAACCAAACCAATCCAAACCAACCAACCAACCAACCAACCAAACCAACCAAACCAACCAACCAATCCAAACCAATCCAACCAATCCAAACCAACCAACCAACCAACCAACCAACCAACAACCAACCAACCAACCAACCAACCAACCAACCAAAACCAACCAAACCAATCCAAACCAATCCAAACCAATCCAAACCAACCAACCAACCAACCAACCAACCAACCAAACCAATCCAAACCAATCCAAACCAATCCAACCAACCAACCAATCCAAACCAACCAATCCAAACCAATCCAAACCAACCAAATAACCAACCAAACCAACCAAACCAATCCAAACCAATCCAAACCAAACCAACCAAACCAATCCAAACCAATCCAAACCAATCCAAACCAATCCAAACCAATCCAAACCAATCCAACCACCAACCAACCAAACCAATCCAAACCAATCCAAACCAACCAACCAATCCAAACCAATCCAAACCAATCCAACCAACCAACCAAACCAATCCAACCAAACCAACCAAACCAACCAAACCAACCAAACCAATCCAAACCAATCCAAACCAATCCAAACCAATCCAAACCAACCAAACCAAACCAACCAACCAACCAACCAACCAAACCAACCAAACCAACCAACCAACCAACCAATCCAAACCAACAAACAACCAAACCAACCAAACCAATCCAAACCAATCCAACCAATCCAAACCAAACCAAACCAATCCAAACCAATCCAAACCAATCCAAACCAATCCAAACCAATCCAAACCAATCCAAACCAATCCAAACCAATCCAAACCAATCCAAACCAATCCAAACCAATCCAAACCAATCCAAACCAAACCCAAACCAAAACCAAACCCAATCCAAACCAACCAAACCAACCAAACCAACCAAACCAACCAAACCAATCCAAACCAATCCCAACCAACCAAACCAACCAAACCAACCAAACCAATCCAAACCAAACCAAACCAATCCAAACCAACAAACCAACCAAACCAACCAAACCAACCAACCAATCCAACCAATCCAAACCAACCAAACCAATCCAAACCAATCCAAACCAATCCAAACCAACCAACCAACCAAACCAATCCAAACCAATCCAACCAACCAAACCAACCAAACCAACAAACCAATCCAAACAACCAAACCAACCAAACCAACCAAACCAACCAAACCAATCCAACCAACCAAACCAATCCAAACAATCCAACCAACCAACCAATCCAAACCAAACCAATCCAAACCAATCCAAACCAATCCAAACCAATCCAACCAATCCAAACCAATCCAAACCAACCAAACCAATCCAAACCAATCCAACCAATCCAAACCAATCAACCAATCCAACCAATCCAAACCAATCCAAACCAACCAAACCAACCAAACCAATCCAAACCAATCCAAACCAACCAAACCAATCCAAACCAAACCAATCCAAACCAACCCAACCAACCAACCAACCAAACCAATCCAAACCAACCAAACCAACCAACCAAACCAATCCAAACCAATCCAAACCAACCAAACCAATCCAAACCAATCCAAACCAATCCAAACCAACCAAACCAACCAAACCAACCAAACCAATCCAACCAACCAAACCAACCAAACCAACCAAACCAATCCAAACCAACCAAACCAATCCAAACCAACCAAACCAATCCAAACCAATCCAAACCAATCCAAACCAATCCAAACCAATCCAAACCAATCCAACCAAACCAACCAAACCAACCAAACCAACCAAACCAATCCAAACCAATCCAAACCAACCAAACCAACCAAACCAATCCAAACCAATCCAAACCAACCAAACCAATCCAAACCAACCAAACCAAACCAACCAACCAACCCAAACCAATCCAAACCAACCAAACCAATCCAAACCAACCAAACCAATCCAAACCAATCCAACCAATCCAACCAACCAAACCAATCCAAACCAACCAAACCAACCAAACCAATCCAACCAACCAAACCAATCCAAACCAATCCAAACCAATCCAAACCACAATCCAACCAACCAAACCAACCAAACCAACCAACCAACCAAACCAACCAAACCAACCAAACCAATCCAAACCAATCCAAACCAATCCAACCAATCCAAACCAATCCAACCAATCCAAACAACCAAACCAACCAACCAATCCAAACCAATCCAAACCAATCCAAACCAAACCAATCCAAACCAATCCAAACCAATCCAAACCAACCAAACCAACCAAACCAATCCCAAACCAATCCAAACCAATCCAAACCAATCCAAACCAATCCAAACCAATCCAAACCAACCAAACCCCAAACCAACCAAACCAATCCAAACCAACCAAACCAATCCAAACCAATCCAAACCAATCCAACCAATCCAAACCAACCAAACCAATCCAAACCAACCAAACCAATCCAACCAATCCAACCAACCAAACCAACCAAACCAACCAAACCAACCAAACCAACCAAACCAATCCAAACCAATCCAAACCAACCAATCCAAACCAACCAAACCAATCCAAACCAACCCAACCAATCCAAACCAACCAAACCAATCCAACCAATCCAAACCAATCCAAACCAATCCAAACCAACCAAACCAACAACCAACAAACCAATCCAAACCAATCCAAACCAATCCAAACCAATCCAAACCAACCAAACCAACCAAATCCAACCAAACCAATCCAACCAATCCAAATCCAATCCAAACCAATCCAAACCAATCCAAACCAATCCAAACCAATCCAAACAAACCAAACCAATCCAAACCAATCCAAACCAATCCAAACCAACCAAACCAATCCAAACCAAATCCAACCAAACCAATCCAAACCAAACCAAACCAATCCAAACCAACCAAACCAATCCAAACCAATCCCAAACCAATCCCAACCAACCAAACCAATCCAAATCCAAACCAACCCAACCAATCCAAACCAACCAAACCAACCAAACCAACCAAACCAACCAAACCAACCAACCAAACCAAACCAACCAAACCAACCAAACCAACCAAACCAATCCAAACCAACCAAACCAACCAACCAACCAAACCAATCCAACCAATCCAAACCAACCAAACCAATCCAAACCAACCAAACCAATCCAACCAATCCAACCAATCCAAACCAACCAACCAACCAACCAACCAAACCAATCCAACCAACCAAACCAACCAAACCAACCAAACCAACCAAACCAACCAAACCAATCCAAACCAACCAAACCAATCCAAACCAATCAACCAAACCAATCCAAACCAACCCAAACCAATCCAAACCAATCCAAACCAACCAAACCAATCCAAACCAACCAAACCAACCAAACCAACCAAACCAATCCAAACCAATCCAAACCCAAACCAACCAAACCAATCCAAACCAATCCAAATCCAACCCAAATCCAACCAACCAATCCAACCAACCAACCAACCAAACCAACCAAACCAACCAAACCAACCAAACCAACCAAACCAATCCAAACCAATCCAAACCAACCAAACCAACCAACCAATCCAAACCAATCCAAACCAATCCAAACCAACCAAACCAATCCAAACCAACCAAACCAACCAAACCAATCCAAACCAATCCAAACCAACCAAACCAATCCAAACCAATCCAACCAATCCAAACCAATCCAACCAATCCAAACCAACCAAACCAATCCAACCAATCCAAACCAATCCAAACCAATCCAAACCAACCAAACCAACCAACCAACCAACCAACCAACCAATCCAAACCAACCAACCAACCAAACCAACAAACAACCAACCAACAAACAATCCAAACCAATCCAAACCAACCAAACCAACCAAACCAAACCAAATCCAACCAAACCAAACCAATCCCAAACCAACCCAATCCAAACCAACCAAACCAAACCAAACCAATCCAAACCAATCCAAACCAACCCAAACCAACCAAACCAATCCAAACCAACCAAACCAATCCAAACCAATCCAAACCAACCAAACCAACCAACCAATCCAAACCAATCCAAACCAACCAATCCAACCAACCAACCAACCAACCAAACCAACCCAAACCAACCAATCCAACCAACCCAACCAACCAAACCAATCCAAACCAACCAAACCAATCCAACCAATCCAAACCAATCCAACCAACCAAACCAACCAAACCAATCCAAACCAACCAAACCAACCAAACCAATCCAAACCAATCCAAACCAATCCAACCAACCAAACCAACCAAACCAACCAAACCAACCAAACCAATCCAAACCAACCAAACCAATCCAAACCAACCAACCAACCAAACCAACCAAATCCAACCAACCAACCAACCAACCAAATCCAACCAAACCAATCCAACCAACCAACCAATCCAAACCAACCAAATCCAAACCAATCCAAACCAACCAAACCAACCAATCCAAACCAATCCAAACCAATCCAAACCAAACCAATCCAAACCAATCCAAACCAAACCAATCCAAACCAATCCAAACCAACCAAACCAATCCCAAACCAATCCAAACCAACCAAACCAACCAAACCAATCCAAACCAATCCAAACCAACCAAACCAATCCAAACCAATCCAAACCAATCCAAACCAACCAAACCAAACCAAACCAACCAAACCAACCAAACCAACCAAACCAACCCAAACCAACCAAACCAATCCAAACCAATCCAAACCAATCCAAACCAACCAAACCAACCAAACCAACCAAACCAACCAACCAATCCAAACCAATCCAACCAACCAAACCAATCCAAACCAACCAAACCAATCCAAACCAATCCAAACCAATCCAAACCAACCAAAACAACCAAACCAACCAACCAACCAACCAACCAAACCAATCCAAACCAACCAAACCAACCAAACCAACCAAACCAATCCAAACCAATCCAAACCAATCCAAATCCAATCCAACCAATCCAACCAATCCAAATCCAATCCAACCAATCCAAACCAACCAAATCCAATCCAACCAATCCAACCAATCCAAATCCAATCCAACCAATCAAACCAACCCAAACCAATCAAATCCAATCCCAATCCAATCCAAATCCAATCCAAACCAAATCCAATCCAATCCCAAATCTAATCCAATCCAATCCAAACCAATCCAACAATCCAAATCCAATCCAAATCCAATCCAAATCCAATTCAAATCAATTCAAATCCAAATTCAAATCAATCCAAATCCAAATCCAAATAA